>NC_088991.1:9903805-10552340 GCF_963932015.1 Anas acuta | reverse complement strand
TAAGAAGAGCACTTTTGTTTCAGCTTTTGTTGCATCAAAAGATATAATCAGCCATGGCATTGCACTATGTTGCCTAATAAGAAATGACAAATCTTGTCATGTCAGCAATTTAGCAAGGAAACACTTTTCTCCTCCCTGTATTCCACCCATTAAACATGTATACATTACATATTAAGGACTTTGAGCACTCGTGTCTAGTTAAAAGGTACAAGAGTGTGCGATATCACTTTAGGATTGCCTTTCTGTGCAAATTACAATCATAATCAAAGATGTACATGGAATATTTGGTGTAAAGAAAATGGAAACAGTTAAGTGAACTTGCTATGCCTCTATCCCGTGCTATATAGGTTTTTTATTTGTCTTCCTTTATACCAGCATTTTGTCTTGATGGAGAAATGACAGTTTGCTTTGAGAAGCTAAAATGGAGATATATTTCTGACTGAGTGGGTTGCTTTCTATTAATCTAGCACAATTCATTAGCCAAGAGAAAAAGTAAGAGGTATAAATCAGACCTTAATATTTGGAAGCTTGGTTGCCACTAAGAGGTCTGTATAAAGAAAGTCTGCTAAGAGTAAGAGTAAATTTTTATTTCCTGTAAGTAGCTCTCTTTGGTATATTAGGAGTTATAAGAGCCTATACTTTGTTTGGGCCTTTTAACAAACTCCTGGGTACTTTTTGGCACTTTGTTGCCAATGACTTGCAAGGTTTTTGCTCTTGTCTCACCATTCTTTCTGAGTACCACTTAAACTCAACCCTAGGCCTAGCAGCTTTACAAAGGCATGACTCATATCTACTTTGAGACTGTCCTTTACCTTTTAGAAGACCCTTCTTTGTGGCAAAGGAAACAATGAGACTTGCTAAGTCTATCCATCAGTGCAGTTTTTGAAATTAATTTGTCAAGCCAACGTTTATTTGTTAAATAAAATTCCCGGTATAGAGCTATCAATGAGTGTTTCCAAACAATACAAGGCTGCTGTGGTGGGATTCATTTCATGCAACTTAAGATGTTTGAAATGTGCTCTAAGCCTAGCTGTCCGGGCTCTATTTATAATCATCAAAGGAGGAGCAGAATGATTCCATTCAATTACACTTAGGTATATTGAGGATATGCTGTCTGATGACAAGCTCTTGCAAAACATCACAATGGAAGCCACTGCAGATTCCCAGTAACCAGTTAAATAACTTGCTTTTGAGTCTGCAGATTTGTGGTGGGAGGATAAAGCATTGCCTTAGGTAATTGCTTTTAATGATAAATAAACTGAGGTGGATATATCTTCCAAAGTATATAACAGATGGAACTCAAAGACAGTACACATCAGCTTGTTATACTGCATTTGTGTCTTTAAATGAGGTATTTTAATCAATCACTGCAGTGAATAGCATAGGGTACAAGCAATAAAATAATTCAAATTTGAAAGCTGGTCGCAGCAAATGACCGGTTGTGTACAGTCTTCATATCAAGAGATGAGTAATCTCTGGTTATAGGATAGGATGTAGTATAAACAAGATAACGGTAGATTTAAGAGCTCATCATGGGGAAATACACATTTCACAGCTGGTCAGGACTAAAGTGAATCAGGGAGTATATCTTTTAGCTAGCTGTGAATCCCTAAGGGCATGCATAAAACATTACAAGTCATGTAAAATTACAGACTGATAGTGGAAAGGGATTGTCTGATCCCATAAAATTCTGTCCTAACTCTGAGTCCAATCTTTTTCCTCTTTGTTCTCTTTAATGATGGAAACTATGTTTTGGAACATTACTTCTCCCGTTTCTGGAAGATGAATTGTCACTCAGACAAGTGCTATGATTAGAAAACTGAAAGTGTGTATTGCAGAAAAAAAAGGTAGCTGACACTGACTATTTAGACAATGATGTACAGTTCACTGAAGCAGAATTTAAATGATTCAGCACCAATGTGGAGGTAGGATGACTTCCTCCAAGTACCCACAAAGCAATGGGAAGAGAGAGTTGTCTGCAGAAAGAACCAGAGAGCAGGCAGAAATGGCAAAATAGAAGGAAAGGCCTTGTTGGACCACCCCATCTGTCCTTAGATCTCTGAAATCTGAATCTGGAGAATGATAGAAACTAGTAAGCAGATGTATGAGTGAGGCCTATTCAGAGGAGCAGACTGATTTAGCTTGGATCTCTGGCCATCACAGCTGGGAAAGAAAGTTCAGGTTAAATACTCAATCTGGGACATAAAACAGCAGCAAAGGTTATGTGCAGGAAGACCTAGACAATAAGAGGCACCTGTGAACTCAGGACTGTAATGGACATAAAAATTTAGGTGACTGTGATGCATTGTTGGACTGCTGTTACACACAGATAAACAGAATTGTTGCCAGGACCAGAATAACTCAGCCTTCAGTGTGTTTAAAGCAAAAACGGTACCAAAGACTTGCACAAGCAGTTATGATGGAAACTAGAAATAAATGGATTCTAAAACACTGTGTTTTAGAGATTGTTATGCCTACTGAGGCACACTAAGGATTGTACAATTCAAATATGCCTTGTAATTATAATTGCTGACCATCACCCTTAATATGCAAAGCAGCTTTTTCATTAGCTGCAGTTTGCCTTGCTGAAAAATGCGGGTACCTGAAACAGCAGAGAAAGTAAGAGTATGGAGGAGCAGTCAGGACTTCTGTTGCCATGCACATTCCTTACCCAGTACCCGTGCTTTTTTTAATTAGTTGCTCCTGTAATATGCGGACGGTTAAATTTTATAAGCAAGGGATTCTTTCTCATGACTAGCAACACGTGTAGTAGAGCCTTGCTTTGAGTTTAGTTTTGGGAAGAGTTTCAGTCACCCAGCCTACAGTTTAAAAGAAAAAAAAATTTTTTTTCCTCTAGCCTATTTGTGTATATTTTTGAGAGAAAAGACAGCTATGCGCCATATTTCTATAGGGAAGGAATCTTTTTGTGATAGTACTCTGAAGTATTCAGTTATAATTCATACAGAAAACAGTGTATATTTAAATGTACACATAACGTAATTTGCAAATTCTAATCAAGAATGTAAATTCCAGATAATTGTTCAAGTCAGATGTCATCTGAATTTTAAGTCGTATTCCTATTTATGATGTTGTAATATTGAACTTAAAATAATGAAGTGGAACAGAACAATTTTTATTTTAGTAAACATGCGCAAATTGTCAACAGTTATGCAAACAGAGAAGTCATTACAGTATGTGTATGTCACATACATGGAATTACTATAGAAACAGTCTTACAATGCATATATTGGTCTGTCGCGTTAAAGGGGTGTAGCTGATTAACCGTTATGGGCCCGGTTGGATTCAGAGTACTAAACCAGTCGGACATTCACCAAAACTGGGGGGCCGTTCGGACATTCACCAAAAATGTAATAACCACCTGGGGGTCCGCTCAGACATTCACCAAAAACGTATTAACCACCTGGGGGTCCGTTCAGACATTCACCAACAATGCATCAACCGTCTGGGGGTCTGGTTAGATTCAGAACACTGAACTATCACGGATAACCACCCTCACCCTAGTTGCATTAATGAGAGCTATCACAATGCAATCAAGTATGGTTTATTACAGCAACAGATAATCAGGTTCTTTTGGATTGCCGGTGATAGTGACTATCTGCAAAAGCAAGCTAGTATGCATGAAATACACAGGTGTTACAGGTGTTCTAGGTGTGGGTTCTAGGTGTGGGTTCTAGGTGTGGGTCCTAGGTGTGGGTCCTAGGTGTGGGTCCTAGGTGTTCTAGGTGTTCTAGGTGTGCAGCCTAGAAATAAACGCGTTAAAAGGATCAAAGACTCTATAGAGATTTATAAGCAAATATTCAGATCTCACCCAAAGGCGTCCCAATGGGGGGGGAAGAGAGGCTCAGCCCGTCGACTGATCCCAGGAGTCAGGAGGTCCTAAGGATGTTGTATGTCCTCGGGATGGTATCTCCCCTGACGATGGTATCTTCCCTAACATCCCCTCTCTCTTGGGCCAATTTATATTATTTTCTATCTTTTAGGTGGAGCTTGAGTGGCTCTAGTCAAGCATATCTTAGTTATGATTGGTGTAAAGTTTTCCCGTTTCCGTTTAAAGTAATAGGCTCCGAGAAATTCAGAGCGCATGCTCAGTGAGGGGTGGTCGCACCTTGGAGGCGGGTAGCTTTTGGGATGGAGGTGTGTTTTGGTATTATAATGATATTATAATGAGCAAAAAGTACACTAGGGTACAGCATTTGTCAAAACATGACAGGTCTTTGGCTTAGGGTGGCAAAAAGTGCAGCTTTGTGCACAAGAACAATCGAGGCCCCACCTGATCACAGAGCCTAGCCGTGGTGTCTCCACTCCACTCTACGCTCCGTGGTGTTCCTTAGAGCTAGCACACCAAGTTTCCCCAGCGCGATAGCATCTAAGGTTGGGAGCCTAGGGAATGCTCAGATAATGCAGTTATGCCCTACCCTGAAAGCCTCTTCAATGCTGTACCTTTTCCTTAAAAGTGTGATTGTTAGTTTTATTTTCCTAGTTACTTCAGGCATTTACACCACAGTCCTTCAGGTGGAACATGACCCTGGTCGAGAAAACTACAGCTGGTATGCATCCTCCAGCTCAGCAAACACACTGTTCACTGTAACCGCTTAAGCACTTAATCCAAACTTGAGATATTGAGAACAAAAACCTGGTCTCCTTAATATTACAGATATCTTCTGAAATTCAAAGCAGTGATTTATTAGCCAAGAAGGAATGTATTACCTTTGATACATCTGGAAGCACAGTAAGTATTCTCAATGTAACCACATTTTTCCTCTGAATGAAAAAGGCAATTCTTTCCAGCACAGCTTCACTATTTATAAAAAGAGAATATTCAGTGGCTGCACAACTGAGAGGCTGTCAAGGATCCATAAGTCATATTGCCTTGAAAAAAAATATTCCAGTATTTCCTTCACACCATCCAAACAGCCACAGATAACAATGTCCGTTGTTTAAGGTGGCATAACATTTTTCTGCTAGCTCTTCATCATTTCAATCCCTCACTTGTATTTTAGAAAAAGGTGGAAGAAAAACTTCTTATATTTTAAAAAATAATCAAATAGAGTAAAGAGAAGAATTTGTCTTAATACTCTTCCCAGAAACATTACATGTCTCTGAACATCTGATTTACAACTTTATCCCTAATCACTTTATAAATAACACCACTAATATGTTGTGATATTGATAATCAGGTAGTAAATAATAGTATAATTATATATTTTTTCTTTTGAATTTATTCTCTCTCTGATCTTCTGTTTGCAGAGCATAAGAACAGCAAATGTGGCAGAAAAACGTGGGAAGACAACTGGTAAGATTCTTCTTTCAGTGTGTACATGTACATACACGCATATATACACGCACAAGCTGAATTAAAAAAAAAAGTATAATTTGTTTCTGATCTCACAACAGTAGAAAACAGTTAACCTGTGACAAGCTTTGACTGATGTAAATAAGAATATAGTCTTATAAAGCTGAATTTAATTCCTTCTCCTTTTGACTGTCACTCCAAATCCATAGTTTTGGAAAAAAACTTGACAGATTCATATGCACCCTTATTTTTATAAAAGGTCTTTTCTTTTTGTTTAATTTGGTAATACAGTTTCCATGGTGGAAACATAACCATTTCGTCACTATCTGTTCTTGCAGTGTTCAGTCTAGAATAAAGATGATAACTGTAATAAAAAGGGCTGAAATGATTGTTCAGTTTTCTCTTTCCAGGCCTGGTATTAAAGACTATCCATTTCCAAATTTCAAACAAAGATATCTCTATGTTCCACAGTACTGTTATATTTGAATCACTAAGGTAATATATAGATTTCAGTGTGATTTACATGTGTTGTAAGGCCGACCAATACCACAAACATCTTTAGTTTGGAGAGATGAGGAGAAGCTATGGTGAAAAAAAAAAAGTAATAAAAGAACGTCTATCTTAATATTTCTATTTGTAAAAGCTGAAAACTGTTTCTTACTCACATAAAGCTGATGAAAGCTGCCTTAAATTTAAAAAAAAAAAAAAAAAAAGAAGCATTGATATGCTTTGAAGATATCCTTAAAGGTGGCTATGAATTATGCATTGTTTATTTTTATTAAAATTGATATTTCTATAACTGTAATGTGAATTAACAGATTGTGTTTTGTGCTAGCTTTCAGCAATTTCTGTATAAAAGAATGAAATTGTGTTTATATAAAATACACACACATATAAATATTTATATAATATGTAAATACACAAGTACATGTATAAATGTATAAATATATTTTAGCAAACTGAACAGGAACTTGTTCTTTATATAGCCTTGTTACATCACCAGAGCTATTTGTAGATGTGTGTCACAATTTGACTTCTGTGATTCTTAAGCACAATATATGATTGAACACAGTTAAAATTAAATTAGGAGGTAAGATTCTAGCATTTTTTAGCAAGTATCAAAGCAGAATCTAGGCATCTTACAAGCCTTTCCATGGATAGGCTGCACAACTCCTATCTGTGCAAGGGACCCAGGTAAGCTCAGTGAAGAGTCCTGGGAGAAAAAGCCAGTGGCTTTGCACTGGGTCAAGGCCTTTAAATTCTCTTGGAACTCAGGGTTGCACTCTGTAACAGCCCTGTAAAACTAACTGCAGCAGGATTCTTTTGCTCTTGCAAAAGGGAACTGTGCCTGATGATTTATTTTTAAGCTCCGGTTAAACAAGTTAGTGAAATGTAAAATTCCCGAAATTCTTGGTCCCATAGATGCTTCTGTCCTGACTGTGTGACTGTATTATCTTCTGATAACTGCCTTTTTGGCTAGGTGATAAAATACATTTCTTCTGCTCTGGCTTTCTGAAAGGAAGTATGACAGCAGTGCAGAACAGAAAATGCAGCAGAAAAAGCTATGAAAGTGCAGCAGTGTAGCAACAAATATCATGGTGTGCTACCAAGAATAGTTTGGAAGAAGAAACATAGGGAATAATGTAAGACCAAGAATTTGCATGCTTGAGCTCTGATGCTCGTATTATTTCTTGAGCAAGGAGATTTACTTGGCAAAATCATTTCATTTCAAAGCTGTTTCTCTTTGTGTTTGAGAGTCATCAAATAAATGTTTGGTGCCATCTTCATATCATTGCATACTCAAAGATTACTAAAAGTTCTTTAGGAGTAATTTAATGAAAACTAAAGTGGGTTTCTTTTAAAAAGTGTATTACTTAGCAGTGAGTTGAGCATCAGTACCATCCTTAGCAAGAGAATGAAGCTTAGCAGACATGAATGAAAAACAAGTATCTAAATGCTTTGAGACCATACACTAAACATATTCTAGCCTTTAGGCTGCAAGTTTTGAGACTTAGAAGTTTTTTGTTTTTTTTTTTTTGTTTTGTTTTTGTTTTTTTTTGTTTTTTTTTAAATATATTTATTTTAAAAATGTTTAAGCAAAAGAGAACCTGAACTTAATAGAATTAATGACCTAACAGGTGGAAAATCTGGAAATCACCTGTTTTGGTAACAAGTCAGTGCTGATTCTGTAGGTGTTTCTCTCTGATGTGTGTCTTGTAGTAAAAGTACATCTCAGACCTGAAGTTAAGTGAAACCATTGGCAGCCTCTTCCATTTATCAAACCTATTACACCCTAAATCAGCATGGTTTGATTTGGAAAATATAAGTGATTCCAGCATGTGTGTCAGTTCCTGCATCCTACAATAGCTTATGAACATATTTACCTCAGTGCTACATTTTAAAATAAAGAAACTCTAGTTTCCATTTCTAAATTAAAGTAACAAAGCTTACAATTGTTGTGGGACAGGGCAGTTAAGGAGTGTTTTTGGCTTAACCAGATAATGTCTTATATTGTAAGGCCTAGGTATTTTATCATAAATGCTTTGCATTTCCATGTCTTAAATGTGATGGGTCACCTTATTTTACCAAAAGGAATAATTGCTTTGCTTATGGTAACAGAAACTTAACCTAACCTCAAATATTATGTTGAAATCTGTCAGAAAGACTCAGGTGAATACACACACAAAAGAGAAGTATTTCTAGCAAACAGTTGTTTTCTGCTCATCATTAAAGTTTATCAGAAATCAGAAGAAAAACACAGAGTTGAAAACCTGTCAGGTTTTGTCATGGTTCTGTGATGTTTCTTTTCACACTTTGTTTTCTGCGGTCAACAGATTTCATGAGAATCTATTTTTATTTTCAGTGAAATTGCTTCTAACTGTTGTTTGGAGAAAGTCTTGAAAATATGGAACAAGGACACCTGTTTAGGCTAGGCTTAGAAAAGCAAGGGGCAGGGAAAAAGCTTTACATTTATTTTTCAAGTGAAGTCTTGTGGCTTCTAAGGAAATATTAGGATTCTTGCAGGGCATTGAAATGGGTGGTTTTTTTCAGTGTTTGTGCTTGGAAAAGCAGTTCCTGGGAATAAATCATGAGGAGATTTTGGAGCTGAAACAGTGTGCAACTCTTGGCACTTTTGGTCTGCCTGGGAGAACGTTACCTTTTTATAAAGCAATGGTGATTTTGTATACCCTGCAAAAACAGACCCATGATTTTAAAAGTAATACAGTGTGCATGTAGAATTATTCTGTTGCTCAGTAGTGGAGCAACTATCACATAGGTCTGTGGACATCAGCATTAATATTTTCCTATATAAAAAGCGTGATCTTGATTAAAAATGAACTTCATTTTATAGTTTACGTGCCCTGAAGTATGTAACCAAGTTTCAGCAGCCAAACTTTGCCCTTAGGTTGATTGCACTGTTTGGTTTTAATTTTTAGTGTTCCAAAGAGCAACTGTGATCCTTGTCACGGGTTTGTTTTGGCAATTTTTGCAGAGAGTTGTGCTTTCTCTTATTAGGATTTCAAGATTTATCTCACTAGAAACCAGTAAACTTGTACTAGCTGTAATATAAATGAATGGAAAACCCAGATGTGTTGTTTGTCTTTGCAATTCATTATACTTTAGCATTGTGTAAGCTTTTAGTAAATCCACATTGGAACTACTTCATATCGTTAATAAATCACTTCTTCCCAGCTGTATGTTTGCCAACTAGTTATTGCAAGATAAACATGTAGCACAAAGAGCATCTGAATAGCATGAGATGTCCTTTCAGCTGAGGGATGTGTTAGCTGTAAACAGGCAATTTTCTGCAGATTTCAAGCATTTCATTCATGGAAGTTAAGAGTTATTTGGTGTTGAATAATATATTTTCGAGCATGATATTGCAGGAAAAAAGCAGGAGAGGGGAGGAAACTGTACACTCTTGTTGTTTTACGGTTATGCATTTGGATTTCATGTATAGTACCTCCCTATAACTGAGATCAAGTGAATCTTATCTATACTTGTGAATGATTTTTCAGTAACAGGGAAAATAGGCTTGAAATTTTCAAGATCAGCATGGAGTTATTGAAGAGTTGTTATAGTGCCTGACTAGTGAACACTTTATCCCACTGGCATAAAACAGATTTTTTTTTTTTTCCGGTGTTTGCAAGCTGAATAATCATATTGAAACAGCCTAGGAAAAGTATTTTTAATGACTGAGGAAAGCTATTCATTGTGGCTGAGCAAGAACACTGCACAATATAATTCTAAAAAGTCGAATTTGTAGCAGGACAGAAATGCTTGATTTCAGTCACAGCCCTTGCTCTGTTTTTTCCACATACATCGGATGGCTTTTTCTAACTGGGGAGTCATCTATTGGCAAGAGGTATCAGAATAAAGTGGAATTATATTCCTATGGGTTAAATGCACACTTGTAATTATTTGAGGTAATTTTTTTTAAACAATAGTTTAAACCATATTTCATTTTGGATGTCTTGCTTACAGTCTGCATTCTGATTCCTGAACAGATTATTTTATTATCATACTGGCAGATTACTAGCACAGATGCATTTAATGGGATTTTGCTTGTTTCACAGAGTGAATCTTCCAGAGCTGTGAGGCACCAAGTACTGTTCACTATATTAAACATCAGTAGAACATGTGCAGCAGTAGTGTGCATCGTATTAATGAGATGCATTGTTTTCTTTTCCCTGTCTTGCCTAAAAAATAAGGTACTCACAGCTTCCCAGTTGTTTTATTAGCTTAGCCCCCAAAACTTTGCTCATTCAATTCAAGTCAACACCAGCTCACATGCCCTCATGCAAACAGTAGTAATTAGGGTGCTTTAAGGATATGTTGCAATGACATTATCATTTGTCAGCAGGGTACTATGGTTGTCATGGAAAATGTACGTTGGCAACATTAGGTAGGATGTTTACTGGTTTCTTAGTGAAGTGCAACAAACTATGCCACTGTACCTTGTCTGCTTTTTAATAGAGAACATAGCATTAGTGAGGCGTTGCAGTGTACCATGAAAAAAAGCCACCCAACAACATTGTTCTATCTCTTATGACTTTCAGCCATTTTCTTTGATATTATAGGTGCATGCATTTACATCTGCTAAGTATCCATAAAAATACAGTTTCATTAGTTTGAGTCATAACTGTACCATGCATGTCAATATTAACTTTATCTAAAACATTCTGAAGACAGAAAAGAAA
Organism: Anas acuta; assembly: GCF_963932015.1. Lineage (NCBI taxonomy): Eukaryota > Metazoa > Chordata > Aves > Anseriformes > Anatidae > Anas > Anas acuta. The sequence goes on along the minus strand of NC_088991.1, from coordinate 10,541,825 downwards.
ACAAGCAAACATACAAACAAACAAACAAAACAAACAAACAACAACAACAAAAAAAAAACACACAAGGTGTTTAGAGGATGTGCAATGGATTCTCATTTCACTTAAGTAAAAAGTTGTGGCTGAGATCTAGGTGCTCAGACCTGCTAAGTAGGTGCTTCAGTATGAATCAAAGGTCCTGCAGAGTCCTTTTCCTAAAGAAAATACACTTTCCAAAGCCAAGTGGTAGCTCCTATGAAAATCAGTGCAAGTATCCGAGTTCAAGGGACTGTATCAAATCATAGAAAGAGCTGATGGTGTACACTGAAAGCATAGCTTTCAAAAGAAAAAGATCCACCTTTTCACATTTAAAAATTGCTAATATTGCTGGGAGAGTTTGAATGCTTGCACTGTTGGCATCAGGAGTTGAGAATGACTTTAACAGAAGTCAAGAACTAAAATGTAAGGTGGAGAGGGATGGTGGGAACAGGGGGAAAGAAACTAAATTGTATTTAGATTATGAATCCATTCCTAAGAAGAACTCATAAGCAGCTTGTACACATGGACCCACCTGACTCTGCTAATGGGGTAGTGTTTATACATTGGTTGATTAAGAACAGCAAAGGAGGGAAGTGAGTGGTTGGAAATCAGTACTAAGTCCTGACAAGGAGAAACAGCAGATAGACAAGTAAAGTCTTCCATGGCAATTACAGTCCTTGGCAAATACAGTCAATGAGAGTAGGCTGGATAAAACTGAGGGTCATTCAGAAGTGAAAAAACACCGGACAGATCTGCTGCTACAAGTGAACACCACATCTCCATTTCTCTTGAAGACATAATAATTTGGAAAGCAGGAAAGAGGCTGAGCGAGGTTTGTACGTGGAGGCTGCAAGAGCACCGTGCCTCCTTGTGGAATAACGGTGGAACTGACGCCGAGTTCAGCCACAGCAGCTGTAGCGTGCTCGTGGTTGATTTGCAAAGAGCAACCATTTTGTGCTCGGAGTCCACTGAACTGCCAGGTTAGTATTTACTGAAATATGTGTGTGTGTGTATATATATATATATATATATATATACACATATATATACATGTATATAAAGGTAAGCACAGGCCTTAGACTGTTGAGAACTTGAAATTGTCACAATACCCTAACATCCATTGAAATGTAAGAAACTTTGGAGTCCAGCTGAGAAAGACAGGACTTTGATCAGTTATTTTCAACTTAGAAAGGTTTAAAATATGGATATTGGAAATCAAATATTGTAGTAATTACAAAGGGGAGAGTTTAGTACTGCATATTCCTTGTAAAGTTAGATAAGTATTTGAAGGATAATGTGAACTGTGCATTAGTAAGAATTTGGAAGAAAGTCTGTCACTCAGTTCTCCTTTTTTTAAATTGGAAAGTGATCAGCTATAATTTACTCATTATTGTAGTGTTGTGAATCATTTATGATGTATAAAGCATCATGCACAAAGTGTTAGTTTAAAATAACATTAGTATTGTGATTCATGGTTAATATAATTTCTGTATTTGTTGCAGTTATAATATTTTTAACAAAAGTTCAGCAGATTTAATTATACTTAAGTCACGTACAGTGTGTAAGAGGAAATAATGAAGTGTTATAACAATCCATTAAAATAAACATAAAATGGAGCAGTGGTTCTTTTTGAGCTGTTTTTAGTTGTTGATATTAAACAGGGTTATTAAATTTACCATCAGTGGCAAGGGCTATGGGAGCAGACCATCTAAATGGTGTTTGTGTATTACTGTGTTTCTAGACTTTTTTTCATTTTTTTTTCTTTTTCTCTACTATTTACCTGATGGGCATCCAATTTCTAAGCTTGGATTAAAACATAAGGATATGAAAACCAATTAATGTATATTACTTTTTATTTGCCTTCCCGTTTTTGAGTCTTTGTCCAACTGATGTTAAGAAACGTATTCATTAAATAAAAGGTGGAAACAAACAAACAAACAAACAAACAAAAAGCTCAGACGTAGGAATTCAGGAATCAGAGAAGTGACTGGGTAGCATGGAATCTATCATTATTTTACATAACATTTATTTATGACTTGATAAACTTGATCACTTCCGTATGTTCCCAGGAGCCCCAAGGAATTTTGAAGATCAATGTTTCCCAAATTTGATTTTCATTATTTGCATCTACCATTCATATAGAAAGTTTAATGCTTTCACAAAATTGTGCTATTAAAAAATGGGCAATTCTAGTTCAAGAAATAAAAACTTTTTTTGAAAGCTATTCTCTATCTGAAACTCTAGTTGTGATGTGAAGTGGTAGGATGAGCTGTCACATTATCCTTTTATTGTTTCAAGGAGTCTGTACTGACATAAATTCAGTGAAAGATTCTACTTTCAGTTCTTGCTCCACCAAAATCAAAAAGTAAAGCTTTTCTTTCAAAGTTTGCTGAACTCTTTTGTGGATGCCCCATCCGAGGAAGTGTTCGAGGCTAGGCTGGATGAGGCTTTGAGCAACATGGTCTAGTGCAAGGTGATTCTGCCCATGGCAGGGGGGGCTGGAACTAGATGGTCTTTAAGGTCCTTTCCAACCCAAACCATTCTATTATTCTTTTGAATACGGTCAGGGGTATTCCCTCAGATCAAGACTGGCTGACCACTTGATTAATTTCTGTACTACTCTTGTCCCATGTTATGTCACACAATGAAACTAAAAGACAGTAATAACAAACAAAAAAACCCACAACTTTCCAGAAAGGCTGGGTAATCATTCTAATGTATACCCCCAATTCCTCCTCATACAGTAAAATGAGAAGCAGGAATAAAGTGTGAAAAGTGTCTTACTGCAGCAGTTCTAACACAATCTTTGTTGCTGATCGCCTCAGTCTAATATTCCTGCCTAATATTAGGCACCAGCTGCATTGTGACCAGCTTTTAAGTCAATAGAGACAAAAGTCTCTATTTTACTTCCTCTATTTTAATTTAATTTGGGAAAATCAAATACATGGTTGGTGATGTAGCATTCCAGTGCACTAGTCAGCTAAAACATTGGGTTGAAGAAACCTAATGGCTTTGGAGTCCGGAAGAAAATATTTATGAAGCTTTAAGCAGTGTTTTAAAAGACAAAGCTGTTAAATATGCCAATTCATAAAAGTAAAATGATTCTTGGATACAATGCCTTAGTGTCTAGTACTTGTTTGGTAGTGTTTAGGTTGTGCTGTCGCTAATTATGAGTCAAGAAAGTAGTAGCAGATAATTGGAGAAATGTTTGAAGACACGGTGCTTATCACAGGTTAAATTCTGTCTCAAGGTATGCAAGATCAATATGAGGCTCATTTATTTGTTTGACAATCTAATCTTCTGTAAGTGTTCTGCCTCTTCAAGGAGGATGCTATTGAGTTAGTAAATATTTATCAGTGCTTTTTTTTTTTTTTTTTTTTTTTTTTTAAACTGTGTTCTTATCTTCATTGTTTAAAGATAACATTTACTGGCCTGGGGGAGGAGGACATGAGGGAACTGATTATGTTCTTTTATTTCTCCCAATACTCAAGCAAAAATTATTTATAATGTATTCCTAGCTTTTGCTGTTATAGAGAGAACTTTTGGCCTCTTAAAAAAAATGATTTTTGGATGTGTAATTATATTTGGTGTAGTTACAATGTTCTCCCAAAGTTTGCAAAATAGTCCTTCAGCACCTTGATGCACGTTATATTATATAGCTATTAAACATGGATTATCTTTTGGAGGAGAGGCAAAGATTAATGACTCAAACTAAAATGATAAATTAGATGTGTGTGATGAGATGCAGTCTCGCAATGATGTAGGAAATGGAACCAGAGAAGGCAAAAACATTAAAATGAGATTAATAGAGCCACAAGTTTAAGTAAAAAAAATTAGCTACCAATTCTGCATAGAGGGGGGGGAAAAAAAAAAAAGAAATGCTTGTCTTGCACATATTAAATGGGCATATAATGACTTTTTGAGAAGTCTGGCTGGCAATTACAGTCTTTCTTACTTTGCAGTAAGCCTGCCTGCAACTTTGGCAAAACAAAGTCTTCCTGGGAAGAGAAGAGAGACTCTGCAAAGACTGTTGATCTACAAAGTATTCCTGAGAATTCGTAGAAGTGAGTATAGACAGAAATAGATTTTTTTTTTGGTAAAGCTTACCTATACAAAGCTAAATCAGATGCCGGATGTGATTTCAGTTTTCATTGCTATATGGATTAAGTTTCAGTTGACTTTCAGAGATCACCTTCGCATTTTGTTCTACAGAGTTACAATCTTACGAGTAATGCAGGTAGGATAATCCCACCTCTGTGGCTGTGGAAGCTGGAGCCCATCTGGGGGTTCTGCCTAGCAGCCTGTGGTGTTAAAGGAAAAGCAGCAGCTGTTCTCAGCTGTTCATACCAGGCAGAAGTTCAGGAGGAGACAGGGCCCCGGCTTTGTTTTGCATGATCAGAGCCATATCTTAGGTTTCAAACATGAGGTGACAGGTGCTGGGAGAGGCTTATGCTTCTGCACTGGCTCCATCACTTGAGCAGCTGTTTCCAGTCTCCTTGTGTGATGGGGCAGCAGACCAGCCCTGGACCACCAGTTGGCCTGCTAAGTGAAACGCTTGCAGTGCATGATGCAGTGTGACAACTTTTTCAGTTGTTAGCTTCTGATTTACCTGCAGACTTAGAAATCTGGACTTGTGTTGGTGTCCTGTTGGTTAACCTTCTCTAAAGGCTGGTGTTTGCACTCTCACTGACAGCAGTGTTGTTGATACCAATTATTTTATATCTCAGCACTACAGAAGATGCTTTGTCTTCAATGTGATGTCTATAGTTACCTGATTGTTTTCTCTGCTCAGATGAAACATCTTTTTTGTTGGTAGTGTTTAAGGAAGAGCTAAAGGAAGGTAAGTAGTTTTTATCTGTAACTGCCAAGTAGACAAGTACTGCAGCTTCTTCCACTGAGTTAGCTAGATCTAAAATGGGATATATATGAAACCTTTTTTTTTTTTTCTTTTTTTTCCCCACTTCTGTTGTGAAGTTTGTCCTTATAATTAGATATATACTCTATTTTTCTTCAAAATGGGAATTAAGTGAATGAACGGAGTTCTCTTGAATTCTGTTATCAGTGGTGGACCTAATTCAGAGATAGTGTGTAATGGGTCATGTTATAATTGTTATGCTGGAAGAAAGTTCAGAAAGTTGGGTTTAAATATATATTGTCAGATTAAGCTTGTGGTTAATATAGGGAAATGTAAATGCAGTTATTTAAAAACAAAACAAACAAACAAAAACAAAAAAAAACCCTCTATACTTGTTTTACTTCTAAGGCAAGATTCTCAAGCCAGTAGATCAAGTCCACCCTTCCCTATTAAATACATGGATTACTGTTGGCACGTTGAGTATGTCTGACTGGAGAATATTCTGTACACTACACAGTGATTCAGTGACTAATGACTACTCAATTCTTTCTTGCCAATTGTTTCATACTCATTTTCTGAATGTATTCCTAAAATCAAAGTAATTGATTTCTGGTATATATTATTCAGTTTAGTTCCTTTTTCATTGTGGGTAACAGGTATATCAAGAGAGAAGATCGATTAGATGGCTCACTGCCTAGCGTCTCCCTGTCTTAACCGTAGATTTAAAATGGCATTAAAGTGTATTCCAAGTTATTTATGTTTTAATGACCATTCGTTTGACTTTCTGCTGAAGTTGGGGGACAATTTTCTTAACTACCACTTCCCGGATATCTAAGACAGAGTCTGAATTACTTCAGAAATGTTGTGCCTGTCTCCTATACTTAGTATGCCTACCTCCTCATTCCTTTTGGTATCTTGTCTTGTCAGCACAAACCAGTTTGCTTACTCTGCTCCAGAGAATGAACCTTCCCTACTTTTCTACTCCCCGTTTCACCCACCTACACATGCACACAGACCATACTCAAATATATACTGAAGTTTGCAGTAAAGTATAACTAATGTTGCCTGAACACACCTAAAGGGAAAATTCTGAACAATATGTTTTCCTACTGTAGATTTGTTTTCTGCTTGGCTCCAACAGCAAAATCAAGGTCTGCTTATTTCAGGCAGTGGGGTTACTGGTCCAAGTAAGGGGCATGTAAGCATGTATTTTTACAATGGTATTCCATCAAAAATGAAGTTTTTTTACGCAGCAGTCTAATAGTATTTGAACGTTAGTGGTGTGTCTCTCTTCAAATAGTGTATGGGCTGTTCCTACTCAAATGCTTCCTTGCACTGTTTGCATGGCCTATGTGCGGTAGTGGCATTACAATAAATGTTAGAGTCCTGTACATATAAAAGCTGCAATGGTAGTAAAGATAAGTTTCCAAATATTTTTGTTTATCTTGGCACAGAGGTAACTGTGCCAAACTGGGATGTTTGGAGACTGCATTGTTTATTAAATCAGTATGTTTTTTTTTCAGCTGAGTATTGAGACCTATTTTAGGGTTGTGGAAAGATCAGCAGTTCAGTTCCATTAAGATGTGGGAGTGAGTAAATACTTGCAGACAGTAATTACAGCCTGTTTTTGTTCCCCTGCTGAGGAGAAATGGAGGTGCTGATGCCTGGGGAGGAGGAAGGCTGGAGGGAATGGAAGGGTGGCAGGAAGACTGATGAGGCAAAAGTGGCTGCATCTTAAAAATGTTTGAAAAACACTGTCATAAGTGATTATACAAAGTTTAATGTTAGCTTGCGATAGAGGAAAAACAGCATGGAACTGCTCAGTGATTGATGACTCACTCAAGATTCAGTTAGGAAAAAAATCATCTTTAAATAAACTGTATGGCACTTGAGATGCTCTGATACTGAACTACTTCAGGTATAAAGAAAATACTGTGCAGCATTCCAGTTTGGGATATGACTGCTCTGAAAATTTTGTCACTGCTGCCAGTTTGTTTCTAGCCAGAACTGTCTGGTCCAAATAATCATGTTGTTCATATATTCTCATTCCAGAACTTTATATGTAGCCAGAAGGGTGCTTAGCTTTTCTGTTTGAGAGTAATGCATTGGCCATCTGCACTATCTGCTCCTGCAGATTGAATACAGCTTTTGCCTAATGGTTTCCTCTCTGAAAGAACTTAATAAAATCTGCAGTAGATGAAACAGCAGCTCACAGTTGCATAGTTTAGCACATACTGTGCTTATCTCACAAAAAATAGGATGCTTTGGTCTGAGTTAGGATATGACTGAATATGACTCTCATCCATTATTTTTTAATACAGACCTCGGGTTGCCTGCAGTGGGACTTCCCCTTGCAGAATGATAGGAGAACACATACAATACTCTAAAACATCCTTAAAACCAAGTGCATGCCAAGTGCTTTGTTTCATATTAAATACTCACTTCTGAAAAGAGGGCACTGGACCCACTCCAGCAAAGCACTCAAACATGGACTAAAGTGTAGGCGCACAAGTAGCTTCTGTTGACTTGGCACAAACCCCAAAATTAAGTACCTGCCCACGAAGGGACTAGGTTGGAACTACTGAAGTCAGTAGGAGTTTTTAAGTGTGCTTAACGATAAACACATGGATGAGGTTTAACCCAAAGTGTTTGGCATCTTCAGAAGAGATTTTTCTGTTAACCGAACTGTCTGTACTTTTGCCAAGAGAATGGTCACCTGTGTAGAAGTTCAGCATGCTGTCTTCACATGGCCCTTTCTTTGAGAGCTGGAAAGACAGCCTCAATTGTGGCAGCAATGTCATCTTAATCAGCTGGGTTATAACTGTGTTTTTCAGTTTTAATTCGTGACTTAAACCTTAATGGGAAGATGCCTGATAAAAAGTATTTGCATGAGCTTGTGCATATGTATATTGTGAAGCCTAGTTAATAAAGAAGGGCTGAAAAAAACACAGTTCTGTTGCTGGTTTTCCTTATGACCTGTACGTGAACTTAAGGACAAGGTGATTCAGCTCCTTTATGGATTGGTGCTACTTGGGATACAATTAGGATTATGAAACATACCTTCTGAGTAGTGTAGACCTGTTTGCACTTCTGCCTCTACTGGTAAGCTATAACACCTTCGGAAAATGATGTCTAGCTCAGATGTCTTACAACTGGGACTGAACAGGAGGGACATGGCTGTCTGTTTGAAGACGAATGTTACAAAATACTGACAAAAAAGCACAAATTCTTCATGGCTTTTGGCAGAAAAAAGAGGAAGGAAGGCGATTTTTGTAGATGTATATGAATTCTGAAGATTCCAAATTCCTTATTAGAAATTCAGTTTAAAACAAACAAACAAGCAACAACACACACACACACTGCACAAAACTCCACACAATCTGCTAAAACTGTATCTGATCTAATTTCACAGATCTGCCAGGATGTCTGAGATGACTTGAAGTTTTGGGAAGAAAATCTCTTGTAGCAACAGTTAGAGCTGGGATGTTGTTATGGAGGGTGCTTTGAATACAGATCTCTCTTCATAGTTAATGATTCAAAATCTATATGGCATTGGAGAGTGTATATATATATCTATTTTTTTTTTTTTTCTTCTGCTCTTGGTCTGTGCCTTACAGACAAGTTCTGAGCTATACCGTACTGTAGACAAAGAAAATTTCCACTCAAGATTCTTAAAAATTAAGTAGAAAAGGTGCACCAAAAAAAAAAATGCTATCTCCATTTTACAGGTGAAGTTACGAAGCTGAGGAAGCTTCTTTGGAACTACACAGAATGTCAGTGGTCCTGCTGAGAACTGAACCAAGTCTGAGATCCATTTCTCTTTTAGTACTTTTAGTATCCTACAGGTTATGCAACCAGGTCATGATATATTTTCAGATCCCTTCAGAAAGCCAAATCAAAACCTTTTGCTACAGGATATAACCTGTTTCCTGCCTGACATGGTGGTGGTATTACAGCTCATTAGAGTAAATCATCAGTCTAAATTGCTTCACCACTTAATCCCAGAGAGTGTCACCTCCAGGATGCAGGCTTCTGAATCTGTTTCCCTCATGTTTTCCTGCTGTGACTTTTAGAGAGTTCTCCTCAAGGTTTATTGGCAGGCTAAATGATTCCTGTGGTGCATCAAATCAAATGTTCAAGATTGCTACACTTTGTGTGAATGCTTTTTCCAGAACCTCTCAGCAAAACCTCTTTGAGGGTATTCCAGCTTCAGGAACATGAAGCGGAGAAGAGACAGCAGTTTGCCATCACTGTTGCATTATCTGCCAGGTTCTGAAGAAAGGGGGAATCCTTTCAGGGGCCTGAATCACAAACTTGCCAAAACTGAAAAATGCAAATGCACAGTTTCAGAGTTTGAGACATTCCTGTCTCTCCTGAATTCTGCCATAGGTTGCTGCTGACTCAGACCTTGTAGTGGAGCTGTTTTTCACCTGCTTCTTGTAGAAAACATTTTTTTTTTGAGGTTTAAATAGTTGTTGTAACATGCAAATGCTTACACAAATGCATTAATAAGACACAAGTTATTCCAGTTCTCACAGTATCAGAATTAAGCACAGGACTGAGAGAGCAGTCTGGAAATGGTCGGAAACTTCAGAATTGTTTATATGGAGGCACACAGGGTGGGTTTCTGATCTATGGCTATTAAAACAAATAATGCGTAAATGTGTTTCTTGGAGAGACGTAATGATTTCAAAGATGTGTCTCAACAGGGATCAACACTCTACAAGCACTGCTTATTAGCAGTCTGTTATGTTCTATATATTTTCTGTTTCATTTATAGCAGAAACAGATCACAGAAATAATGTATAATGAGAGTGATTCCCACAGCAATTTCAATTTTTATGAAAAGTTTATTAGGATATACTTCTTAAGAGGTCAATATGGCACATGCCATGTTATACCCGGAGTACAAATGCAAGTCTGCTGACATTGCTGGAACTTGCTTCTAATTTGCTTACTTTGTGTTTGTTCTAGTCTCAGGGTGGAGTTGAGATTAGTCAACTGTCCACAGAAACACTTTATCTTAAAATTTAAGAAAAAGAATTAAACCATTCTTTTAAAATAAAAGTTAGTTTTCTAGAGTACTACAGAGCATACTTTGCTGTAGTTCAGTGTTAGAGTTCACTAGAGGGTAGATTTGGTTTCAGATCTCTGTTTATCCCATGCCAGAAGGTCCCATAATCTCAATAACTGTTAGTAAAATAGTTGCTTCTGCTTCGTCTACCTTTTCGGTAAATGATTCTACACAATTTTAAATTGGAATAATTAACAGGCTAACGTGGAAATACAGCCTTACATAACTGAGGGCACAGTAACTTATTGTCAAGACAAGCAGCCGCAGGACAAGCAACACGTGTTTTTGATGGATAGTACCTCTTAAAATGGAGGTGCTGCCGAAGCAACCCGACTATGGCAACATAGCTGTAGAGCCTGTTGGTTATAACGGGATAACTGCCTGTTTACATACTCCTACTGTGCAGTGAATACAGGCATTTTATCTCATACTGAAGACAAATGAGTTAGCTTGTAGGTGGATATTCTCATTTGTGGCAGTTTAAATTTGATTTAATGTTCCAGGGTCTACAAGCATAGCTACTTCTTGAGTTTAAATGCTTTAGGTATTTAACTGATTTGTCCAGGACATCTGTCAGGCTTGACTTGGATCTTAGGTATATTTCTCATTTCAGTCTGCTTAAAGACTTTTATATGTTCTTAATAATTGGTGGAATAATTTCACTGTTAGATTCTCTGCCTTGTATTCTGGCAAAGAGAAAGCAGAATTCTGGACGTGTTTCTTCTGCTACTTATGTAGAATATTAACGTATGTTGCTTTGTTTAAAGTGGCAATATGTGAACTAAAATTAAAAACAATTTAACAAGAGTTATTTTCAAAGCTATAGGAAGTAGAGATGAGAGCAATATCTTACTGCCTATATTCTCTTCCAATGTTCTTTTATTAATGGATTTTAGGAGTAAAATATGTGATATAATCACTTAATAAACAACCCAGTTATGTTTTTACATATCAATATTGTGATAGCTTTTCTTACACTGGCTGAATTTTCCAAGAACAACAACAGACATTATAATCAAGTGTATTTCTTCAAAAACCAACCATCCAAAACTCAAACCCTGAACCATTCTTCTACTTAGTTCTTCAGGAAGGTTTCTGTTATATACTTGTACCCATCTCTAACATCCTGAAGTTGTGGCCAAGTTATGATGGAGGTTGCTAGTGTTCTGATCACTCAGCACATTATTCAGATATAGAAGCAGTTATAGACACTGCAAGGTCACCTTGAGTATAATGAAAATTTAAGTTTAGGCCTATGATGTATTTGTGGTTCAGACCCTACAGTGCTTTACTGTATCCAGCATCTTTGGGAGAGTTCTTAAATCTCACTAGCTTCTTAATGGTTGAATAATTTTCCACATTGTCATAAAAGCACCAGTCCAGAAAAGCACTTAAACGGTTTTATAACTTCAGGTGACCAGGTTGTTTGGTGAGGTTCTCATGCTCTTAATTTTGTGCATACTTAAGATGGAATGAGCCTTAATTTGGGTTCTTTGAGAGTGTCCTTTAAAGTGAACTATAGTCTGAGCTAACAGCAATATAATCAGCAATGTTGCGACACTAATGAGTGCCATGTCTTGCATCTAATGTTTTAAAAGTGAGAGACAAATATTCATGATCCCTCACTGAGGATAGGATGGAAGTGAAAGAAAATCCTTCAAACTTTTTCCAAAGATTTCACTATTTGGTTGAAGGAGAAACTGGGAGATGGGTGGAGGGAGAGTGTCATTAGGATGCATTCAGCTTTGGTTTGTTTTTCTCTGCACAGTGACTGGAATGATAAAGCTTACAGTGCTTATGCATGCCAACTGAAATCTCATATGCTAGAATGGCCTTTGTTTACTCCACCTTTTAAAACAAAACAGCAAACAAACAAAAAACCCCTCTGACTTGGTACCTGTCATTCACAAAGACAGATAAAAAAGTCACATACAAGGTAGCCTGCTGTCAATAATAATTCTTGCAAATAACAAAATGAAATAAAATAAAGAGAAGCAGTTAATTTTGGACAAGAATAAGTACTGAGTATTTACAACCACTGTTTAAGACTAATTGGAGCTGTGTGTCTCTGCCTGTTAATAGGGACAAAACCTGCTTGGAACAAAGTTAGTTACAAGTCACTCATTGACTTCAATTGTGTAGGATACAAGCATAAAATAGTAAGTAGCCATGACTGTATGTGAATAATGCAGAGAGATAATTGAGGAATATGGCTAAATTGAAATAAAGCAATGAAGGAGGTCTTCTAGCTATTCTTCCTGAATACTTCTAGGTATCTTTGTGCAAAAAAACCCACAAAAATAATACGGTATATCTGAAGATCGTGTCCTTCAAGTACCTCTCATCTCTCTCCTTTGGTTTTGTAATGAGTAGGAAAAAAAACAACAGTGTTTTCCTATGAAGTGTTTAGTGAGCTGGTTCTGATTCACCTAATAATGTTTTTTTTTTTTCTTTTCTTTTTCTCTCCTTTGAAGTGCTAGTGCTCTTTGCACTTGACAAACAGCAACAGAGTTATCCTGCTCTGTTTTTAAAACATTTTAGTTCCATTAAAGAATAATGTTGTTCTGCTTTTCCAGAATGTTGTATCTGCACAAAGATGTAAGGCATTATCTTGGAGCAAGAGAAAAATTGAAGGGTTGTGTCAAAGAACTTAAAGAAAACATTTGTAAAGGTATCTGCTCATGCCATCTTGGATTTGGTCAATTTATAGTTCTGCTAGGAACCTGAAAGTCACTTCCTGCCCCTTCAAATTAAATATTTTAAATTTATAAATATAATTTTGTTTTCATACCTTTTTTTTTTTTTTTCTCCCAATGAATTCCTGAATGGTCTTTTAAATAAAAATGAGTCACATGCTTTTAAGTAGTCTTGTTAAGGCACTAATCTTTTGATTACATTAAGCAGATGGATCAGAGCAAGAAGACATTTCAGTGTGGGGGGGTTTAGGATCAATATTAGGTTTTCAAAAATCTACAAAAACTATGGAAAGTCTATGGAAAGAAAGGAAATTGGTATCTGAATTTAGACCAATTAATGCCATTTTATACATATAGACACTGTTTTGATTAATGGTCAAGCCACATCACTGAAATAGCCTGGGTTGTTAGGATTTAGTGCTTCTCTGCCTGTATTTTTGATCTATCAAAGTCATAGAGGCTAACAAGAAAGGGCTGTGAATTTCAAAAGAACTGTGTGAGGGAATAAAATAATGTTTTTTGCCTTTATAGTTTTTTTAGGGTTTCTCTCCTCCTCCTTTCCTTCCTCCTTCTCCCCTCCCCCCCCCCCCGTTAATTTCCAGCACTATCCAATAGTAACAGCCTTCCTCATAAGAAAAAAAATAATAATTAAATCAATGATATCCTCAATTAAATTGTCAGATTACTTGGAACAAATATCTCTGAGTGAAAGAAAGATACTAATTAATACAATAAATTGTTTTAATTTCTCTCTCTTAAATAGATTACCACATTGTTACCATTGTGAAGAACATGTGAATTATTGGAAAACTATTGTTTGAAATATATAAAGCAAGTTTAATGAGCTCACTAAGAGACTCTATACTGAACCCATAATTGAAGATTCATATTGCACATTATAGGGATGAACAATTTTCACTGTCATTGCAAGAAGCCCAGCCTTATTGTGCAGTGCCTCTCCTTGGATGTTTTTGATGGTTTTAACCTGATATCCATTTTGCATGCACAGAAGCTACATTTATGTGTTTCTGTGCTTACAAATAACCAAGAAAATATGCCTGAAATCCTAAGGTATTGTGCCTGCAGTGCCAGCACTGGCAGAAGTTGGTGTGCACGCATTTTTTCTGTGTTGAACTGTCGTCATTGTTCCCCCTGTCCCCCTCTTGATTTCTTGCCTAGCTTGACAAACTTCCCTCAGACAGCCAAAATTTCTGTAATAGGTAAGAACATCCTGGATACTGCGTGTAACAGATTTTTGCCTTTGGGGCATGTAACATTAACCTTCCTCTGCCATTCAGATGAGTTAGGACACTGTCCTGCTTTAATTGGGCCAGATGTTTCAAAGTAGCAGTAGAGGCTCTGCCTAAACAGCATGATTTAGATGACAAAGCAGTCCTACGCTCTGTCCTTCTGTACTGCCAAGTCAATTAAGAAGATGCTACTCTTCCATCACACCAGGCTATAATCTGTCAGCCAAGTAAAAGAATGACTACAAACAGGAAATACAAAGGATTATGGAGTTTGTGCTTGGGGTTTTACTCAGAAGGGAGAAAGGGCTGGAAAGTTGTTTGTACGAAGCCCAAAGTGTGTCTTGTTCTTCTAGATTGGGCAGCAGGGGGGAACATCCTCAGTTTGGACAGTTGCCATATGTATAGTTCAGGCTCATATGAATGAAGAGCTAGCGTCTTTTTGCTTCTATTCACACCTTAATGTCTTAACAATACCGTGCCAAGGTATTTTAGTACAAATATTACTTGATTTTTCTGGTTCAGACCTTGTAAATCAGAAAAGCATTTATGTTAATCATGTACAATTAAAGAAAGTTGGATATTTCTTTCTGTTTATTTTTGGAGTCATCTAAATAAGGGGTAAAGATATTTCTATGTTTACGTGTCTGTGCATAACTATATGTATTATAAATATAGCTGAAATCCCCCAAACATATGGGCCTTAAGAAAATATCATCTGGGAAAGAATACAAAGCCAAGGTATGGGTACAGATGCAGATTTTCTATATCCAAGGTAGAATTATTGCTGGGTTCAGAGGTTGTTAAGGACACTGTGTTAACTCCAACTAGTAACTTAATTTTGGTAGCATTTCATGCCAAATTTGCTCTGAGATTAAAAAAAAATAAATTTGAAGTGCAGTGTTCATTTGCTTTGAGCTGTTTTCATGCTGCCCCTTAGAACAGGCATTCTCTCTCCCATGTACAAAATACAGTACTTTTTTAACAAAGGTTTGAGTAAGAGTAATTGCAACATTCACTAATAAAGATTTAATTTCTAAGATTCTAATGAAAAACAGTGGCAATGAAATGAATGCTTTGATCTTTTAAATCACTAAGGCTGCTCAGCATCTAACGTGATAGAGGTAATCCAAAGCATATGTTTGGGGATCATTTGGTCTTTCCATCTTGGTCTTTCCATTTTGGTCTATATTTTGTGGATGCAAAGCACGGAAGTCTTATGTGCACAGACAGCTTTCATCTCAGGAGACTTATTTTGGACAGTCCTTTTGATACCTCCAGCCTTCTTCCTCATAGACTGTGGCATTGTTAGAAAAAATAACATTTTAATTCTGTTTTGTGTGCCAAGTACAGCTTTATGCATTCAGATGGTAATTCAGTGCAGAATCAAGATATTGAGGAGTGCCTGATTAGCAACAGAAATATTTAGTTTCTGAGACATTTCTTTCCAAATCCCCTATTTTTACTGACTACCGGTTTACTGAATTTTCATTTGTTAGGTCTAAACTCCAAATTTGTTTTGGATAGTACCATCACAAACATTCAGCTAGGTCCATGATTTACAGCATAAGAATATGAGGAGAAGGGTATTTTCTGCTGTTAAGAAAACGTTGGCACTTTTTTGTGTTACATAAGTCTAAAAGCCTCTCTTTTAAAGCATCAAGCTCAGCAGGAGGCATGAGTAATATGCGCTTTGCCTTGTTTGAAGCAATTGGTTTTGAAATAACAAAGCTATGCAAACTTGAAAATACTCGTTTGTGGGAGCCTGGCAATATGTTCATTTCCTTCACATCAGAGAGGGAACCAAGCACAGAGATGCTGTTAACTTTCCTTAAGTGCTGAAATGGTGATGAGGAATGAAGTCTTTTTCCTTATGGGATTATATATTATTATATAATATATATAAATATATATATGTTTAGAAGTTAGACCAACACATTTGATTTTCCTGTTCATAAGTTTTGCTAAAATACCATTTTTTTTTTGGATAGGACAAGAAATTTTTGATGCAAGTCAGTTTTTCCATCAGTTCATTAATGTATTTGTCTAATATACTATACATTTATGCAGGAGATAATCTGTTCCAGAGCTAGGGAATGATGTGAGGGTATAAAAAGTAATGCAAGGACAAAGAATATGTTTCTCGGCAGGAGACTGGGATAGCTTCACAAGTGGGTGTGCTGAATGCCTGTTAACATGGTTATGTATCTGTTAGGCTGCTGGATTCATATACTATTTTTTAATGGAAAACTACAGTGAACTTGATGAAGCAAGACCATTATGGAGAAGTAGTATATTTTTTTTTCTTTTTTTTTTTTTCAGTAAGAGGTGAAAGATGTTTCAGAATGTTTTTAGGAAAGAAGAAAAGAAAAGTTGAAAAAGAGGGTACTGGATACTCTAAAGTGTCAACTCATGGATTTTGACATTGTGCTGAGGCATGTTCTGAGGATCTCTCTCTATTATATATATAGTATATATTAAAGTGTAGAGCAAGAGAGCAAGACATCTGTTTATATTTGCTAAAATTGATTCTATCATGCCACAGGATGGGAGGCAAAAACAATAATGCTGAGAAAGAAACAGTTACATAATGCTGTTTTGCCAAACTCGGACCCATTGTATGTCCTCAACAAGATACAGGGGCATGGATCTTTGTCTTTTATTGCTGTCATTCCTGAAGGTGTTAATTCTAGAAATTTGTCTTCCTAAAACAGATTCTTTGATACTATTAACAATGCAGTGTTGATTGGTCACTGCCTGGATACTGTTTTTTCAATGCCTTCCAGGGCTTCTTTCTTTTTTCTTATTTCAAAAGTTAAAACCTATGGAGTAGGAATAGTGAGAACTCAGAGTACATATAAGTCAAACTTCAGTATCACAAAGGACAAATAGAAATAAATGAGGACTCATTGCAAACTATTCTGTTTCTGAGTGAATGCAGAGAAGCTCCATCTAGTTTTCATGAGACTTGATAGGGTTCTTAATTTTCCTTCTGCCTTCCAAAGCTCTGAATATGGTGGAATCTGGGTTTTTACTACAGCAAAAGAAATATCTTGGTTAAACATTATGCCATGTGTGTTCTAGTATTCTTTTTCAAGCAATGTCCAGAGTCAAATCTATTCAAGATGAGTAGAGGTAGTCTTGCAGATAAACTGCCCCCAGTGTGTTACTTTTTTTGGCTGTAATATCTTCTGGTTTGACTTCTGCTTTGAAATTGCAGATTTTGAATGACAGGTGCCAGCTTTATATGGAAATAGGAAGGAAGGCATAAAAAGCACTAATGAGACTGGAATTTGCAACACAATTTAGGAGAACCATCTAACATCACTGCAATAACAAAATTAAGGAAATTCTTCATATCATTACTGCTTCCGATTTTGGGCTTTCACCATGATCCACTGGAGCTGAATTGGGACATAGCAGCTCAAGTAACAGCATGTCTGCACTGTGAACAATCGACTATCTAGTCAAATCTGACTGTTAAAGAAGATGGAGGATGTCCAGTAAAATGGAAAACTCAGTAATTCACAGAATAACTGAGTCAGAATAACTGAAAAACAGGAAACCCTAAGGCAAGGAAGCAGCATAAAAGATGAGCAACAAAGATGTTCATGGCAGAAGTAATGAAAAGTAGTATTATTTTGATGATTCATCACCCACTTTAGTACAGTATGATTTATCAATGCATATTGTAATATGTGTAGATGGCAGCTAATAGAGAAGGAAATACAACATAAGAAATAAGTCCCAATCATATTTTCGAGATACCAGTATGCAAGAAGCTTTTTCTGACACCATATACTCTTCTAGTAGTCCGAATGGCTAAAGAACTAGAATCAAGCTGGAAAACTGAATAGTTTTTAAGGGACTTCTTGCTGCCTGTTGCTTGCAAGAAGCTGAAAGGCAGATTAGATAAAAGATTTTTGTACTATAAACAGAGCTAGCTGAAACTTGAGTATTTGAGGCTTTTGATTTGAAATCCTTGCAGTCCCACACCATCTGGTGTTTAGGGCACAAAGAAAGTGCTGTTATCCCTGCTGGACCAAATGTGCATGCAGTCGTGTTTGTTGTATCTCCTGTGTTTCCTTCCCTAATTACTGCTTTTTTATTTATTTATTTATTTATTTTTGGCTATCCTTTGTACATTTCTTTAAGCTGCTTGGTGTAAAGCTAACCATTCTGATTTCATTGTTAACACATCATAGGTAGAATTCAAGTAACCTCTGGATAAAAAGTCTCCAGGAAAAAACACCAAAGTGTCTGTTTCAGTGCTTTTCAGTCCCAGTTTAAAAATAAAATAAAATAAAGAATATAAAATAAAAAGAGAGAGAGTATTGTTAAGTCTCAAATTGACAAAAGACCACTTGTGATTTAATAACTAAGCCAATAACTTTTGGCATTACTGCAGTATTTCCTTAAGACATAAATACTGTGGAGAAGAAAAACACTTGTTTTTCACTTGAAGCTTCTTTTTCCCTTTAGAAGTCATTACAAGCTAATTACCAACAAGGATTATCTTTTTCAGTAGGTTATTCTTACAGTGTGTCATTTTGAGCTGAACTCTGACTTTGAACAAATGCAATCATCTGAAAGAGAAAGCAGAGATTAATCAGCTAATATTGAAAGAAACTTGATTACACAGAAGTGGCAAAGCATAAAAACGTTGCATTTGCAACCAAAAAAAAAATTAATTAAAATAATTAAGACTAAGAAGTTGTGACTGTGAAGAGCTTTGTTTCCTTTTTTTAGAAATGTCTTCATTTGCTTTACTTTAAGAGGCTCTTGAAATATGTGATTGAGTTTAAGACAATCTTATTTCTGTTCTTAGCCCCCATAAGTTATTCCTTGGAGGACATCATCCAGGACTTGTTTGTTTTTTCTCCTTTTCAGCTATACAGAGGTTTTAGTGTTAATGCTGTAAGGAGATGAGAACTGTGCCAGGTGAGGGCACGGATCTCATATGGATCAGGGCTGTGAGACAATTATGTGCAATTAAAAAAACTATCCCTCTTCACACCTATGTTTTGTAATCTGTTCCTTCTCCTCTCTTCATGTAAGGAACAGGTGGAACGTAGATTTTCCAGCAAACAGAAACAGGATCCAATCTTATGTTCCTGGGGTGCAGAAATACCTGTTAAAAAGTGATGCCTGAGAAATGGAAGTCAGACAGAGGAGAAAGCCCTGGGTAACAGAAAGAGAATGGAATCAAGGCAGTCAGAGACCAGTCTTCCCAAATGTTGTCTAGATTGCTGTCTGAACTCTGTAGTTCTCTCTGTCAGTGCTCTAGTGCCTAAGAATGAGGAGCAAACCCATCTTAGCACCCATCAGCTCAGGAAGGCCAAGGAGCTGAGCAGCATGAATCCGTATGGAATGTAAACTTGGTAAGGTCAAAGAGGCAGAAAGGATAGATATGAACTCTTCCAATTCATGGATGTTTTCTGAATGAAAGTTTTTTAAATTGGGAGTATTTCTTAGGAGATCTAAGGATCATTATGAAGACATTAAAACAGATTTTAGTGAAGTTCACAGCAATGGAAAATAAAATCCTGAATTCTTCTTAAGAATGAAGCAGAATGTTTTATGCATTATCCTCTAATACTTTTGTGTAAACCAGTATTTTCTTTCTTGGTAATCATATAATTTAGATTTGATTTTATTATTTTAGATGGAAAAAACAAACTGTACATTCCCATATGTACTCTGGAAGAGCAAGAGATGAAGGAAAGGACAGTAAAAATGTTATAGGTGTATAATAGAAAGGAGAGAAGTAGAAACACTGTCATAAAAAAGAAGAACCAAGAAAAAAGACATGATAGTTTCACAGGAGTGATGGCACAGAAGCTCTTCTGCTGTAACAGCTTAAAATATATTCATAGTTTTTAAAAAGAGATGTAATCCAAAGTCCATTTTTTTAAATTTCTCTATATTAAAAAAAAAAAGAAAAGTACCACTTCTTCTATATTACCCAGTGAATCTCAAAATATGGGAGAGTCTGTCTATTCAAAGTTCATTGGCATTAGTTCAGACACTCTTGTTATCTGAAGACATAAAACTTTTACTTTCAAACTCTAAAATAGCTTTATTTTTGCTACACGCATTATAGCTTTATACTTCACTGACAACATGATAACCAATAGATGTGCTGAACTAGAGCCACAACAGAGCTGAGAGAACCAGCTTCTTCCCCCTTCTGCCTTCCCTTTTGTTCTTGTATTTTTTAATAATAAAATTCTATGCATTGGAAAAATTGCTCCAAAATAAAGTTATATAACATATCTATTATTTTTTGAAACACACAGGAGAAAAAGTCTATTTTTTCTCATATGCATTAATTTGTAATTAAATGTAACAGATTGTTACATATGCTGTGTGTATTGTTATGTTTTTACCATGGGAGGCTAGGTAAACTACCAAGTGGCAGTTTCAAAACAAGAAAAGAAAATGTTAGTTTCTTATTGTATGAAATTGGGGAATTCTTTTCCATATAATCCTATGGATGAGAAAAAATTTCAGAGGCTCGGAGAAAGGTGTATTGAAAAGAAATTCATTAACAGGTACCAAATCCGTGGGAACTTCTTTTAGGTCAGAACATCCCTGAACTTCAAGCAGAGATTTGAGGATACTTCGAGAACCTATTGCATATGCCAGCACTAGTCTTACATTCCCGTTCCATACCTGTTTTGGAACATGGGCAGTGGACTAGACTGAGACACTAAATATCCTTCTCCTCATAAGAAATCTGCAGGTTTACAGCATTAGTCCATTTGTACTGTTTGTAATTACATCTACAGAAATTCTCATGAGTTTATCACCACTTAGAAAATTGATCTTATTAGTTTCTGTAGACTCTTATGGTACAATGAGATTCCTGTGATCTGTCTGACCTGCTGATTTTGGCCAGTCAGCAGTACATTTTATATCAAAGGCTTGTCTTATTTTCAGGCATTCTATTTTTGCTTTTTAGGCATCACATAAAAGTACACTGACTTTATTTTTGGCCTTGTGCCTTTTTCTGCTCAACTCTCTTCCTCCTGATTCCTTGGAGGAATTTAAATCAGTGATAAAGTTGGTCATTTCTTGCACTGGGTCAGGTATGTGTTCTACCTATTCTTTTACTGAATGCAGGAATATTGCTTTTGTTTCAGTGTTGTCAACAGATATCTTCACCCTGAGTGATTCTCATCATTAATTAATTCCTGTTATAGCCACAATAATTCATTACTTATTTTCTGAGGGGAAATTAATTCCAGTTAGACCCTATCCCAAGGAGGATTTTCAGCAAATAACAGTGTGTAGAATTTAGCATCCACATATATTTTTTGAACTGAAAAGTTTTTTTATTTTTGTTTTTACATTATGATTTTTTAAATTGAAGTCTTTATTTATTATGATTTTTTAAATTGAACTCTCTAGAGTTTTGGTCACGGAGGCTTTACTTTCTGAAGTCTGCTGGGTTGTTTAGCCCAGGAATTAGAAGTGAAATGGTGGGCTCTGAAGAGAGCTAAAGCCAAGGCAACCATGCTCTGAATAAAATACTACATGTTAGCAGAAGTGATAGTGAAAGTATTTTTCATAACTAATCAGGTAGCAAGAAGAAAGCCAAGTTTTTTGCTCACCTTGGGGGATGCTGTAGATAAAAACAGATTGGTATTTGAATGTATAGTTTATACTGCAGGGATGGGAAGAAGATAATTTACACCTGTAGCCTGTACTAACCTCATAATTTCTTACACAGAATTTCTTTTCTGGGGAGAATTGTCTTTTGCTTGAGCAATAAGCAAAGGATAAACCTATGTCTCTTCTGAGATGCTTACACAGCTAAAGGTTGCTCAGATAACAGTTCTGCTCAATACTTCATAATGGGATGAAAGGCAGGAAAGGACAAAGTTAGTCACCAGGAGAAGGAAAAGCAGAAATGCAAAACCCCATTTTGTAGATGTTCAAACCCCAAATCTATGTTTCAATATTCATTATCTTTGCCTGTTGGAGCCTTAGCCTGGGTTGAACTGGGTTGAATATAAAGTGTGCATGTATCTGAATATGCTAGCTGATGGTTGATTTTGGATTACCCACAGGCCCTTACTCAGCTGTTTGTTTTTTTTTTTTTTTTTTTTTTCCTAAATCTCGACTTCTGTCACTCACGCTTGCTCTTGGAGAACAGGATTTTTCAACCTTACCAATACTGATTTTCCCCACACAAGTTGTCAAATTGATGATTCAAGCAGTGAAGAACCTACAAAATCTCTATAGAAATTTTAACTGTGCATTATTAGCAAATAACTTACAATTAGTTTCACTTCTGTGAAGAAAAATACAAGCACTAGTATTTTATTGCCTGCAAAACTAAACAGGGAATTGTAACTAATGGTTAAAAAAAAAAAAGGTTTAATGCAGTGTAACCTCTAAATGTACATCCTCTTTTGATGATTGACCATCCCTCATCTCATGGCTGGCTGAGCAAGTAAAAGTCTTTTTAACTCTGTCAGCAATGCGGTTCTTTGCCGTATCTGAGGCCATAAGACTTAGTAGCAGAACATATAAGCATGCCTTTGTATCAAAATCAAAAACTGTCCTTGAATGCAGAGGACCTAGGTTTGCAGTGGCATTATGGAAAAAGAACGTCTGTACCAAAAACCATTGGGCCTGCATATGCAGTGTACACTGGTAGAAGTCACCATTCACCCTCTGATATGCTTCAGTAGCAGCATACTGGCATGTCATCTTTAATGCAAAGAGATTTTAAATTGTCATTTAATTTGCCTTTCTTTCTCCCTCTCTTGCTATTCACCTTTGACAGTGAAATGTAAAGAATGAGGCAAGATAGATGGCCTGTTGGACATTATAAAGAGTCATGTTATCTTGCAGAACTGCATTTTTTTTTTTTTTAACCCTTAAACTATGGGATATGGGTTTTTGCTTACATCTTTTACACTTTGCATAGGTCTTATCCGCCTCATTCAACTCTGCAGCAGTTTCCAGAGGAATCTCTGTGGCTCTGCAAATTCCACACTTTTATCAAAATTCTTACTTGCTACAAATTGCTAAAGATTGTGGGTTTAGGGATTTCCCGTTTAAATGAATGACTGAGATCACTCTGAACATTTGTTAGAAGTTTTCATCTATTTCCAGCTGAGCTGTCTTTGGCTTGGAGGTGTGGCTGTCTGGCTGACTGGGTCACGCATACTTTTCCCCTCTGTCCTGACAAGCTGTCAGTTCTGTGTTGATATCTCTATTTGGTCTCTTTCTTGTTTCTTTTTTTAGAATGCATTCAGCATTTCTTTTTCACTGTTCTATCTCAGTTCAAAACAGCTTTTCTTTTTTTGTTTGTTTGTTTGGTTTTTTTTGTACAGCAAGGCATAACAATTGGATATGATACGATATATGCAACAGTATTTTTTTCCGTATCCTACCCAGCTTGGGTTATGCTAATAATAACGTTTAGCATTTTTATACAGGTTGAAGTCATTGCACAAAGATTAATTAATTATTCACCACAGGGAGGTAAATAGAGAAATAATTATCCTTTGTCTTTTAAATAGAATGAGAGCTGAAACAACTCACTCAAGCATTATAATGAGTTGGGATCAAAGTAGGAAGAAGATCTGCATTTTTCTTTTTTTTTTTTTTTGAGAAGTATGGTTATAATGCCTTCCATGACAAAATATATTTTAGTTACCTAACATATCAAGATAGACTTGGTAAATATATTTGCCTTTAAAGTGTCTTTTCATCTGAGCATCAAAATGTTTTCTATAAAAATCTATGAACACCTAATGCAAAATACTGGATAGATCTGAAAAATCCACTGTGATTTGAAAGGTCAGGTTGTTTCCATACTGATTGATTGTATAAATAAAATAACAAGTTAATGATTGGTCCTATTTTCTACTTTTGTTGTCTGGAAAATCAGGAAAAGTTTTCAGCTTTATGCTTTTAACATGGCACAACCACTACTTCAAAACTTAAAATCAAATTAAAAATACACACTTTAGACAAACAGAAATACATTTCAATCTAGGGTGTTGCTGAAGGAAGTCAAAAAATGGAGGGAAGTTGTATAAGTGTTCCAAAATAATACTAGCTTTCCTGAGTCCATTTCCTGTGGCTACTACTTCAGGACAGTAGAAACAATTAATAAACACTGAACAAAATTTAATGTGAACATGTAAGAAAAAGTGCAGAGTTTTATATAGACTTTTGCTTGATGGCATAAGGCAAACACTTCTGAATTTTCTACAACTGATTAATTTATTTTATTTTTATTTTATTTTTTATATCCATTTGGGACTCTATCCTTTTTCTCAGCTATTTGTAAACTCTGTATAAGTTAACATTTGAATTGTTTTCTCTATCCTATCATTCCAGTGTTGATTGAAAAGATGTCTAGAACTGGGTCCAGGACGGACTCCTCTGGAACTCAGCTGAAAATGCATTTCCAGTTGGCAGCAAACTGTTGCTTACTGCTCTTATGTGAAGTTTTGTGCCCATCTTCTGTTGTCTTCATTGAAACCAAATTTCCTAGTTTACTCATGAGAGTGTCCTGAGGGACAGCATCAAGTGCGTTACTAAAGTCAAGACAGATTGTCTCTAATGCCTTCCCCTTATCTGCTAGGCCCATTACCCTGTCACAGAAGGAAATTGGATCATTTTGATGTGATTTGTTCTTGACAGATCCATGTTGGCTGCTTTTTATCACCTTTATTATCCTGTAGGTGCTTTTAAATTGACTCTTAAGTGATTTGTTCTAGTATCTTTTTGAACATTGAAGTAAGATTGGCTATCTATAATTTTCCAGGACCTTTTTCTCATTTTGGAAATACTCATAAAGTTTGCCCTTCACCAGTCCTTTAGAGCTTCTCTTTATATCTTCAACAAATTCTCAAAAAAATAATCATTAATGACTCACAGATTACATTGGCTGGTTTTCTGTATACCCTAGGGTGAATTGAATCAGGTGCTGTCAACTTGGATGCATATAATTAATCCAAATATTTTTTCACCACACCTTTTTTTTCCTTTTCATTTTGTTTTCCAGCACTGTGGACTCATCATCACCTATTCTGCTCTAATGCACAACTTTTTAAACAAATGACTGATAAACTCTTTAGAGATTTACATGCATGTATTTTAAACATGCATTCTATTTTACATGTATATCCCCTTTTATGCAAGTTATTAACATACATCCCATCGAAACTCTTGACCTGAGCTTTACAAGGAACTTGAATGGTATTCAAATCTTAGTTATGCACTGAAACAAAGAAATTGCATTACTGGGGAAATTTCAGTTCCTGAAATTCATCTGTGATGTACTAGTAGCTGACAATACATTTTAAGAATTGCAAGTGGAAAGGTGATAAACCTTCCATCCCCAAAGCCTTTTAATGAATAACTGAGAAGCAAGTTTAATCCTTTAGCATGATTTTTTTTAATAACCCCACCCAAGTATATGGCTTTTTTTATATCTGATTTTTTTTCTATCAGCTGTAAGGATGAGTTCTCCATGAATCTCTGATTTTATTTTATTTTATTTTATTTTATTTTATTTTATTTTATTTTATTTTATTTTATTTTATTTTATTTTATTTTATTTTATTTTATTTATTTTATTTTATTATTTTTTTCCTCAGGCAATATTTACAGTGACTTTAAAATTTTGGTACTGTTTTTACTTAGAAGAGCAAATAGTTGTAATGTGTTATTTTGTTTTGGTTATTTTTGCTTTATTTTCTATATACATAAGGTATTTTTGTATCTGTGTGGGTCTTTAGTTCAGATGCATTCTATATTGCTTAGTTTAGGCAAACTGTTTGTTGCTATGGATTTTCAAGATTGTTCAATTTTCTAGGCTTGTACAAGAATCTCCCCCTCAACCCAAGCCAATTTTTCAGCCCTTTCCATCCAGTATGCTATGCATCATTTCATTTAATAGTAGCAAGGGGAGTGTGCAGTGTTCCTAACAGTCCCAGAGACACTTTATGGAACAATCAAAATCCTCAAGGACAATTTGCATGAAGTCAATACTGACTCAGTGGAGTTCAAGGTATCTTTTAAAAATATATGTAACCATTGCCTATTTTGAGCACATTTGCTTGTATAGTGGCTTGCAGAGAAACTTCTCTTTGTATTCGATGTGTTATCAAAAGTTTTCAAAACACATACATAGTCTGGGATGCGGAATTCATTTAAGCCCTGTTACTTTGAGAACTGATATAAAAGTTAGGCTTCTGTATGTTTATGTTTATGGGTGAAAGAGGTTTTTACTCTGAACTGACTCTGGAGTTTCAAACTGAAATGATATTTGGAGTTTGAAAAAGAAGAATTTAGTGCAGCTGAGAAAGGTCCATGAGTAGAGAAACAATGCAACCATCTCTCCCCTTGCTGCATGTTGTCTTTGAGTTGCAAACTCAACAGCACAATGTTGTCCAAGCAATGCACAATGTTTTCCAAACTGTGTACAGATTAACCATGGCATCAGTAGTTGTGGAGGAAATATTTTAGAAGGGAAATTCCCTCGGGCCTTCTGAAGGCCAGTTTTGGGTTAGCAGCTATTTAGATGCAAATAATGATATGGAGCATCACACTTGAATATCTTTAGTGCCTATTTATATTTTTTCTGGACTACATACCCTTGACCATGAATACACACCTTGAGCTTTTTGCCACATCTTTTGTGTTCTGTAGCTCAATAAAGCAAAGGCTTAAACCCAACCCTCTGTGCTGTGAATCAAAGCCATTCATCTGCTTCATCTATTTCACATTTAGATTGTTAGCTGGTTATGTCAGGATGGGGTCTTCTTGAGAAAGCTGAGTTATTCTGCTCTGCAGCATGTTCTTGAGCTTTGTAGTTTTGTTTTTGTTAGAACTTAACTGGAAAAAAAATAATCTGAATGTTTTGCTGTGAAAATGGTGGCAGACTGAAGAAAGCTATGCGTACCAACTGGCTGCAGATGTGAGAAGGAGATTTAAGTCCTGACTTGGAAAGATCTGCAGTAGAATACTCTAGCTGAAATACAGCAAAGTATTTCATCCATATCACTCTAAATAAGGGACTTGAACCGGGCTTTCATCCAGTCTAGACTATGTTTTATCTTATATAGTGTCTTTCTTCCATTTTTGCCCAGCAGTCCACATGTGCTGTTGAAATAGAAATGTTTTTAGCTTCAGTGAAATTTCACTGCAGCAGAAACAGTTCTGTCAGTATTTCCTCTTTATCTGTCAGCAGTCCTGCATTCTGTGGGGGATCCTAGCTTTGAACAACAAGCACTGAACAACAGTCTTTGTTGGCTGTTACTGCAGTCTTAGTTTTACATTACTGAAAAGTCTCGCAGTCAATTGTGTATGCTCAAGTCATGAATTAAAGACCTCTAATATTGAACATTACAAATGTATAGAGAGATGTGTTTGCAGGGAGAAACTATGAATATGTGAATTTCTGTTGAAAAGTCTTTTAGCCTGCCTTTAGCCTAACTATTATTTCATTTAAATACTGATATTTTAAAAAGTATATATTTCATATTATACTTAAATTTTCTTGGTAGCTTGTAAATGGTGCAGTTGTATTAAGTGATATATCATGAAAGGGATGTTTTGTATTACTTCATATGCAGTAGTTTCCTTCCCTTCTTTTCTAGATGGGAAAGAGGCTGTCTGGGAAAACAATTTCTAGCATACACTTTTCTGTCTGCGTACTTCTAAAGATCAATTCCCTTATGTTCTGTGTACTGGGAGTGTAGATCCAAACTAAATCATGGCTGGTCTGAATGTAGTAGGTCCTTCACCTTGATGTATATCAAAGCAGACCTCATTGCATTGCAGTCCGTAAGAAAATTGCTGCCCTGACCACTTACACAGTGTTTGGGAAATTGTATGGTTAGTACAAGTTTAAATCTGTGAATCCAGGAAACTCACAGTGTGTATGATATCTTCACTTAATTCTGTAATTCAGAACATGAAAATGACATGCTTCTGTAAGAAGTCTTTGGTTAAATGTACTTAGGAAAATTGTACCCTTAGTGCTCAATATGTCATTATTTAGTTACCACCAACTGCAATTTGTTGAGCTTTTTCTTGCTGGAGGTAAATCCTTCCACATCCACTCATTTAGTCTCTGAAAAAATGAGGAGAAACTTGTGTTTGAAAGTGAGTTATCCCTCTGTTGTCCATTAGAGAATTCAGTTTTACTTACTGTTGCCATGCTGTTCATTTCCAATTGTACCAGTAGTCAAAATTACAGGTTTACCTTGTCTCCTATGTGCAAAACATAAATTGTGTATCAAATACCCATGACTCAGTGATAGGTAATGAGAAGCAGGGGAATGAAACAGCCAAAGTAGCATTCAGAAAACACAAAGAGATTTGGTAATCAGGATGTAAAGGCAAACAGGTCTGAGAGTGAAGATAATTACCTAAATCATGCATTATTTGATTGGATCTTCAGTGTATTTTATTTTATTTTACTTTACTTTTTACTTTATTTTTATCTTTGAACCTTGAGAAAGACAGTTTGTGTTATTGTTGGTTCCTGTGCAACACTGAGACAGTTATCTAACATGGAGACTGGAGACACTCAAAAAATCCAACCAGCCTAAATCATACCTTTATTGACTTTCCATGAGATTAGTGATTTTTAGTTAGTTTGTTTTTCACCTCATGGAAGAGGAGAACTTTAATTTATGAAAACTTTGTTTTATGCCAAGACAAAAGGGAATGTTCACCTTTCTCATCTAATTAGAAGTTAATTCTGGGATATGTAACATGAGTGACTGTTGAGTGTTGGACTCATTCTGCCACACTGATTATGTAGAGAATTGTTGGATAAGATGTCAGAAGACAGGGCCGCTGTGCCTTTTTGTAAGGGTTAACAAAGAGTAAAAGCTTGTGTAAGCTAGCTTTTAAACAGAACATAGCTCCAAGTTGAGATACTGTGACTTTATAATGCATTTTATAAATGAAAATATTTTGAATTGAAATTTATCAGTTATATTTTATTAACGTTTAGTATCTGCCACATAATGGATATTACAGTAATAAAATAGCTGAAAACTTCACTCACAAAGCAAAATTTCATGGACATGGAGCTATGGAAAACTCCCTTTCCTTCCTGAAAATATGAATGTTCTTTTTATTGGGTTGGAACATAAAGAGGAGCAGCTTCTAGGCTGTATAGCTTTTCTAGCCCATGTCTCTTACATAGATGGCTTGTGAGTCTTGTACTTGTGCAGAACAAGAAATAGCCCAAACTAAAAGTGATATAGCCCAAAGTATAATAAAAGTAATTGAGTATTTCTCAGTAAACTGAGAGGCTTATGTGCCTGAAGTTGTTTTTAACCAAACACTTTGTTCCCATCTCCTCTGTCTGCTTACTCCTGTGTTCTTAGCAAGCTCCTTAGGCAAGAAATTTTCTGCCAACCAACAACCTCATAAACACAGATTAAATGTCATTAACCTCTTTGTCTTTAATTGCAGCCCTTTATACTCCATGCAACTTCAGGCTCTCTAAGTGATTTCTATTCCTTTCAATACTATCACATTTTCAAAAGTGAGTAAGTCCTTGGGCAACATTTTTCTAATACCGGTTTCAAAGAGAGAAAAGTCTACACGGTTTTGCAAAATGTGGCTATATCTTTAGATGAAAAAATATTTGGAAACATTAATTAATGCATATCTATTTTTAAAAGTTAATTCAGAGATCCTAAATCACTTGGTGCTTTTAAAAAAATGTTTATTTCATTTTAGTATTTGAACAATATTCTTTCTTTTGAAATGAAACTAATTACCTCATTTTGCAATTTATATATTTTTACTTTTTAAATAGCAAATATTTTAACGTAATGGTACTTGATTTTTGTTTTAAATGTATTTTAATTATGAATATGACTGTTAGGAAGTCAACTATTGAAAATAGGATAGTGTTACAAAAATAAGGCTAAAAAACCACTATTAACTGTGAAAGACTGCAGGAATATCAATGGGACAAGTTTGTGTTAGGTAACAGAAGCCCAAAGGCAAAAGCTGATATATTATAAAAGACAGTATTTATGGCTCATTAGATAAAGTCACAATTCAACGCAGTGTTCAAACACATGATGCTGATGGGGAAAAAAGGCATGTCATTAATCAGGTTATGTAGGAGAAAGAAGACAATTAAAGGAAAACTCAGCTCTAAAGTCAAATGTGTAAAAGTTTGGCAATAGAAGCACTGTCTAGTTCCTATTCTGTTTTAAGAGGAATTTGGTATGCGGAA
Source organism: Anas acuta (assembly GCF_963932015.1). Taxonomy (NCBI): domain Eukaryota; kingdom Metazoa; phylum Chordata; class Aves; order Anseriformes; family Anatidae; genus Anas; species Anas acuta. The sequence continues at coordinate 10,511,692 of NC_088991.1, read as the reverse complement.
AACACAGGATAAATGAGTAATTTCAAAACACTTCAACACACTAATGGTAAAGAAACAGTTTTGCAGAAGACTTGTGATACATTGTTTTTATAGACTTTCTGCCTCAGGTCCCTTAGGCTCTGTTGGGCTAGGTACTTTTTATTGTTGTGTGTTTGTGAAATACTTACTCCAAGAACTTCCCATCTAAACAGCCAAGAAGTTGAAGGGGCACAAGGGGCCAAGGGATGCAGCAACAGTGGCAAAGCAAGTTGTAAACTTCAGGCGGCAGTTCCTCATATCAGTTATCTTGGCAACTAGTATATAGTGCCTCATTTATCTTGTTCCCCTACTGACGGACACAGGCTGCCCGATACAGCTGCCCTTGCTCTCTGTGCACTGCTTGGGAATTCAAAATTGATGGGTTCTTTGAGCTTTGAACCTTTGCCTGGGATGTTTAGTATCCATTCAGAAGAAGGGAGGGAAAATACATTGTTCAGTGTAGGAATTCCTGGGGAAGAACCTACTTTCCAGTAGCTGCACTTTGTATCAAGTATTTAAAATAACACCCCAGCCTTATTCTTTTTCAGGACTGTCATGTTTGTGCTTGTTGCAGAGGATACTTTTGAACATTAATTGGCAGTTAAAGTAACCTTGTCCAATGCACTTCTGCTGTTGCTTTTCCCTTGGTTGCTTTTCTCTTTTCATTCTCTACAGTTCTAATAAATATTTTAAATTCAGTTGTTGCTTTTTATTGCACTTTGGTCACAGAAGACAGAGAGCTTGCCTTAATCTGCACTCTAGAAGATAGATAAGCAGAAAAAACAAGAGCAGAGAATTCCTGGGGAATAATGGCACAAATACAATGCCACAAAAACTCTTCTATAACTCTAGTTTCAGTGAAGCTACAATTGTAAATTTTGATTTCTTTGGTGATGTATACATTTATACATTTATATTTAAAAAGACTTGCAGCAGAGATATCAGAGAAAGGATGAAGGGAATTGTGATGGAATGCAAAGGAGACTATAATGAGGCTTACTTTTCTTTTCAGTGTACCTATTTTTTTACGTGTCTGTTCAATCATTTAAATCACTTTTGGCCTTTTAGTGATTGGCACATTGTTAAATAATTAAGAAATTATTTAGATTTATTTTAGAAAAAGATAAAGATAGATTCATGAAGAGGTGGGATTGGGAGCATGGGTGGATTCAGTGGTTGGTGCTCCAGCCTAGGATTCACGTGCAGATGTACAGGGGTATTACATATAATTAATACTAGGTGCAGAGAATGATCCTATAGCAACAGAGCTTCTGTGCTGCCAGCAATGCAAAACAACATTGAAACACCCTTATTCCATAACTTCCTGACCTTTCTTTTAATCTTTGTAAATAAGTACCTCTACATGCTCCCACACAACCTCTCTTTTTAGTAGTAGAAACACAATTCCTTGGTTAGCCTTAGTGTACAAAGTGTTTTTTTTTCCTTTGCTCTTCTGCTGACATTCCTGTTTCCTTAGATGCATTTTTAGATGAAGAGCACGAAATAAACATTACACTCTCAAAATTTCTAGACCAATGGTCGATCCTTTTGATTTTTTATTTCTCAGTTTTATTTTTTGCATGTTTTTAAATTATGTATTTGTGATTTAATGTCTAAATAAAGTGATTTGAAACCAAAATTGTATAAGTAATTTCATACAAGTTCTGTAATGATGCAACCTTTTTGCATGCTGACTTTCAGAAACTCATAAAAATACTTGGATGTGATTTGTATATAATTACATGCAAGAATAATTATGACTTGTTTGGAATGCACAGTAAGCTAAAGAGTGATGCAATAAATCACTAAATAGTTCATTATATATTTAATAAGGTGATATCACTATGGTTGTCATCTATTATATTACACCTCAAAGCACCAAATGCATCTACCCCAGGCAGAAACTCTGATTGTGTTTGGTTCCTGTGCAAAGGAAAAGCAGTCCCTCCTGTTACAGAAGTTCTACAGTATGTTACTAAATTGACTCATGTAGTATTCAAGAAATGGTAATGAAATATGCAGATTAATACAAAGCAGAAGAAAAGATAATTGCAGGTGTTCAAGAGGTGTATGGAGACTCATTCAGTTTACAATGGAATAAGGGAATTTTTTTTTCTGACGTCACTTGAATCTTGTATTACTCCACTCTACATTTTACAGCCTCAAAGGACCTTCTTTTGAAAGACTCTCAAAGGAGTCTTTTTTAATGTGGCGTTGATACTCAGATACTCTTGATACTGTTGTCCTGTCCTTCTCTCTTCCACAGATAAATTGTAGAGTATTGAACTTAATCAAACTGGTTTAGCCAGGTTAGTGGTAGAGAGGCTAGTACTGGATGAATACTCGAGCTCCCTTAAGAATGACAAAATTAAAAAGATATATGTATATATAAATTTGCATTCCATTTTGACAAGAAACTTTATAGGCTGAAAGCCTGCTGGCATAAAAACATATGTTAACTGAGATGTGCATTCTTCAGCACAATGTTTGGCTTCATTTTTACATAGACTTCTCTTCAGAAAGGGAAGACACAAAACCAGTCATATGTTCACTGACTATGCCAAAGGTGCCCGAATCTCTGCAAGAATTCTGAAAGGTTTTCCTAATGCAGGCAGTTGAACGGACTCCTAGATGGAAGTGGTACTTGGTACGGTTTTCCTGACAGGTAGACTACAGCTTTCTTTGAATGGATTTTATTATGCATACTCTACCCTAAAAAGTGAGGGAAGAGAGGTATGTGTATGAGCTATAGGTACACACACAGAGTTAATTTGCTCTTGATTGAGTACCTTAATTTGCGTTGCATCTATATGCCTTCATCCTGGCTTCCAAAATACATGAATCCTGAAGATGAATCCATGGCTCCTCTGGAAGACTAAACCAAATCTAGGTCTGAATGCTTTTGTCACATCAGTCTGTGTGGATAGGCTTCATCTGTGGTAAGATACATGCCACAATTTTTCATGGTTAAAAATGGAGAGCAGCCATTTATTTCTTTTATAAAGCTTTTACCATGTTTCCTTACTGATCCTTAAGATACAAGATTGGAGAGTAGCTTTCTGTTGGCTCACACATTTCTTCTTTAGTCACCTCTGAAGCTTATACTTTTATTTCCTATTCTCTAACTACTCACTCCTAGATGAAATACATTATCTCACTTGCTGCATATTCCTGGAACCAGATAGCCCACAGAGGAGTGTGTGCTGGGAAAGTTAACCTACAGAGTGGATCTGTAGTCTAAGTGAGTTTAATTTTTACATATTTTCTGTTATCCTACTGGGCACTGTGTTGTGATGACCCTGTTATGTGAACTCCAAATGAGCTGGGTCTCTCCTATCAACTATTCAAACTCCAAACCCTTGCTGTGGGTTTTTCATGTTGCTAGCACAACTTTGTACAGTCAGAGTAGCATTTAATCTCTTCTGATGTAGAGGTGCTGTTCAATTCAGACTACCAATTTTCCAGAAGTGGTTTTATGAATCATCTCTCATCATACTGTTCTGTGAATTAAACGAATAAAACAAAAAAGAAACCCTTACCCAAGTCAGTGGTCTAGCTGTGGTTGTAGGACTCTAAGATCCTTGTGTTATGATGCAAGTCATTTCCTGGGGATCATCTGATACTTACCATTTTCAAGCAAAGTAATAGACTGTATTTCCAGCACAATCTCTTGTAAGTCAGTTGCTAGCACCTCATGGTGTTAGGTTGCATCGACAAAATTTTCTTTCAGGCTTTGACGAGAAAGGCATTTAAGACACTGCTTGTGTCTGAGGCAGAAACCTTGGTATTACCTTGAATGGCTGCAAAGTTGCAAAAAGGAATTTTGTGCTGTGAAATGGGGAAAGCCCTCTGGATGTCATTAATATCAAGCAAATCTCAACTGTGTGTAATTCAAATGAGATGACCTGTGTAGTATAATGGAAAGTTTGGTATGGTTCATTTATGTTAAAATAAACTTGAAATTCTATGACATGAATGATGATGACAGAGTGTCATAGCTATAACTAGGAAATTATTAGGCTGCTTTGCAGTTGTGAACAAAGACTGACAAATGCTGTGAGAATGAAAACAAAAGCACTGAGTGTGAAAGAAAACAGTTCAAACATAAGAAAATACCAATATACAGTAAAAACAATTTTACTGCACAGGAAACATTTAAAAATAATTGCTGCAGTTCAGCATGATTAACGAAACCACAACATTCTATAGAATCATAAGTGATGTTGAATAGCAGGAACTTACTTGACTTAGCATCGTCTGAGATGTATAACACTATCATGAGTTTAGTTACATTAATTACAAGATAAAATATTCTCTATGTAGAGATCTTCTGCCTGAACCTTTTAATTTAGTTTGAAAGAAGTTTTTGAGTTATTGAAAAATACTGGAATAAAAACAATTGATGGCCTTAAGATAAGAAATTTTGCCTCTTCTACAATGGCTTTTTTTTTTTTCTTTTTTTTCTTACATGCAAATTGGAAAAATATTTAAAAACTATTTCAAATTTATGCTATTATTTATGCTTTCTGTTTAATAACATACCAACACTGTAAGGAGTAAATATGAACTTCTGTAAATGTGTAAGCAACTCTTTAAGAGACTAGGAAGGAAATGAGACTAGGAATAAACTCCTTGTGAAGATGGAGCTTGGAACTACATGGTTCTTAAGATCCCTTCCAATGCAAGCCATTCTATGATTTTATGCTTGGATGAATTTGTGTTAAGTCCAAGACAGAGGCAGGGTCCTTCTCATTTTCTATCTATGTTCTGATGTTTACTGTGTAATCGTTGATGTTAAAAGTCTGATGTTTTATAAATAAATTCAGTTCAGACTTGGAACTCTCCCTCACCAACTAAACAACACAGTTTACTTATATGGCAAATCACTTCATTTTACCTAGGTTTAATTCCAGTTGAGAGTTGGAGAAGAAGATTCATTAATGTAGACCCTCTGAAACTGAAATATTGTGCCATCTTTTACAGATTCTACCCCTAAGTGTTTAGCTGCATTGGTAAATCATGATACTCTGATTGGATACCAAGAAAGCTGTAGTCAAACACGTCTCAAATTATTTCCTCTTTGCTTCTAATCACAATTCTGCCTTTTCTCTCTGCATTTTTGTTTTCACATTTGAAAATTCCAGATTTTAATTTTACCATGTCACTTGTAGTTTGTAGCAACACAGTTCCTAAGCAAATATACACAAGAGTGCTAAGGATACTGCCACAAACTGAGTTTTAAGAACACTGTTGATCTAGTAAACTTTTAATTTTCAATATATATACCAAGGGCAAGAGAGTCACTTATTTTATTTTTTTTTTTTGTCTCTTCTGAGGGCTGCAATAGTTTGATATTATAATCAGGGGAAAAGGACAATTTGAAATGATGCTAAGCATTTTAAACTCTACTGAAAGAGAAAAGAACAATGACATGCTTTGAAAAGTAAAATTTCCCTGAGTAGGATTATGTCTTCCAGGTGGAAAAATTGACAGAAGTATGCGAGAATGAAGGCAGTCTGTTAGCCTCTTGTTCTGAGTTTCCAAAGTAACAGGCCAAGTGCAGCAGGCTGATCTGGCTGTCAGTGTCTGGAAAAGATTGTCTATTCTGTGCCTCTTATTTGAAGAGGACAGTGTTTCATAGTGATGAACAGGAGAAAGGTGCTTTCAAGTCACCCTCACAACCCAAAAGGAGCTTCTGAGCATTAGTTTCTTAAGCATATCTGAATGAAATGGGACAGGAATCATTTCTTATTCCTCATGTACCTATACAGGTAGTAAGCTCTTTCTGCTTATATTTTGACATCATTTAATGATTTTTTTCCTTTTGTTTTCTTTTCTTTTTCCAGGACTTGACATGACTCTATTTTTCTCTATTTTACAGTTCCCTGATCTAAGAAGTTAATGGTAGTTGTTATCCAAAATTTTCAAGTACATATATCACCTTTCTTCATTTTTTAATCCAAGCTTTATTCTAAAGGGTGTTCGAAATGTTTACTTAACTGGTTGAATGAAAGCCTTGCAGTTATTACACTCTAATCATCTCCTTCTCAGGCAACAAGACTTGAATTGTAAAATAGTAATTTATAGCTAATATGGTTTAAGCATGAGGCCAAATCCAAGTGCCATTGACAGTATTATGCCTGAATTATTTACATCATCATTCAAAACCTGAAGCAAATTCTGTGCTCATAATATGATTCATAAAAAAGAATGAAAAGCATTTTCATTGATGCAGTTAGTTTTCTTTAAAAAAGTAATTAATGGAATAATGCATTCTACTACATCCTCTCGCACTATAAAAATAAGGTTTATTTCTATTTCTGAAGATGATATTACACAATGCTTGAGCAATTTCTGCATTTCTGGAGGTCTTCAACTCTCATGGGTTTCTGTTTAGATAACATTTGTGCAGCTATTCCTAACAATAATTAATTAGCAGAAAAAGATTCGGAATTTGAATAAAGTGAAAGTATTATTACTCACATTTTAGTATTTTCTCAGTAATAAGTAGTAGTTAGGCCCAAGTAAAATAAAACAACAAGATGCAGGGGTTAATATCAGACAAGTATCTAAGAAAATATGTATGAATGCCTATGAATAGGCATGAACCTCTACATTACAAATTTTTATTTATTTTTTTAACTGCAGTCCTGAAAGAGGCATCTGTATGTGTAAGTTTAACTAGGGATTACTTGGAAGTTTGTGTCCTTCTTGGTGACCCTGTGCAATTCAGTCTTGCTTCACTGTACCTCAATTTCTCTAAGTATAAAACAACACTGATTTTAAAGTGTTTTGAATTCTGATGAAAAATTACGCATGTTATGAAAAGTCTTATATCTCCAAGGCTAGCAAAACAAGTTCTCTTACTTTTTTCTGCTTAATGTTTAGGACTTGGTACATTTTATTCCTAAGGCTTGTATTGGGATGTTGTATCTTTGCTAGAAGGGAAATTGTCCATATTTGCAGTTCACCTTTATGCAGTGCAGCTACATTGTTAAGAGTATACTGTATACTTATTTTTAAAAGCCCCAGAAACAAATCCGGACTTTTAACTAGCAATCTGCTTTTTCTTTCTTTCTTTTTTTTTTTTTTTTGGTATGAATAATGGCATGACTTGAAACTCAAAAAAATATTATTAAATGACAAGCACTAAAAGTACACAGAAATATCACTTGCTCTGTGAGTTAATTTCTATGCAACAAGAAAAAAAAATCAGTGGAAACTTTTGTTATGGATTGTACATAACTGTAACCTACTGACTAATTTATCTGTCAGGTCTTTTAAAGATAATTTTTGCACTCAGCAAAACTCAGCAGCTTTTAAAGAATAAAGCTGTCTTTTGGTCAACCAAGTGTATCACAGTGATATAAGCAGGTCAGAAAGAAAAGTTGTGCACAAAGAAACAGAAGTCAGTAAGAATGACAAAAAGAATATCATCATGCTGAGTATACCTACATATTTCTACTTCATGGTCTTTGGTTCTACAGTCTTCTTTCTCAAAAGCATGCTTAGTTTTTACTTCCCCAGTAAATTCCCTATATTTACTTCCTAAATCTAGAAGACAGTAATGATTACCTTTAATCCTTTTTAGTTTTTATAATAATCACCCTATAATATAAAAATGAATATAGTCTGGACTGAGATAAATATTATTCATTTTATATACCTTAATAAACCCCTCAACATCTGAGTAATGAGTAAGCTTAATTTTTCAATTAAATTTATACTCTAAAAATGCCTTTGTCAATTTGTTGTGTTCTGCAAATTTTACACAACCGAGCCATTTTCTATGTGAATTAAAAAAATAAGGGATTAAATTTACTGAAAATCTTTTGAAATTTGAGGAAATTGTAGACAGTAGCTCATGATCATTAAGCACATTCTATATGCTGCTTTTCAGATTATTCTGATAATGTCTGAGTTCTCCTTTCAAAACTCCAGTATTTCTGACATCCAGAAAATGCTCTTCTATAAGAAGAAATTACGTAGGAAGCTTTCTCCAAGTTAAAAGCTTTTAGTGGAACAGTTAAAATTAATAATGCTTAAAAGCCTGTATTACAAGTAACTTTTCTAATTGCCACAGGGATTTGTGGAAGGTTTGGCCTTTTGGAACTGGAGGTGCAGAATATTTTGATGGCAGTTTACTGAGATGTAATTTAGAGTGTGGAGGCCTGTAGCACTTCATTTGCACCTCTTCAATAAGGATGGCATTGCTAAATTAGTCAACTCGCTTCTCATTTCAAATCTCTCACTGAATGAGATTTAAGATTTCAATTGCATCAATTATTGGAGGACCTGTAGTTTGTCCAGTAGTCACATAGAAATAAAATGGTGTGACTGTAGCTGATACCTTTCACATACCTTCACCGTACTGTACCATCAGCAATTGGAAAGAAATGTAGATTTCCAGAGGTATGTTTATGACTGTTGATATAACAAAGAAATGCTTTAAATCCTATGCTTTTCTTGTCATCAGCTAGGAGGCAGAACATTATGAGCTTTACTAATGGTTTAGTTTTGGCATGTTTAAGACTTTTTTTTTTAAAAAACCTGTTGCATGGCTTCTACATTTGGGACAGTTGCTCTTTTATTTGGAACTGGGAACACGGAAGTGAGTAAGTGAGCACCTGATTAAAAATGCCTCAGTGGTTCTCGCTAGAGCTGTTCAATAAGCTATTCCTTTGTAGGGCTTGGAAAATAGAAAAAAAATCCTATTTGCCTCAGCCTATACTTTATCCCCTTTGTCAATAACTTAAACAGAACCTATAGATTTTGCTTTGAAATGCCTGAGGCTATGGCATCTGTTCTATTGTATCGCTTATTCTGTGGAAGCAAATGCCTTTTTCTACGAAGACATTTAGACATTTCAGAGAAGTTTATTAAAGCATGTTGGGTATTTTCTTCATCCCAATATGTTTTCTTCTGTCTCTTTCTTGATTAGTTTAGAAACGTTCTTCTGTTGGCATGACTTCTCTTTCTGGCTCTGAAGTGTTCCTTTGATTCAATGGTCCAGGTGCTAGTAAATTTAATAAGTTGCTTTGAGTTGTTGCATCTTCCTTCTTTTTGCATCCTGAGCTAGATTCTCTTTCCTTATAGTTGACTGAAAAGTCAGTCCTCCTCCCTTTGATTTGAGTTGTGAGTTTGAGTTGTTGAGTTTGAGTATGAAATAGGTACTAGCTCAGTCCTTCTTCAGGAAGAGTCTGATAAGTAACCGTAGGAAATATCAGCAAATTTTCATTTTCTCTTGGTAGAATAACTCTCAGGTGTCAGCTTCAAGCTGACCTCTGTAACAATAAGGGTGTGTCTAATGGAGATTTTAAAACTACTAAAAGGAAGATTAACTGTAAACTCCAGAAAATGTCAAGGAAAAATGGTCTACAGCAAATCTATGCTTTATCTTAAAGCATCTGATAATAGCCATTGGTGCATGTGATCTTGCACATCCTTTAAAATAAGAGATGATGGAAGGTATTAACTAAGCATGTTAGAGAAGAGAAAAACAGAAAGAGTTGATGAAAGAGAGTGTAGATGAAAGAGGCTAGAAAAGGAGTTCTTGAAGTAGGAGATCTCTATTGTGGTCAAGACTACTCATGAAACTAATCTGTGATATGTGACTTTGATCAGAAGTTTTCTGTTTGTGACGTGTTTGCTTCTTGTAAAAATTTCCATCCCTTTATAGATGTGTCAAGAGGTAAATATTACCAGTCTAGGTTATTAATTTTAATTTTAAGCAAAAAAATTAAAGCAGGAGGAAAAAAACGCACAAACTGACTTAATGTAAAATTATACGAGACTCTAAATTTGAAACATGGCAATAGCATAATCACAATGCAACTCTACCAAAATAGAAAATAATGTCCATCTTTCATTTAAGCAGTGTACTGTACAAAGTACCTCTCTTTGATCTGATGGCCTTTTCACAATGAAGTGATGAAATACAGAATGCCAGTATCAGAAACGTGTTAGGAGTGTTAGGAGTTGAAGATTTTATATCTTTCCAAAGGCTCCATTTGTGCTCCATCTTCTTCCTATCTCACCAGCACTACCATCCTTTCTTATTAATAGATATTTCCTAAAACAGTCAGGGTACATAAGCTGCGTTGAATTGCATACCCTTAGCTTGCTCCCAAGATCTGGGGATTTTTGAGGAAGAAAGGAAAAAAGTTATGTTTAATGGTTATACTAGCATCAGACTGATCCTCTGTGGACCATCTGAGAAGTTCCTAGAACATAGCATACACCCAAAATGTATTTGACATGTTTGACATAGGAAGAAAGTTGTGAAATATGTTGATTAATAATGTGTGGTTTAGCCAGATGCAACAGAAGCTTTTTACTATGGATTGCTTACGTAGGTGTAAGAGGGCAGACCCCAAAAGTTTTCAGGAAACAGGACAGATAACCTCTAACATGAGGATAGACGTTTCCCGTTATGTAAATTAAAAAAGTACCCAGTTCTAAGAGGATAATGCAGTGTCAGGGTGAAGTAGATCTAAGATGAAGTTGCCAACTGTTGTGAAGAAAAATAATGTTGCTTTATGAATTTTTACTTTGTATTCCCTGTAGATTTGGCTTTTGAAGATCTGTATCTTAACAACCCAGTTCTTCAGATATGTAGTGACTTAGAAAAAAAAGCAACAGAAACCAACACAAAATCTAAGTAAAATTGCATGATCTTTTTCTTCAGAGGCACAACAGCCATTACGTTTGAGACAGTTAGAAATGTAGGGTTTAAATTGATTTGCACTTACCAAATTCTAGTCCACATGGAGTTCAAATGATCTTTATCAACACAAAGTTGTGCAGAGTGCATTGCAAGTAATGATAGCTTGATCTAAAAAAATAAAAATTATATAAAAAAAGAAAATTGGAACTAAAAGACATGATGTATATGCAAAACAAATCCCTCTGAGAAGGCCACTTCGATAGAGCTATGTAATTACCCTATCTTTTTATTCCTTTATTTTTGATGCTGTGAGTGTCAGCAGCTTAATGTACAGATGAGTATCCAGCACTTTTTCTGCTTTGTTTTGCACATGGCAATCGGACAGATAGTCCCAAAGGGTTCCTTTTTATTATGGATTATACTCAATGAAGGCCCTGGCTGTAAGCACTCTATGACAGCAAGGTTATTGTAAAATGGCTTTTTTTGCCCTTTGAAGTAGAGCTATAACACCGAGAATAACTTTTATGAGGCCTTGTGGGAATCTTGTTCTTTATGAAACTCAGTGATTATGTTCAGAGGCTGGAATAAATGTTCCTGTGAACTTTTAAAAATAAAATAAAGGAGGAAAAGAAATGAGAGCTTTAAGGGCCAGGTACTCTACCACATGCAGTTTACCGGATTTCCTGCTCTAGCTTTCACCCTAAACTGAGGTTAGACACACCTAGGGAGCAGAAGTTAACTGATACTCTGTACCAGCAGGAAATTAGCAAGTAGTTCCAGCCATTTTATCTCTCCTGTTGTGGAGGCAGAACAACAAGGATCTAAAAAGAGGATCCTTTCCAAGGTATTCAGAAGAGAAAGATCAGTATTCCCCCCACCCCCCCCTTTTTTTTTATTAGAAAGAGTGGAATGAGTGCCATAATCCTGCACTAACTGTTTTCAGTGTGTAGGATAATGCTGAACAGCTGAGCAGCAAATAAAAGGCTGGGAAATCAGCCTCTTATCATTTTAAACTATATCTTCCTTTAGCTTTTGCAGTTTTTAGGTATAACTTTCCTCTTGCCCAGACATTTATGCCTACAAAGACACAGAAGCAGAGAACCTAAGACACCATGCTTCTTGTGGGTCTGGTTTGAAGTAGCTTCAGGAAAGCCTGTGGTCCTAAATATGTGGAATACATGAGGGAATGCAAGTCCTTAGTTGAGTTCCTGTCAGCAGTCATGAACTGCAGTTCTGGTCCTTCCACGTTCTATCCAACCTATCCCCCAAATCCACCTAGAGAGAATTTTTAGCTTTTCCCAAAACTGAACGGATACTTGTTTTCTGTGATGTGCTGAAATGGCTTCTCTCACCTTACACATCTGAGCCACTAACAAGCCTTCTCATAGCAATGGAGAATTACCTCTGATGGTAGGTAGAACAAATGAATCTGAGTCCTGTACCATCTGCTGTACCATCCCTGTCATTTACCAAAAGGAGAATCCAAAGAAATGTCAGAAAGGAAAGCTATAGGTTAGATAAGAGCAGTGCAGAAAGAGCCTTTCAGATCATTGTGGCAGAAGAAAGGATGTGCAGGGAAGATGCAGTGAATTCATTGTCATAAAGGTAATCAGCCATCCTTCACTGCTCTCTGCCTAAATGGAGTTTTATCCTCTTTGTATATGTGAACAAATGGAAGCCTTAAATAAGTTAAAGACAACACAGACCTTAAAAGAAATCTCAAGAACATCTCAAACATAGTTTCAAATTTCTCCACCATTCATAGAAATTAGTTGATAGGAGATAAACCCACCAAAAACAGTGTGAAACCCTGAAAAGCAATCTTCAGAAAAATGAATGCTGACATTGTTAGTTATAGGGTTATAAGACTTCATCTCCTGACTAAACAACACATAGAAAAACAAAAACAAAAACAAAGGAAGAGGTGAAAGAAAGAAAGCAACTTATACTGAAAATCTTTTAAGCTTCTTGTCATGCAGCTGTATTTTTTTGGCATTGGTGAAAAATGAAATATTGCTGAGCTGAGAAACATCACTGAGTTCAACCCTGAAAGAATATGCTGACGAATCACACAGTTACAGGGCTGCAAAGGTAGGATAGTTGAACACCCAGTGGAGCATGTTTTCAGAATCCACAGCTATACATGGATTTGCATTTTCATGGGAGATCTTAGAATGGAGAGAATGTTAACACTACCAGAATATTTAAAGAGTTTTTTTTTTTTTTTTTTTTTTAATTTTATTTTACTTTTTAAGAGAAGGATTTATTTCATTTTTAAACAGAACACAAATAGCAGGTATTTTCTGTCTGTGAAAGACACTGCATCACTTATTTAGATGTTGAGAATTAGCCATGATATCTCTAAAATATATTTCCCTGAGCAGAGAGGAACTTATTATAGGGGTCAGTGCAGAAGGTGTGCAATATAGAATTTGTGTTTTAATATGAAGGGAACAGGTTAGGTGATGAAAGACTAAAATATTGATCTGTTAGTTGCTTCTGGATTCTGGAATTCATTCTTTCAAAGCTTGAAACCTAAGAATTTCTGTCCTTGATCATCTTTAACCCTTTTCCTCTGATGACTGGAAAGAAGATTCATTTGCATTTCTTTGCTTCTAACTGAGATTATATTGGAACAACAGCAGGACTCCAAAATGTTCCTGATACTGGAGTCTTCCTTCTAGTATGGTGGACGAAATCCCATTAGAGAACTATTGCTTTTCAGTGAGGCACAGATTTCCTTTGAAGTTTCCATAGTGAAGAGTACTGTTCTCTGAAGCTTTGCAACCCTTGCATTTTCCTTCATCTAGAAATTCTGCCTAGAAATTTTGTCCTGAGAAAGAGGACACTTCTCCCTCATCTGATTTTTACAAGCCAGTTAAGAAGGGAGTTAATAGCTAGAGAGGACGATAAGTTTGTGCTATGTTCATGCTGGTGCATGTTGTTGCACTGATCACTTTTGGAGTGATTCCCTCTGTTCACTCAGAGATGTACAGCAGCAAGGCAGTTTTCCTTGCTACAGCCTTGGTTATGTCACACAGAAGTTGATGTATTTTAGTGTCACACTGAAAGTTAAGCATGTGCATAAAAGTCTTAGGATCAATGCGTTTCAATCCATCAGTTTTGAGAGACTGAGGCCCTTAAATCAGACTTAATTTCTTTGTCAGCTTGTTCACAGGATGTAAGACTAAGAATGGGGATTTTACTAGTTAGTTCAAGCATGTGCTGCTGAGGAGCTGGTATTTGTGCCATGCATTAACAATGTAAGAGCAGCTCCCTGTCTGGAAGTTGCTGTATCATGAGCTTTTGAAAGGAAAAATGTGCTTTGCATTCTGTGCATTGACACACACATATGAGAGAGAAGTTTGGCTATGAAGCTTTGCACAGGAGACAAACTGGAGTCTAATCCTGTATATTTCATTACTGCTGTGATAAAGCAAAACTATTCTCTATGTCAGCTGCTAATAAATGCTGCTGCGGGTCTTTATGTGATGCATCATTGGTCACCCTCTGTATCTTTGTATTTGTGAGTTGATGAGGCCCTAATTCGTGGAGTCCTCAAGAGAGGGAGCCACTGGTGCAGAAAGAGACTAAATTCTTCTGTTGCTTGACAGCACCAATCTTGTTAGAATATGCTGTTGTTGGAGAAGGAGAAAGGAAACAGAGGAACAGTGAAGGAAGGTCATAAACTAGAACTTTTCTTATTCGTGAAACAAAATTTTGGGCATTATAATCGTGGCATATTTTTGCAGTTTCTAACAAAAGAGATTGAAACACAATTTTCTTAATAGAAGTTACACTTCGTAAGAGTGAATCAGTCTTGTGTGTGTATTTTCTCAGTGAGTAAGGCAATGTTTGAGAGATTTCAAGTTCAAGCTGTTTTAATGGTAGACTTCTGAGACAGATGTTTCTGTACATTTGTACAGACTTCTAAGAGAATCTTCCAATATTTTTGTTTATGGCCCATAATTATATTCTTTGCTATGCTTCTTTATATATATAAATATATAAATAATACAAATTTTAATGCAAATTCTATTGATATTTAAGCCACAGAGAAGTACCCATACAGAGCTCTACACTGTTATTCACTGTTGCTCTATACTATCACAGTATGTGATTGAGGAATGCAAGTGAGTACAGTATTGAATGTGTGAGTGTGAGTTTACTGTTACTCTCAATAACATTGTCCAACTTTACAATTTATAAAACTTTTCTAAAAAGTCTATATTGGTATTCTTTTTGCTTCTTTCAAACTTTGAGGCAACGTTTATGGAACAACCATCTCAATATAAGTTTACATATTGAAATTTCACTCTCTGCTTCTATTGGATATGAAACATGAAGCTATAGGAGTTAACTGAGATCATATTGAGGAGCTTTAGCTTTTAATGGGAATGTTGTTGGCCTTTAACCTCAATTTGAGTATTCAGTTTTGGAAGTCAATTTCTAGTGAAGCATTGTAATTATTACCGTACATAGGGTTTTCATTGAAACACTGTTAATGACAATAATATTATCAGAAGGATATAATGTATGCTTTATTAGAAATTCCATTTGTCTGCACTACGGAGATCATGGCAGTTTGTGTTAAAAATGTGTCTTAATAATCTCTTCATCACAACAAGGAGCCTCTTTCATAAACTGTAACTTTTTAAAAATGCCCTTTTTCTGCTCAGCTTCCAGATACTCTGTGATATAAAATTGTTCTTCATTTTCATTAAGTGCAAACATAATATTCTCTTTTGGTAAACTATTACTACAATTGAAACAATTTTTTTAATCAGTTGGTGCATTTGATTTACCAAAGGTTGTGTGCTTAGAATTACTTTACATTTTAATTAGAGCTGCAGTAATTTGTTAGCTAGCTCTGAACTCTGATGAACACAAGTCTCTAGGCATGTTTGGAAAAGCTCATGAATTCTCTGCCATTCGCCTAATGAGCTGTCGGAAAGGTTCCATCAATAGTGTCGAAAAATTTGTTTAAGGACCCTCCAGACGTGTTCAAGAAGCTTGAATGAGCAAGGGCTAATACAAAATGTGTGCCATTGGGCTAAATATTTCTGGAAAGGTCCTTTGCTGCTAATATAAGGAGAATTAAAGGTCATCGTGAACGTTTGCTTTGGAGAGGGTGTTTTTGAAATGTGGATTGTAAAACGTAGCTATTAATAGCTTCAACTCTGGAAAAGGACAGTGTGAAGGTATATCTATCTGACAATCTCCTTCCCTGCCACAATGCAAGGGTGTATATGGCCTTTTCTATTCTCCACTAACCACAGCACAGGGATTTGAGGAATACAATAAAAAAAAAAAACACCTCCCTGTGAGGATAATAATCTTTTAATAGGCTAGCAAGTCAATGGAAATCTAGTACCATCAGTGTTTCCACAGTGTCACACAAATGCTTTGTAGAAGAGGAAGAGTTTTTGACAGTTCCTGCTTGAAAGAAGCTGAAAGGCACAAGGTGGTGATCTCTTCTCATGTCATTGGCCTACTCAGATCACTGTGCTTCTGGGAATTCACAGAGACACAATAAATCCTCTGTACTATTCACAGCACAAGGGTTATGGTGCAATATCCTCTTGGAGCTTAGAGGATATGTGAATGTCACTCTTCAGGATGAATTCTGAGGAATATGTCATGGAATAGTCTACAGTTACTAATAGTCCTGTAAGTCATTTCTAAATGAAACTTGTTAACTACCTAATACCTTGAGTTAAAAAAGTAGGCATCTGTTCTATAACCATATGTCAGTAGTCTCACTGCTGTCATTAACAGAAGTCTGTAAGAAGAAACGTGTAAATATTTTAAAAAGTAAGAGCATATACAGGAATATTTACTTCAGACTGAGGCAGTGAAGAAAATATCAGCTTCTTATAAGCCAAGATACAGAGCCCAAAAAGATTCCAGGGAAACGTCAAATCACACTAAAGCTCCAAGGTTCTAAGATAATTTATTTTTTTTTCCTTCTTCTTTAGTATTAGCAATAGTGTCTTAGTCTGTAACTCCCTAAACAGACCATTGACTGTTCTTGATTAGAGAAATAAAAGATTATTTGTTAAAACTACCTCTTTTAAGTCTTACTTTCCTAGCTAACAATACAGACATAGTTTCAGAGAAACAGACAATAGTTTATTTTTTTTTCTTATGTGCAACATCCAGTGCTGTTAAAATTCTTTTCTTATATAACCTGCTGATCTTATAGGCCATTCTGAAACCATAACATCAGACTTAAGGCTGAAAGGAGAGACTAGATGTTGCAGAATCTTTAATATTATGTGTATTGCTGACATAATTTTTCCCAAGATCATGCACAAACATTTTCCTTCCAGATAACATGTTATTTGCAATAATGGAAAAATGAAAGTGTGGTCTTTTTTTTTTTGATTGTTTCAAGTTTTCCCATTAAATCAAAACCAAAACAAAATTGCTTGTTGAGAAGTATTGTGTGAAGCTTCCCCTCTTCTTATAGACAGTAATGCAGAGATTCTGGTAACAAGGCTTATCCTCAAAGTTTGGAAATTCCTATGTAAATCTGCATCAAAATTCTAGTAGGTGATCTGGAAGTATTAAAAGTGCTTTGGATGGGAAGTAGGTATGATTGAAACATCTTAGTTGGTACTGAGAGTTTATCTGGGAGAAACACAGAGGTTATCATTTACATATTGAATGTTTGCAACACTAACACAGATCTGGATTCAAATTAGGTATGTGATTAAATCTCTAACTTATGGAAGTCAATATATTAACAATTAAAGCTTTTTTTTTTTTTTTTTGGTTGTGTATGCGTATACTGAACTGTAAATATCTCAGATGCTTAATGGAAGGCTTACAGAGAAGAGATTTTCATGAGCATTTCTCAGGTATCGACATTCTATCTGTGCCAATGCAAAAGCTCCCAGCAGTATACATCTCTGATCAGTTAAAAATGCCAAAGTATATAACAGCCGCATTTGAAGAAGGTTCTTCAGACATTTGTGTCATTTATTTTATTGTCTTATGGGTACGCTGATGCATCTGATTATGAGTTATATGGGCATGTATAAATTATCTGTTTAATTTCTAAATATAAATGGTTAATAACTCTAAATGAGATTTCATTTACAGTAAAAAAGGATTTATTTTCTTAATTCTTTTAAAATGCAATATATAGTACCAAGTAGTTGCTAGCACAACTATCTTCTGTGTTGATAGCATTGTTTGCATTGGGCAGAAGAAATGAATATTTCATTAGATATGTCATGTACATATAAAATGACCTGCCCAAAATCTATAACAAATAATTGCCTCCCTTTTAATTAAAAATGTGGGAATTCCAGTGGACATTTTTTACACATTTGCTGAAAGTCTACTGACAGCTAGTGATTATGGCTATTGGTGTCAAAATTTTTTGTCTTTAATACATATGGAAATACAGACTGGAAAGATATACTAACCTTCTACTGAACTATACTTTATCATGGAACAGTAATTTCTGTTTTCCTTTGTTGCATTTTCTAGGAAGATGTAAAGTTTTTTTTTTTTTCTTTTATCTGAGTGACAGTGATGCATCAATGTGATGAATGACATTAATTTCAGTAAGTGTATGCATTTGGACCTGTTGCAGACCACCAGACTATGTAACTGTATTTTGTTTGTGAAGATCATTTATACCACTGGATAATGTCACTGCCCAACCCCATCAATTAAGAAAATCCATGTATAAGTTCTTTTTAATTCTCTGTCTTACACATGTATATACACAAATGTGTATATATATTTTTATATATACAAAGTGTATATATACTAGTATATATTCATATTCATATATACTAGTATATATTCATATATAAATCTTCAACTCCAGTGTTGCTTTCAGTAAAAGCTACAAAACTTCAGGTTATGTTGCTATGTTTGTGTGGGTACCTGCAAGAGGCAGTGGATAGCAAGAGTACATGCTTTTGATTTTGTGGTGATTTAGAAAGTAGTTAAGTGTGATGTACATAAGCATGGAGGACACTTGAGTGACAGCCCCATAGACTCTGTATCCTTTGCACAGTCTGCTGTGTTCAGTTTACACTGCATATGATGTTTCTAAAGTGTTTGCCAATTTTACTAATGAATGTTCTTCAGCACTCATGTTGTGGCACTGATTAATCTTCCCCCATTTTTATATTTTAAACTGGAAAAGAGCATCACCCGCTGACTTAAAGGGCCTGAACATCCTCTCAAATTAAATTACCTTACATGGATTATCTGGTACAGTTTCACTGCCTATAACAGGTACAGAAGGGTTTTAAAGGTGATTTAAAGACAAGGAGTAGAAGAAGGGAAATGTAATGTTTAAATCATCTGCAAATGTAATGTTTAATCATCTGCAGGGACACTAGGATGCTTAAACTACAAACTGTTTTTAAGGAAAATAAAAGCTGTATTCCCCTGCCCTTTTTTCTGACTTCAGAATATGAGTACCTGTGCTGGATTAAGCCAAAGAACAGCCCAATTCAGTGTCTCTCAGAGTGGCCCAAACTAGTTACCTGAGAAGATGTAAAAGACTAGTGAATAATTTGTGGTGTAATAGTTATGAAGAGTATGTGTGGTAGTAATGTGGTGAAGGGACAAAATGTGGAGTGTGTGTAAATGGTCTGCTTTGTCCACAATGTGATGATATGTTGATTTTGATGTGGGGAATTTTATTTATTTATCTATTTTTGATGTAAATGAAGTTTGTGGAGGCTGTTGGTTGTGCCAGTTGGTTGATTGACACATTGGTTGTCAGCCATCACTTTGCTATAAGCGTGAAGAAAGGATTGCACTCTTTTATATTTAAAAGGGGAAGGGAATTGTAGATGGCAGATGGCGGTTTACAATTTAGATATGTCAGACATGTTATCCATTTTACAGAACAAGCATGGTTTGCTAAAAATGAAGAAATACCAACTCAAGATTATTTAGGTACCAACTTCCTCCCAGGCTTAAAGAATGTAATGTTTGGTTTTCATTGACTACTGTAAAGTGTTCATCTCAAAGGGTGTTCAGATAACCTTCATGGATTGATGAATGCAACTGATAGCTATTCCTGGGGAACTTAAAGGCTTAAATGAGTAGGAAATGATAAAATGATCTATTCAAATAGCTTTCTCTTAAATTCTTGACATTCATCTGTAACTATTGTTTACTTATTTCATAGAATTAAATAGTGTAATCTATGCTTTATTACATTGTTGCAGCAGTTGTAATTTGCAAAGCACAGCAAATTAATTTAGTGAATAAGATAGCTAAATACTACTGAAAGCTTTCCTTGGAAAACAAAGCAACTTTCTTGACAGAGTTGATCATCTTGAAAACATACCAAGTCTGAATATGCCTCTTGGTAACAATGTCTTTAGTTACATTTTCATATGTTTTGTAGACATTGATTATCGCAAAACATATGCTGATGTGTTAGCATCCTCAATTTTTCTCGAATTTCTTTGGACTGTAATCCCATTAAGATTATAGCTCTTATTTTTTTTTGCATAGTTTTTAAACTTTTTTTCTGAGGTATCATTATCATATTCTCTACTGTTCCTCAGGCAAATGGAATTCTGATGGAAACTTCATTAAAGGAATCTTCTTAATCAAATGTGTTATGTTTGAGCTTTACTAACCCAAGGGGAAGTATTTCCTTCTGTGATTTACTCAATGGCTTTTCGAACCTAGATGAACTCTTGGTATCTGCACCACTCTTGAAGCAGTTAATCCCAATGTTTCACTACAGTGTGTGTGATTAAGCTCCACCATTTCTTTATTCTGAACCTGCCACCTGAGATTTTCATTTAAGAATTCCAAATTGTTACTCATGAAGACATCTATTAAATACCTCCATGGTCATTTCTTTTTCACAGCACGAAGTCCAAGTCTGTTCTCCATTCTGTAGCTTTGATTGCCCTTGCTGCCCTTTTCTTACTTTTTTTTCTTTTTTTTTTTTTTTTCAGATTCCTGTATTTAGTTTTGAAAGGAAAGAGTAGAACTGAACACAGAATCAGGTACGCAGATGTACTGCAAGTCAGTACAAAAACAACATGTGGTTTCTGTTTGGTTTTGCTGTTTCTTTCCGGAAATGCAGCATTCTTGGCTTTTTAACACTACTGGGTGTTTTCAGAGTTACAAGTATTCTTTCCTGTCTATGTGCAGATAGGACTCTGGTTCGCTTGTTATTTTGTAACCTGATTGCTCAGTACTTTGAGGTCTTCTGCATTTTTTTTTCCCATCAGCCTTAATTTTTAAAACCCCTAATACCTTAGGATCATCAGTGAATGCTAGCACTTTCTTATTTACCCCTTTTTCTAGAACTGTCAAGTTTGATGTTTTCTCTATATGAAGCATAGATTTGTTTAAACAATTTTAAATTTTATGAAACAAATGTCAGTAGTGATAAAGTTGCTGGAACAAAACCAATCTGATCAGGGCAAAAGCTTTCTCTTACTCAAGTACAGCATGGTTATATAATGTTGGACAACCTTTGCTGAGGGTCATATCAAGCATTTAGGCTCACATTCTCAAGGTTCCCAACTCTTACTCAGTTCATTAGCTGCATAATGGAGAAAAGTGAAGCATTTATAAATACAGTTCTAGTTGTTGCCAATTCCTAACTACTGTTGGGTATGGAGAATAGTTACTGATCAGTGAAAATGGAAACACCACAGCCTCAATGCTGGAAGATATTTAGCTATTTAATGCCCATAAGGCTTTGCTGATTAGGCCTGCTGGTTTCTTCTTCCTTTGTGTATGTTGCTGTGAAGCTAATGAGTATCATCAAAGTTTCTTGATTTTTGCTTGATAGCACACATAAATGTAGCTAAATAGCTCCCAAATAAGTAGTGCTTACTACTTAAATAGAATATTTGAGTTGCCATCACTGAGGAATTTGATTTCATTCTTCACTGACAAGTCTAGCAAATTTTGTTTTACACTTTTGACAGTAGGTTACGTGTAGGCAATGTGTGCTGTGTTTATAAGAGATGCACTTCATCACCTGAAATATTGGCTGTCATTAGAGCTTCCATCAGTCACATCTG
Organism: Anas acuta; assembly: GCF_963932015.1. Taxonomy (NCBI): domain Eukaryota; kingdom Metazoa; phylum Chordata; class Aves; order Anseriformes; family Anatidae; genus Anas; species Anas acuta. The sequence goes on along the minus strand of NC_088991.1, from coordinate 10,489,969 downwards.
ACTGACATAAATCAAATAGAACTAATTCCCATATTTGGAATAGTAATTGTTTCAGCAAGTGCACTATCACATAAAAACATTGTCTTGAAAATAATAGAAATACATCTAACTTTTGAAGCTACATCCATAAAACTGCAAATAAAACTGACAATAAATGTCAATGTAACAAACTGTATGTGTATGGCCTATGTTCTGGCAGAAACCCATAATATAAGGTGATGTAACTTACAGTGAAAAACTGTTACTGTTAATAAATATGAATAGTGTGACTGAAGAGACTTCAGTGACAGAACTTTTTTTTTTTTTAACCACAAAACCAAACACCAAAGAGTGGAGCTAATTTGACAGCTGATGTAAAGGTGATACTTCTTATGTAATAGTTTGTGGTGCACAAGTATGAATCTCCTCTTTTTGGCAATATGGTGATTCCCATGAGTAAGGTAAACAGCTTTTTCTTTTCCTGGCTTTTCAGATGATACACTGTAGATGTCAGCTGTACTGCAAATATCAGATTGTGGTATTTGTGAGAAGTACTACTTCAATAGCAGCTCCAGCTAACGAAGCATAAGTATTTTTTATGTGATTCAAACATTTTTTTTCTCAGAAAGCTATGAATGTTGATATGACATGACTGTATGCCATGTTATCTGATCCCTGTCAGCATCGAGTTTTGAATTTCCTTATAGCTACAAAATTCACCAACCTAGAATTTGTTTAAAACTAAATGGGTGATCCTACCTTTCATGGACAACCATTAATGGCTTTTGAGAGCAGAGAACTTCACTCTTACTTCTGCTAGCACCTATAGACATTTTTCATCTCTAGATAACAATTCAAACTGTTTCATAATTAGCAGTTGCTGATATTACTCATCTGTATTTTGTGTGGAGCTAGCCAGTAATTGAAATCCTCATAAATCTTTCTCTGTCATGAACATTTTGATGTTGTGAATATAATTAAATGCAAGTTACTGGTATTTCAGTGTTTTTCCAAAGAAGGTATCTCAGTGGAATAGTTGATCCAAGAATGAGTGAAATTATTATTGAACTATTTTCACATGTGGCAAAAATAACTTTTCTTGCAAAGACTGAAGTTCAGTGTCATTTATGCAGAATGTGAAATAACATGAAACACCTTTGTGTTGGTGCAAGTCGTTTTTAAAAAACTTCTTAGGGGAATGATTTCTTCTGTACGGGATCCAGCCATAACAGTAATCAGCCTATATGACAAGCTTTCCTATAAGGCTAGAATTCAAAAAGGATTGGTATGTTTACTGTAAATGTAAATAATATGGCAGGCATTTACATGTTTATTGAGCTATTCATTAACAAGTTCAAATGAAAATGTGGAAGCACTGACAGACGATTTATTATTGCAATGAATTTATGAATATGGAAGTCAAAATCAACTGAAAATTATTGTAATGGAGATGACACTTAATACAACATAAAAACAGTTGTAAGAACAATTTTATAAAGAGAAAACATGAACTGAAGTTGCTGATATCATTCAAAAAAGCAGCATTTAAAAATAGGTGCTATTTTGTACACTAAATAACTTATGTTATCAATGAAAAAGGCCACTTTTTCCATTAAATTGGGGTCATAACTAGTGAATACTCACTTTTGAAAAACTGTTTTAAAAGCTTATGAAATTCCAATACTTCCAACCACAACGGAAGCATAATTAAAAAAAAAAAAAAGGCAGGGTATAGCATGTCATGTAATTGAGCCATTAATTTTGAGAATATAATAAGAGGCCTGGTAGCATTTATTAAAATGTTATTATTAACTGTACTGTTTTATAGTCTCTGCTATGTGTAAAATAAAATATTGGTAGGTTTTCTTCTAACTCAGTCTGCTGAGTTAGAAGATGGTAACAGGGAGCAAGATGAAATACCTATAATCCGATAGAAAACTGTAGGTGACCTAGTACATCATCTGAACTTTCAAAAGTCTCTGAGACTGGATGGGACTCATCCAAGGGTACTGAAGGAGCTGGTGGAAGTGTTCACCAAGCCACTTTCAATAATTTATCAGCAGTTGTCCAGGATGCCTGTCAATCTGACTTGGGTACTAGGAAAAGTCATGGAGTAGATCATCTTCAATGGCATCTCGTGACACATATGGGATAATCAAGTGATCACATTCAGTCAGCATGGGCTTATGAAAGGCAGGTCCAGCTTGACTAACCTGATCTCCTTCTATGACACGATAACCTACTTCGTAAATGAGGGAAAGGCCGTGGATGTTGCTTACCTGGATTTTAGTAAAGCTTTTGATACATATGGTGCCACTAGTTCCATTCAGTTTAATGAGCATTCTAATTTACTGAGTCCACCTGCAAAATAAACTGAAAACACCATGAAATAAATTGAGTCCGAAATCCTCTTTCACAGGGTTTAAATTCAACATGACAAAACATTATTCAGTGTTTCCTTTATAATGAAAAGCGAAAAAAAAAAAAAAAGGCACAAAGATACAGCTATTTTAAATGGCCTGTATAAGAAAAACACCCTTCTTTTTTGTTTGTAGGTGTTTTATTATTATTATGTAAATTAATTTAACTGAATGAATACTTAATGTGCAGCAGGTAGGTAATTAACTGACTCCATAATATAATCTTTTATAAAATATTCTATGCATATGTAATATCAGTGGCGGTTAAAAAAACACACAAAACTTTTAATCAATTTCAATATATTAGCATAAAATATTAATACGCTTGTGATTCCCCTTAATTGTTGATCTTTTGTTTCATTGCCTACCATAAACTTATGAATATTTTGGGAATTTAGTGGGATTTGACTTCATAGCAGAGTTGACGTTATGTTATAATTTTGGAGTTTCTGCCCTACACGTCTAATGAAATTGCCTCACTGGATTTTTCTGTCTTCAAGCAGCATACAGTTAGAACTCATTTCCCTTATAATGACAATGTGAAAGATTGCTAAAGTGGCTACTTTTAATCCAAATACAATCAGAGTAACTGATATTTTACTATTATTATCATTAGTAGATTTTGCCAAGCTAAAGCATTTGCCATAAACCCTATGTGCTTAGACCTAATAAAAATCATACACGGAGCAGTCTTTCACATGTGAACCATACACCTGGCCACACATGATGCTTTGATTGTCTAAAAAATAACTTTATATCTGGTAGCATTGCCCTTCATTCCAGTGTGAAACAGAAGGGTCTAGAAATAGCATGATGGATTTGGCTGCTGAATGACAAGACAACATGAAAGTGATTAGTCTGTAAAGCTCAGTCTTTTTATGGCAAGTTAAAGTAGGAAAGCAGATCAGAGGAGGCTGAAGATCTCTGTACTCTTCAGAAGCCAGGTGAGCTTTTGACCCCAAGATAGAGATTAAATAGTTGTTAGAGAACACACAGTAGATCCACATCATTCAGCACAGACAGATGTGAGATCTGAAAATGGTATGATAAATGTGATCACGTAGAGGTGCATGTCAGTCAACCAACTGCAGCACAGTACTCTGTTGCCATGTAGTGGGAATCAAAGACTGTTGCTCAAACAGTTTTACATCTCAGATGGCTCTGGAACACTCGACAGGTTGATTGTTAGACCCCTTCATATTTTCAAGCAGCATTATCAAATGGTCATACCAAGCCATAAATAAATATTGCTGATTTTGATGAAATGGTACCTTATATTGTTTGTTACAGAGATAAGGATATGGAAAATGGACAAAAGCAATTTTGGATTGTTTCACAAAAAGGGATGGTACTGTTATGGTACTGGTACAGTTGATAGCAAAGGCCTTCAGAGTTAAGAAAGTTAAGAAATCTCAGTTACTTGAGATAAAGTAACTGAAATGCTATGTATTTGTCCATTTATGAGATCCTTGCAGAACAGAATTTCAGCCAGGTCACTACTAAAAATGTTTAAAAAATATTTTTGTTTGTTTGTTTGAATAAAAGATTCTAACACAGAGCACTGCAGTAAATCCTTAATTTGGAGTTCCCAGAAAGATGTGCTTTCAGTATGAATTCTGAAGCAGAGCTTGTGTAAGAGAAATTTCACAAAGTGAATTAAACTGATGTGTTGTGTTCTAGACATATCTTCACTTATAAGATGATGTGTCTCACAATTTCGTAGCAGAAAATTTGAGGTGACACTAACAACAGGATTTTTGAGTGCCATTTTTATTATATATATATTTTAATTATATCACAGATAACTAAATCTGTAATGAATATTATCTTGGTGTTAGATTACTCTACTATTCATTGCTTGTGCTATCTGTGAGACATGAGTTGGTTGTAATGGTTCATGCAAACACTGAAAGTGCTGTCATATGGTGGGCAGTTGCCTGGCATGAAAATTTACTTGGTTTTATACGTAATGATATTCACAGTGACCACAAATTAGCAAGTCTTTGCATGTAGTAAAGATAACAGTTTTATTACATCCTTTTTCAGATGGAAATTTTAAAGCTACAGTTCTCTTCTGTAGTCGAGAATATATCTATATTCATGTTTTGTAAATATGATAGAAGCAATCAATTTAAGATTGTTTTAAATATCATCCAAATAATTTTAAATGTAATCAAAATATTTTTTTTTCATTTATTTAAACAAAGTCTCATTAAACTTTCATTTTATGACTTGTATGCTACTAAAAGGAGTAACTACAGTGTATGTAAATCAAACGAGCTATAGTTTGTTATATTAGTCTTTCATCTATATGGACACATATGTTTGTTTAACTAATAAATGATAGTATTCACTCCATTAGCTCTACTGTCTATATTAGCTAAAAATAATTCTAAACCACATACATTTCAAAAAGTTATGATCTTGCTTCTAAAATAGCTTTAAGATCAATGGCTGTGACAATGCCTTAAGTAGAAATAATAAACGGACTCCTCAATCCATGTTTTCTTCTAGCACATCTGTGCATTTGATTTCAGATGAAGGTAAAGGTCATTTTTGTGTGAAAGTGCTGTTAGTTCATTGATCAATGTCATTAAGCAATCAGAGCATGCCTCCATCTGACGTTGTATGAGTGTCAGGCCTCTGAAAAGGGATGTGTTACTTCATAAGATTTTATAACCTAATTTAAGATTCACAAACATTAAAATAAGCAAAAAATTCTTTTGGTGAGATAACAATAGTAGCATTGTTACAAGGCTCAGAATCCATTTTCTATGCATTGCTTTCCTCTAGAATATTAACATCTTTCATTCCAAGTAAGGTACACTGATACAAATAAGAATTAGCTTCTTTTTCCTGGAGGTTCAGGTAAAAAGACAACATATTTTCTATTTTTGATGCTTTTTTCTTGCAAAATGTCTGAAGTAGATGTAGCTGTGTTTCTAAGTCCATTACAATTTCATGATCTTGTCCAGCATCCAGTTTTCTTTGTGTTAATGATGCAGTTTGAGTTTGGCAGGCTGTCTATGCTATACTGTTTTGATATTAAAGAGATGTGATAGTAACTCTCCTTTTTTTTTGCCCCAAATTGTTGTTCTTGCTGAGGATTGTACCTGCCACTTATCTCTTAAATGGAGGTTGATGGGCATATTTTGAATATTTTGTGCTAATTTGGCAGATGCAATCTGACTCTAGTTTGCCATTCTCTTGCTTTCAGTCATTCCTGATATTATAACTTGTCTGTACGACAGCCTCATCTCCCTAATAAATCCTCATTCTCAACTGATACATCTTCACACATTTTTATTTAGTTGTGAATTTTGTTTCCATGTTCCATTCTTTCCTAGGTGGTGAGTCTCTGTACTGTAGCTGGGAATTTCAATGTGAGCAAACTCATCATTACCATAGGCACTTTGATTTTATTGATTGGTGGGAAGAGATGTGGGTAAACACCTGATTGTTCTATTCTTCTCAACTTCAGGTGTGTGAATAATCCTGTTATCAATATAACTAAAGTACAGATTACATATTGTCTCTATAACTATTATTTTAAAAGCTTGAAAATGTGGCACCATTGTGGAAAGTGTGGATAAATAGGTCAAGTAACCAGCAGTGCAATAAAGCAGGTCATGTAAAGCATATCTGTGGAGGTGGATGGAATAGTTCTTCCCATATTTACTAGGGATGTCCTCAAAAACTGCTATATAGTAAGATCCCCAAAGCCTTTAGTTAGTAACAAAATTACTTATTATGACAGATCGAGTCTGACTTGCTTATTGTATATCAGACATAAAAATTATGTTTTGTCATCACATCTGGCTGTCTATTGACAGCTTGTCCTGGTTTTGGCTAGGATAGAGTTAATTTTCCTCCTAGCAGCTGGTATAGTGCTGTGTTTTGGAATTAGAATAATGTTGCTAACATGCTGATGTTTTAGTTGTTGCAGAGCAGTGTTTATCCTAAGCCAAAGACTTTTCAGATTCTCACACTGCCCTGCCAGTGGGTGGGCTGGGGGTGCAGCAGGAGCTGGGAGGGGACGGAACCGGGACAGCTGACCCGGACTGGCCAAAGGGAAGTTCCATACTTCATGGTGTCATGCTGAGCAATTAATAGGGGGTGGCTGGCTGGGGTGAGGGGACCACTGCTCGGTGCTGGACTGGGCATCGGTCAGCAGATGGTGAGCAATCACATTCACATAGTGCATCACTTGTTTTGTACACATTATTACTATTATTGTTATTTTTATTATTATTATGTCCTAATAAACTGTCCCTATCTTAATCCACAAGCTTTTCCTTTTTTCCTTTTTTTTTCTTTTTTTTTTTTTTCAATTCTCTCCCCCATCCCACTGCGAGGAGGAGGGTGAGCAAACAGCTGCATCGTGCTTAGCTGCTGGCCAGGTTAAACCACAACACTGCTATTAAAAGTAATGCTCATGTTTAATTGCCTGAAATGCTTAAGTGTTGTTTAATTGGAGATTCTTATGATGGAGTTAAAAAAAAAATCTGGTTTAGATTGCAACTAGATACAGGTCTGACTTCAGAGATACGGGCTTTATTTCTGACTCCACTGGTGGGCTGTTGTCGACTGGGGGCATCCACTTTGTCGTATTCAATCAGGTAACTTATATTAAGGTATTAACCTTTCTCTGCTATTGCAACCTGGATGAGTCAAGAACTCTCTCTCTTTGTACCCTTCACAAAGGCAGAGATCTAGGCACAGTTGTAGAACAGATAATGTTTATGAAGGGATAAGGATGGGAAGACTGCAAATAGAAGAGAGTATGTGAGGACATGGGTACCAAAGATGCAAAGGGTAGGCAATCAGGAGAAGGAAATAGAATTAGGCAAGCAGTTGTGAACTTGGAAAAAGAAGGAAAAACAGATTAAAGGTTTGAATGTTTTATTTCCTGTTATCTTTTCCTCTTTTCATCCTGTTTGCACCAGTGGCATATTTAATGTAGAACCTCAGGGCAAATTTGAAGAAAAGTTAATTCAGCTGCATGTTCACAGGAAGCAATTAGCATCATTTCAGGTTAGTTTTACATACACTCCCAGCTATCTGGGGTGCTTATAGAGATATGCAAGTAACAGACAGAATATATGGCAGCATGATAAATGCTAAATGGGATTGGTGGACCTGTGGGTAGGGTGCAGTTACCAGGAAACATATTCAGTTGCTGTTTACAGGTATTAACTCCAAAATGATGTCAGACTCTCATTTGTTTTTCTCTGATGATATTAGTAGGCTTTATGTCTCCACTGAAATCAGCAGGTGAATGGAACAAACTCTGTTACAGTGTAATTTTTGCTTTAAGATGGATGTTAAACAATACTTGGATCTGCCAGGCATTTCCTTTGGCAAAGATGTGAGGGGGCAGCTGACAATGAATTATAAATAGGCACCTTGCTTTGTGTAGTGTTTTGTGTAAGATCTACACAGTCTTTCAATTCCCATGATTACTGATATCTGCAGTTTTCTTCATAACATCATGTGTGTGTGGAAATAACAGATAACAGAATTACAGCCAGTATGCACAAATGTTCTTCAGGCCTGAAGGTGTTTCGCAAATTCGTCTATCCCCAGTTGACAAAGACAGGTGCAAAATCGTCTGCAAGTGCAGCATTGCTGTCAGTCTATGATAGCAACACTACAGTAACTCAATAGGAATGTCTTCCTGCATTTACACACTGTGTTGTAATTAAAACTAGTTTTATAACATATATTCAATGCCTTGAAGGTGTTATTATCCTAATTTTTTGCTTTATGCAGCATGAAAAGGTGAACGAAAACCTTATATTTTGGTCACAATGATATAGTCACATTAAATAACATTTTACAAATATGTATCTAATCTAAAAAAATAATCTAATTAATAAATTAATCTAATTAATGAATTTTAAATTCACATGAATTTTTAGATTGTTTCCAAAATTATTCTGTCTCCTTTTCCTTGCTCCGCTTTTGGCCGTGTGCATCCGTCCTTGCTTCTGTTTCTGATTTTTATGGCCATTACAAGCAGTTTTCCTTTGACAGGTTTGGAGTACATTATTAAGATGAGTTTTTGGCAGAGTTTCCTGGACAGAGAGTGCTGAGAATGGTACTCATGTTGTCTGTACACAAGGTAAATGTGCCCTGTGCAATGGTATTGACTGTATCTTCATTGCATGTATAAAATGTCCCACCAGCAAAAATGAAAGTAATCAAAATGTCCCACCAGCAAAAATCAAAGTAATACAGTACCTGTCATGTTGAGCCATATTTAATAAAGCATAAAACTCAAACCTTTGATACAATTATGAGTAAAAGATAGGCTGAAACAGAAAGACCCCAAAGCAAGGTGCGAAGGCTGCTGGAAGGAGAGCTCCCAGAAGCCATTGATAAAGCAGAAATTAATGTTCCAGCAATGCCAGCAGAGAACCAAGCTTAAGATATTCATTAGTAAATGAATTGAACCTCCTGATAACAGTGTGTGAGACAGGGTGTATGTTTGGATTATATAAGTGGATCATATAAGTGATAAGTGGATTATATGGTGATTTTGGGAAACACCTGAACAGTTGCAGTCTTAACATTTGAAATTCTGTCCAGGAATCTCAGTCTAAACCATTTGTCCTATAGTGAGTTCTAAATGTAATGATCAATCTTTCAAGTTTCTGTGTATATCTCATGAGGCATTTTGAGAAACCATTGCTAGCATGAAGGTACTTTTTCTGTTCTGACAGATTTGTTAATGCACCACACTAATGATTACCTGGTTTTCATTAGAAATTCTATTTTGTTTGTCTCTTCATTTAATTTCAACTTCGCATTTTACTTCTATACTGCATTATTAAAAATTAAGTAGCTTGTCTAAAAAGAAAAAGAAAACAACTGCTTTGAAATATGGAAAGAAAATGATCTTTTATCCCTTTTGCTTACAATCCTCTGCCAGTTGCTGTGCTGCAGAGATTCCACTGAAAGATATCACTGGGATATAATACGTTACACAGCACAGCAGGGTGCAAACTGCTTGCCATGCCAAATACATCTTGCAGCAGACAAGAGTTTTAAAGGATATACCCATGAGAGACTATTAAATGAATGCAACTGAAGAGTCAAGTTCAGGAAAGAGCCTTATTCTAAAGATGTAATGTAAACATGAACAGTTGCTGATGTTAAGACAAGTAAAGAATAAACTGGTCTTGTGTGGAATAGACAATATAATGAAAAGGTATGTGATGGAGTCCATCATCAACAGTGTTCAACAAATAAACTATTTCTTTAACTAGAAATATTAACGGACTTTGAAAAGGTTTCTGAAAAAAATGGAAAGAAAAAAATATCTAAGAATGTGGAAAAAGTTGAACTGGTTCTTTTAAGGGGGTTTCAAAGAGATCTTTTTTCTTTTTCTCCTTTCTCTTTTTTCTATTTTCCATTTCTTTTCCCCCCAGCTTAATATTGAGAGTATCACAGAATGCATCTACTAAGTGTAGTGACTAGCTGCACAGAGAATCACAGACATTTGTGCAACACCTTATCTAGTTTTAGCACTTCTTACAGCATGGAGCTTCATAAATGTATTTTCATTGCTTCTGTTCTGCTTTTTCTTTATAGGTATTACATGGATGCTCAGAGTTAGGTTAAAAAATGTCTCATGACAAGTAAATTCATGTGAATGTTGTTGTACTTGCCATTACCACTGTGTGAGAGGAGGGAAAGTTGTATTTATATGAAATGGAATAAAGGAGCTAAGAGCTGAGAGGAATGTCAAGGGGAGGAAGCTCTTGAAATTGTGGGGAATGTCTTTTAGAAGTTTGGGGTTCCTGGAACAAAAACTACAACATGCCTGTTTACAGTCAAGAAAACCACTCTTTGAAATGCAAAATAGACAGTGAATTAGTATTTAAGTAATGCAATATAAAAGCAGAAGCTATACATGCAATAACTAAGGAGGAGGAAATCGGAGGTTCTTAGACACTTCCAGTATATCAGGTCTAACATTTCCCTTTCTATCACATAGTTTTCTGCTAAGTTTTTATGTCCCACATTAGGGATAGTCATGTGCCAAAATTAAAAAAAAATCTACTTACATTCTTATTAGAAAATAATCATGGTAACTAAAGGGTAATCACTTAAAGTGAGATTTCACCATGGCATCTTGTTTTAATTTTTTTGCATCTATCTCTGCAGATGTCTTATATTTATCCGGTGTAAATTCCTCTTTTGGAGGGGATGATTTCCATATTTAAGATCCTTCTCCATTTTTCATACATAAAGTTTACTTCTTTAATTTTAGGTCCTTGGCTGTAGTTTCCTTCTAGATAATGGAGAATTCCCTTGCATTACAGCATAGATAACACAAGTGCTGTTATTAGTTTCTCTAGGACCTGAAGTAACCTCTCCAGTTCCCATTCCTTTCAGTTTTACTACTTTATATGCTATTTCCTCTTATAAGCAGAGAATGCTATTTCTGTATGCTAAACTTCCTGACTAGATGTTGATGACACACAAGGACAGCAAACCTTACTATTCTCTTTCTGAAGTAATTACAGAATTATTGTCCTCTCATTCCTGTGTTCCTGGCTGCCAAGTTAGGAAATTTTATCTTCTGTGAAATATGGAAGAGCAAAAGACACAAAATTGCAGGCCAAGGAGAATCTGCCAATTCCTAAAGTGATATTTTTGCATACCAGAATCTCTAGTAGGCAGAGGACTACCTAATTTGCACATCTATCTCGTCTAAGTCAAAGTGGAGCTGTAGTTGGACAGGACCATTGGAATCGTTCCATCTCTGTTGTAGGTGGTATGATTCCTCTAAAATGCTGGTAGGATTAATAGTCTCTGAAAGACCTGTGTTGCACTGGGAAAAAAGCTGTTTGCAACATACTTGCCTCCTGCTGAAATTTTTGGCCTCTGTAAGTGAATGCCATAAAAACAGTGGCAACTGTTTCACCAATTGCTTTCCATGCCATATTCCCTATATAGAGAAAATGTTCATTTGACATGCTAATCTTGCACGTGAAAGCACTGGCGATTAAGATGCTGGTGATAATTAATATTTAAACTTCTGTTTTCCCCTAGAGCACAGATAAGGAGTTAATTCACAAGAGTTTAAGTTCGTTCACAAGATTACCCAAATGTGATCATCAAATATCTTTGGCAGGCTTTCCAGCGATACAGTGGTCATTGTCAGTTGAGTATTTTTATAGCTAGCATTTCTCCAGCAGAGTATTCTTTGGTTCAACACCTGCTGAAGCAAATGGAAACATTCACAGTGACTTTGGTGGGAACTGGATTACGTCTTTGCTGATCATTGTCTGTAGGCCTGATGTTGTCTGACTGCTACTGAAAACTCTTTCTTGTAAACTAACCCCTTATGGGTGTGATGGCACTTCAGCTCATGAATCATTTGTGTTAGCCATTATCACTCTCTCCAGAGTTGTGAAAGCTGGTAATTATGTAGCTGAGAGCATAGATAAAGATTTTTAAAGCAATATTTAAGTCTTGTCTCTTAGCCCCTTAAAGTAAATAAGTAATGCAATGAAATGGGACTGTATGACTGAAAGGGCTTTGCATTTCCTTCCAAGTTACTGCTGGTATATGTGCAGTAACAAAGTTTTCTAAATGTTCAAGTTCATCTTTCATGGTATGATTTAAAAGGGAAAGAGTTTCCAGTGATTGACTAACAGTTATTAAGAAAAATATTAAAAATGCATTACAGTCATTCCCATCTCTTTTGAGGTCAAGGTGTGTGTTCACACAGAGTCCATAATGTCAGTAATGACCATCCTCTAGAAAAGAGACAGAAAAGGCACTCCAAAAAGTGACTGATTAAAAAAAAAATTGCTTTTCAGAGACCATTGTTTCTCTTTCTTCTCTAAATGAGGTTTGAAGGAGAACTGTGCTCTATTTTAAGCATCTACTAGGTGCCAAAAATTAAATAGAATTGAACTGGATGTAGTTCTTCTAGAAGGAAATTGTGGAGCAACTCATCATGTCCTTGTGCTGCTGCCATCACAGATCTCCCTCATAGGAGATTTGCCTGAAAACCTTAAAAACTACTAACCCTCCTTCTCACTGAAAATTTATTAGGATAAATTGTTTGTTGCTGCTATTTTGCATATGTTCCACTGGGTACAGCACTACATGGGAAAGTTTTTAACTGTTTTAACTTTTTTTCTCACTGAGTGTTTCTTTCAAGTACTGAACTTCTGGAAGTATTGATTATATTTGTCATTATCACTCCATGCCTTACTGTTCTTAAAAATTCTCAACTAGATTTAAAATAAATAAATAAATAAATGAATGAATGAATAAAAGTGCAACTTGAATTACAGATCATTTGTAAGCATAATGAGATACTTATCCTTTTTTTTTTTTAATGTGAAATATATTGTTTTTATCTTTGTGAGCTTTGATTTTTTCATTTGTTCAGGAATCATATGCTTTACTTTCACTTGTCAAATTTTTTAAAAATGAGAATTCTGGAGAATAGTCAAAAGAAACCAGCTTTCATATTTTCTTCTGTGTTTCAATGTTGTGCTATTTCTGAAATCTGTACTTCAAGAAGTTTTCTGGGGATGGGTATATTTGAGCTGGTGCCACAATTAAATTTCATTTAATTTCTTGAAAGTGTCATGCATTTTAGAGGATTAGATTCATTGCTGGGCTGTCAACGTAGTGCATAAGATCAGCCAGCCAACCATTAAACTAGACATTATGAAGTTAATGTTTTCGATCTTTTTTAGGTAAGTTTAAATCAATAAGAATGATGTGTTTACTCTGTTGGAATTGAAATGTTCACTTAAATCTCTATGGCACTAATGTATATCTGTAGAAATGTCAAAGGATCAGGACATCTCTCATTGCACAGGTTAGGTTTTCACAGAGCTTACATACGTGGCCTAAATAAAGATGTCAGGAGTTAGATTTGCTTTTGGTCGGTCATGGGGGAAACACTATACTGAGTCACAAGTTACTGATGAGGAAACGTTTTTTTTTTGTGTTTTTTTTTTTTTTTTTTTTTTCCCAGAGCTCTGGCTGTAATATTGATACTGTATATGGGGAGATGGAAAAATAAAGGACAATGCTTCCTTCTTCATCTTTTCACATAGCACACCATAATATGTGATTATTTAAACCAAACCTCCATTTAAAGATTTCTTCAGAGAAAAGAGGAAGGAACTTTCTGAGAAGGGAATGACATGTTAGTGTTGCTCATGTGAGAAGTAGATGTGTGCCTTTGCCTGGTCTCTTTGGTAAAAGAATCACAGAGGTAGATTCAGTGATTTTATTTATTTATTTATTTAATATGGAATATCAGCTGCTTTAGGGTCACTTAGGTCCGGAAGTGTTAGTTGAAGTTCTGCTTTGGATTTGTACTGTTTTTCATTCCATCTGTATCTACGTCAGTGTCAGCTATTAAGACTGATATGTCTCATTACCACTTGAATACAGCACTTGTATATGACTGTCTTTAGAAACTGGGAAATTTTATCATACTGTCCTGGTGAGCCACCAGAGTCTGCTGAGTTTTTTGTCATTTTCTTATTGATTCGCAACTGTCAATTTTCCTCAGACATTAAAAATAGCTTTTTAATCTTCCCTCTAGCTTCTGAAACCAGAGAAATCATTAATTGTTTCCTCACTTAGAACAGGACGAATAGTTTAATTGTTTAATGATCAAGAAATAATTTAACAAAATGCACATATCACAGAAACACAGCAAGGTTCACGGATTTTCAATTTAATTTTCAATTTTTCCTGTTCAATCTGTGTATATTTTTGCAAATGCCACACTATATTGCTGCTGAGTTTCCATGGTACTTCATAACAAACATAAAGAGACTTTAAAAAGGGACTGCTTTTTAGTAGCTGAAGAAAAAACAGATTTTACTAATTAGGCAATCTTTGCTTACAGTAGTCTGTTACACAATAGTGCTTGTAAGGAGATCTGGATAAGACCTGCATTCTTACTCAGTATTACTGGTGTCCCAGGAAAATTATTGCATTGATTGTTCTGGGAACTGACTTCAGGGAACACTATTCCTATCAAGTTACTAAAGCATGATTCAAGGGGCAAGGTAAACTATATATGAATAGTGTCAGAGATTAATGAAACAACCAGCAACTAACTTAAGGTCAGATTCAGCTTTCAAGACACCACTTTAACCCACTTCCAATATCTGTTTTTTTTTTTTTTTTTTTTTTTTTCTGTTTGTTTGTTTGTTTTTGTCACAGTCCCACTCTGTGATTATGTGAGAATGCCACCTTTTATTTTTTAAAGGTACTAGCCTGTATGGTTCTTGGAAGAAAATTGAAAAAAAGTAATTTTAAAGGGTCAAACAAAGAAATGAAACTACCTTGCTTCCTTGCTTGATACTGTTCATTAAAAATACGGCATTTCATCATATGGAGAGGTTTGATTCATTATTTTTATTTATTTTTTTAACACGATTGCAACAGTGGGCTTTACAACACCAACTAGCAACTTTGTAAGTTACTTTTCCCACCTAAGTGACAACAGAATTTATCTTTATTTATTTATTTATTTTTCCTCACCAAAGCAGGAGGACAATGGGCAGGAAAAGAGCAAGGCATTTACATTTAATTTGTGAAGATTTAAGTCGCTGCAGAAATAGACCTAGTTGTATTAATTTCCAAGGAATAGTAATTTAGCCATTAATCTGGAAATGATCCACTTCTAGAAAGGAACATTCATCTTTATATATAAATGCATGGCTATTCATAGCAAAGTGATAATCAATTTTACAGCAACATGCTAGAGCATATTTAATTACTTCCTTTAAAGTTAGATGGAATTGCCATACAGAATAATATACCACAGTGTCCCTAGAATAATTGTAGTTGTCCATACTGTGCTTTATAAAGGAAAACTCTAAAAATTGCTAAATCAGTTTATGTGGAATGTAGAAACAAATTCTTCTTAGTGGCTTCTATATAAACTTGAACATCTCTGTAGATACCAGTTAAGCTACTCTGGATTTAAATAGTTATAACTGGAAACAAGCTTTGTCCAAGAATTGTTTTCAAAGCATACAGATTACTAACTTCCATTAAAAATAATATGCAAAGTCGCCTGTTTCTTTAAGACTATGTGCTGTTTCACAGGTAAGAAACAAAGGCTGAACTTTTTCTCATAAGCTCTTTTATCATGACCCTGACTTAATGTTTCAGACAAGAATCAGTGTAAAATTCTGCTTGCTGGTATTATTTGTACCAGTATTGCATCTAAGATAGAGACTTGTTGAAAGGTGTCTTGGTTCCACTGACACTGGGATGCAACAGAGATAAGTTTTTCAGAAAAAAAAAATAAATAATTTTTTAAGCAACAAAACATTTGTAAAATAAGAGCTTTCTTGCTTGGAAGTACACCGTTGTGTATGGTGTAAGACTCATCTCATTATGATCCAAGATTCTATTAAATACCAGGTTATGAAACTAATAGCCTATTTTATTTAAAATAAAAGAAGAAGAATTCTACATTTACAAGATTTTCTATATAATGCATTCCCTTCAAATGCAATCTTGTACTACAGAACATTGGGCATAAAGACTTTCCTCCTTGTTTTGTTTTGTTTTGAACCATGACTATCCTTCCTTTTCTGTATTTGAGTAAATTGCAAAGAATAATTCTAAATAACTGGAACTGAGAGGAACAGAGAATGAATCATAAGGTGATGTTTTTCCAATGCTTGTATATAGTTTACTGGTATGTTTCAGATGTACTTTAAAATATATCTTGATAAGAATTGAAAACATTTTGTTTCTTTACTATTTTAGTTTGAAGACCATGCATTGTTCAGCTTGCTGATAGGGTAACTTGTGGCCTTGAATATATGCTTTTTTTTTCCACCCCTGAACTTTTTTCTTGGAAGTATATGTACTTGTATGAATTTTGTTTGTGATGCCATTTTTCTTCAAATGGACTTAGCTGCTAGATGGTGCAGCACAATATAGGAAGAGATGACAACCAGGTAGCAGGTCATCATCTGAGCCTGGAATAAAACATGACCTTAACTGCCATTTACCTCTTTTTATCTCTTTAATACTTGGACAATCCTGATGATAAGATTTTATGTGCATCTCTTGCTACATATAAATATTGCACCTATTACAACAAGGGCTGATTTCAGTTGGTGTCTCTAGGTACTGATGTAATTCATATTGATAACACGAAGAAACTTGACTTGCCTCAAAAAAGTTCCCTGTCCTGCAGTCAAAAATTTGCTTGAGGTTTTGAAGGTTCATGGAATACGGTTTCCACAAATGTCTGTCATGAAAATATCCACATTTGGACCCAATTCTGCCAACATTGTTCTTTTTATAGGGTGATGTAAAGATGATAAACCCTGACTGACTTGCTGCTTCTCATTTAGAATAATGCATATGTCACTTGCAAGAATACTTGTTTATAGTTTTCCTTACTATGAAAATTACATTCTCCAGAAGTTCATAATAAAATTTACTGTATGTTTTTTACAGTAAGATTGATCATATGTGAAATTAAATTATACAATCACATATCTACAAATAAAATGTTCTTGTGTTGCTGGTGCACTGAACTTTGAGCTATTCCTTGGTAACATTGTAGTCTATGTATATATAATAGCTTTTATTGAAATACAATATGTGAAATCACCTGTCACCTGTTATTCTCATAGACAAAAGTTTTCTTGCAGGTGGCATTAAATACAAACTAAATTTCTGTAAATATAGTTGCATACTATACTAATAATTCTTCAGTAATATACCTTAATGATTTGTGGCCATCTGAGGAATTACTTTGTTTTTATTTTAGAGCATGAGAAGAAATCTTATTGTTGAGGCACAAGAGTAATGATAAAAGGACATGTTATCAGAGAAATCAGGTGCGACTCACTGTACCTCACTATGAATTCTTCCCTAAAATATCACACATCAACAGCAGTACACTTGTGAAACTAAACTTATTTTTGGAGTCCTGAAGAGAAAGCCTTTTGAAGTTAATGGAGCTATACTTGTCAGCTCCAGTGCATCAGGACAACTGAAGTGTTTTTGATCTACTACAGACTGTTTTGCAATTAGTCCTTTTTCCACTCTCATTTGTTTTCAGCTTCAGGATCTTGATGAATTGAATATGTTTAGGCTACACCAGCACAGGTAGCAGTAGCATCTAATAAGCTGAAGGTATGAGAGGAGGAACAAGAATTTTCAGAAAGTTCAGATGAATATTGTTCATTTTTACTTTTTCAAGGTTTAGAAACATACCTCAGATTGTTGCTGAAACATTTATAGTCCTGTATACAGGTAGTAAAGCTGGTGTTCAAACAGGCAAGTTATGTGTTGCTGCTCTCTGATGGAAGTGCTTTTCTCTTCAGCAGAGAACACTGTATATCATGCAACAACTTCATGCTGTGCAATAATAATCATCGAGCCATATGTTCTATACACTAGTGGCATGGTATATGCGTTATTTTTCCAGAAAGATAAATGAATAGGTAGACTGACCTAGAGTGTATGGGGGGTTGTAATTTAATGTTATCCCAGAGCTAATCTTGCTTTGGTTAACCTGGCTTTATTACTCAGTAACTTTGATGAGAGTTACCTGGATGAATTCTTTAAAGATAAGCTTGCTACATCTCAATTTTAAGGTCAGAAACAAATCATGCCTGTGTTACAGGAGCAGCAAAAGATAAAGGATTCATTTAAAAGTCCTTAAAGGAAACAATTTTCCTAAAGCAAATGACAGTGTTTAAATGTGGGCTGGCATTTTTGTTTGTAAGAGACAGATATTTCATAACATATCCCATCAAAAATCTTTACAATCCAATTCTTTCTGCTTCCTTTTCTCAGCCAAGAAAGCATCCTTACCATAATTTGAAGGAAAATGTGAGACCTTTGCTCAAGACAGAATGGTCATTATGAGTTTGCACTGCTAAAGCATATTTCTGCTGTTTTTCTCCCTGAGTAATGGGGTTTCCTTTGTCAGTGAATAAATTACGAAGTGTTTAGTTTATGGTCAGCTGTAAATAATTGATGTGAATCATTTAGTTGGAGAGAACCATACTGCGGATGGCTTCCTGAATGTTGAGAACGAGCAAAATATGTCTCTTTTGAGCATTAGCGTGTTCAAGCAAAATGAAATTCTTTAATAGAAATGCTAATACAACAACCTGGAAGTGGTTATAACATTGTGCTCTACATCTTTTGGGAGGGTTATCTGATAAATTTTGGGTATTTCAGAATTTGTGTAATATTGTTGAAATGTTCTTCATGCCATAAACATGTTCATGTGGAGACAATTTATAAGCCATGCTGTATATAGTCTCTAGTGGAAATCAACAGCCAACATTCTTTTCTTCTTGATGACGTCTGCATTAGTTATTAGATACAGCTAATGAATAATCTCCCATTCTTGAAGAAAACTTGTTACCACCGGGACTGAATGTTGGTAGAGTCTGTAGGTAACGGTAATAAATTACTGAGAGAAAGCAGTGAGAAAGCTAAATCTTGACCCATTTTTGTCTTGATAATGCTGATCACTTGAAAATGTGAGTGACATAGCTCACCAATAATATACAACCACAGCAAAATGAGTAAGGAATAGCTTTTTCATTTGCAACTGTATCCCACTGGTAGTAGGGCTTTAGTAGCAATCCCACAATGTTCACACCTACACACCCAGGCACTGTATAATCCATGCTGCAGATGAAACTGTCGTTAAAACTAAATGGAAGAGTTTGAAATTCTTGGAGACTGTAAAGCTATATATATATATATTTCCTTTTAGGGAATCAACATCCAATTTAATACTTTCTAACATGCAGTGTTACTAGAACATACAAGAACACAGTAATTACGTATATGTAATCACAAAAACAGTCCATGGTTTTGCTATTTTTAACAAGTTTCCTTCACTGCTTTAGAAATGCATCTTGTTATAAGGAAACATACAGACTAATATGATCAAGTCTGGAAACTATAGTCATATTTTCAGTCTTTGCTTTGCTGTTAATATAGCCAAGATGTTGGCAGGAAAGACATTTGCAAGGCATATGCAGTAAAGTGGGAAGATGAAGTTGTGGCTGAGCATGGTGGTATGACAACTGCCATGAGTTGAGTGAATGATGAAGAAATAGATGCAGAGAGAAACGAAACATATTTATGATCAAATTGAATTTTTTTTTCTTGTTTGTTTGCTTCTGTTTGTGCATGGAGTTTCTTTGGTGGTGGTTGGTTGGTTGAATTTGCTGTTGATTTTTAAAAATATCTGCTTAATTTGTAAAATCATAGAATGGCTCAGCTTGGAAGGGAACTTAAAGATCATGCAGTTCCAAACCCCTGCCATGGGTGGGGATGCCTCCCACTAGATCAGGTTACCCAGGGTCTTGTCCAATGTGGACCAGAACACCTCCAGGGATAGGACATCCACAACCTCTCTGGGCAACCTGTTCCAGTGCCTCACCACCCTCTGAGTGAAGAATTTCCTTCTAACCCCTAATCTAAAAATCAGCATATACAGATCCTGCTAATTTGGCAAGGAGTGGAAAATGGGCTATCAGGAGAAGTAAAGCTAGATAATAAGACTCTGCTGCTGTATTTCATCTCTTTTTGTCAAAGAGCTTTTTCCATTTACATGTTTTGTTCTACTGTTATCTGAGTTCAGTACTTAAGAGTACTCATTGAATCTGACTCAGAACTAGTTACTTGTCCAGTAACAGCAAGTTAGACAGGCCAGCCAAGACTTCTTTGCATGATTTTCCTTTGCCAGATTACCTATGGCAGAGCTGGTAACCTGTAATAGAGACTTAAATCTCTTTTGTTATGGTATTTACATATGGAGCTCTTCAGAAGAACTTTAGGAATGCATGCAACACAGTGTGCATCAGAAACTTTGCCGCAAAGGATAAAACAAAGGAAATAAATTTAACTTTTTATTGGGTTATCTTGAATACCGTTAAATAATAAAATACAGGTATGCTTGAAGGAACAAAAAGTGTGGAAAAAAACCCAAACACCTGCATATCTCTGTTTGCAGCTTTACTATGGGGAAATCTAATCCATGTTTGCTTAGATTTACTGTAAGAAAAGACCTTGAAAATGAGACTATCTTTGTTCCAGTAGTCCTATTTAATCCATACATGACTGGATAGAGATAAGTCTTGTACCTCATTGATTTATAGACTTCCTCCTCTATCCCTGTCACTTCTGAAGAGGAAAGACTTATTCTCTGTGCAGAGAAAGTGTGGCTGGATAATAACTGCAAACTTGAAAAGTCACGCCAAACTATAGGGCCTCTGACTTTTCAGTCAGAATCGATTTTCAGTTTCATTTCATAAACTGCATCCTATTCCCCACAGATTTTGGGTCAATGATGCTCACTGAACAGTGATGCTGTCACAATGCTTATGCAAGGCGAGGATGTGACAAATGCCCACTATCTTGTTATAATTTATTTAGATCATGTGATATTTACATTTTTACACCTCATTGCTTTGTATATACCTCTTGGGTATGGATTTGTGTGAGGGAAGTGTAGAAAAGTAGTTGTAGAGATTTCATTTTAATGAGTTTCCTTGGCCACCACTAGGACTGCCATAAACTGACTTCAGAGAAAAGGATAGGAATGTCTGTATTCCTGCTATTTTCCATTTGCAGCAGCAGAACTGGTTTTATATAGGGGGCTAAGTGAGAAAAATCCTCAGGGCCCTAAAGGGCAGGATGCATGCCAAACCTATCTTCATCCCTGCTGAGCATCGAAGGGGTGTGTACTTATGAGGAAGCCACACTGTATAAAGCACCCTCTACCAACTGTTCAGTGGTGGAGCAGAGACTGCCAGGTTAGCACACCAGTTAGGACTTATTTCTTCCTCTCTGTACTTTGGGTTTTGTCATCAGACACTTGCTGAAAGCCGGATTTCATAAGACATTCAATATAACATCAAACCACTGTGTTGAGAAGTGGGTTTTGTGAGGAACAAAAATTTTCGAACAGATGGACATCAGGAAAGCTGTCCATCCATCCATCTAATCAGTCAATACATCTAATTGATCAATCTAATTTTTAACAAAATGTTTTCTTTTTTCTTTGTTCAGCTTGACAAGCTTTCCTGCTGCCCTCAAAATAAGCCTGGCTTCTTCAGAAGGGGGCGCATTCAGAGACTGTTCTTTATTAGCTACATTCAGTCTCTGTGTGTTACATCCACTTAGATTAGCAGTAGTCATATTAACTCCAACATACGTTTATTTGTGTAAGAAATGGGAAGCTCTTAGCTGTCATTCTAGGAAATTCTTAATAATAAAACCTTGCTGTAATACAAGAATTTTTATTATTATAAGGGGTTTGTCAAGGAATTCAGTGTCTGGGATGTGGCTTTGAAAATTGAGAGAATTACATGCAGAAAATGAGAAAGAATATGAATGAAAAGTCAGCCTTTCCTTACCACTTCGAAGCAGTAGCAGAGTAAGACTAAAGATCTGTGCATCTGTACTCTCAGCTCCTCTTGAACTAGCCTCTAAAGTTTTCTACTTCAAACTTTAACTAAGCTCACCTTTGTATCTCTCATTTTTATACATCAATCTATTTTTCTATAATAATTTTGAGTTAAGTGAAAAGTGTGCAGTTGCTCTGGCCTCTGTAGCAATATCAGAGAACATTCCATCTAAGTAAATTTTCTACCTGCCAGAGTCTGTAAAGAAAAATAAATCTCATATTGTTTAGTGAGAAGGATATACTGATGTGTTTTATGTGTTTTATAATGCTGCATTTGTTCTAATATTCCAAGGTTATAGTCTGCAGCATTGGGATATGAATGTGGACAGCAGTGAATCTGTTTTCTTCAGTTTGAGGTTCAGTCTTAGGGAATGAAGCTGAAATAGTTTTCTTGTCCACCAAGAACAAGAAAAAACACAGTAGTGCATAGTCCAGTAAATGAGAGGCATTAGAAGAGTAGATTGTAAATAGAAAAGGTATAAATATCCCAAATGCAAAGAGGGAGTCTGGGTCAAATATGAGATTTTCCTTTTGGTAAAAGATGGTGACTTCACAAGCTACTGTACATTAGTTTTAAATTACATTATTGTGCAAGTGGGGAAGCAACCTTCATGATATCCCACAAAGGCATTTTGTGCTTGTTAAGCCTACTATATAAAGCGGTTATAGTCATTATGCTTAAGCAAGGGGGGGAAGCATAATTAATGGAAATAAGTATGAGATGAAGAGCAAATACCAACCAGCTCCCCTAAAAGGATTAACCTGTCTTTCCCTCTACACTGCATTTTCGTTTAGAAGTAGAAGAAGCAGTTCTGCAGTGATTTGTCATGCTAAAATTTTGACTGAACTTCAGCCAGAAGAGAAAATGTATTAGGACTTTATATTTTCTACACCATTGCCAATGCTAGGAAAATACAAATTTTAAAGTTTGTTCTTTTGATACTCATAAAGAAGAAATATTAAAAAACAAACAAACAAACAAAAACAACAATTGCACATTACTTTTAAGTGAATAAGATTTTGTAAACATTTAGATTAAGGGTGATTTCCCTCAGATTTAGACCCATAATCCTTTATAGAGGAAGGAAAAAGTAGATGGGAGGATAAAAGTTTTGGTTACAAACTATTTTTAGTGGAGTAATATAAGGTATTTAAGGAAAATAATTTAATCTCAAAACCAAATCTCATCAGTCAGAAAGAGTAAGGCTCCCATTATTGATCAAGATTTTTCTAGCAATAAAGCTACTTTTAAACTCCCTAAACAGAGTGCATAAGCACAGTGTGTTGCATCCTGAACTTTGCTAGGAAGTACCAAAGAAAATGTTACTCCTGTCTTATTGAAAAAGCCACTCAGGATTGAATAAAAATAGTGCTTCAGTTAAGGAATATGCTAAATGTGTAAGCGAATGACTTCTGTTTATTTTGAGGGAGTTCGTGACACTTTGATCTTGTTTCCCAACTACAATCTTATTTAGTAAGACTGGGGCATAAATATTTTCTATAGTTTGTCCTCCTAATCTCAGAGTAGGTCTATAGTGTAATCTAAATACCAGATTGCAACGAGCAAAGTCAGATTAGAATTTGCTAAATTAGCTGGTACTTAGAGCAGTGCAACCATGGCAACAAGGAGGTTAGTGGACACTAGATCCCTGAACTTAGGTTTTGTGGCCTGCATTGACTTAAATGCTACCATAGCAACATTCCTGTCTGCAGCAAAGCTAGTTTATTTAAAGCCAGCATCAGAATGTCTACATAAACTGCCAGTAAGCCTTTGAATTTCATAATATACACACTCTTAAGGATAGTGGATGTCCAACAGCTGTGAGAAGTGAGTTTGGAGCAGTTTTTTTCAGTTTCTGACAATGTTTGGTAGATTTAACTTAACATGATTTTCAGGGTAATAAAACCAACTTAGTTTTCATAGGTAGGCACAGAGATAATTTTAGCTAGAATAAAGACACATTCTCTTTTTGTTGGTGAATGTTGGTTTTTACTTGGTGAAAAAAACTGCTAGGATTAGATAGGTTGTATTGAATCTACTGACTCACTTGGTAACGTTGTCCTGTGATGAGATAAATATAATCTGCAGTTCTGCACTTGTAAACTGATGTGTTTGTAGTAGATCAGAGAATACTTAGGTTAAAAGACAATTTACATGTAAGTTAGAAAACTTGACTCTCTAAGTAAAAATTCTAAGGAATAGCCGTAGCCTAACGTATGTCCTAGAGGTCATAAACCAACACAATTTCGTATGAAACATACCTGGATTTCCTATTGACCAGTGTGCTGCTAAAGATCTTATAACCATTACAGGGATGAATGGTTTAACTGTCACATATAATAGTTCTAAATGAAAAAAATTAATCATGTCTAGTTGGAGGTGATCCTCATGGTTTCTCAGCAGTTACAGCTATTGAAGCTCAGAGTGTGTTTAGGATTTCCTTTTCCAAAGCTACTCATACATCACAATAATATTCTTTATCTTATATTCTCTGCTAATAGGTTCCTTGGGCCATTCAAAGTATTTATCATTCTGAATACCACACAACCTGACACCTTATGCTAAATTTATATTCTACCACATAAGCCGAATTCCAAGTGCTTAAAGGTTGGCTTTCATCATGAGGTCTCTGGGTCAAGAAAATTTTGATGATCACCGTGTTTTGAGTCCTGAGATTTAGAGAAGGAATATTGGCTATTTTCCCTCTTCAGACATGTTGATAATGCACTGAATTTGAAATCTGAGTGATTTTTCCGTGAGTGAAAATGGGCAAAATTAGCAAGGCAAAAGAGTTTTCAATTGTGACACACTGTAAGTTGAAAAAATAAAATGAAATGTGCACCTGTGTACCTTTCAAATGAAAAAGTGTACCTGTAAAGAGGAAAAGCTTCCATGCAAGGATACAAAATCATACCTGGAGCTGAGCAGCTGGGGTCTTGTCCTTTGTTATGTCATGCTGTAATGTTGCTCTGCAAATTGATTACATGATGTTGAATCCAGCTGATAACTGGCCTTCAGTGCTCCAGAAGAAATGTGGTTCATAAATGCCACAGAAACTTGCATTTTCTGTGAGGTCAGTATATTATGTCAGGATAGGGGACAAGAGTAAAAGGATGAAGACATGATTGCTGAGATAGCCTATTCAAAGATTTTTGGAGAGACAGAAAAAAAAACCACGTATGTGCATTTTTTTTTCTCTTCAGAGTGTTTTCTTTCTCTTTGAATTTTCAGGTAGTCACAAAAAATATCTTCAGTATAAAATACAAATTGCATCGATATTTTTTAGAAGTGCAATTAAAATACAGCAGTTGTTATTTTGAAAGACAATTAAAGTTAGCAAAAATGTTAACTATTATTCATGATTAAAGTATGAATGACCAGTTAGTAAAATAAGTAGCATTTTTAAAATGTTATGTTCTTGGAAGAGAATAAAAATGCTCTTGAATTTAATCAAAAGAAAAAGATTAATATGAGACTGTGTTTAAAATGGTTATGAATTTTAGAGTAACAGGTGGTCCTGGAAGCCTGAGGGGAAAATTGATAATTAAAAACTAAAAAGGACTAATTAGAGTTTTATTTAGGCAAAGTTATTTTGTATGATACAGTTTCAAATGATCATCTGCTACTCCCTGCCAAAGATACATTTTTGAACACGATCAAAACCAGGTGAGAAATGGTTAAGAAAAGTAGCTATGAATATTAAAGTATTTTTTTCTGGCAGCTTTCCTCTCTGCTGTATGTAAGCAATTTGTCTACATGATGGTTGTACTGCACAACTTATTCTTGCTTTTAGCTCCAGAAGTGTCCTTGTGTTGCTTTTAACCCTGTTCCTCTGTACTGTGAAATCTTTTCATTTACACAGAACAAAGTTTTCATTTGTACTCTCTTAGAAATGTTTTTAAAAGCATTAAGTCTACACATCACGTATTTGATTTTAAGTGGTGACACTGTGCCAAGAATTCAGTTATGTAGAATCTCAGGGAGAAAAATTAAGACAATGTGTTGTAGGCTACCTCTGTTATTTTGTGTAAATCTAGTTTTAAAGAAGTTTCCACTTCAAATCAATATTCAGAAATATCACACCACCTTGTAAAAATGTCTGAATTTCCTCAGGAGTTAAGTTGTTATAATCTATATTTTTATGCATTTTATATTTTTATTGTATTCATTTATTTTCACAGTTTTGGTGATTTGTCATTTTCTTGCCAATTTGCAACCTCAAAACACTTCAAAATTGTTTCCAACGGCATTACGCCATTCCCCACTACACAAATACAGAATCAGGAACTCTGCTATGTGATAGAAATGATAAGTGGATTCGTACACATTTCAGAAGTAACTCTCCTCAAATCTAGAAAATAAAAATTAAGGTAATAAGGTGAAAAACTATTTTAGATATAGTAGGTAACTATCATTGAATGGTGTTCTTGGGGCATCACAAGGTCTTCAGTCGTGGACAAGCAGATTTCTTTACTGCGGTCTGTATGTTTAAAAATAAGTTGTCAGTTGGAAAGAGTCATCTGTTTGCTAGTGATTCAGCTATAAGATTTTGAAACCTATCTTTCAGAACAACAGCATTATGGATCTATGAACCTCTTATGCTTAGAGACCATACAAGTTTGCTGAACTAATTAATCCAAGCAGTAGGATTTACTTTGATTACTTAAAATACAATTTTTTTCCATGACCTATGGGATTTACAGGATGCATGTTGACAGAAGTCAGTAGTTGAGAAGTTGTTCAAACCGTACACTGAGTTTGCCTTAGGGAGTGCCCAAGGAGGTGTTTGAAACAAGCAAGATCTCTTGGATTTTATGGATAACTAACTTGTTTATCAAATCTGTTATTTGCTGGAATTCTCAAATGGCTTGTGCTTTGAAAATTTCAGTGCTCCAGCAGAAACTTGGTCTGTAAACACCATAGAAACTTGCATTTTCAAAATTAATGACATCACTACATTCTGCCAGGATAGGGGATGAGAGGAAATGAATAGAGACATGATCATTGGGATAGATTTTTCAAGTATTTTACTACCATTAGTAAAGGTAACCTTTATGAATGATGCAACACCAGAAGCAATAGAAATAAAAACAGAATATTATGCTAACATACAAATTATGCTTGTTTTTTTTTTTTTTTTTTTTTTTTTTCTTTCTAGGTAATGTTGATAATATTTGCTTTCTATGTAATTTTTGTATGACATGAAATATGTAATTAGCACTTGAGCTTCAAATTTTAGAACTTCCACTTAAAAGCTGGATCAAATATTTATTTTTATAATTGTTTGTAATCCATCTCTGCTTAGTGCCTTCCCAGTATTTAATCACCCAAACCATAAGACAGATATACAAAATCCATGTTACTTTGTCATGCCTTTGCTGCAAACGAGTGCAAAATAACTGTTAAAAATAAGGTTATGTTTCTGCTAATGAGACTGCTACTCAGTTTTGTGAGTAACATCCAAGATTAATAATAGGGTCGATAGATATCTGTTATAATTATCACACCGTTTTTCCTCTTTTCCTGTATTCTTCTCATGCTGCTTTTTAATGCAGTTCTGCTCAAGTCAAATCAATTTCTCAGTAGGCAAAATGCATGAAGAAGTGATGATTTGCCTTGGATCTACTTACAAATAAACTGGAAATCTCTTTTTTTTTTTTTTTTCAATCAGAAGCTCATGAAAAGAACAATAACTGAATTTTAAAATGCTTATATTTACAGAGATAAAATATACATTAAGAGGAAAGACTTGAAAGTGCCAATAATACATTAGTGTAATTTTTTTTTTTTTTTTTTACCAAGCACATTCAAGCAGGTCAGGTTTTATCAATGAGCACAATAGTACTAAAAGGACAGATTAAAATGCACTTTGAGAAGATGAAAAAAATAAGGGGCACATACAGCGAAGACACATGCAGCTCTCTCTGCCTTCTCTAGTAAATGAAAAGACAGAGAGAGCTGCATGCCTGTCTTTGGCTCAGTCCTTTGAATGGTATGCAAGTTTTGTACAGTGTTGCCAGAAAAGATGACTTTTACCTTGACTGTGAAATAACAAGATGATTTGAGATAAGTGCATCAGAGGGATAAGAATAGTGTAACCTTGCTGTTAGACACTGTACCTTACAGTGTGTCATGCTTGCAAACTCTTGCCTTGCTAACATGTGCCTGTTTTCACTCACTGAAAAACATAAGCTGGCCTGAAAATAGTGGAAGACACGAAGTAGGGCTTTGCCATTGAATAGTGCGTGCTACTGTCTAAGCCAGGTCCTTCATTGATTTCCCTTGGCAGTAGCTAGCAGTCTAGTAGCAGGTGATGCAATTCAGGTGTTTGCTTCTTTGCGTTGTCTATACGTTGTAAACCTGCCGGTCTGGGAATGCTGTTCCCAAGAAAAAGGTGGACTGTTGTACTACTAAATATTGAACATTCAGAGCTGGAGCTGCTCACGACTTTTTCTCAATAGGGTTCTGCTGACAAGTGTGCTGAATTGGAAGGATTGTTATGGGATATATTGCTTCAACTGAAACCTTGTTTTTTAGAGACCTAAAAAACAGACTTGTCAACTGATTCCTGACAGTCCATTCTCCCTTGGAGACTGTTACTATATCACCTTCAGTAACTGTGTTCAGTTTCTGGTTAGTATTCAAAGAGCCAAGATGCTCAAGCTAGGTACCCCTAATCTACACATAGCAGCAGAAACTGGGGGTAAGAATGTGTCATTGAATCTTAGCTTTCTGACTGGCGAGCTTGTGTTACCTTGCATGTGATTATATCCAGTCAGTCACTATGAAGTATCCAGGAAGTGGAAGAGCAAGCTGGAACCCTGAGCTAACATAAAGGCTGATTATGACCCACTAATGATCAACTTTCAGTAAATTTCCAGCTACCTGTGCAGACATCTTGATAAAGCAATACAGCATCTACCTGGAAACATATATTACAAGGAAGAAGTTGTATTTTTTTTTTAAATGTCTTTCTGAATTCTTCAGTAGTCCCCTAATCTTTCTGGACTGAGGTAACTGACGTAAAGATAGTCTTTCCCTTTTCATCTATCCCTTTCTATTAGGGAGTGCATTCTTACAGCTAGTTCTTGTGGCTTATCCAGATACTCTATAATGAAGAAAAGAATGTCTGCCCAATGCAAGACATAAAATCATCCCCTGCAGAATTGAATCTGGGCATCTGCTCAAACCTTGCAAACATGAGCAGCAGCACTCAGCAGCCTCTAAACCTCTCCACCTGCTGTTTACTCAAGTCTTAAATTATACTATGGAGAAACCCAAGGAACATGAAAAGCAAAAGAAAAAAAAAAAAGTTGAGGTTTATGCTTCATTGGTGCTTAATAAAGAAAAACTCCAGGGAGTGTACTGTGTTGAGAGCTTGGGGTAGGGAATTTGCCTATTCATTCATTAATTTTGCATCAAGTGTTCATAGCAGGGCATTGTGGATTTTAACTACAGCATAAATTATGAGCTTTGGAGACCAATTATGGCAAATAAGAAAATATAAAACAAATTTCAGCTGCTGTTAATGCAGTTTGAATGATTGGATCATGTTATTGTTGCTTTTAAGGGCACAGCAAAAGCATAGCAAATATTGGCACTCAGTTCTTCCAATAAGACAACTGTAATTTCTATTGGGGTCTTATTGCTGGGGTCAAACAGCCTTTAGGAAGTCCATTCCATGCCTCCCTTTTTCCAGAAAATGGTGTTCAGCCACTAAAGCGGAACCCATACGGTGTAAAGATCGGGTTAAAGAAGAAAACATACCTTAGCAGATGTAAGGAAGAGTTGCTGTGATTTGATGCTATGAGTATCTCACACTGTATCTTTCCAGCTCTGGAAAAAAATGGAAGAACTGATGCTAGTACTGGCAGAAGAAAAAAAAAAAAAACAAAAAAAATTCCCTCACTGCATTCATTCTCCTCTACTCAATTACTAGGAAGAGTTCTACAGGAATAAGATGAGATGGCTGACTTCCTTAGCATTTCAGTTTTTAGGCTGCTTGAACTGGACCTGAAACGATAAGTATTGGCTTTAAAAAAAAAAATAAAAATTCCAGGAGTTCAGCAAAGCTTTTTAAACAAATCTTAAAAGGGAAGATGGTAAAAATCAATCTAAAATATTTTCTGTTATCAGTTTTAGCTTTGTGGAACATTTGACATTTCTCATATTTCAGAGTCTTAGCTGATATTCAAAATTAACACGATGAAATATCTAACAATATATGTCACCAGAATTATGATTCAAATTTGAAATTTTATTCTAATTTGAATTCTAAATTGAATTTTATAGAAAAGTCAGTTTTAACTAGGAATAAAAGTGAATCAGGTTCACATAAAGGGTCTTCGTGATCATAGTAAGAACAACTTTTGCAATTTTCTTGCAATTCAGCATCTGCGTAACTGTTTCCATCATTAAAAATGAAGATTACCTTTTTATAAATGTCAGTGCAATCACTGTTTGTATATACTGAATTTGTCGGAAATAGACATTTATATTTGAGTTATATTTGACCACCAGTGGTAGAATTTCAAAATTACTGAAAGTGTAGATGTCAAGTTTGCAATCAATGAAAACTGTAAGACTAGAGTAAACACTTCAGTATAGTGGAGAGAGAATGATTTACATAAGTTGGAGTTTTCAGCACTTCTGTGTTTGATTGATAGTGTTCTCAGTATAGCATAGCTTACAAGGCTAAGGATTTTTTTTATTTTATTTTTTTTCCCTATGTGAAGGAATATGCAATGTGAGAAAATTCTAGCAGAGGACAATTCTACATGAAGAACCTGAATTAGTAGTAGTAGCAGCCATGGTATTAAATAAGGCAACATTGCCTCAATATCCATCATTAGTGATTCAGACAGAGGAAGAAATGACAGAATTAAAATGTATGAATGTATGAATATATCACGTGATCTAAATGCACACTGAGAGAGAGAGAGAAAGAGTGTATAGCAGGTTTGAATCAAGTTGCTTTTAAAAATTTGGTTGAAGTAAGTGCAACAGAATATTTCGGTATTTTTTTTTTTTTTTTAAAGAGAAGAGCACCCTCAATTTTGAAGGATTTGGTTGGTCATCCTTTCTTCACTGTTACGTGTTTTGCACAATCTGTGAGTTAATTCGTTCTCAGGTTTCTAACTCCTACAGTAAGTGATACACCTTCATAATGAAGATATGATCAGAAATCGCTTTTTGGGTATGAGTTGACTGAAAAGGAGAACAGACTTTGTTGGGCCATAGGATTTGTTTCTAAAGGAGGTTCTGAAAGAATCTCCAGAGGTTTCTGGAGCAGTATAAGGAGTGGATGAGGAGCACAGGCTCCCAGTTAGTGGAAAACGAGTGGCCTGATACTGATTGTTTTGCTTTATCCATGGACTAATTGGCAGAGAACATAAGCTCCTGAAGCAGACTTTCATTGGAAGAACCCTGGTGATGGAACGTGCTGGGGAAATAGAGACAGAGTTATTGAAATTATGAATTCCATGAATTCATGTCAAGTATGTGTGCATTGGTCTGCTTGGTCTGTATAAATTACCATCTAAATTGGTGTTTGTAAATAAAATCCTGCACTGATGTAGATTTCTTTCCATTGATTTAATGTATTTTTCCAAAAACACAGTTTTTAATATCAGAGATTTCATGCGAGAGCTCATTGGGATGTCCAAAACTAGAAATGGCAGCAAAGATGCTGTACTAAGCTTACTAATTTGCCTTCCATATTTCTCAAGGAAAAATGTTTCTGATAATCTAGTGAAGTATATTGCAAATAAATGTATTTAAGAGATAGCAGCCAGCCACAAAGGTTAATGTCCAAGTTAAATAGTTGCAGAAAATTACAGCAGCTTAATGGACTGGAAATAGGTTAAAGGGAAAAAAAAAAAAAAAAGGAGTAATCTGTAAAGCAACCTTTTATTCTGGAAAGAACATTGTATTATTATACGTTCAGAGAAAGTCCTGTTTTGGTAAATATGTGTGTGGTTGGCAAATTCAGTTTAGAATGGGTATAAGTGCAAATAAGGCACTGGAAAACATTGGTATGTTTGGATTTATATTTTTATTCAGAGGATGTTGAAAACACCAAATAAATACATTCAGGAGGGAGCTTTCAGAGAAACCACTTGGCAGTTATGAGTCTGGGTACTGTCGTGATTCACACAATTCTTGTGGGAACTATTTAGAAATATGCAATTTTGTAACATTTAGGCTTGGAATTGATAAGGAAAAATCCTATTAATTTGAAGAGTCAGAGTAATCCTATTTAATTATATAAGCACTAATCCAATTAGTTTAGAAGTCCTCAAAACATTCCACCAACATTTTCACCAACCACCACGGCATTGCCATCAGAGACCACTAATGCTCTATTTTAGCTTCCCAAGAGTAAGACAATTAATACAGTTATGACAGTGTTCTGAATGTTTTTCTTGGTGAAGCCTTAAATTGCTTATTTTAGTTTGCTACTCATTACTGTTAGTTTACTATCTGTCCTGACCTGTTCCATCTTCTTAGTCTATGTACTACAGTGGGAATAGTTCAGCAAGTTCCAAAACCACCTTCTTTTGATTCATGAACTTCTCTCCAATCTTAACTTGCCCCAGATAGGTTTTCATGGAATGTCCTCACTCCCAGTTGTCAGCTCTATTCATCTGTTTTTAGATTCTGTCAGTACTGACAGCATGAAAGAGTTCAGAAGGATCCTTTAGTTATTGTCAGGTATGATAGTTGCTGGGATGGCTTGCAAAATCAGATACCTCCTCTGGCGCTTCCTGTTTAGGAGATGTCACACGATTCTTGAGCACCACCTGAGATCAAAGTTTATGATATACTGCTAGGACTTAAGTGTTGAAGAATAATAATTGTGGAATCATGTAGGTCTGAAACTCACTGGTACTGATTTATGACCCAAAGTCTCACGTACCTACACCAAAAATAGCCAACCAAAAAGCAGTATTGAGACAATCAGCTTCTTATACAAGAAGCGCAGAGAGATGGTCTGTCTCTGAACACAGATGCAAACATATTCCTTGAATTAGAGGAGCTGTTCTAAAGTATTCACTATCATATATATGTTGTACAGGCCCAAGAAGAAATATGAAATTCATGTCTCAGTCCTGATACGAAATTGAAAATTCTGCCACCATGGAATATTATTCCATTGTAAAAAACAACAACAAAAAACCTACCCAAAACCAGAAAAACTCTCATTAGAAACTAATAACTCGTTCGTGACTTTGTTTTGAACTTAGCTTTGCTGGTTTTTGCTTTGTTTTCTTCTGCTTTTTTGGTGAATGGAAGTGGAAACTCCCAATAGATCCCTAAGCCATGCAAGAAAAATTTTAATGTTTTAACTGTTACACCTTTAATCTCAGTTGCTTTGATACAGATCTCTTCTAAAGTGTCAATAATTTAAAGTTTGTGGCTGCCCAGTGTCAATTTAACAGGTTTCTTTCCCTTGTCTCTTTTCCCTTGGAGGAGAGTATAATGTAAAGAAAATTCAGAGGGTAACAATTTTAGTTCTTGGCCTGATACATCAGTATACAAATGAAGTTGAGCAGATGTTTGCATTAACATTTAATTGAATTTATAACAGGATACCACATGTTACATACATAAGCAATAAGTATTAGCCAAAATAAAAGAAAATATTATGCATGTGCCCTATGTAGCAGCATGACATGTGCGAGAGAAAAGATCCCTCAGCAGCTGAAATTTTTACTGTCGGTGTGATCAGAGGTGCAATTCAGCTGTGTATGGCTGTTGGTGCTTTTTTATTTCAATTGATAAGGGGATTGGGCATGATACAGTTGACTTCAAGGCCTGCTTGGGCCCATAAGAGGAGGTCTGAAGCCTTGCCAAAGTGAAGAATAATTACAGTGAGTCCTCAGTGTATTCTGGAACTCTCAGTTCAGAATGAGCCTTTCTACACATAGGGATGGACCTGAAACCTGTTGAAATCAAATGGATATTTTCTACTGGCATCACTAGGTTATGAACTCAGTAAAGAAATACTTTCTATCACTCAAGAGAGGCACAGGCTACTATAGATGTCGAAAAGTTCTGAGAGGGGATCCCACAGGAATAGCAATAGGGAGAGCTGATTTTTGTGTCGTCTTTTATTGAAGTGGGAATAGTTTCCAGACCATAAGTTTCCTCTTAGCTCTGTTTATATCTTATCTAAAATTTCTGCTTGTATGAAAAAATCCCATGTCTACTGACTGTGTTTGATTTAGCAGTGTACTCATAAATTGTCAGCAGATCTCTAAATTATGGTGTTAGGCTTTTCTTGTTCCCTGTGTCTGTCTTGGAATGCTTTCTTTATGCACACTTTTTTCACTTTTTTTTTTTTTTTTTTTCCTTTAATCAGCTTTAGGCTTAGCATTTATTAGGTCAAGGCTGATATATCCGACATCACAAGGTTTATTCAAGATCAATCCAAATCCCGCATCCCCAGATTTTCCACTTCTGTTTTGTAGGTTATTGTGCTCTGTTTTGAAAATAGGACCGTTTTCAAATAAGGTGCTGCATGAGTGTAACCAAATCCTAATGTCAGTCCATGAAATATGATTATAAATAAAAATGTCAGAACCCCGCACCTTCCTGTCTATTTTTATTAATGTTCTGAATGGTCACATTGCTCTCAGAATGGTATCTGTCTTGTTATGTAAAGTAGAAAAATTTATATCACTAAAAGCAGTGTTCTTATTTTAGCTAGTATACTCATTTACTGTTATTATCATGTCCATTTCTGTTAGCTGTCAATATATTTCCTTTTCTTTGTCATTTCTGAAGATGGAAAATGAATGTTAGTGATCCAGCTAGTATGAAGGAAGCTGGTAATAAGAAAATTATTAGAATTATTGGGGTCTCCACAACACCCTGAAGACCCATTTAGTAGAATTATAGCTGTTTATGCAGAAACTCTCGGTAAGACTTCACCCTTCTGTCAGTTGAGTATTATCTATCTATAGGAAGGCATAAATACCTATCATATTGGTAGCAAACCTTAAAAAGAAATTACTTTCAGAAATAAGTAGGGTTGTGTTTCATGATAGAGCAAATTCTGAAAACTGTGAATTGTCCTTTTATCTCAGTGAATAGTTAAATCTCATATTTCAATATCACATGCTGAGCACCAAAGCTCCAACGCAAGCACGCTAGAAAAATGAAAATTCTCTTCCCACCATATTTACTTATGTGTTTTAGTTGCTTGATTTTCTTTCTGTATTCTGTTTGAGTTACCTTTATGGCAGAACAACTAAATTCCTGAGTTTAGAGATGCAATCTTTGCCCAAATTATGAATTAACAAGATACATTAATTACAGTAAATGTAATTAACTCACTACCAGCAAATTTAGCTAACACAATGTTGAAAACTAGTTAAGCCCTATACTATCTTATGGATACTATGATTATTGATGTGTGCATAATTGTGTTCAGTTTCAGAACAACTTTTGGGGTCTGAGAAACTCAAGTATGCAATGAATATTCTACAATCTATCATATATCTTTGCTGTTATGAAGAATAATATCCCATAAAGTAGAATCTCATGTCAAGTACTTTGTGTCGTGTCTAATATGTTTGATGAAAAGACATTTTGACAATATCCTTTTCTGTTTATTATATACCATGTTATTCCCAATGCAGTTCTCTCATACAAAGTAATTGTAGAAGACTGCTTTTTTGAACTTTTTTTTTTTTTTTTAATGGTTCCTCTGAAATGCTTGTAAAGAATCAACCAACTACTAAGGAGAAAGTCAGAAGATTTATAACAGTTGAGATTACTTTTTATAATGTCAAATTGATACAGCTATTTAAGAGCTACAAACATTTATTTATTAGTCATCCAATCTTCTGTTTGGAAATGGTTCATCATGTACTTTTTTGTGACCGTAGTAATATCCTTGTACTTCTTAACATATGTTACTGATTTTACCTAGTGGAACAAGATCTGGTTTACTGAAAAAAGCACTTGTTCCAAAAAAAGTATGCATTGCTCTGATCTGAAGTCATTCTGTGACTTCAGCCAGAAGAGAGAGAAACATACCCTAACTTAGCAATAAGCTCTGATATAAGACGCTATTAAGCTTAATGGAACTTCATGTGCTCAAAGGTGAATATATTGTAGTGTATGTTTTGGGGCAGGAGGTCATGGATTGGACTCTAGGATGCTCTATTTATGTTATGTTCAATTATCTTCTATCCTGGAAAAATGTTTTCTATTAAGAAATTGCTTGAATTAACGTGATGTAGTTAGTGCTGCCTTTGGAAAAGCAACTTTTGGGTTGAAATTTCTTCACAGAAGTGTTAGCATTTTTTGTTGTTATTAATAACAACAACAAAAAAAAAAACAAACACAAAGAGTACAGCAAGAATTTATCTTTGTTTTAATTTCCTAATATATATTTGATATACTATTATTTATTTTCTTGTATATTTTCTTTTTTCAATAAACCCTCTACTTGCTATAAAACAGTTTCTCAAATAATTGAATACAGTATTTATGGTTTTATATGGATTTAATAAACACAAAATTCTGTGTAACTGGAAGGTCTTGTGAAATAAAAAGGAGTATTTCTTTATCTGTCATTTCTTCTATTGTAAGCTGTATAGAATCAACACTATTTTTTTCTTTGCTACCGGTATAATTATTTTTGGTTACCTATGTATAATGTTTTGGAGTTCTTGAATATAGCAAGGTCTTTTAGAGGCGTTACTTTGCCATGTTGTACTGAAGTTTTTTTTTTTTTTTTTCTTTTTTTTTTAAAAGGGCTTTCTAACTTCATACTGTGAGCGTGAGTTTTCATTTGGCTTGTCAATGTCCAAGTTTGCTGACTGTGAGCAATAAGGAATATTTTTACACTCTTTGCTGGAGTGTGATTTGAGGGTGTAGGAATGTTTTACTTCTCTTAGTAGAAATGCTTCATGCTTTTCATTTAATGCTGTTGCAATTTGTATGGCCTAAGTTGTTTGTCCTGATTCAACAAAAGTGTAAGCAAATTTAAAAGTTTTGCTGATTGTTTTGCTGTGTACCCGTTTCTGCAATTCTTATATTAGCAAAGCTCCTTTTGTGTTGATGAGAGTTGTGTGCTGGAATAAGCATTAAAAACTTTCTTTGTTATGATACAGTCAAAATACACATACAGTAAAATTTCTTTTTGTAGAAGAAATTCATTAACTTCCATAAGTGTCCTATGATTAATGGGAATCAATGGGAAGCTATACAATATCATAATAACTAACCTCTTATGGTAAATGTAATATTTTATAATAGTTTATTGATGGGGAAAGTTTGTAAATTTTACAAGATGAAATAATTTTGAGTGATTCTGTTTGTTGTATAGTCGTGTATATTTAAGGTTTCTGTCAGTAGCTTAAGTGGATTTGATTTAGTAATACTGAAATCCCTAGATGACACTGTGAATATTATCCAGGATGCAGAGGTTAACACTAGGTAACTTGAAATATCTCTAGAAAGATTTTTTTGGTCCTTGGATTTGGTGGAACAAGGGTCAAGAAGAGGAATTAGTTTATTAGTATTCTGAATCTTTAAAATGTAAGATGATTGCCAGAAAGTAATATGTAGATACTCTTATATGGCCTTCACAGTAGTTTTAGATACACAAAATAGAAGAGACAAAACAGGTAGTTTTAAAGAGTTCAGACGTGACTGGGTCAGCTAAGTCCCTGTATTCTGAGAAAATTAGAGAAGATTATTTTAGCGTGTTAGAAGTTTGAAGGTGTTTTTTTTTCTTAAGTTTTTTTTTTTTTTTGAAATAGCACAGATACAGATGATATTTTAAGATAAAATGTAATGTTCCCTAAAAGGGAGATTGATTTATACAGCCTGGATTCTATGTGAGGGGGTGACATGATGACTGTAACACAGGAACTACCAGAAAAAAATGAAAGCTTAAATTAAGCCCAATGTATATGGAGCATACTGCTGGAAGATGTATAGCAATTTCTACCTTGTAAAATGAGTGTTTATTTTCTTTAGAAGATCTTACTGAAGGAGAGGATGGTAGGTAAGATTTTATGCCCATTTTGTTCCTGTTATCAACTCTTTTTCATGTCTCAATGGTTTAAAGGGCTTTCTAAAATCATGGAGGTACTGAAATGCTGTTAAGTATATAATATGCATTCAGTGCTGCCCAGGGTACAGAAACAAGTGTGATATTCATAAAGGAAAAATCTAGGGCCAAATGCTGTTCATGGTAACATCGTTTGAAGTTTTGTCACTGAATTCTATGTGATGAAGATGTCTGAGAATAAAATATTTGTGTCCCCCATTGTTCAGTTGCTAAGCTCTCTCTTTTTGCTAAGACAAAAATAGGAATAGTTTCTTCTTAAAAAAGTATCACACAACTCTTTAACCCAAAAACATTGTATTCCAGTGTTCTATCCAAACTTAAAAAAAAAATAAAATAGAGCTGCTGATTTACTTGTCATCCTGTGATATACTGCAAAGAAACAAAGTGAACAGCTGCAGAGTTTTCATTCAACAAAACAGAAATTTTAAAAATAGAAGTGAAGGGAATACATTAATAAACTATGTAGAACTGAAAAGACAATGAAGGTACAATACAGCTAAACTGTTTATTCAATTAATAACAATCTATATTAATTAATAACAATGAAGTATTCTTAGAACTAGAAAAATGGGCAATACTTCACGGACTTTCAGTCACATCTGGAGAGATCATACTATGTAATGAGATACCTTGGTTAATTTTCTGGTTTGTGGTCTTACACCAAACAACTATTTGCTTAATAATGATGCATATATGCATGCAATGTAATAATATTGCTCATGTTTTCCTAGAGATGAAGTAGTTCAGCTCCGTGATTGTGGCTGCTATTTATATCATTGGAATTAGAATTTACGTATGATATCTGATGGCTGGAAAGAATACTTACATAGCAGCAGAAGAACAAACAGCAGGAAAAAATATATTACCTACATTTTTCAATACTGCACTACTATGGCTAGACACTGTTTAGTTTATCCAAGCGTATTGTTTTTAATTAAAAAAGATAAATCATCATCATTATATACTATAATTTTGCTATATAATTTAGCTCGGTCTTTTCAAGCGACATTGATAAAATGGTTGCTGCTACTAGTAACTGAAGGCTGAAAATGATAAGCAGCGTCAGAAAACAAAACAAGTTACAGAGCATCAGGGAGAATAACAGGAGACAGGAAAGAGTTCTGAAGTTTGGGTTAGAAAGAAGTGTTCCCAGATGTAGAAGGGAACTGAAATAAAGACAGTCCATGTATGTCAAACTTAAATGAATTCAGGAGAATTTAAGAAATACACAGAACTGTTGAATCAGTAAAAGCAATTTGTTACTGTTCATTTTATTGATCCATTCTGAAGCTTTTTCTTTCTGCTGATATTTTGGTTTGAGGTAATTACTCTTTACCCTCTGTGAGGAAAGGCACTTTGAAGTTCTAGGAACTCCTTCCTTTTTGTGGTGATGTAGATGGCTTGACCAACCACCAAGTACACAGCAGCTGCCAGTTCTTTCCTGTAATCCTGCCAAGCGTAGAGTCCTGGCTGAAGAAGAAAAGGGAGCATTGCTCTTAGAATTCTCGGGTTTTTCCTTCTTAACAGTGAAAGAAAGAAATAAAAAAAAACAAACAACAAACCAAATGCAAACAAACAAAAAACAAACTTGAAAGGTCTGAGAAAATGGAACTGAGCTTCATACCCATGTGAAAAAATGAGACGAGGGACTACATACTTAAGACCTGGTTAAGCAGGTAGGCAAATTTATCTGGACTGGACTGCTTCAGATACCATTGACAGCTAATTGACCGTCAAAGATGTATAAGGTGTAGATGGCTATGTTACACTGCAGCATGTGAGTTTTGGCGTGTGGTATTACAAAGGTGAATAAGAAAGCAAACCTTCCTTTATAAATGTAACAATAGGATGCTTCTGGAACATATTATAGAAAGAAACCTAGGAGTGGACTCAGTGAAAAGGGAATGAGAAACAAATTACTGCAGCAATTGATTTCCTTTTCCGGTGAATAGAAATGTCAAAAAAAAAGAACAACAGCAACAAAAAATAGACTACAAGGGAGCAAATTGTAGAGTCCCTCGAGACCTCAAAATTGGCGCATCAGTCACTGATGTGAAAGAGACAGGTTTGCTTGTAGGATTGATGCCATGTTCCCATTCCATCTGAGCTCTGACTGCAAAAGCAGCTGTGTTCCTTTGCTCAGGAGACTTCCCTGAATTGGTCTTTCCTCTGAAAAAAAAGCTGCCAAAGTTGATTATGTCAAAGAAATTACACACTTATTTTTAACATAAGTTAGAAGCATGATTGCCCTACATGATAAACACGTAATGATTCCTCCAAACACTTAGTGAGGTTCCTTTAACTACTGGATGAAATAAAAGGCTGTCTGACTAATTTCTGTTTTTCAAGTCTGACTGTTGGTACAGTGTTTGGCTAGATAAATTGCTTGAGTGAATTTTACTGTGAAGTATTACTTTTCTGTCCCATATACTCTTGTCTGTTGCTTTTAAAGCAAATTTAAATGCTTTCTTTTTATTATAAAATGCTGATCTTCTGTTTTATTAGATTCATTAACTCACCATGTCTCATTCATTAACCCACCATGTCTCATTCATTAACCCACCAAGTCTCAAAACTTGAACTAAATTGCCATTTGGTGTATACAGTTTTCACATCTACATGTGCTGTGAGATTCCACAGTGCACTCCCTACATTACTCAGGTATGTCAGATATC
The DNA here is from genome assembly GCF_963932015.1 of Anas acuta. NCBI lineage: Eukaryota > Metazoa > Chordata > Aves > Anseriformes > Anatidae > Anas > Anas acuta. The sequence continues at coordinate 10,449,324 of NC_088991.1, read as the reverse complement.
AGATATCGATCCCGTTCACTATAAAGTCAATCTGTATTTTTACAGAAGGTTCAGTGTGATACTTCTTGAACTTACTGCCATATATTAAATCCATACATTTAAGTAGAAGGTTTTAAAATTCTGCTGTTGGCATAGGGTTCAACACGAAAAGGAAAAGAGCAGATGCTGAGAAATCTTGCATAACTATGTATTATTATCTGTTACATGAGGAGACTGGCCTGGCATAAGGGTCAGTGTATCCCTTCATTTAAATTAGATTTGTTTAGGGCTCATTCTATTTATAGTGGTACTAAAGCATTGGCAACAATGGAGAATTCCCACAGAGTTATGTGCAATGTAGATCTTTTATACATTTTTCTTCTTGGCAATTCAGTCCATTCTGTAACACCAGTGCTGTCCCCTAGGTTAGATATACTGTGAAAATAGAAAATAGCTATTCCTGTTTTTGAAATGCTACACATTTTAATTACTAGAGAAAGTGTGATAGTATTTTTTTTCCACATTGGTGAAATGTGTCTAGATGGAGTTTCCAGTGTAAATAGTTTTAGTAACTGAGAAATTCTGAGTTAACAATGCACTTGCATCTCAAAAGTGATTCATGTTCCAATAATGCTTTAGTACACTCATATTTAAAACACCTGTGGTTTATTTTTTTTATTTTGTTATGTATGTGTGGTTCTCAGAATGTTGTGGACTTTTTCCTTAAGTCTAAAATTACAGCTTGTGGGCAGGAACACAGAATCATAGAATGGTTTGGGTTGGAAGGGACCTTAAAGATTATCTAATTCCACCTGCCTCAGCCATGGGCAGGGACACCTTCCACTAGGCCAGGTTTCTCAGAGATAGATTTTTAGTTGCTCAAGATAGATTTTTAGTGTCTGTTATAAAACTTGTAATGAATCTATCCTGTTACTAAACATAAAATAAATTACATGTCTTTTTAAAATAGTTGAATGCTTCATTATGCACAACACTGAATTCTCTTGATTATCCTTTTCTGATAGCTGGTTGATCCTCAGTAAATACGTTTTTTTATAATAAATTGAATAATCATAAATTTAGAAATTTAATTTCTTTAGTTGGAGGGAAGAATTGTTAGACTTCACTATACAGTAGTCTAAGAAAAAATAAAAAAATAATCTAGATGTGCATGTTTTTTCTGACTTGACAATTATTAACCTCTGTGTAGATATACAGATTGTCTAGAATTATTATTATTATTATTTTGCTTTAAAAATAAGTCTCTTCAGCTGAACAATAATTTTGATGAGTTTCTTTCCCATGAGTAAAAAACAAAACCACAGACAGGCTAGGATGATGGATTAGGTTATAGTCTTCTTATCTGAAAAGGAAGGATTCTATAAATCCCTCAGAGAATACTATTTTACAATATCTATTGTCCCAGGTTGACTATTGGACTTTGGGGATACAATAACAAAAATAAAATGACATTCAGCATCTGCAGATTTCTAAACACAAAGCCTGTTGCAGTCAGTGAAACCATGCTCTAAGAGCTGGTCCATTGCTATGCCCAGCAGCGGGTCTGATTGCACAGGATCTGCTTCTTACTGCTGTTCTTCCCTGCTTTTGCAGCAGTGTGACATAGCACATCTGATAACTTACATGAATTGAGTGAGGAAGAAGAATGTAGCTTCCTAGTGTTACATTACCTGAAAAGAATAATCCCAAGTGTAACTAACACTGCTGCTGGGGTGTTACCACTAAACGTTCTAGTGAAGCTGAGAAATGACGTTGGGATGCTTCAGAGAAGGCTATGTGCAGAAAGTGAGGCAACCGTGTATGCAGCTGATTGCACACTGGGGAAATATGAAAAAAAAAAAAAAGAAAAAAAAAAGTGTCCAATGACCATGACCATGACATATTTCCTTCATTGTGTCCTTGCTGTGGACAGACGGGTAGGAAAGGCTGTGACTAAACCAGTTAAAATACATTTCCCTCAAATGCAACACATGTAGGAGAGTCTTGTTTTATGGTAGCTTGTTTGGCTTCATCTGCATGATTCATCTTCCATCTGAGGTTAGCTAGCTTCCAGAAACCCTGATCACTTTTGGGCTGAGAACTTTCTGGAATTCATGGTAATTAGTCTGATTTCAGCTGGACATCATAGTTCAGCTCACTGAATTTATTGAGCCGTCTGATAACTATTTTTACAAGAGTTTGTTTTCCTTCCAAAGAGAAAAGCTGTTGGTCGCATTTGATCAGAACACTCAAGCTGGTGAAAATTGCTGGATTCACTACTGTCTGTACCAGCTGAAGCTGTAATGCAGTGCTTGCACTCTTGAATGTTTTTGAGAAATAACATGACACAGAATGTCCATAAGGGGTAATTATCAAAATGTGGTATTCTTTTATCCTTCAGCTATATTACTGATATGAAATGTGTGGAAAATATAATCATTCTAAATCATATTTTACATGGAGAGTTATCTGATTATCACCAAAAGTCTTTTCAGCATTTTTTAATTTAGCCTTATGCATTTTTAACATGACAGCTGGAGCACAGCATGCATATGGCATACTAATGGTGAAGGAGACTAATAGTTGGTACTGTCTATCTGTTCTTGTAAAGAAAAAAATAATCAGGAAATAAACAAAAATGTTTAAATTGTATGCTGCTGGATAAAAGGAACAGACTGCATGGCAAACTGAAGCAGTGTTCAGAGATTATTTCATTATTCAGTCTCCAGTTTGTTTTTCAGAGACTAGCTAGCTTTTTTGTTTCCAATTAAACTACTGCAGCATACATTGAGAGATCTATCATTTATGTATAAAATAGGAAGTTGTGCTAGAAATGCAGCTTCACTGTAAATTCCATTTTCTGTTGCTCCTCACTTTGTAAACAAGAAGTTCTCTTGAGCTGAAATTTCCTGTATTTGATCATGACATTTTGGTGCTTGTTTGTTTCTGCAAAACTGGGTCTTATTCACCCTTTTTGAAGCTAGTGTTTAAAACAAACATACGCTAAGCGATTAAGAATATGAAAACAAATGTTTCATTTTATTTTTCATTGATATATATTTATTTATATATTTCATTTTACTGGAGAAAAATAGAAAGAATGTAGAAAACTCATCGTTTTTAGAGAAAATAAGCTCACAAGCTTTGAAATAATATATATGCAGCTCCCCCACTCTCTCATGATATTCACAGTGTGATTTTTCTGGTAGGTTCCTTTTTGCAAACTAGATCTTGAAATGTATTGTGTTTATATGTGATCTGCTGCATGTATATTTCTTTTTACAGCTATTGTGATGAAGTGAGTGGATTCAAAATAAGCTCTCAAAACTCAATTACATTGAAGGATATTGAATGCCAAAGAAATGTTAAAGACATAATAAACACTCTAAAAAGTATGAGAAAAATAGCATTATTTCTAATCATTCTTCTTTTTTTAAAGGAGAAAGGAAACCTAATGTAAAATGAAAACAAAATGTTAAGAAATCTTCATCAGTAAAGAATTTCAATTTGGGGAGTGTAGCATTGAATTTAATAAATATCAAGTTTCAATTATAGCGTAGATTAAACATGAACTTTCTCTAATTTTTGATTATATAAAGTAAGGAAAAGAGTGCTTTTCAGAAAATATTTCTAATTCAAAATTTTACACAGTTACAGCTTTGAGAATCACAAATATTTCCTTTGTCTTGTGATTTCCTCACAAATTCACTGGTATTCTGCCATATTACAGTGATGCAGTCATCACTGTAGCTTGTTAGTCTGCTTTTGGGCAACTGAGTCTGTTTGATCCCATGCACTGCACCTGCATTATGTTCCTGGCTTTAATACTGGCAAACTGGCCAGCTTGCAATGAATTTCTCCTTTCTTATTAGAAATAATGATCCTGAACTGTCTTTGTAAAGTGTCTTTGAATAACACATATGAAAAATAGTATATAGCACCAGATGCTATTTATTTTGACTTAAACAGAGTTCCTTTGCATCACTGTGGAAAACGAGAGGAAAGTCATATTAATATATCTATAATGCAACATCATTGGCTGAACAAACAAGCCAGCCTTCTGAAACGTGACATTAAATATCACTGGCATTAAATACACGTCATGGAACTGTTATGGGGGATGCAATATGCAATAGTCTTCATCTTTAAGTATCTGCTGTTGGTCAATGTGACCTGGACTCAAATTTTCATTGAAGAAGATAAATAAAGAGAAAATTTTCCCTTTATGGGCTCAAGTTGCCTACCTTAAAGTTAATGACTTCTAAATCAACACTTGATTGTTTAGCACATGAGAAATTCAGGTAGAGGTGGAATACTTTAAACACCTATTGACATTCTGGAGCAGTTTGCTTTCTGACCTTTCATGACAGAATGAGTTCAGCTAGCAAACAAGAGAATGTCAAAATCTGCTGCAGAAACAGGCTGTAATTATGAGACTAGAAAAGCAAACAAATGCCTTAGGCAGTATTTTTAGATAGCAGAATGGTGGGCAGATTATGGATACAGTACTTAATAGTGAGATGACATGCAGGTACCCTTTAAAAGGTCATGCTTATCTGAATTGGGAGTGGTTTAGTTTGTAGTGATGACAGAGTGTCTTGTCTGAGGTAGTTTCCGTATATGATGGGAGATGTCACCTGTGTAAAATTCCTGGAACACAGAGATCCAAAAATAGTATTTCTGGAAATTGGATTGTTGTTTGACATACATGAGAACATCTTAAATACTGTTGCTAAGATGATGGTAATTTCCAATTTGATTTCTTCATTGACACAGGCCCATGTTTTTGAGCTTGATCCTCAGCTGGTGGCAATTGTTCTTTTGTAATGTAAACCCATCCAACCTAAATCACCTGGTTTGTGCCAGTAAAATGTCATTTAAAATAGATATTACCACATCTTCTAAATGAATTGTGCTCTTAGTCATTGGAAGTTTCATCAAAGAAAATGCAATTAGGATTTGCTAAAAAAGATTGCACAAATACCTAGAATCTCTATTTACTTTCTCTTCTCCCTACTGTTTGGGCCTTCTCTAAGCTCTAGAAAAACTTACTGAATATGGATCAGACCTTTCACTGTCTTGTTTTGAAAGAGGGTAATGCAAACACTTTTCTTGTCCATTGATTTTCTAGGGAAATCAGAAAAACTATGTTCTTTCTTAACTTTAGTGTCTCTCTTATTTGATGTGTGTTCTGACAAAGAAAAAAAAAAGCCTTATAAGAACTGTAAAAAATTTCTCAGATGAATGTTGCATCCCTCACACTTTTTCAAATGCTTTTTATTGTTATGGTGGCGTAGCAATGTAATAGAAAATGATGGGGCTCTGACATCAATTCTGTAGGATTTTTTCTATCAGACAATGAGAAATGTGTCCTCTTTAACTTAACTTGTGCAGTAGTTTCGGGTCTGCCTACCACGTGATTAGAAACTAAATTGTTTCTCTGACAAGTGTTGGTATTGTGGCACAGCTGGGGTTAGTCTTGACTGGGAGCTGCCCTGAAGGACAGTTCCATTGTGTATGCAGCTGCAGTGCCACAGAAGTTCAGTTAAGCAGAATTTTTCACTAAAATAAAATGGACGTTTGGAAGGGATCTTGCAAGAACAAGATTCACATATACAAAATCATCCCTCATCTCCTTAACTTGCATCAAGTATGTTTTGCACCATATTCCTCAAGGATAAGAGAGGCAGACAATGGCAGAGTATCTTCAGTTCCCAGATATAACTGTCAATTTAAGCAGTCATTCCACTGTAGCAGTCTCAAACTTCTTCACACAGGTGCGAGACATATGCAGGCTTGTAGTATTTTGAATTTTTAAACAATATTGGTTTCATGTAATCAGCTAAAACTAATCCACAGTGCTACCCTAGTGATATGAATAGTATCTGAAATCAAGAAATAGAATATATTCAGAATAGCTGAAATATTTTGCTTTTCTGATTGGCTTTGAAGAATGTTATGTTTATAGAATTGATCTGAAAAAAAATAAGGCTCTGGATTTTTTTCCTTCTTTAATTTTTTCTTCTGTAATAATTTCTGTTTCGGAATAATAAGTCTCTGCAGGCAAAGTACTTCTTGAGGATTATTTCACTTATCAGTTGGCTGTAAGTACTTGACCTTTAGTCCCATGTGACAACATACCTGAAATATAGACTTAATCCTCTAGAAATGCACTATTGTGTTTAATGCTTTGAATATTGCCTGCCTGCTTTTGATAGCATAACAAATTCAAGTGCTTGCTAGGATGAATACATTTAACTCTTACTTTACAGAATGAAAATATAGTCACTATGCCTACCGCAGTTATTTTTTGATTCATCACAATACTGTGGATAGTCATTTTATGGCAGACAGAATAAAGGTGGAATAAGGTGAGGAACAAAGTTCTCAAGGTCAAAGGGAGAATCTCCTCTTCTGCCTTATCACCCCAAAGGAACTACTAACACCTAAAGGCAGTTCCTTTCCCTGCTCCCCATGGGTAAGTCCCACTGACTTATTGCAGACCAGTCTGCCTCCTGGGCAAGAGCTCTGAGTGCTAATTCAACTGCAATGAGAAATCATGGAGTAATATTTGGATTGGAAGGCAAATGGCAGCAGTGTGGAGTTTTTCTAACTATAAAGTTTGCATAGTAGATTCTTGTTCACAAGGTCATTTTGCCTGCTTCCATGTGACTCAAGTGCTGTATCAAGCCAGCTCAGGGGAGGGTAGATGTCAGAGTTAAAGCTGCGTTTCAGAGTCTGGAACACTAAAGCACTGTATAATATTTGCTGAGGGACACTGGTGCTTAGATTATTCGTCACAGGAGGGTTATGCATACTGGCAGCCTTGAGGGTTGTGCCACACATCTTCCCCAAATGGGATCTGTGTGCAAAGATTCTGTAAAGGGAAGGATGGCTCCCCAGATGCCTATGGACATTAGTCAATAGTTTTAAAGTATTCCTCCCTATCCAGAATGCAGCAGTGCAGAACAATGTATCAAATCCTATAGTGCAGAAGAATCTTTCTCTTTGAAGGAAAATGAGTAAAGAAATGTGAAACGAACTGAGCAATATGAACAGCCAAGCATTCCCTACTACTTCATAATATCAAACTGTGTGTTTCTTTTTTCCGTGTGTTACTCCTAAGAGAAAAGTGTGTGATGCAGAATAAGGCTTATTTATGTTTTTTGTTTTTTAAATCAAATGCCAAAATGCTGGAGCGAACAGCTAATTTGCACAACTTACTGATGTCTAGAACAAGCACCAGAGAATTTTAAAGGATATTTGTGTTTGTATTGCTGCCATCAGTATGTTGGTATTGTAATCAACAGGCTGATTGTGTCCCATTGCCTTCTATAGGACTAAACCAATTTCACTGCAGTGTGACATATGCCAGATGATAATAGGCTAACAAAAGGCAGTATGGTTTTAAGTATTAAAGGGTAGAAGGTTTTCTTACATACTGAGTGGCTGTAACACACAGCTTTGAAGCAAAATGAAAGAAGGTTTTTCTTAAAGTTTGTCTTTGGAATGAGGGAAGGAGGACAGAAAGTCCCGTTTTACAGGTTGCTTCACTTACTACTCCCTGATCTGTGCTGTCTGCACCTGCCTCTTCTACTCCTGGCTGAGTAAGGGATCTTGGTGGAAAGACCTGCAGCTCCAGAAAGGTCTGGATCCACAAAGGCATTTAGAAGCCAGTTGACGTAGAAAGAGTTAAAAGCCAGAATGCATTTAAAGATCTTTGTTGTACATCTTCACACTTAAGTACAGAAACATGTTTGTCACTGTGGTCCAGGGTCCTTTTTTCAGTAGCAATCTTAGCCTTAGCCCACTGGTTCTACATCCTTGCTCACATATCAAAGTGCAGCTTGTAAATACAGTTCTGAGGAGGATTGGAAAAGGAAACTGAACCAAAATTCTAAGTCTATGATATAGTCTGCATGTACCAAACTTCACAGATCAGTGAGTTCAGATTCCTGCCCTTTGGTGCAGGGGAATGATAAAAGATGAGGAGTTTGCTACTATTTCTAAATTTTCCCAGTTTGCATCTATCATTATCTACTTTCTTTACACCATGTGCTAAAAATATTTTACGCAATACACGATTAAAATAAATTAGAACAGCACAGATGTGGAATGTGGAATTTGTATACCTATTATTGCTACTGTATTAATGCATATCTATGGACAAAATTAAATATTTTAAGGTTTACTCTGACAATGTGCTGATATTAATCACCTTGTCATTTGATGAGGTTAGAATAGAAAACACATTGTAAATATATATACACACAGCTCTCTACAATTCTAACTTACTGTACCCAGTTACTTAGTAAATATAATACATTATGTATGATGAGTAGAAGGAGGAAAATATGGTGAGTGACAAATCAAAAAGCAGTACTCTCTCCACTGAAGCTGTGGAGCATCCTTAACTCTGAGGGACAATGCTTGTATGCTTCACTTCTGTTCTTGTAAAGGTTGTGACTCATATTTATACTTTCTTGTTACTACCTTTGTATTTTTCCAACATAAGTCATTTTACATATGCTGGATACCACTTATTTTTCTCTTTGTTATGCCCTCAAACTAGTTCTAGCCAACTGTCAAGGTTACATTCCTTTAAAAATTGACCACTTGTGTTTAGATGCTGCAGGCCTTTGGCTTCATCCTGTGCCTGTATTTTCAAGGTCTCTAGTATGTGCTTGTACTCTTGGGATCCCTACTTTGAGGTGTAGAGAACATGTCACTAGTCTTGCTGAAATGCTACTGACTCTCTGCAAAGATTCAATTTGTTTTTTAGGTGATACGCTAAATGGATGCTCAGCTAGTATAGATCAGCGCAGCTGCACTGACCTTATCAGTTAGGGCTCTACTAACTCCAACCAAGATCTTACTTCTCTCTTTGAAGTTTGGTTATTTATTTTTTCTAAGAAGTGGTATAATTTTGTAGGCTAGTCCTCACTGAATTTAGATCACTTCTTTAAATGAACAGCCTCAGTTAATTCATTATCCAATCTCATTATAAGATTGTTACTGAATATCTTCTGTTTTCTGGGTTCCTTACTGCACTGCAAGTATGAGACACAGTGTTGTATCATGCCAGTCCCTTTGTCATACTTCTGTAGCATTTCTCATTTTTTCTTTGCCAAATATTGTAATTTGGGGCGTGTGCGTAGTGAGAACTTTGCTATGACGTCTGTGAAGGCGTCACTTTCTCATTTGGACAAATAGATGATGTCGTATTGTTTTATGTAACAGGCCACAGAGTATGTAGGCAAAATTGCTGCTCTCATCCAAGCTAGAAAGGTATCACGCATGTTACTGGTAACCTCTTTATCATTTTGACTGAAAATTCCTGTGACAAGGTATATTTAATTATAGTAGGGAACCAGTTGTGCTACAGTTAAAGTTGAGAAACCGTTATGTTGAAATGTTGACTTTTCTAAATACTCTAAAATCTGCACATTAATTCTCAAATCACCCTGGAAATTACTGTGCCAGATGGAGGACCAGAGTTAAGGTTTGAATTTATTGGAACAAGGGGCTGCTTAGACACATTCCTTCCAAGTCAGTATTTTTTAACATTCTGTTAAATTTATTTGCACATCTCTAGAGATCAAATTGTCTTGTCATCCTATATTCCCCCCCAATTCATTTCTTTTGCTTGATTCTAGTGCCAGCTTTTCTAGGATATTGGGCAGTTGCTGGAGTAGCTGTTATCATGATATCCCCTGGCTGAAGCCAAAGGCAAGATACAGCTTTTTGCATAGTGAGTTAGAAGAAGTTAACCTCAATTAGCTTAATCAGCACAAACATTTGTGCTTGAGAATCATCCCTGGTGCAGCTGTCCCTTTTGCCAGTTGGTGACTGCTAAATCAGAGCAGTGTCCAACTCTGAACAGTGCCTAAGGGCTCCTACAAGTGAGATGCATGCAGTGACAAGCCAGCGTACCCAATAAACTAATCCCTTCCCATGTGCATTTGAACAGTAAATTATACCCATCATTCATTTGGAAAGCAAGGCAAGTTTTAAAGTGCATTTTTCATCTCAGTTGCTATATAGCTTTAAAACTAACTTGCCTCAAACTAACACTGTTCCATAAGTAAAGTCTTTTGAGATTTTTCTCCTTGGTTTATAACCCTCTCCCTGTGGTGGATTTTTCAGAGATTCAGTATTGCCTATTGCATTCTTACACAGGTCTTTTTCCAGGCTTTGCCTCAAGTCTGCTGGCTAGCCATCAGCACGGCACTTGTACTCCAGTAATTCAGCTGTTCTTCTGTAAATGAAATTACCAAAGCTGACATCGCTTTTCTCTGGGAGATCTTACAGCAAAGTTTTATTTATCAATAAAGTGTTCCCTAATCTGGTGGTGTAGACAACTCTGCAAATCCATCTGAATCGTATCCTTCCTTCTGGTCTCTGATTTTCTATTTTTTGTATGACTGAATCTGAGAGGACTGCAAGAAGCTACAAGTAGCTCCTGACAGGCAGCGTCAGTGTTGATCTGGAGCCCTGGCATGTCATGCAACTCTGTTTCTTGTATTCATCAGAAGTCAAAGTTCTTAAGTAGCCCCCTCCAAAAGAGAGGATTAGGTACCAAAGGTGTATTTAATTACTGCCCTGAAGGCTTGTTAGATGAATGATTTGTCAAACTGACACCTTATATAACTTATCTCTAACTGAGAATCTATAGCTTGTATAATGTCTGGCTATGCCAAAACTCTTAAGCATGACACTGAGACAACTAACTCAAAAGCTCAGAGCTAAGCACGTGCTCAGATGCTGTGTTGGGTCACTTCCCAAGTCTTCTTGTTAGACTTGGAATCAAGTAAAGGTCTTTATAGAGGGTTAGCATTTGTCCCCAAATTTTTTATCTGTATGTTCTTGTATTTCTTACAGTAAAAATTCCTAGTAATTCTGCCTTCTGGTGAAACAATATTTGCTTTATTATTGTCTGAGAATGGGCAAATGTGTTATATATAATCACATTTGGGAGAATATAATTTGAATTCAAGGGAGTTATTTTTTCCCCACAGCAGATGTATAATTCAATTAACATAAGTGTTAAATCTAGATATCACTTTACCTCTGCTGCACCATGCAGGTAATTACTTTCTGGTTAACTTAAATTCCTTTCTAGTTGCAACAATGAAGTTATTCTTAGTGCATCTAGAGTACTAAGTCTTGTTCCTACAATTAGTGAATCCTGTGTCTGATTCTGCACGTTCCAGTATTGGACTGCTTATGAAATTATGTGATTCTCTCTACTGTATGTACTCTGATTAGAAACAGTGTTAAAATGGATTAATTAAACATTCAGTGTTAAGAAGTTCTGGCTCATGGTTGGAGTTTGAAAACATTTTGCCTGTCCCTAAATAGAATGTCTAAGTTTTATATTTCAGGACAGCATGTTCACTGTTAAATTGAAGTCAGTTGGATTTGAGAATATGCAGAAATATTTCACTGCATCAGGATTTAGTTCTTTAAAGGTAATGATCAATCAATGTGACATATGAGAAACAGCCTCCAGAAGTCTGTCTGTGCTAGTGACAAAAACAGCTGAAAGACAGTTGCTGAAAAAAATCTGTGAACTGGCAGTTGTTGTTGTTATTTTTTCCCCAAAGTAGTTGTTACCACATAAATATACTGAGTGTAAGCACTAAGAGAAGTATTTGAATAGCAGGTGTTATCTTCTTACTAACATCTACTTATTTATTTATTTTCAAAGGGAAGAGACCAAGCTCTTGTATGATTCTGTGAAGTATCTTCCACCTTCCCTAACAGAGGGGAAAGAGGATTTGTACCTTTGTTGTTAAAGTCCCAACTTTATATGAACAGTCATCTCCCTGCATACTGATTAAAACAAAGTCTTCTTGGACCCCTGCTTTTCCCGTACAACTTTTTAGTTGTGTCTAGTCCTACTCATTGAAACTATCTCTTCTCAAAAGTTCATCTTTCAGTTGACAAGCTTTGCTGGAATAATGTACTGACAAAAGGCCAGGAAGTCTGTCTGAATTATTTTTACTCTTTTTTCTGATATTCTCAGAAGTGCTTTTGGAAAGGAAGGCTTCTTTTAAAAGACCAATTGATATGTAAAAGCCACAAAATATACACTTCAAGGTCCAAAACCAGTTTATTCTCTGATAAATGGTCCTTTGGGGAAAATCAATTACAATGCCAGCAGATAAAAGTTTAATCATGTCTTCTGAAAGGGCAAATGAAAATGAAAGGTCATCCTCAAACTTATCCCTTCTCAGACAGTAAATGTTTTGTGCCTAGAACTGTCTTGGCCCCATACCCACATACTTACTTTTGTGTGTATATATATATACATATACACATACATACATACATATATGTATATATATGTACATATATATGTGTATATACTTGCATACACATGCTCTGTTCAGTACGTTCTGTCATGCAATCAGGAACTCAATCTTCAGTTACTCTGATTTATGTTTTGCAGTGTACTGAAGGATTTATAACTGTGATCCCATGAGGGCATGACAGAATGGTAGTTCTGGCAGGAGCTCCTATTTTTGACTTAACACCTTCCTCTTTTATAAAGAGAAACATGAATAAGGAGGGAAAGCAACACTGGGCAGCTTTTTCACAGCCATTACAAATAATGCCAAATAAGTTCATTAAGTAATCCTAAAAATCTAGGTGGATTTAAAACTGCTTCTGAGAATACTAATATGCTATAAACCTGTATTGTATTTTGCAGTGGGATTAAGTTCTGCAATCTCTTTCCTTCACCACATAATAGTATATAAGGTAGTTCTTAATTGTTGCTCTAGGTGTAGGTTTATAGATTTTCCTCTCGGATTTAAAGTTTGGTGTGGCCCTGCTCTGCAACCATGTTGAAAACTGTGGAACCTTCAAAGTTGAGAACTGAGTTTGTCTCAGTTCTTGGTATAAAAATCTCAGTGTGGGAGCTTTGATCTTAGTTTTTGAGGTGTCTACCTTCATGTTGCAGAGAATTTTCTTCAGTGCAAAGACAGCTAGGTGAAATTAAATGGTCTGTTCTAAGTAGGAAGTGAAATACTAACCACAGTACTCCCCTGTGGTCCTGAATTTGTGAGTTCCCTAAAATCTATAACACTGTGTAGTCTTTGATGAATGTTCACCATGGTCAGTGCCCCAGAAGTTAATCTATGACAAGTTTGTGTAGAATGGAGGGGAAAGTTAGGAGACATTTCTTCTCAGAATGAACAGTCAGATGTTGGAATGGGTTGCCCAGGGAAGTGGTGGAGCCACCGTCCCTGGGAGTGTTCAAGGAAAGGTTGGACCTTGCACTTAGGGACAAGGTTTAGTGGGTGACATTGGTAGTAGGGGGATGGTTGGAGAAGATGATCTTAAAAGTCTTTTCCAACCTTAATGATTCTATGATTCTAACTGAGTGTATTCAAGCTCTTTTAGACCATCAGTCAAAACCACTTTTTTTCCTAGACTCTGTCAGTTTCTTAACTAACTGAGAAGTAGGTAACCAAGAGGTAACTTCTGAAAAGTACGTTTTGTGTTTAAAATGCTCTGTACTTTATTAGTATGATCTGCCACTTACTCACTTTCTTATTTTAGTAGTGGGTATCTCATCCTTTATGGGCTTATACAAATTAAATTTATGCAAACTTTGCCCTCAGTGCCAGTGGGACTGAGGCAGTGTTGAAGTCTCAAGCATGTGTATTTGTACATGGGTTTCTTTGCAGAATTACAGCTTGTACTTTGAAAGAACATGGACTGTATTTTGGAGACTGTGTGGTCCATAGATGAGGGATACCATTTGTGAATGTTGGTTTTATGGGTGGCATCTGAGCTCTCTTCTTATTGTGTGTGTCCTTGTAGTTATTCACCTGCACTGATTGTTAGAGGAATTCAGAATGGTTTAGATCCTGTTTTCTTGGTGGTTTTCTTCCCCTTACATATTGTGCACAAAGATGGACTGCTCTAAGGAATGACTCCATGGAGGTGCCTGTCAAATTTGCATTATCCTATGAATAAGGTATAACACTGTGATAACACTTTAGAAGATGAAGGAGATACTGTTCGGTGAAATCATAGAGCAGGATACTAAACTGCATTGGAATGTTTAAAAACTGTTTTGCTTTGCAGTAGCTTCAGTAATAACTCCATGAGCCCTCCTAAACTTTTGAACAGGAAAGCCCTTGGGCATTTAGAAGAATCATCCGACCTTTCCTTTCTCTACTGAATGCAAAGATGAGAAGAGCTTCACAGGAACAAAGCTGGTATAGTCCTGAAGTAGAAAGTCTGAGAGGAATGGAAAGCTAATTTCTTTTATTCCTAGATTATTTTATTTAACATAAATATTCCCTGACTAATCAGGAGATGATTAAAGCATCTCAGATAACTGAAAAGTTTTGTCACCATTATCATTTGTAAAATCTAACTAGATATAATTTTACAGAGAAATCTTTTTTCCTTCACATAAAAAGCAGCAATAAAAAACTCATCAACTAATCCAGCTAGCACTTCATATTTCACTCCTAGACTGCTATAGTAATCAGTTATCATGCCATGCCTCATCCTAATGTAACCTAACCACTCAGCAAAGAGAAATAATCCAGTTAAATTTTAACATCTTCCATGAAAGCAGGTGAGGTTGACCTAAAGATTGTTGAGATAATTAAAAATGTTTCCTTTAGTTTCACTGAGTTTTGAATTGGGCCCTTTTTTGATAAATAAAATACTTAATGTGATGAGTAGGCTACACCCCCCTCCCTGGCCTTTTTTTTTTTTTTTTATACCATAGAATATAAGACAGAACTGAAATAACATAATGCCAATTCCTAAAGAACCTCAAAGTTCAAGGTTTTCAGAGGTTTTGCTGGGGCAGATATTTCCTGGACAATTTTCAAAGCTCTACTATTTTTTTGCATCTTTGCTAATATCCATAAATGGTCAGTGCAGGTTGTGTTTTTTTTTCTTCTATCAGCTGGAGTTGCTTCCTTTATTATCTTACAGTAGGAATCAGAAATGCTAAGCCAAAAGTAAAGGTAGATATTAAAAAGTTGGCCTGTGGCCAAGTTGACCTAAAATATCACTTTGGGGAAATAGTTTATTTTGGACATTTTAAATGTACATTAACCACACAAGAGGAAATAGCTGCAGATGATAAGAGGCTAATTACTATGAGTGATACAAAGCAGCAAAGATATTGTCAAATTAGCCTACCTGACTGTGTCTCATGAACAACTGAAACACTGATATGGATTGTGGAAAATAATTAAGTTTATAATCAGACACGGTAAATAATATGCTATTTCAACTATTGCATTTAACCCAATGGTATTAATTGGTTACCTTTAAAATTCAGTTTTATTACATGCTAAAATATAAAGAGTCACATAATATTGTGAATAAAAATGTTAGCCAGTTAAAATGTATGTCCCACTTCAGTACTCTGGCCAAACCAGAACTATGGCAACGTGTATCCTATATTATGAAAAATTAATTCATAAACTAAGCCAGATCCGAGAAAAGACTTTGGCTGAATCAGTGTATTTAATTTCAAAACCGTGATCTTGTACACCATATCATAACTGAACCTGCAGATGCCTAAAGCATTTCCTCCATTAAGTTCTTATGTCTATAGTCACACTGAAAACTACTTCTTGGGGATGATTATCTGGAAACTCAGCCAGAGTCTAGAAAGATATATTCCCCTGTTTAAACTGCTGTGGAGGTTTTGTGGTGGAGGCTCTCAGTATGCACCTAGTAAAGGATCACAGAGTTGAGCTCCAAATGGTCATTCGTTAATTACAAAGGAAGAAGTAATACACTCTTTTCACATACTGTGGTAGTAACTAAATCATTTTTCCGGGAAATGGGAGATATGGATTATTTTTTTTTGTCTGCCAGGGATATTTAAACCATGGTTTCTCAGGACAGCAATATATTTAGTGAGGTTCATTTGATGTTTTGAAAGGAAAAATTATGCTCCTACCTGTAGGGCTCAATAGCTTCCAAGGTTAAAGTATGAGTTCTTGTAGCACTGACTGAAGGTTTTCTTCTCCCATCTCTCACCAGATATGCAGTCCCTTTTGTCAAGAGCCCTTTCCTATTTGCAACATTCCAGCAGCTTCCAGTTTTTGGATTTTGATTTTTTTTTCAAGGCATTTAACTCTCCAGGATGCCACAGTGCTTACTAGAACTTTCTGTACCTGAGCC
Organism: Anas acuta; assembly: GCF_963932015.1. NCBI lineage: Eukaryota > Metazoa > Chordata > Aves > Anseriformes > Anatidae > Anas > Anas acuta. The sequence goes on along the minus strand of NC_088991.1, from coordinate 10,433,169 downwards.
TAAGCACTTACAATGGACATAAAGCTGTGACTAGCTCAGGTGACTCAAATCTGTTATTAAATCTGGCCTACAGCAACTATCAAAGGTGAAATTTTCTTAGAAAAGGTGTTAGATAGCTAGGTACCCGATACAGATCCTGGTGATCACAAGGAACTAAGATAACCTGTGCATGCACCCTGTTCACTCTAGTCCCTATTTCCTCCAGTTGGTTTCATGAAATGAATGCTGGAAATTACAGAGCAAAGCTCTGCTCTTCTGTATCCATCCCTTCTAACATTAGTCAGGAATTAGCTTTTCCATTCATGGGTGGCAGGCATCCAGCTGTCCATCTCAGATGCATAGTTTATTTTATGTGACATGGGTAAAGGCATGCCAAGAGAATCTAAATCCCAGAGGATATGTCTTTACTAACTGTTGTCTCAACAAAAGCTTATCAAGGACTAGAGATTTATAACTGCACTGCATTGTTGACTTCGTTAGAAAAGATACATGAACCTCTTATAAGCTTGTAAGCTATGTGCACTAAAACCAAGGCACTAGGAATAACTTTGTTGTGTGGCAGAACTTCAGAGTATCATGATCAAGGAAGTCTGTATGCTTACGAGATTCAGGATACCTTACATTTTTATGACAGTTAAAATTCCTCACATCAGGAAACTCCTTCAGAGAGTCAAATAGCAAAATGAATGTGTAACAAAATTTCAGATGTTTCTTTGCCTGAATTTTGATTCCGCTGATATATGCTTGGACTTTTATATGTAGCTCCTTAACTTCAGGCCATTCTATTCCCTGCTGAGATGCAGCATGTACTCTCTCAGTGTTGGGTTAATGAAACTATAGGCTTTTTGAAATATGGATACTGTTTGCTGTTATCTGCTTAAAATACACTGTGCAGAAAGACATTCCTTATGGCTAGTCATCCTCCATTAAGTAAAAAGCATTTTCATATATCTATACTCTATGGCACTTTATAACTGTTTTATCACTTGTTGAAAATAACTGTAACTCACTCCTCAAAGTTCTGCTTCTCATCAGCCAGTGAAATCTCCTATTTTTCTGATAATTTGGAATATTTCACAGGATATATTTCCTCTTCATTAAAGTTTAATTCTGTTAGGCTGCACTTACACATTTCTGATTAATTGGACAGGGTGTCTTAATTACCAAACTTTGGTAGAACTCAGGCTATAATTTAGGTCTGAAAAAATGCTACTTTATCTAAATTTGTGATTCATTACAACATAGGACTTTTGAAATCCTACGTAATATCTCTTTTCAGTCTTTGCATCAGATAACACAAATTTTGTCAAAGACTATTGTACTTTTGCCTGAACAATTGAAACCAGCTTGTCTACTCAAAGCAAGGTAGTGAACACTGGAAAGCCTGAGGAGGCGTTTGCATCAAATGAGTCATTCCAGAATGAGGTCATTGTTGTTTATGGAGAAACTTAGAATAAGGTTTGAGGTCATCTGACCCAGACTTTCAAAGGTATATAAGCAGTTGATCTCACTTATTTTAGTGGAAGTTGAACACTGTGCCCTTTGTGTTCTGTCAATCACGTATCGCCAAAAAGTCTGTGGGGATACCAAGTGCTAGGAACTACTCTAATAAACCAGAAGTGTGTAAGTTAACTCACATGTTTGTGACAATGTGAAAATGGAAGCTGGCAGAAAAAAAAGGGCCAAATTCTCAGCAGTAATTCCACTGAATGCATACAAACTAGATTTCTTTGTTCTGCAGGGAGGACTGACCAGCCTTTAGGGCCTTTACAGTGGTTAATAAGTTAGTGTCTGACTGAAGTAGAATTTTGTAAGAATTTCAAGCCATATTTGATGGAATACGTAATAGAAGTATGAACTGTAAGTTTTAATGTTTATACATTTATTGGATTGGTGTGAAGCTTAGCCATGCGCTATGCCATTTTGCTTTGTAAAGTATTTGCTTTCTCTGAAATTTAGGAAAGGTATTTTATTTAAGGAGCAGATAGGAATATCATTACAATGTTTCACTGCTCAGCATGTAAAACATCTGTTTAATTCATGTAAGTCTTTAGCGTCCTTGTGGCTAAAGATTTGACATTCACAAAATTTTATTAGACAAATCCATGCTACTAAAATACTCATTTTTAGTACTGTATACTGTAATTCTGTGTTTCCATTTGTTTTAGCAGCTGCCATAATGTAATAATTTTATACTGTGATGTCCTTCAGTTGTCCTCAGCTGAAACCTGAGCTGTCACACTGAGGTGCAGAAGACAAAAGGTAATTTTCAGATAGATACATCTTGGGAAATGTTAGACAAAACAGTTTTGGTTGACAGACTTGTAAGCTCTAAACTTAGTTGTGTTTCACAGTGAATGAATCTGATATTTCTATTTGTGATGTATTGCTGTACATAAATATATGGAAAGCAATTTTTAGAATATTGATCTCTTTCTAGGTAAAATAGAGTCATTATTTTAACCTTCAGTATGATATGTATGTAAATCTGCCTTCGTGTGTTTGTTTTCTTACAGATATGCACTCTTTCTCTCTATACATATGCACACACAATGGGATTGTTTAGCCTGAAGAGAATTTAATGCAGAGCTGCCATTTTGATGCATGCATTAGTTTAATTTAGTTGTAACTGTCATTTGGTGCTCTGGGGAGATTTTGAAAATGAAAATAAAAAATTTGTGACATCTTATAGCAGGATAAGAGATTGGATTTTTTTAAATTATTATTTTAGGAACAGAAAAGCATCATTGCTAGTGTTATTTTAGAGTGAAGGGCAAGCCATGAATAGGTGTTGAATAGATACATTTGGAAGTAGGAATCCTTTGCTTTTCTAGAGGTAAGATTGTATTTCCCACATAACAACTGTTTCACATTGCTGAAATGACTTCAATCACCAATAATCACAACATATTCTTTCCTCACCTTCTCATGTAAAACTATGGTTATGGTTCAGAGATCTAAGGACACCCACTGAGATGTTCTTACCTTTCTAATATGGGGAGCTTTCAAGCACCATGTTGATGCACTACTGATATAAACCCTGTAGTAGACAGGAGTCCCTTCCATGGTTGCGTGTTTCTGTCTCTCTCTTTTCTTTTTTTTTTTTAAATTCTTATTATCAAACATTTTTTTGGAAGCATTTTCATCAATATATTTATGTATTCTAGATCAAAGTAGAGACAAACACAGATTACTTCTGGCAATCACGCCACAATTTTAGTTAGCTGCAGTACTTTTTAATATTTAATATTTCAAAATTTGTTGAGAACAACTCTTGGTTTCCAAACATATGGTGAAAAATGTAAAGGACTGGGAGTCTGATCCCAAGGTCCCCTCTGAACAAAGAGGATATTTATTCCTGTGGGTTTGGTGTCATACTGTTTGTAAGCATTGAAGTCATCTGTAGGAAATCAAGAAGATGTTGTTTATACCACATACAGTATCGCTGTCATAATTTGTCCCCATACAGATATCTTTCAAATCCATCAATTCTTAATTTACTCCTCCCCCTCTTTTTTAATTAGTTATTGTTTTTAATGAGATTCTCAAAGTGCCTTCCCAAAAAGATGGAAGATAGACATTCATCATGTCTGAAATATGGTTTTGCAGGTTCACATCCCTAGATACTGCCTGCAAGTGGCAGTCCAGGCAAGGGTGTAGTGAACCCTTAGAAATTATGGATAGAACCAGTAAAGCAAAGCCATGCTCTTCTAGTCATCAGATGCGCTTATATACTTTGAGAAATATCTAAAAGAGTTCCAGTGCAATTTTTGTCACACGGTAACGTGACAAAATGGATCTGTATCATACAGTGAATACTGCAGTTAGTGCTGCTGTCATGCTGCACTGTTGTATTTAGATTACCAGTACTTTTTGCTAAATATTTTTAATACATATTATGCTTCTTCAGTATATTACACTCACTCGTAAAAAAACATACTGATTTAATTTCTAGAATATACTTTTTTTTAATTATTTTTTTTTCCCCCAGGTTCCTTTTAATCAAGGTATGCAGGAGAAAAGAGCAATTTCAACTAAGTGGAAAGTCTTAAAAATGAGGCTAGATTTACCGTATAAATGAAAAGTTCATCAATAAAACAAATCTATTTAACAGGATTCCTGGAAGCAAGAAAACGTAGATTATGTGACAAAGCTACATTTCTATTTTCTAGTTAATTACACTGTCTGTGTTTTACTTTTGTAAAGGTTCAAAAAGCCATTGTTTTTTCAATGAGCAGAATCTGAGCAGAGTAGATATCTTTTTTTTTTTTCTTTTACAAAGGGAAATAGCTTTGAAATCTTAGAGAATAACTTAAGTGGTGCTGTGACACTGAGAGATCACTGAGAGATCTGAAGGTACCGCAATAAAAGACAGAGCCAGGACACTCCCTGTGGTGCAAAAGAAGGGAGCTACTCCTCTGTCTGATGTGCAAAAGGTACCTCAAGCACCTAGCCTCAGATCCTGGTGTTTCTTCACCAAAGTCTCAGGAAAAAATGTAGTTTATACTCTACCTGCATTCTCACAACTTCACGGCTATACAGTGGATGCAAAGGAAGTGGGGAAGAAGTTCAAAAACTTTCTTTTATTTATTCCTATTTTAGGAACTATCTGCTTTGACTTTTCACAAGCACTAATGTAACTAAACAGGATCACTTTACCACCTAGTTTTCTGTGTGGTTTTGTATATGGACAGTCGAAGGCTTTTTTTTTGTGATTTTTAAAAGAATTGTACAGAAACAAACAAAAACTTTCTATTTATTCATTAACATTGAACTTTTATGACTGAAAGCAGAAAAAAAAGAAGATTAGTGCATATAAGATGCATTACACACCGGATTGGAAGTGTATGGATTTTGGAATAAACCTTTAGCCAAGAATTATTTCAAACAAATTGTGCGTAGCAGGTGTAGCTGAGTAGAAAGAGATTACTTGGAAAGGGGAAAGCGTGTGACCCTGTTCTGGGTTCAAACCATCACAAAGGCATGCTGGTAGAAATGCTGCCAGTCAACCAAGGAAATTGATGCTCACATTTTGTACAAAAGGACAAATGCCAGGTATTTTGAGGGAAAATGTTCCTAGGCACAAATAGAAACAGAAATTATGCAAGTTAAAAAGATGTGTTGAATGAAGTATTGAGTATTGACTGTGAAGTAATTGTCAAGTGCTACTGTGATTGCTGGTTGTCTTTGTTACTATTTCTGCTAAGCCTGCAAACATATACACAGTTTCTGTAGGATCTGGTAAAGTTCTTATCACATAAACTTTTCTCTGGTATGTTCTAAATAAAAACAAGATAAGCACATGAGCATGAGTTTGCTTTCAGTTTTGAAGTTTAATGATGACAACCTAGAAGGAAATCAACAAAGAAGCATACAGGGAGTGAACAGTTTTTGTCTTAGCCCCAAAACATGCAAAATTCAAAAGTGGGACAGAGTTGTGAACATTTATGAAGTGGCAAGGTCTTTCTTGTTTTCACAACATGCGCTTTGAATGTGTCCATAAATTTGATTCTGCCCTTTCAGAACAGATGGATAAAAGAGATTTGCACCAAAGGTCTAGATTTATGCTTACCAGTTACTGAACCCAGAAGCACTGAAAGATTTGCCATTGTAGTTTGACTTAACTAGCTATGGCAGTTTCCATCAGTACAACTAACTGTTGTGCAGTGTGAGCATGAACAGTTATAAAGACCATTTTTACTGGGGCTATCTGAAAGCCATTATTGTGGAGAAGGTGAGAAAGAGCAGCTGTTACCTCTGAGAGAGAGCTCCTGTTACTGCACATGCATGTGATTGGACAAGGAAGGATCTTCCCTGAAGCTGTTTACTTCAGCATAAGCTGTGGAACAAAGGAATAGGGGAATAGTACGAGTATGGGAGAATAAATAGCCAAAGGCCTTGGCTCTGTCTCTGCCAAACCAGTGATAATCACTATTGAGTGAAAGTTAAGTGAAATCACTAATTTTTAGGACACTGTTCCGTTTCTGTATGAGGCATTTCGGGAGTTGACATCAAGACAGGAAGAGGCATTCATCAGAGTATTCATTAGGTCCATGCTAAGAAAAGAGACACTCAAAAATGTCAGCTGCTTATGGTGTCCCCAGTGGGGACATCACCTCTGGATGTGATCCCTGTTTCCATTCCTTGTTCACAAATGAGATTGAAGTCAAAAAGTTACCTGCATGGAAGGAGTACTAAATAGCAGATTTTTCACTCTGCTAATCCAAACTTAATCAACTTACCTGACGTGTTGCCCCAGGCCTGGGTAGTTAAGATGGTTTATTATAGCCTATGGCTATTCAGTATCCTCAAAAGCCATGCAGTCATTTTCTCTCCTTGTATGTTATGAAGCGTATAGTTGATGAAACATGCATCATGACAGTGATGACAACAGTGACTCTAGCAAGCTGCCTGACAGCAGCAGCAGTAGTGAGGCTGATGTACGTGTGTACTTCATATCAAGAGGTTCAGCAATTGCAGTTGGGACTGAGAGTATTTCAAAGGATGTAGACCTCTGTGAATATAAATTAAGATGCTGTTTACCACCTGACTTAGAATTCATTGCTGAATAAAATGAAAAGTCTAGCAAAAATAAATAAATCACAACTGAATTTAAAGAGGCACAGATAGTGTTCATCTGAATTACTTTTACTGAATCTCTATTGGACTAGGCTTGCTGATTCTTTTCTGTCGTTCACCCAATTATTATGCAGAAATGATCACTGATTAGAGAGATGCAAGAGATTGACCTTACTGTTATTCACAGAGCATTCTTGACTCCATGTAAGCAACATGTTGCAGGAAGTGTTGATCTAAACCAGTGCATCGTGTTGTAATGTAGAAGTCAAAGGCAGCTACACTGAGCTGTGTACAATGCTTTGCCTTTGTGAAACGTGCTTTTAAGTGGAAAGATATATTGGTTAATTTCTAGGAACTGATGCATTTTTGTTTTTCTGTTAAAAATGTCTTGGGCAGTGGACAATGTAACTTTTGTGGTGGTTTTACCGTGCTGGGCAGCTAAACTCTGCAACCACTCTCTCACTCCCCCTCTTTTTAGATGAGGAGGGGGAGAAGTAAAGCAAAGAACAACTCACAGGTTGAGATAAGGATAATTTAATTAAAGGGAAGTAATAATAATTAAATAAAGATTATTATGAACTAAACAATTTAACTAAAGGGAAATAAAAAGGGAAAGGGGAAAAGGGAGGGGGAAAGGGAAAATAAAAAGAAGGGAGGAAAACAAACAAATAAAATAAATGAAAGCTATGTGGAAGTGCAGAGGAAAGAAATCACTCTCTGCTTCCCACAAATGAGTGATGATTGACCACGTCCTTGAAGCAGGGCCTCAACGCACGTAGCCGGTGTTCAGGAGGAGGACCGACGTTTTCACAACAAGAGCCCACCCCTCCCCTCTTCTTGTTTCCACCTTTTATTGCTGAGTGTGACATCACATGGTATGGAATATCCCTTTGGTTGGTTTAGGTCAGCTGCCCTAGTGATGTTTCTCTTCTCACTTCTTGCCCACCCCCTAGGAGGGTTAGAGAGAGGCCCGATGCTGTGCCAGTGCTGCTCAGCAGTAGACACAACACTGGCGTGATAACACTGCTGTTCCAGCTACAAGTGCAGAGTACGGCACTGTATGGGCTGCTGCAGGGAAAGTTAACATTCCAGCCAGACCCAGTACACTTTATAAAAGATCTCTAAATGAAAAGAAGGAGCAAATTTGGATTCAATTCAAAGCTCTGTTTCCAGTATATGTGGTGACCTTAGATAAGAGATCATGTCTACCATATGTCTTAGGTTGCACACACCAACTTTTTTTATGTACAGCCTAGAAAAACACTTAGCTACATAACAGGTGAGAATGTTGTATGTTGGGAAGATGGCAAACATATGATGCTTTCTACATTTTTAACTACATTTTTATTTTTTTTTCATTTGATGGGCTTTTTAGTTCTGATAATTTAAGTGTAAAAATATAATCTTTCTTTTTATAACTTCAACTTCATATCAAATTAATTTTTTTTTCCTTTTCATTATGTATACATCACTCTATCTTCTAGAATGTTTGATTTTTCTGTCTATAAGGTGGAAGGATCTAGTTTAGATAGGGGTGAAACCTAGAGACAGTGCTTGTCTCAGAGCTGAGTGATTAAATACTTTGAAATTCTCAGATGTGTGCTGCCCTTTAGGAGGAGCGCATACTGTTTTAATGAAGACCAGGATGCCTGAACATATTATGAAGACTTTTTCCTTCCCACAGAGCAAGCCCTGTATGCAGAATTCTGAAACCAATATACAGCCAGGAAGTAAGTCTTAGCTCTGATTATTTCAAGCTTTATGTATTTGTCAGAAAACATATGGCACTTGCCTTTAATATGTTTAGTGTCTTAGTTAGCTTACAACTGCTTAAGAATATTCACTACTCCACAGTAACACCAGTTTGTATATAATGCTGCATCCAATCTGTAAAAAATGAACAATAATAAATCAGTCATCTCAAATGTCACTAGAGGGTGGATTAATAGGCATTAAGGAAGAGGTCATGTCCCTGTAGATGTGGGAGTCCACATAGGAAACATTATATACACTTGTCCTGAGCCTCTGCTCTTTTCTGTCAATCTCAGCCACTGTTGGAGGCAGGTCTTGAGCTAGATGAAGTCGTGATCTGACAAAGCACTGCTGCTTTCTGTTACATTATTGCGTTTTAGGTGTGACGACAGAGATGTTTTTAGACAGCCATATATTCATGCTGCCTGTTAGCAATGATTTGGGAGACCACCAACTGCTGTGCACGGCACAACACAGTTGTGTGTCTGAATTAATAAGCCATGCTGAATTCAGTGGACAGAGAGCCATGCTAATGTGTCTGCACAGCTTCCAGACTGAAGCTGGGTCATGATCCATCAGAATGAGTACTGGCAGAGCAAACGTGATTCTATCTGTTAATCTGCGTTGCTTGTTGCTTGGCAAACTGAGGAAGTCAGTACTGGATCAGTAATGCTTGGGTCATGTTTGGAAGACTCTTCTTCTAAATGTGATGTACTGACAATGCTTCTTTTCCCTGTCTTCCCCTTTTCAAAAGAAGAAAAGAGTGTGTATGAAGTTCTCTATAATCCTTAAAACTCATGTAAATACATCAAGCAGTCTGCTGTTTAACTGCAAGATGTTTGAGATGCCAGATCTATATAAAGATGAATTATTATAGCAGCACTGTCATTGATGATGATCTAAGGGTATATGTGGGGTGCAAATGAAGGTATTAATTAACATGTGAAGTTATTGAAAAATGCTGGCCATCTTTTGACACATAAACCCTTCCTCAGTTTGGATAGCTATTTCTATTTCAGACTTACAAATAATTCACATACCCAAAAATGTGTCTTATGTTTCTGTAAAAATATCAGCTGGTCCAAGATGAAAACATGGCATCTTCTAGTATTTTCAGAGTGTGCCTGGGTCAGGTCTGACTCTAGGAATAACCTCTGTCTCATGCTTTACTACCCAAATTCCAACATGCAGCCTGTGTTAAGTGTGGTCCTGTCATTCTAACTTCTACTGAAATAATCCATTGTAAAGTCAAGAGAAACCCACCTTTGCTATTCATTCTGTAATTTAAAAATTAGAAAGTTTGTAATTACAAATTACAACAGAAGTTAATAGAACTTGCACTGCTTTATAAAACTTTTCAAAGTCCCTGTATTTAATTTTTAAGGAGAGAGCATTGCTTGGATTTTAAGAATATTCAAAATCTTTTGTGCAGAACAGAATGGCCTTGCTGTCTAACAGAACATATTTTTTCACCTAAAATACAGCTGTCTGGGGTACTAGCATTCCAGGGTAATTTGCATAAGCCAAACAGATATATTTGTAATACTGGGAATGGAATTTGCTAGTTTATATCTCAGAATGAGTTAGGCATAACCCACAGAAATTTTACCTTTTTCCACTGCTGGCTGGTGAAAGATAAAGATCAGTTTCATTCTGATCTGTAGGTAATCACAGATTGTGTAGATTTAAGTGAATACTTCTCTCTTGAATGTGCTGGTTCTCAGATTAATTTGCATTACCTATGTTTAGTTTTCTTATAATCACTTGATTTTCATTATTTTTATTTACTGGATTCAGTCCCAGAAATGTTGATATTTTATAGAAGTTTTCAAGAAACAAGTTAAACATAAGCACCTGCATTCACACCCAGCCCTGAATAGAGACATGGCATAACATTCATGTGAATCAAGTCTACATTTTTTCTTTATTTTGCACGCAGTTCTGACATGAGTAAAGCCTGCTAATGACAACCAAAGATCGTACATCACTTCACTATATGACTTCTTGTGGGTGGAAAGATAGATGTAATGAAACAGAACTGATAGGGCAGTATTCCTTATAGTACCGGTTACCCATGGGATTGGTGTGAACTAAACCAGCTGTCAAAAAGCAATGTCTCTTACATTTAGTCAATCTAGGAGATGTCACTGGGATAAGTTCAACCCTGTTTAAGTCCACTGATTGATAGGATGTTTTCAACAAATATGAACGTTGGAAGAGCTAAGCCATAGTTACTTGCTTTTGTGATTTGGATCACTGAATGCTTTAGTCATGATATATATATTTTTTTCTTAATTCATGTCTGTTAGAAAAGATGCATGGCTTTCACAAATCCTTATTAAACATAGAATATATGTGGGTCAAATATTTCAAGAACATAGGTCACCATTAAAAGAATGGTTAGAAAAATGAATTGTTGATCTGTAAGAAATTGCCAGAGATTTTTTCTCAAAGAAAATTCATTTTTTTTTTTTCATGGGAAGAATGCATTATTATGGTCACGTTAACAGCAGCCTGACTGCTGTAGCATTTTCACGTGGAACATGAGACTGTCAAATATAGCAGCAAAATGCCTAAAATTCCAAGGAATAATTGATGACTTCAGTTCTGAAGCAGAATACTTGGCTTTGTAGCATGGCCTCTCTACAGAGGCCTTTATTGAACCTAGGAAACAGTGGCATTCACAAATGCCAAAAGTGGCATTCACCAGTAGGGGCCACCACACACCTCATGGAATGAATGCATTAGAAAAAAAAATATAATAAACTGAATCACAGAAAAGAGCATATGGTGGAATTACCCCAAGGGACCTAAATATAGTGCTCTGCCAGATGGACTACAGGAGAAACACCATCTGATAAGAACAATGTAGGCTTTTCTATACAATTGTTGCTGTGCATGGACTTGTCTATGCTGGGATTATTTACATATTTCCCACTAGCTTGTTTAGGAAAATTCTTCCTTTTGCATTGCTGTATCCCATCTTTGTTTCTTCAAAGCTCACTGCTTTGAAAGGCTTAGGGAGAACTTCATTAAATTTAATAGAGCAGTTGCAACAGAGGGGAAAAGAAAAATTAACCACTGAAGTATGTTGGCTTTTTTTTTGTTTGGTTTTGTTTTGTTCTTTCTTTGTGATTAGTGTTGCTGTCAGATAAAATTGAATTTCTCAGATATAAATATTGGCATCCTTCAGGCTTTACTCTCTCTTCCAAAGCCCACTGGACAAACAGTAGAGATTGATTATAGTTTTCTTCAAGGCAGGCTGAGAGCTTTCTTCATGAGGGTTCAAATCTCTGCTCACGAGCATGTTGTGTATACTACCCACAATTCATTTTGAGATGCTTCATTTTAGGTGGCATTATAACAAATATATTTTAATTGAAGTGTTTGCAACCTGCTAATCTTTAAATGCATTCATCACTACACAAAACAAGTTCAGAAAATTACATACCTAGTCTTATCATTAAATTTGACTCTGCCTAAGTTATTGGACTAAATGAGTTGGATTTAATCTAATCTTTCAAGTTTCCGGAACTTCTGCTCAAAGTATGAGAGTGTTTGTCATGCATAATTGTTTCTCTTTTGTAGTATGCTCCATTACCTGTTTGCATTCCGCTTTTTACATGGTCTAAATTCCCTTTTAAGCCATGGAAGTTATTTCAACAAAGCAGGAAATTTGCAGTTTATAAACGTTTTGTTTTGGTGTTCCTTTTTTTTTTTTTTTTTTTTTTTTTTTTGTGTCGCTGTTTATAGAAGTCTTAATTCTTTATAAAAAATTGTCAGTGAAATCAATGGAAGCCCTTGGTGTGCAGAAAATTAGACACCCAATCCCCTGTGTTTTTTGAAGCCTTTTCTGTTTGAGAAGACTTGAAAAGACTAACTAAAATTTGGTTACCTCTGCCTTTGTGTTCGTGGGTATTGAGAGCTCTCTTGCACTGTGTGGTACAGCAATCATGCATCCACCTCTGAACCTCCAGCTAACTACGTTTGGCTTCGATCAGATCAGTCCCCTGAAGTGCTCCCCATGAAGCATGCCATTGCTGGTACTTACACTCAGACCAGCCAGGTACTGGCTCGTGCAAAGCTCATAGGGCTGCTGCAGGCACTGTGGGTTACAGAACCCTGCCAAGCTACTAGCAGTGGTGATTGCTGTGGTTTATCCTTTGGGTTTAGCTTGTTTTTAAATGCTTGAATGTTACATGGCTTGTTTTAATTAAAACACTTGAACAGTGAGGAAAATTCACCCTTTGGCACTAGATTACTCTCAGAGACACCATAAAAGTAAATATGCATTAATCTTCACTAGGGAGAGTTGTACAATTAACATCTTAAGAGCCAGAGCTGTAGTCCAGGAGTCAGTGGCAGGGAGTTCTGCACTGGTGAGGTTTGAAACATATAAATGTTTTACAGGAGGCTTTACTTTAATGGTAAGAATTGGAGATGGTTATACTGAACAGCAGGTTGAGGTGTTGTACTGTTGGTCCTGGGGAGCAGACATGCTATGTTGCAGAGAAAAGTGAAAACAGTCCCAAGCATATATACCTGTGCCATTGTTGCTCTGGTTGTCATTGCCACACTGTAGTACTTTCTCTTTTGGAAGGTTCATGTTTGTGACTTGCATTTTTACTTTAAGAACAGAACATTGGTATATGCAGTCCAGATTCATAGAAAGTCTCAAGACAGAATTTGTACTAAATCCCTCTGTCAGGAGACAAGAAGCTGCAGAATGAATCCCATTGATGTACATTGCTACAACATTGCATATTTTCTCAAAGTAGGAAACAGGAGAAGGGGAATTTTCAAGTTCAAGCTTCTGATCATTGATGTGATATTCAGGACCTCAGCAATCAGGTGAGCTGAGATTCTTGGCACTTTTAACATTGGTAATTAATTCTTGCTCTTGCTGTTGGGAGCTGAACATGGTCATGTGTAGGAGAAGACCTTCTCGTAGACGTGATTATGCAAATGTTAATAAGCTCTGGCCACAAAAGCTGAAGTTTGTGACAGGTTTTGATAGATTTGAAGTTGAAGAATAGAATGTGTGTGTTTTGCATACAGAATTCCAAGACTTGGGATTCCAAGACTTTCTCCTTTTTTAATCCTATATGTACTTACCCCTAAATTTAAAAGTGTGGTAAGCATTCATCATTGCTGAAAATCCTGGGGAACAGCAGGGATAAAGTCTTTGTGGGTACTCTGATGCAATTCCCCTGAAGAGAAATATTAAAGACTAAAAGTAGAAAGAATATGGTGTTCCAAAGATGAATTTTCTGTGCCTTAATTTAAATTTATGGTAATTTCCATCTGTCTTTTAAATGCCTAGTGTCTTTAGGGAATTAATAATTAATAAAATTGTGGTGAGTGTTTTGGTGGTGCCTGGTTATAAGAGAAAAAAATACAAAGTGACTGCTTTGAGTATATAATTCAGCCAGATTTTCTGATCAAGAGAATAGCTTGCTAAAACTGAAAGGGAATTTATGGTGTGTGAGGTTGTACATGAAAATTAGCGTGACATGGAAGATGAAATATAAAAATATATCCTAGAAATATATAGTTACAAAGTTCTTAGATTAGCTATTATTTAATAAAGCCCATGTGTCTCTTATGGTAAGGAGTACTTTAAAAATAATTTCAGATTAAAGCTATGGTTATTTTCCTCACTTTGTTATTTTATACCTGGTACAACATAAGAAACTTTTATGTCCATCAGTTCTTGAGTTTGTGACCATTGATGGTGCACTCAAGGCTGCTTTTGAGAATTCCCTGGGAGCTGGTCTAGACTTTTTATTATTATTATTATTATTATTTAAGTATGGCTTTGAATTTGGATTTGTATTCTGAGAAAAAAATAAAAATCCATATTTTACGTTCCAGTGTTTAGCTAAAGCAGTCTTGCTAAATAGAGATCCTGTAGAAAGGTGACTGCTGTTGACTACATACTATGAAACAAGAATCAATTTCTGTGGTAATTCTTTTCATATTTCCCATTTATTATGTTGTTTCACAAAAATTGTACTTAAAAAAAAAAGAAAGGAAAGTCACTGGAAAAAAATATTACCTGAATTTTTGCCAAACTTTTGCTTAGCTGTATCCTAACTAGCCAAGTGTATACACGTATTCCCTGGAATAAGAGGAAGCTGTGAATTTAATTTAACCCAGCATTGTTCAACCTTCTAATGGTGATTTACTTCTCCTAGCTCATGAGATTATTGATCCAAATTAGAAATGTTCTTCAATTCCTCTTGACCCACATAAAATCCCAAGCAGTCATCTGGAGGTGAAAGGTTCCTTACCTAGTTGCAATTGCATGTTGAAAACAATTAATCGGGATGAGGACCTTTAACCAAGTCACTCTGGAGGTTAATATAATGAATTTTCATGAGTACCAATGTAAATCTAATTTTGAAAAACATGAGTGAGAAGACCCTTGAAGAAGTTGCAATTGATTGTATCATCCATCGTTTTTAGATCAACATCACAAAGGTTTAATTCATTTCTATTCCCTGCCCAATATCTTGAAGTCCCCAGTTACAGATACTTGCAGATAGATTGGACTCCTCCTGTGATAAATAGTTTTTCTTTTAAGGACCATGTATTACCCTTCAGGTTTAAATTGTGTGAGGATGGCTGTAATCCCTCTAATGATTGATACCAAGGTCACAGTTGTAGAGGGTTAATAAAGAGTAGCATAAGAAAATATAAACTGGCCATAGTTATAGCCAGTGAGTGTATTACAAACTCACCTTCAAGCAATCAACATGGTACTAGGGAAAAATATTCACTAGAATATATGCCTTAAGCTCATCTAGGCAACTGGCCCCTAAATTTTCAGTTGAAACTTACTCTGCAAATTATGTCCTTTGTCTAAAAGAGTAGTATGAGGGAGGAGAGGAAGAGTCTTCCACAATTCTCCTGTGACGTTCTTCCTAGATCAATTTGTCAGGATGACAAACAAGTTTAGACAGAATATAGGCTCTCCTGCAAATGTGGAGGTGTAAGATTTCCACTCAAATAGATGTTAACAAGTTTGGAGATCAACGTTTTAGACAGGCAGATAGTGATAGGACAAAGAGGAACAGTGTTAAACTAAAAGAGGGGAGACTTAGAGGATGTAAAGAGGAAATTCTTTACTCAGAGGGTAGTGAGGCACTGGCACAGGTTGACCAGAGAAGCTGTGGATGTCCCATCTCTGGAGGTGTTCAAGACCAGGTTGGATGGGGCCTTGGCCAACCTGATCTGGGGGGTGGCATCCCTGTCCATGGCAGGGGGGTTGGAACTAAGTGATCTTTAAGGTCCCTTCCAACACAAGCCATTCAATCATTCTAGGATTCTAAGGTCACCGATTGAATTTCAGTTGCTTTTTCATGTCTTTGTGTGATGTCATACCACACATCTGTGGCATAGTCTGGCTTGGAAAGTTTTCCATACGTC
This sequence comes from Anas acuta, assembly GCF_963932015.1. Lineage (NCBI taxonomy): Eukaryota > Metazoa > Chordata > Aves > Anseriformes > Anatidae > Anas > Anas acuta. The sequence continues at coordinate 10,417,407 of NC_088991.1, read as the reverse complement.
TCAGCAAAGGAAGTGTGATGGCTCTATGCAGAGAGGTTACCTCTTTATGAAAAAAAATAAAAAATAAATGCAGTAGCATCATCTTATGTGACAGAATAGTAAAAGTGAAAGAGCAGTGGAAGGGGTGTCTCAGAGTAAAACTGTGTGGACATCCACAACTGGACAGATAGTAATTATTATTGTGATGCAATTCTATAAGCTCCTGAGGTTGCAGATAAGAAAGAGTTAATGGAATGACCAATTTTTTCCTCCACCCTCATTGCTTCCCTCACTGTGATTACGAAGCTAATTAGTGACAACTCTCCTAAAAGACCGTAGCCTAGCCACAGAGGAACAGCCTGGCACTTGGCCAGAGAAATGTCTCAGTAACAAGATTAGCTCCACGCATTGTGGTATTTTTCTGTGAGAGGTGATGGCAGACAGAGAAATTAACAGTCGTATTTGACTCCCTGTCCCAAACCCCTTACGCTTGACCCTGCAGAAAAGCCCGGGTTTGGTTTCTCTCTTTCTCATCCAGGGGAGGAAGTAACAATCACAACACAAAAGCAATAAGTGTCAAATGGGAGAAAACCTAAAAACTGTGTTTGCATTTAGAGGCTTGTGTGAAATTATTTATTTATTTATTTATTAAAATCCAGAAGCAGGGAGAACAGAGAAAGCTGCAGAAATTATCTCCTTTTTTATCCCTAGATTTTTAGATGCTGCTATAGGAGTTGCGGACACCAGGGGGTGCAATGACCACTGCCTGAAGTGCTGAGGACTCGAAGGTGCAATTATAACCTCCATATGTAGGTTAAACAGAGGAGAGATTATTCTGTGAAATGTAATATAACGAAGCTCTCTCTGTAATAATTGTTTTGCCAACAATACACTTAGAAAGCTTACTTTTTTATTATACAACTTCAAGTATACTCCTCTGTGTATCTATGTGTGGGACTGAAAAGCCAGGAGAGCTGAGACATTCTGAAACATCACAGTTGATTCCTGCACCTAAATCTGTTGCAGCCTTGCCTCTGTTGTTCATGGCAGAACTAAGCTGTGCAATGGAACTGATGAAGGCATGCATGGGTGATAGAATGAAATGAATTGGAAAAAAAGTTATTAAATATATGTTAATATTAAATATGAAAGGATTATTATTTACATTTGCCACTCTTGTGCTAATTTTGCTGAAGTGAAAAATCCCTTCACATTATTGTCAGGATGCAGCTTTCCATGCAAAATTAATTCTGATGATAACACTAGTAGTTGATCTCAGAAGGCTGTTCCATTGTGTTTGTGAAGTCAATCCCTTATTACTTGTCTATAGAAATTCATATACGATGTGTTGAAAGCCTGCAGATAAATGGTTCAGTGTACATCATTGCATCTCTTATTATGGAAATTGCTGTGATCATTTAGATGTAATAGATTTGGGACATTTTGGTTAGCAACAGTTTCTGCAGAATAAATGAAAGACAAATATTGATAGGTAAACTTGGTTTATTGAAATGAGAATAGCGTAAAACATTTATAATAAAGCATGACTGTTCAATTAAAAAAGCTAATAGTAAAGGACATATCTGTTTGTGAAAAACAAAGCAAACTGAGCAGAATTTCCACAGTAAATGCTGACAGACAAATTGAGTAATAAATGGTTTGAAAGGATTTGTGTTACTTATTTTGATCTAAAGAAGCAAGTACATAATTGTAATTGACCACAGTTTAACCCATTTGCAGTTCACTGTTCAGTGAACATTTTTAAGATACGTAATTTGAGTTGTAAAAGCAAAATGAGATAAATGTGATACAGCTTGCCTTAGTGATATCTGAAGCATAAAATGTCTGTTTTCAACCTATAACCTCTTAAAAATAGAGCTAATGTAAGTGAACATGGTGCCATTCATTAGCATGTCAATGGTGATTCTCTAACACGGTGCCATTAAATTACTGTGGTGATAATTGAGACATTAAAAAAAGACAGATGCTAGGTCTGTTTCTAGGCTCTTATAACCCTTTAGCAATTAAATTTCAATGAGCTAACATAACACAGCTATAGCAAAAATTAACAATTGGGAATATTTTTCTGTAAGATTGCCTTCCTCTAACTGAATTAATATTTTTGCAGGGCCAGATTTTCAGTTCAGACTCTTCTTGACTGATGTGATTTTGGCATTGTTAAACAGGCCAAAGGCTGGCCTAAAAAAGTGCTGATTAGGATCCTCATAGTGGGGAAGAATGGGACATGGAGGGTTCGGGAAGTCATTAGATGATGTAAATTCAGTGTATTCTCTGCTTAAAAAACATGTAAATGGGAGAATGCCAGGGCTAAGCCTTCAGTTAAACAGAAGGTTCAACTAAAAGTGCACAAGAACAGAGAGGTAAAGAGAGAAGTGGGGGAAAGTGAACTGAGGTTTTGAATTTGTGTCATTGCAGAGTAAAAGTGATGGAGAGGTGATGTGGACCCTGCTCATCAGTCCCACTCTCAAGCAGCAATGACAATCTGGCCATCCTGGTAATAGGCTGGAGGCAGCCTAACCAGAGCTGGTTGAAGAGGTCCTTGCTTGCGAAAAGCTGCTCCACCATGTTCAGCATATGTGAGAAGGAGACAGAACTGATGAGCAAAAATCTCACAGCAAGAACAAGATAAGGAGATGTGAATCCCAGTGACCCCCATCTGGAATCTGAATGCTCTATCTGAGTAATTTCATAGGTTCTTATTTTGATTATACATGTAGAGGGTTTTCTTTTCTACTGCTGGCCTTCCACACTGTGATGTGGTAGTCAAAATGTTCTATTTTTAGCAACATGGGCTGCTCAGTGCTGATGGCAATACCTTGTCTTCTCGGGTAGACCTGAGTCCCCCCTTTGCATTGTAATGAACCAATCTGATGTACTGACACAGAGCCATTGGATGCTGTAGTGCAGGCACGGTATAGTTAGAAGCACTGGCTGCTAGCTAGAACCACCTGCTGTCGATGCTGCTAGCCCCGGGCATCTCTCTTGGTTTCCAAATTCTTTCCCAAATGGTGCTCAGAGTCTAAATGTTGGGTGAGATGTTCAGGGGACTAAAAATCATGCTATGCACTGTGCAGTGCAACACATTATTGTATTCCTAACACAGCTTAAGATATAAATCTCATGCAACTGTCAAGCCTTATGACATATACTTCAATTTATAGACAAACTTTCCTGTGTCTGAATGGCAAAGAAATTTACAGGGATTGTTTTATTTCTTGTTTGGTCATATTTGATTGTGGAGCACCACCTGTGCTTGCTAAGATCTAAACCCAATGTAGGTAAACTCTTTTTCTTCCCTTTCAACTTGCAGAATTTGGGGGCTGGTAAATTCCAGAAACTTACTGGGGAAATGGACAGGGTAGGACTGAAGGAAAAGGTAGCAGGATCTCTTTTGCAGTCCCCTTTCTTTCCAGGCAATCTGTTAAATGATGGAATTTACTTGCTGGTAGCTACGAATAACATTGTATGTGAAGGCTAGTCCCAGTCCACATATTTAGAAAACCTGGATTTCCTTCCTTTCACTGGAATGTTTGTTTTATGCATGGTAAGTAAAGCTGTTATTTCATGGACCACTCAGAAGTGGCAGTGGCCCATGAAATGTTTGTACAACGTGTTGTGATGCCTTCCAGTGGATCCAGTGTTTGAAATTTTCCACAGCAGATTTTATAAAGAGTAGTCTATTAGCTGGAGGCTCCCTCTTGTAGTCAAATGGAACTTCAGGAGATGAGAATAGCCACTTCTAAAGGTTAATAATTTTCTAGTTGTTAGGAATAAATTGCATTGTAAAAAATCTACTTACAGAATATGGGTCATACTAATGCAAATCATCTTATTCTATTCTTTTCCTGTGAGGTATACTTATTTACACTGAGTAGTTGGCCTTATCTATATAAGCAGTGATGGCATATGGCTTTCAAAAACTTCATGCTGCTGTACTTTAAATCAGAGTGATCATTTAGCATCTCAAAAAGCATCATAGCATAGATTGAATTGTCTGTAATAGCTTCAATATGGAAACACCTGGCTCAACAGGTGCCTGAAGTCACAGCAGGCCATCTGTTAGTGGTCCAGTCGGATGCTTTCTAAATGCATCTAGCAAGCAAGCAAGGACGCTGGGGAGTAAGGCTGGAGAGGGGGAATCCAGCAACCTGCACTCGAAATGCCAGGTACAGAAGCACAGGAGGAATGTGTATTGTAAGTAAGGCTTTTCATTCTGTTTCAGTCTGCTGGGAAGATTGGAGGCACTGTGAAATTTTTAAATAAAAGCTAGATATAAAGTTGGAGACAATCACCAGCTGTTCATTTCTCTTCTGCAGCATGCAGAGGAACAAAGGCACATTAAAGACCAACAAAAGGATTGAAAGAGCATAGAGCAGCATCTGCGTGGCATGATTTCCACTACCATGGGGACCTCTGTCTTCACAGATGAATTTCACAACAGTGATAGGAGATGGCTGGGTAATGTTATTGCCCAGTGTTAAAGATCTGTCTGATATATAAATCCCCGTTTATGTCTGTATGCTGCTCTGATGGTATATGACTATAACCAGTAGGATGACTTGTTCTGTGCTGCTAGAGGGCTCTGTGGCAGGTCTGTGAGGAGTGAACCTTCATGCAGGCAACATTGGCTGTAAAGCAATCCAATGCATAAGAACTGCTGCTTGTAGTGTTAAAACTTAATTCTGTTGTCTTTGCCACATTCTCATGGATTAGCAGCATGGCCCCTGGCATGTAACAGTGTGCCAATTGAACATACTGTACTGGCAAGAGAAAAGACCAGCCAGAATACAGAGTACTAAGAATTTCAAGGTCCTGAATGGCCATTAGTATTGAATAAGCAGATCTGGCAGACACCATCCATTCTGTTTGTTTCTAGTGCTGTTCCTTTTTTTTTTTTTTTTTTTTTTTTTTTTTTTTTTTTAAGTCAGAAGATAGCAGAGGGTGGATTGCCTGTATGCTTTATCTTGGCTCATCTGGCACTCTGGATCAAGCCATGTCTTCAAGGGAAAGAGCTGCTGCCTTCCCCAAACATGCTTCCCACGTAGGAAATATTCTGGTGCACAAGCACAGCTTGTATGGGACTGATTCACTCAGCTTGGACCTATAGAAGAAGAGCAAATTAGGATACTCTTGAGGACAGTTAGAACCAAACATGCTGCCAAGCCTCTGAGAGTAGGAAAGGAAGAGATCTTTTCAAGGGACCCAGTGGTACTGCAGGAGCTGTTGTCCTGAAGAAGTTTTGCCCAGTGAGGACATATGCAGAGGGACAAGTTGTATCATTTTCTGCTTGAGCTGTCAGGTCAGAGCTTTTCCTATATCAGAAGTTTGCTTTGTTTATGTTCTAATGAGATTCAGAGCTCTCTTCTTCTGAGCTCCCGCACTGCCTGGCATCTACAAACAATTCAGCTCCTCTATGTCATTTAGTGAGTAGTCTTCCCTTTTCTAGCAAGTTCAGCTCCAGAGAGCACTAATTTGGTTTCACAGAGAGCAGAACAGAAGTAATATCCATCTCCCTGTCTTTAGGAGGGCTGGGCTTGGAGGGAAGAGTCTGCTACCCTTTCTGTCCTTGCAGCATTCCTGCTGGTTTCAGTTCCTCAAGCAATGGGACTGTGCCATGTTGGCTGGAAAGTGATTTGTTCTTTGTTACTTTTGGCTCAGCAGCGGTTTAAGTGAATCATTCACAGTCAGTAAGTTTCACGAACCTGTTTCTGTCACGTATTGACATAAGGAGTAGACATTATTAATTTATAAAGCAGTTTCATACTTGTGTTCTCAAATGCCCTTAACATTATAGACACAGGAAATCCATTTAAAATATGTTGATTTCATATACATTTTCTTATAAAGTCAATGTAGCAGTGTTAACTTTGTATCATGAAGAGAGTCCAAATTGTAAGACACTTTACCCATTACTGACAGTGATCTGTATGTGAAAATCCCCTGCCTCCTCCAGCGTTTGCAAGGGATTTCAATCCTATTTTTCCATGTATGAAGACACATGCCCATTTTTCCATATGTACTCTTTCCAGGTTTGCACAGTGAAACAGGAACATAAATTTTCTTAGTACACGACTGCGGTTCATTTCACCAAGCTGTAATTTGGATGAAGAACAATAGCAGTAGTGCCCAGTGTTTTAAATAATGGAAAATGCAGTGTTGTATATGAATTTTCCTATTGCTTTGTTGAGGAGCACGTAGCCTCATCGCTAGCACAGTGTGCACTGCACGATCTGCTCAGGCCTTTCTGGCACACACACATCTAGCCTGAGTAGGTGGAACTGAGAGCCTTTATACTGGGAAATTTCCCTGGTATGTAAGTGTTGTATAATGATGGTTATTTTGGTGGTTAGTTGTGACATTAAAAGTGTAACAGGTGAAAGCTGAACATGTTTGCTGAGAGCTATCTTGTAATTAGAGGAGAAACGAAATTGGCTTTTCCTTCTTACATTGTTATTGGTGTGTCCATGCTAGTAAGATCCAAGCTTCAGAGCTTTACATTTGCATTAGTAAAAGCTTTCAGGCCACCTCCTCTACTATGAAGTGTATCAATGAGAAGGTATGTCCTGGTGACATTCCTTCCTCTGAAACACAAGAAAGACCAAACGGCATCTGTCTCTGAAGACAGCTCATCCTTGCAATGCAGCTGGCAAACACAGAGGTTCTGGATTTGGCAACCCCATGCCACCTTTGTTAATGATCTCCAACCATAGGATGTGTTCATAGGTAGAGATCTGTCATTCATTTCAGTATTTTCCCTTTTCTTTTGTAGAGATGCTAACATTCAGATATGTTTACTAAATATGCAAAAATTAAGTTGCGGTATTGCTTTGAAAACCATTCCATTCTGTGAGGATTTATTTATCGTATTTTAACAGAGGCTAATCAAGATTTTCATTTTTGTTCTGTTTTCCAAAATACTTCAGATCCTAGTCTTGTGTTTTAAATGCTAGTTTTAAATGCTAATCTTGTAACCAGAAAATCATGCATACAGTTATATTGCCTTGGTGTGGGGTTTAGCAGGCACATGCCTATGTTATTTTCAATGAATATTGAAAAAATGCACAGGTGTCAAAGCTTTAGCCTTCATAACGATTGTTACCTACTCTCTACGGGACATGCAGACCTTTTTTAAGAAACCCATGTGGTCTGTTAGTGTTTTATATGAGAATTTGCTGACTTTCAGATTCTAATAAAAATATTTAGGTAATAGTTGATAGGTTAATTTTCTGTGTTTGTTTTGCTGACATGGCAAATTACCTAAGAGGAACTATTAAGCATGGTGTAAGAAAGCACAGAATTTGCTGATAGTTTAAAAAGTGTCCATCTACTTAAGACCTATGTAGTCTATCTTACCCTACAGTGTTAGCCTCTATACTCAAAGCTGTCACCTAGCCGTGAAAGTTGTAAATGTTCAGTGGACTGTGAACAAATGGAACACAAGTCTCTCAAGTCTGACAAACACAAAGGAGAACAGTTTAATGGGGTAGGTCTTCTGGGCTGGTGCAGCCCAACCATGTCTTTAGTCAAGTTTCATTTCTGTAGTATGAATACCATGATGGTACCATGATGACCAAGCCATCTTTTGTGAAAACATTGCTACTTTCATTGCTGTTTGTCGAAGATTTATTACAGGAGAGCATGAAAAACACTGGTAAGATATCAGGCATGTGTATAGTCACGCTGTCAGCTTCTGTGTGTGAAAATCATAAGGAAGCAAAACTGTCATTCATGTGTTGTACTCCATTTGACTGGGTCTGGGTGGTCTGATGAAAGTAAAAAAACATCTCTACACCTAAGGCTGTAGGTGGTTTTGATGAAGAAAATATGGGTTTTCCCTTCTCAGTGTTTGTATTTTGAAGAATACAAATTTTAGATAATGTATAGGACTGATTAACATTTAAGTCTATGCTTTGTACTGTCCTACACTTCACATTATCATTTATGCTGTCCATAACACATGCATGCTGTGATTATTCCAGTCTAAGAGCAGTTCCAGGAGTTCCTTAATGAAACATTAATGTGGGAGGCATTAAAAGATGCCTCCGATACTTGCTTAATTAGCTTTTTTGTACTACCACGTCCCTGTTACTTAAGGCTGCTGTAATTTAGGGAATAGATTTACTGACATTTTCATTACAATATTGCTGATGTTTTTAGAAGAACATCCCAATTTACTGCCCAGATTAACCTGTACTCCACAGTGGTGGAGTGATTGTCACCAGACTCTCAGCTCAGACAGTGATTGTGATAACTTCATTTAATTCCCCAAGAGTGCCAAGGTCATTGATTTGGAAACAGACCTTATTGCAATGAATTCCTAGGTGGGAGCAAAGTTGGATATCCGAGCTTGTCACCTTCAACTTCAGTAATTCAGGTAAAATGAATCCAGATCCAAACCATTTTTCTGGGGAAGGAGGTGGTGAAGTCTATCTGCTGACCAACATGTTTTTTCAGTGACTAAAGATTTACTTATTACATAATGGAGACAAGAAGTCAGATGCAGCCAAAGGCAGAAAGGAACATGAGTAGCAGGTTAATCTGTTGTGCTGAAAAACACTGCTGCTAGCTTTACAAAGGGTCAAGAGAGCAGCACCGAGGATGTTCTGCCTCCTCCAGATTGCTTGAATGACAGGAGTCATGAATTTTAGAGTGTAACAGCTTGAGTGGCACTTGGAGATACGAGATTTGAACTTTGGCTGAGAGGAAGAGTCTGTTTCCCTGATTAAAAAAAAAAAAAAAAAAAAAAAAAAGGGCATAACATGGCTTTGGTTATAGTGAGAGAGATTTGAAAAAGGGTTTTATGATTTGAAATCATGTTAAACATTTATTTGTATAAAAGAGCAATATGGAGGAAAAGAATGTGAACTGTGGGTATCCAACAATGCTTGATGGGTGTTCATGTTGGGGTATCCAGTGGGTAGTTGCTTGTTCAAAATGAACAAGAAATTGTTAGTGGAAAAAGCTGAACAAAACAAAAAATGAACTTTATCACAAAAGCATGGAATTGAAGTTCCTCCTGGGAAGATCCTGAGTAATTTTTTCTCCTACTCTGGCTTGAGTTTAAATATTTGTTCCAAATCTCAAATGGGGCAGACTGGAAAGAAAACAAAGGAATGGTGTATGTGTATATGAAAATAAATTTCAAAGTCCTCTGATTTTCATGGGTATTGTAATAGAACAGCTTATTTATACCTGTGTGTTGATAAGACTGAACGGGTCCATCATGAGCCCAGAGGGATATACACACTCTACAGTTTTCTTTTCTCCTGGAGAACGATTTTTTTTTTTTCAAATGGGAATGCAGGGGGAAGAGAATGGGAAGTTCACTCTAGTTTATTAAAAACTGTTGTCTTCTGTGCAAAGAGAAATGCACTGAATTGTATTCCAATTGGGAAGTGCACTGGCATAAATATGTGCTGTAATTAATAGCTGTTCATTCAGTATCTGCTGGGCAGAGCAGACACCAGGGCCTCCAAACCACCATTTTTGGCTCTGAATGGGCAGCTGCTAGTTTAGTGTCAGCCTTGGCATAGATTTTAGATAGTTGGGGTCTTCTTAATCACTTTTAGTGGATTACAGTATCCCGAGAGACAAATGCTATCTGAAGATTTCTAGAATAGTGTGCTGTCTTTCAATGAGAGTCAAGAGACCCCTGCATGGGAAGTATCGTTTTCTGTTCTGTCTGTTCTGGATGAGGTTGAAATTGAAAAGTAACTATAATGTTTGTTTGTTTCTGTGGCGAGTTTTTTTTTGTTGTTGTTGTTTGCTTGTTTGCTTGTTTGTTTGTTTTGGCTTATGGTCCCTGTAGCATTCCTAAGATATATAGAAATATTCTTCTGTAGGTTGCTCAGTCAAAAAACAACAATGTAGGCATAGGTTTGTAAGAAGTAGGGGATTTATGTGTATCTGTGTATGTGTGTGTGTTCACCTTGAAAGTTTAGTATTAAATATTTTATGTTTTCCATTTTCATTGCTAGTGTATTCAAGTGTACATGTATACTGGAGGCTTGGTAATTACAGAGAACAGAACAAAGAACATATGCCAACAAGGAAAAGAATGTCAGTAGGCTTTTGTAGTTGGTCTACACCAATATAAAGGATAATTCTTAAATTGTCTGTAGAACAAAGCCAAAGACAGTACCAGTATTTCATTATGCAGTACCACTAATGGCAACAGTGATAATTAAATAATATTCTTTATTACAGAATTTCAGCAAGGCTGTCCATACACTGGGTACTGTTCAATTAAAACAAGCACCTTCTTAAACTTTTAAGTAAATCTGCATTTTTAAATCCAGCATTTAAAACCAACATTTTTGGTGAGATATTCCAGCACAATAACACTGTATTACTCATGGTGAAAGATAGTTATTTGGTATTGTGTATTATTTGGGGGTACAGTTGACTATGCAAGTTACTGGCTGTAAATTAAAATATAAATTTTTAAACACATTGTGATTGTCTTTATACATCTAATGACATCTAATGTTGTCAAGGAATTGGGATATCTCCCTTCCCCCTCTACCAATTAGAAACAAAGGAAGATCTCATCCAAACATGCTGCAGCTCTGTGCTACTGGGTATGTAAAGTGTTACCATATTCTTTTCACTTGCATCTTTTAAATATGTAATTTTTGGAACATGTATTTAGTAACCTTGTTGGTGAAAGGAGATTGTGTTTGATATTCTTAAGAGGTAAGAAATAATAGTCACAACTCTGCATGTGTGGTGGTAGTGTTCTCATCCATATGCTTCTATTTTTGTAAATCTAATACTGACATAAGGTGAAATCTTCAGTACTCCTAAACTACTGGATAATCCACAACTGCACTCTTAACAGGAAATCAGGCTGGAGGCTACACTGTATTTTACTGAAGCCTACCGAAGTCGGTAGGAGGCTTTCCACATATTTCAATGGCTTTTAGACCCAAGTTGCCTTTGAAACCAAAATATAATGTATGTTGTAAGAGCAATCAAACCAATATCCAGATGGTCTCCCTACTTAAGCTGTTTTATATTGACAAACACATTAACTAGGGTGTAGTCTCCTGAATGCTTTTTGATTCTGGGTCATACATGTGAAAACTTTGTCATTCCTTTCTCTTCTTAGTAAAACCAAACAACAGAACAGATAAAACCATAGCTACCAACGTGCATTGTGATTGCACAATTCATTCTATGCATGCATTTTTGTCTTAATGCAAAAATACTTGGTTTCAGGGCCTGACTGCTCACATTGCATAATTTGATGCTATTACAGTTTGACACTAGTAGTCTGTTCTTACAAAGAACATGTAAAGCACAACTTGAAAAAAAACCATTTTGTTAAGAATTGCAACATATAAATGAATGTGTAGCCTGGGTGAAATTTAGGTTCCACTCTCTTCAAGAAAGCCATTATGCCACCTGCCTTTTCTTCTTACTTTCCCACCAAGAATACGAAGAGCAAGAAAATAACAAGCTGAATAACATACACTTCCTATTGCCCACATTTCCTAAAGATTGCTGAGATAAGAAAGCACTAAGAAACTTGAAGGGCAAAAAACATATTTCTCATTTGATTATGTGTGTTTGTTGGGCTGTGGTGGAAGAGGAGGAAATGTCTGTTATGTTGTTTGCCTTATTCTTTCTCCTGAGGAAAAATAAGGAAAATCTGGAGAGCTCCTGAGGGAGGAAAAATATATTTTTTGTGAAATACTTTGCATGAGTACCAAAAGAATACTCAACATCAAAAATTATATTGCTGCTACACTTCAATTCTTCCAGATGTGTTCTAAAATTATTTAGGATTTAAAGGACTTTTTCAAGTTAATGCCACTATACTGCTCCAATGCATATATTCTATGTATATCTATATCCCCTGGAGCCATGTTTCAATGAATATGTAGGAATGACATGTTCATTTTCCAGTTTTTGCCTCTACAAAATCTAGTTTTCTTCTGCATCAGCTTTAAAGAACTATGCTTTTTTTGTTGGTTTGTTTTTGTTTTAATATGGGCTAGAGTTCAGAAGTATTATGTGAATACCTTGTTGCTTAAAAGTCAATAATATTGATGTTTTGTATTTCCACTTCTTTTTTTCCTTACCTTAGAAATGTCTACAGGCAAACTGTACATGTAAATACTTCAATGTGCAGAACAGTTCCATCTCAGTTATTGAGTGCATTTGTTGTTAGTGTAAAATAATGAACATATAGGCATTTATTATATAAACCTGCCTAGCAGTACTTTGTTTCATAAAAAAATTAAGCATAATACATTTTTTGCTCTGAAAGTACTAAAACCTTATTTTCAAAGAGAAAAAAATAGAAAATCTAGATATATTTGTAATTTTCCAGAGTAAATTCCTTATTTTTTCTCTTAATCTGATAAAAATTGATTTTTATCAATTTTATCAATCCCTCCAAACTTCCAAAAACTCCCTCTCCAGATAAATAACTTATGGCATCTGTATAAGGATTCCATGCCTACATATATTGAACACTAATGCTGCGATTTCTTAAATCTCCTCTTATTTAATGGAATGGCCTGTTTATGCTTCAGTGTGTTTTTGTGATGTTGAGAACTCTGTTGCAGATTCTTCAGAACCACCTTTTCCATCTTTTGCATTCGCTTTTCATAATAGCTCACTCTTGGCAAGAAAGCTATTATGGAATTTAGTTCCTTACTGCTCCACAGTCTCTCTTTCCTTTCCACTTCTTTGCTAGTGTGAAATATTTGTTCACTTATAATTTCCATATAATTATATGGAAATAATTTCCAACCTCTTTCTCACCTTTTTTCTCTTCGTGGTGCCTCCCTTATTGCTGCCTTCTCTTTTTTTTCCATCCAACATCAAGTCTCTAAGCTTATGAATAAGCCTCCAGAATTTGAATTTTTCTACCTCTTCTCCAACCAAGATGAGTTCAGATTTTATGAATGGTCTTATCTATGCTTTTACTTACAAGGGGACAACATACATGACAACAAAAATGTCCTGCAGTTTTCTGATGCTGGGAATGAATATAAGTTTATTTATTTGAGGGACTGGTCTGAAAATTAAAATAAAATAAAATAACCCTCACATACATTGATCTTTTTATTTTATAAAATAATCGATTTATTTAATTTTAAGGTTACCTATTCTAACTGATGCTAGAACTATCCCAATCCCCATCTCAAACCTTCAGACTGAAAATTAGCATTTATTTGCTTTTTTCTTCAGTAACCTAATTTCCCCAAACACAAATGTTTTCTATCTGTATGCACTCCCCTCTCTGTGTATCAAGTACCATATTGCCTCTAGAATAAATTACTGACTGAGCTAGACACCAGGAAAGAATACCCTTTTGTGCCATTTCACTGCAAGGGATTTCTAGGCCTGAATATGCCTCTTTGTTGTACAATGGTGAGCTAAAGTTGCCACAATTAATTTTGTGTTGAAGCTGACCTAATCCACAGTGGGTTAATGAAAGGAAAAGTGATCAAAAAGCAGGTAAAAACAGTAGTTCCCAAACATGACAAAAGACCTCAGCTTTTACTGTGGTATCATCCCTTCTCTACTAAAACCAGCTAGATTCTGACAGAACAAAGGTAGTAGGATATTGATTAATGTTAGCATCCTAAATGTTATCTCTGTAGTCAAAGTTGTCTGTCCAAGCTATGTTTTGTGGAGAGGAATGGAGGCAGAGGAGGGCCTCTGGTTTGCAGAGGATGTCCATACTCCAGGTGTCTTAATGGACACATACATGAGGATGAATCTCCCTTTGCAAGATGATGGTGAGTAGTGTACTGGAGCTCTAATGGGTAAACTCAGATTTTAGCAAAGTTTTTGGAGTTACTGTTTATTGAGGGTTACCATCCTTGGAGTGAAAATGGCAGGAAGGGTGCCATTTCTCTTTTCAGATGCCGCAGTTCACAGTCTGCTATGTTGTGTACAGAACCTACAGCCCTAGTTTAATTAAATGCTTTGATAATACACCGTTGACAAACATGTCATTGTTTCCAGGGTAGAAACTTCCCCAAAAGGATTACAGTAGACACGCTAGGATAGTATCACACTCAGACTTTGCCTAATCTTACTGTGTAGTTATCTGCAAAAGTCCTTATACTTTGTGTAGCCCCACTGAAAATACTGAGACTAATAGCAGATTAAAGCACTACTCAGTAGGAAATTATGCGGGAGTACTGGGACACTTTGAGATTCCATCCATATTAAAAAAATCTTATTGAAAAGAAGAATAATTCAACTGAGAACAACGATGGGCATTTTCTTTTCCTCACCAACCCATGCACAATAAAAAATCAGCATTCTTCGTTCAGCTGGGAACTAGTTCTTATTGCAACTGTGTTTCATCACTGTTGCTTGTGTACTGGATGCATGCTGAATGAGCCTTAGCTCCAAAATAGCAAAGCAAGAAATTGTAACGGCAGATTTTTTTTTAAGGATAAATAAACATTTCTTAAACAACTGTGGACCTGGATTCAGTTTTGGCCATTTGTTTTGGAAGAAGGAGGGGAAAGGAAAGGAAAGCAGTACATTTCAGTTTGAGGTGGTATGTGATAATCTTACTCATTTAAACCAGTATTGGAAAGTCAGTGCTTTGTACCAATTTGTTCTGGATATCTTTCACTGTCAGGTAGCAACTAGTGCGGTGCAATGAGATATGTGGAAAGGGAGATGGCACAGGCTTTACATCAGCTGGGACTTGCATGTTTTGTAAAGCAGAAGAACTGTGTTTCATGCGTTTCATAATCTGACCTTGCTCATTTTGTGCATTACCCAAAGCCTGCCACAATCACTGGAAACATTCCCATAGCCTTCAGTGAGGTGTGGACGGGATTAGGTCTCAGCTAGCAAAGAGGTGCTTGGAGTACTCGACTAGCCTTGCTTTCCATAGCTCTCAGTCCTGTATCTGTGTTTGTGTTTACAGTAAAGAGAAGGAATAGAAAGATCAAAAGTCCCTGGAGACTGCTTCAGAAACCAGTGCCTGACTTCTTTTGCAAAAGCATTTGCTTTTTTTTTTTTTTATTTGACTTTTTTTTTTTTTTTTAACCTCAGAAGAAATAAGGGAAAGGGACATGGAATGTAGAGATGCATTTATTTGTTTGATGAGCATTTCCAGTGTGTCCATATTTATAATTCAACCTGGTATCTCAATCTGAACGTGTTTTATTGTTGGTGTATGGGAGTAAGCTGTCACCCAAAGTGCCTGCTAGGAATTTCCTAATTAACATGCTAATCAAGGTTTGCCTGAAGGTGTTGTTTAGATTCACTAGCAATACAAAGAAGTAGCTAACAGACACATGTGGAGGGACTTGTAGAAATAATGTTTCCAGAGAATACTGTCAACTTGTACTGAGAACATCAAGGACACAAAAATATCAAATTAATTAAAGTGAGTTATAGTTAGTCACAAGGACGCATTAAGTAACCGGTCTTAACAAGATAGTATTAAACTGAGCTGTGAGGAGAGAGAGGGGTAAGGCGCTTCCCTGTGAGAGTGCCTTAGATACGGGAGAAGTTTTGGAAACTTAATCTCGTGACAGAAGAAAGCAACCTGGAATAGTGGGATTTTGCAAGTGACTGCTAGTATACTTCCTGAAGAGGGAGCAAGACTCAAACAGCTCCAGTTGGGCAATTCTCTGCTAGCAGCTGAAGCTGTATCATTCCATGCTGATAGCCGCATCAGTCTCCCTGTAGCATAATGCCACCAGCTAGCAAGTCCCTTTAGATGGGGCTGTGCACTAGGCTTTTCATACCAGGTGTAGGTCTGAGTCTAAACAAAATGCTGGCAAGTTGGCGTGATGGAAAGAGAATTTCCTCTGGAGAGGGCCAAGAGACAGCAAACTGAACTATAATTTTGCAGAATTCAGGAACCTCTTCTGTGTCACAAAATATTTCCTAAACAACAGGGCTCTGAAGTGAGCCAGCTCAACCTGGCTGGCTGGCTGCGAATACACAGATGGGAACAAACAGACCGCCAGAAGCACCAGTGCTTCCCTCTGTGGAGTTACAAAATGTTTGTAATGTCTTCCACATGTTAGCATAAGAGGCACCTTAGAAACATGAATGATAAATGATAGCAGCACAAATGATGATTTCCATTGTAGGAAAAGGCATTTGTAGGCAATAATTTGGCACATTTATCTATTAACAACAGATTAGTAGGAAGCTTAAAAAGAAGATGGGGTGGCATAATAAGGTTAATGATCTCACCATGCACCTAAATACATTCAGCTGTGTGGAATTTATATTGCTAATTTACTCAGTGAGAAAGCCTTCTGTTGGCCACTGTGGACTCAAGCAGAGTGCAGCATTCTGATTTGTTACAAGGAAAACCATCAAGGATTAATTTTGAGTTTAGTGTGTATTTGAGTAATGAAAGCAAAAGTCTGAAGGCTATTAGCAATCTCTTTGGGAAGGTAGTCAACTTCTATTTAAACTGTAAAGCTAAAGTTACTAACTATTGAGTATGCTGCAAGTAAGCTGACTACACAGTAAAATATGGAAGTGATAGAATGTATTACAAAGGCTTACTATAAGAGTTACTGTAAGAGTCAGTCTGTAATTCAAAAGCTTCCTGTAATGAATTTTTTTTTTTAATTTAAAAAAAAATATTAAAAAAAAAAAAAAGCTGTTTGGTTTTTACTGATGAAGTAAGAAAATTCAATATGGTAGCCAACCGTTATGAATGCATAGTTTCCTGACTCTTTGAAGGATGTTTGAAGCATCAGCAAGATGTACACACATTAACAGATGTGCATGTATTCTCATTGTCATGGTCCATTCTGGTTCAAGTAGAATATCATAATCTATCAGAAGAAAATCTGAGTGTTGCCGGTCTTTATAATTTTATTTGCCGTGCATAGTTTTTTTCTCATATCAACAAGAGATGACAGGTTGTAGCACTCATTGCACACAAGGACTGTGCAGAGCCTTGGAAGCACAATTTCAAGCTTTGTTCTTGGCCTATCCCTAACTGTTTTTCAGTATAGCACCAGGGTTTTATATTTTGCTCGTTTGCCTGAGAAATGTTAAAAAGAAATTACAAACTTAGAATACCTGTATAATCATGTATAATCATAAAACCTTGCTAAAGGTTTTAGGCAAGTTGTAAATATTTGTTTGGAAGCAAATAGTCCTGGTGTGAATTCATGTTATTAGCCTGTGTTTGAGTAACAGTGAGTCACCAAGGTCAGAGACATTCTGTCTTATCATATTGTTTTTGAGGGAAATAAACAAAAATGGCTGTAAATTGCATGTGTGTGGATGGCGGGAAGAGGGGGCAGGCAGCTATGGAAGATATATTTGTATCCTGTGGCCTGTCTTTGTTTCCGTAAATAGGCACAAGATGATAGATAATTTACATAAATAAATACATTTACTGTGCTATGTCAAGATGTAAGCATAACGCTTAAAGCTGCGAAATTGAGACTGTACTTTTGGATGAGAGGACTTCATAAATCTGTAACTATGAAACAAACTCAGAGGACTAGAGTATGGATGGATATATGGATTTACAGTTTATTTTGCTTGCTTTGCTCTGCAGAGCTAGATATAATCTTGATACTTTTTCCTGTGAGGTTATTGCCCATATGAGCCTAGGAATGATACTGCATTTGGCAACACAGCCTATGAGAGTATTATGTTGGAAACTAAAAATGATTAGTAAAATGAAAAGTCAAGTGAAAGTAAAAATGAGGTAGTTATCTACAAAGAAGCAGGAGACCTCACTGAAGGCATTAGGCATGCTAAACACGTCTGGTGTATCTATTTACAAGAAAGCCTAAACTGTACCTGTCTTTTCTCAATATCATGGAATACTGTGGCAGGTAAGGTATTGCTGTATGGCCATGACAGCAAGATGCTTCCAGATCTCTGTGCCTTTGATCCCAGTCTTACAGATTATCATTTCAGTCTTCAAAGAGAACGTGTCATCACACCAGAGAGACCTAAAAAGTGGTTAAAATTGTACTAAAAAGAACAGTAGTAGCATTTCCAGCAGAATCTGGCTGAGCTTTAGATGCCCAGAGATTTGGTGTTGAGCTGTATTGTTTCCACTGTCCTCACACAATTTCTTTTTTTTCTGCAACAAGGTTTGTGTTCTCAGTTTTCTTATTCTAAATATAAGTAGAAACAAGTCTAAGCAATTTGTTAATTCACTCAATTGTACACAGTTCTTGTCCAAATCTACTGTGAAAGTAAGAACAAAACAAACGTGACAAACTAACAATTAAAACAAGCTGAAACAGAATGTGCTTTAATATTGTATCCAGACTGCAATAAAGGAAGAAATTCTATGGAACCGGATGATAAGGGTGTTGTTTTTGTTTTTTTTTTTCTTTTTTTTCTTTTTTTTTTGCCCCTAAATCGTCAGTCAATTGTCAGCATTGACAAGACTTTTTATCATTCACAGAAGACAAGCAACATTAGTACTTGTGTTGCAGTTGTCCATATCTCATTTATGAATGTCTGAAATCAAATCTAACAGAAATATGAATCAACTGCAGTTCTATAGTTGCACAAAATAATGAAAGCTCTTTGGTGTGACTGAAGCAGTATCACAAAATATGGAAATTTATTTTGATCACATGAATGAATAAATAGTTTGGAATTGTTTTTACCTTTAACAAACATACATAAAAATTACACACAGTCATTCAGTATATTATAAGTAGATTGTTTACCTACTTTATCAACTGCAGTCTTCATAATCCTGCTGTTCTAGGTTCATCATTGTATATTTTACTATGTGTTAGCCTGTAAATATCATCGTATAAGCCAAAAAGATCCAACTACTTATTAATGAATTTAAAACTACTTTCAGCACTATCTGGATGTTTGGAACTTTTGTTTCTACTTGTGATCTTGGGGATGCTTTTGCAAATTCAAAATAGTTTAGGTAAATATACTTTAACATTTTGCCTTGCTTTCTCAGTATAATCTTCTCAAATCTTAAGATAACTTTACTAGATAATGCAATATTTTAATTCATTCCCTGAATGGAAAATTGTAACTATTTCAATTTTAATAGAGCGTACTTGAATATAGTTTAATTTTAATGGTGCTGTTTGAGTGATCTGTCTATAAAACACTTTTACTCAAGACTCAAAATTTGCCAGACATGGTTATACAAAAAATATTTTTTCATTTTCTTCAGGTGTTCACCTAGTTCCATTATTTTACAAAATAGTTACTGCAAAATATCTTTTCTTTCCAGTGGAGGCTATCTGTGAGTAGTTTCCTTGTCCTTACTAAACACAAAAGATAAACTTTCTGAACAGTATTTAAGAAGAGATCTCTTGCTACTCACCATCATGAATACAAAGAAATATGGCTCCATAAAATCAGACTATTTCAGGAAATTTGGTCTTTCTAGTAAGCAGGGAAATAAAAGTATGGACTATGTGCAACATATACAGTTTAGGACTATTTAAACTCTAGTGTATCTAACAGAACACTAATCTTACTGGAATTACAGCCAAACGGCTTTGTCTAATACCAAAAGCTAAAATTATTCATGTCTACTAAGGTCATTACCTTTTTATTGTAGGTAGCGTTGTCAACTATGTGTTAGTTTTTTGTTGTTGTTTGTTTGTTTGTTTGTTTTTACCTTCTAAAAGAAGCTTTTATCGGCATGTTTTCTCTGACTGGACACATATATGCATTTATTTTTATGTTCCAGCTGACCAGGACTGCTAAAACATTATTTCTTCATGAAATCTTGAAAATTCTAACTGAGGAGAATGGATTACTACTTTTCACTCCTTTTTAGCCTTACCTTGTTGACTGAAACAGCTCAGACCTGCATTGTTTTGTATCTCTATTCTCATATCACTTTTATTAGCAGAGGGTTGGTAAAAAATAAAAATAAAAAAATAGAAACACTAGTAATGTTTCTGTATTACCAATTTGCCAAAAGACTGCTCAGTTAACCTTATTACACTTACATACTTAGTTACAATAGCATGTTAACTGGAAAAGGCTGCATAATATGTTAAGTGTTATTAAACTGCTTCAATTAAAACACCAGCACATGATAAATACAAACCTTATCCTCAATTGTTCACAAAGTACATCAGTGCTATATTATGTGAGCTGTGAAATTTTAAGTTCAGTTGCTGCAGGTTCATCTTTATCTCTCAGTAATAACTCATGAGATATTATACATTCTGCATTTAAGTGGAAAGTACAGAATTGTATCAAAGGTATGGAAAAAACAACAACAAAGAAAACAATCATTAATATTTCTATATTTTACAATCTTGGTTGACATCAATGATTCATAGCACTTTATAGAAGTTTTTAAAAATTCATTGTACTTTAACTATTTGGATCATTCATTGTCTTGGATCTTTTAGATTTTGCAATTTTAACAAGTGCCAAGTAAGGGCATTGCATCTGTAGTTAATATGATTAATTATTAAACTACCAAGAGCAGTCTTGGAATCTCTTTGAATGAGTTTTGTTACAACTATAACAGTTGGCAAACCTGTTCTGTTGTAACTAGTTTTGAGAAAATAATGTGCTAGTGTCTTCAATTATTTTCAAAGTCATAAAAACAAAGAGCTCTAATATAAATTAAATCTTAAAATGTCAGACTTCCCCCCTCAAAAACACCAACACATGCCTTTTAATACAAAGTATTTGTTGTCTTTAACATTTGCCTACAGACTCAAAATTTACTTTAAATAAACTATATGGTCTTAAAGCATAGTTCAGAGCTTAATTGCATAGTGACTAACTTCCTTTGGGAAATCTATTGTGTTTTATGGTGACTATCAAGAGACTCATGTTGCACAGATCTCCCTCCTTTCCCCATGGGGACATGGATGATAGAGTTCTTTTTGTTGTTGTTTTCTGTTCAGCTTGAAAGTAGTCTGTTGAAGCTGCTGCATTGTTAATGGAAACATGCTGTGTAGTGCCCAAGATACTCTCCTTTGAAATAGGAAATTAAATTTTAAAAGCTTAATTAAGATAATGCTGAAGATCCAGTTTACCTACAAACAAATGGTATCAGAGTTAAGGGAGTAAATGCTGCTATGCCAAAACGATTCCAGGACAGAGATCTTCAGGCTGATCTGGTGCTGTTTTATTCATAAGCAATCCTGTAGTTTTCTTATTTATTGCTCATCACTAGCAAGGTAGCAGATAATTTAATTTGTGATATCACTGACAGAGAGGCTTCCTCATTACCATCAAGTTAATTTGTGCTATTAAAAGTGTCTGTTACCTTCCCACTCGTATTATGAGCCACCGTAGGATGTGTTCTATTGCAGAGCAGCACGTTCCATGAACTCTTGCTTATTAGAGAAATGTAGTGCAGCCTGTGATTAGAGTATTTAAATTTCAGAGTGTTCCAAGGACCTGGTATAAATTAAGAAAATACTGAGTGAGCTTCATTTATGGAAATTTTGCTTAGTATCCAGAGATCCACTGAGGAGTTGTGGGATTTGATCTAGTATGCAAATACTGATATGATATTAGTGGTTTATGAAGTAGATCATATGTTTCTTTGTAAGACCATAAGCAGAAATTCAGACGTTGAATGTCTTAGTCCAAGAAGTCAATAAAGCTTTATGTGCTGACAGTTCCACTACTTTTTCACCTGTTGATTACAGAATTAGGATTGTCTTACAGCTATCTGAAAGGTCTCATGTACTCTGAAGGACCTAAGAATGCAAATGTCTACTACCCACTAAAATAACACAAGAAGTATGTTGATTAGGTCTTGCTGGGGTGATATCTGAATAAAATTTTATTATTATTATTTAAATCTTTTAAGTATTTTGCCTTTAAAAGTATTGCTTACTGTATTGTTTAAGGAAATCTGAGTTCTTGTAATTTGTGTTAAAAGGTGGGACAGAAGAAATTCTGAATATTTGATATTGCTTGCCAAGATCCAACTATAAGAGTAGGATGCACATCATTATCATTAAGGATGTGGAGTTTATGTGAATGAATGTTAAGATGTGTAAACTGCCTGCCTGGAACAGGATCCATAATCAGCACCATTTTTTCTGTTCAGAAGAAAAGCTTCAACTGGATGAAGACTACCAAGCGTGATTTTCCAGAACAGCAAAAAACACAAATGGATTGGGGAAGGAAGAGGATGGGAGAAGGGGAAACAGTAGGCACTTTCTGTCTTTCATCTCTATACCCTTTACTGAGCTTAAGCACAGAAATGTTCAGGGCTTCATTCCCTGCTAACTAAAACTTGCGGTCCTTGTGTCTAAGTCTCTTATGATCTCATCTCTATTACAACATACTCTTTAAGAGGAGGTACTTATAAAACAGCTCCCTGAAATAGAAGTAGTAGCAGCTGGGGATAGTTGAGCCTGCTGTAGCAAGCAAGCAAAAGCTTGCATTAAAAATATGAAAGATACAAGACATCTTATGTGACACTTTTGAGGCCTATCAAAAGGCTTGTCTCTGTACAAGCAGATGCAGAACTGGGAAGCTGAGTGGGAACCCTTCTGTGAGACTCCTGAGCATTATTACAAATCTCACCTGTGCTTGTGTCAGTTAGATACTGAAGGTTCTTCAGGGAATATGTCAGAGTGACATTCAGTGACAACACCTGGAAATATACCAGATTATTAATGGTAGGCAATTCTCACAGGCTGCCTGCTTTCCCTGCCTGCTGTCAGCCAAGTGATGCAGGAATCCTCTCTGACACTGGTCACAAATAGGAGTCTAAATCTTCTTATATTGAAAAATGTTCCATGTCAATATGTGTTAGCCAGATAAACAGTATCAAACAGAATTAACTTTAACTTGAGGCAATGTTGCAGTATCTTGCTGTAGGTAATCAATGCAGACTCAGGTTTTTGCTCAGAGAGGCCCCACATTCACTAAGCTCAACTCTGCTCCAATGGACATACTCCTTTCTGTAGGGCAAGCCAAGGCTTCAGACCCTATTAAGCCCTAAGTCTCTAGTGAAATAAGACTTCCCCCTAAAAAACAACATTCTCTCTTGCTTGCTTTTTCATGCAGGCTACGTTTAAAGTTACAATTCATTTCTCTGTCTCTCAATCACTCTTCTGGGGTCAAAGCAATTTCTCAGTTGTAAACGCCTGGCCTCCGCAGATATAGCAGTTGTGTTTCCTGATTAAAATATTTCAGAATTTGGTCCTTTAGGAGCACACAGACCAACATGAAAATCCAAAGCTAGAGCTCAAGGGAAAAAACAAAACAAAACAAAAAAACTGTCAGATGTGCTGTGAGTCACAGTTCATGAGTATCTGATGATGACATTGATAGCACACAGTAGATTTACCAACAAAACAATACTAGCAATTTGCATATACCAGCAATGAATCAAGTGGGAAGCTCTATACACACACACACGCTTACTCTCCTCCAGGTTCACTATAGCAACTTGGCTTTGAGATGTCATTCATTTCCAACGCAGTCTATAATTTGAGGTTGCCTGAGATCAGAACTCTATTTTGGGCCTTCTCCCTCCCCTCGCCTGGACTCCTTGCAATTGCTGCATTACAAATTTTCACCTTGTTCCTGTATGGGTGCACAAGACAGCTGGGGGTGGGTCCTGCATGGGCAATCGAGAAACCCCTCTTTTTCTTCCCTTGCTCTATCTTTGGCCTGGAGATGATAGTCATTTTCCTCTGTATTTGAACATTAGACTCATAAACAGAAAGAATTGAGTCTGTTGCTTTTTTTTGGCTAAACTTGGATGGGTCTTGATGGATCTCCTTATAACCTTATAATCTCTTATGGTAACAGTAATTATTCTTTCACAGCAGTTTTTGCTCTTGTGCTTCTGAAATACTCTTGGCAGGTTTCAGCAGCTAAGGAAGAATTTCTCATGCAAGTTAGACTGACAGAAAGATCTGTGAACTCTTTTCACATTAATTGGAGAGTATAGGCAGGATTAAAGTCCGATATGCCTGATTGTGATTTGTTTCCAGCTTTTAACTGGTGTGCAGTGAAGGTGAGGGTCAGAAAATGATCACATCCCAGAAGGACTTGCCCTTAGTATCTTGGAGAAGGAAACCTGAGGTTCTCACATGCACAGCCTCCAAAACACAAATATGCCCCCTTTGAAAGAAGGTGAAAGAAAGCTTTTGTAAGTATAAGGCAGAGGCTGGCTGACTTAGGCTGTTCTTTGGTGGTTGTTAAAGCAAAATAAAGGGAGGTAGGTTTTAGCCATATGACTGAAGAGCATGGTTGTGCTTTTCATCTTGAAGTGTATCCATTTGTTTTATTCTCTTCAATCCACTGTTCTCTGATTTATACATTAGTCAGAATTATTTGTAGGCTTTCCATTTTGTCTTTTAAAGTCAGTCATTCTGAGGCATTCACAAACACTCAATTATGAATATTCATTTAGGGAAAGCATGTGGCAACTTTACTGTCCTCTGTTCAAATGACTTACAACTAAAAGCAATGTGAACCACATACTTCAGTGTACTATCATTTGCAATTCAAGCATACAGTATTAAATCTTTGCAAATACTTGAGCTAGGGAAGCTTTTTCACTGGAGTATTTGGGAAACACAAACAAAAAAGAATATGAACAAAGCAAATGAATATTCACATAAAATTTTTAACCTGTTCTGCAGGCTGTCTTCAGAGATTCTTTTTTTTTTTTCCTGTTTTATCAATCTTATATTTAAAAAGCAATTAAAATAATGACTGACACCAGATCAGATTCTTTATGCCTAGCCACTCTTTCAGGTCTTGTGGGTAGATTTTTCTAATTTTGCTATTTCCAACTGAGGATTCTCTTAAAGTGGAGAAATCCTAGGTGACCAGGAACAAATGAGATTGTTCTTTATATCTCTTCTTCTGGAGCTCCTGGTGCAAGCAATGCCAAAGGAGATGATGGCAGCTGATAAAATTTAGAGTACCCTAATGCATTTTGAGCTTGGCCTGGAACTGAAAGCAAGGATACTATGACTTTTCATTCAGCTTTGTGACAGACTGGTTTAGCTGTGTAAATAGTAGTAGTGCAGAGACTTTATTTCTTCTTTAGTGTACTTCAAAACATATTCCAGATTACATCTACAAAACAACATCATGATATTTGTAGATCTCTGTACACTATGGAAAAAATATTGAAAGGAAATAAGTGAAAAGTTGCAGTATTACTTCATTTTCTTTCAAGCATTAGGTATATTTTTTTCTAAACACTTTCTCCAGAGATTAATAAACCAATGATGGTATTAAATCATGGAAACACAGGTGAGACCATGAAAAAGAGATTTGGGTGGAAAAGGCAACCAAATCATATAGGAAAGAACATATTACTCATGTGTCAGGTAACAAACATTAAATGGTAGAGCATAACAACTGAATGTAAGCTTTCCATTAGTTTCTAAATAGAGGCTATAGGAGTGTGTGTATGATCAGTCATGGAGAAATAGGAACCTTCTTCAAAAAATTAGATGGTAAGGTGCAGTGGGGATTATGCTTTAAGTTATATGAATTGTTGACTGGATACAAGAAGAAAATTTTTCACCATGAGGAGAGTGAACAGGTTTCCCAAAGAGGTTGTGCAGTCTCCATTCCTGGAGACCTTCAAGGTTAACCTACATAAAACTCTGGGTAACTTGATTGAACCTCGTAAGTCACCCTGCTCATCCAGGAGGTTGGAGTAGAGACCTGTTGAGGGTCCATACAATGTGAAATATCCATGGTCATATCTTGTATTGCAATATGTTAATGAAGCCAGAGGGAGGGACCAACAGGGAGAGAGTCAAATGTAAAAGACATACCAACAGAATTGTTCACCTAAGAGTGAACAGATAGATGCAAAGAAAAGATGGACAGTGCCTAGCACTATGTAAAGTAAGGAGGGACAAAAGAGCACCTTGTACAATGTTGAAATAAAGTACACTTTCCCTGCTTCTTTTGTGATAATTAAGAAAAGATACTCTGCTCTGTTACATTCAGTTATTGCATTATCCAATCCAGCATTATTTATTTAGAAGCAGACTGCCAGTGTTGAGGGATTTAGAAGGCCTTAATGATAGGAATTAAAACGACAGCTGATGACCTGCAAGTGAAAAGAATGTGGCATTATCCCCCAAGATATAAGCTACATTTGTGCATTGGTTTATTATTTATTATGATCTGTCATGTGCATCTGAGAAATTGCACATCAGGATCTATAACTGTCCTACAGCGTATTTTGTAAACTTTGGCTGCTAAACTGATAACCTTGTTGTTATGTTTATTTTTTCAAAACAACTCAACTTTGTTTGCACACCCAATCCCATCCTCTTACCCACCAATTCTTGTTTGGAAATAAGAAGATATTTGTCTCTTAACATTAGCTCTTTTGAAAGACATCATACTGTCTGATTCACCTAGTCAAAACCTTTTTTTTTTTTTTTTTTTTAATTTTATTTCATTTGGGCATTCCTTGTCAAACACCAAATCCAAACCTAAGTTATTGCTGGCCTGGGAGCTCTGTTTCTTTTATGCACTCTGCCAAACTCTGGCATACAGCCCAGAAGGAGCTTAAAGAAAACTTATCTCATTTCCACTGAGGTCTAATAGGTATGGGAATTCCCCTGAGATAGTATAGAAGTAATTTTCTCATCAGCTGTCAATGGTCCCAATCCACATGACACAGATAATTTAAGCATCTCAAAAGGGTAGCTTTAATTTAACAACATCTCAGACTGGGTCTATGACCTTGAACAGGAACATGTGTTTTTCCCTGGTTTGTGAAACTCTGCTGTATTTTATTGAACTTCTGTTTTTCTAATGAAATTGGTCATTTTCGTAGGAGATAGACACGAGGTATTCCATGAATTCTTGCAATAATTATATAGTTGAAGACCAATTTTACCTGTGTAGAACAACTCTTGACATTCTATGGAGTTTGGCTGAGAAGGGGGGCATCCTGCAGAAACTTCTGTCATCACCTAATAGAAAAAACATTTTTTTTTCTCACTTTTTCTCATCTTCACCTTTGCCTGTCAAATGACAAATTCAGGCATTAGAGACTGCTGAGCAAAGAGCTTTTACAGAAAATGATGTGTTATATGTTTGTAGGTGATGTCCCTGAGATAATATGTAGAACTGTGTGATAAATGTGCACTGTACTTTGCCTCTGGCCAGGGTTGACTGCAACGTTCAGTTTAGTGACAGAACAAAGGAACAGGAAAAGAAGAAACAAAAACATCCAGGTTGCCTAAACCTGAATTGTTCTTCATTTGTTGCTTTTTGTTTTTCCTGGGGGATGAGAGAAGAATAAGTTATTGAAATGAGTTTTGTTTTGTTTTTTGAGACATTTTAAACTATTTTGTAAGTGAAGCAATGGAAGCAAAAGCCTTATTTTGGACGCAGATTTTAAGTATTATTCACAAAACACTGAAAACATGAATGCGATTTGATAAAGCATGAATATATGATGTGATATGATTTGGGACTGGGAGAATAACGCTGAGGTTCAGTGAAGACTGCAACAAGAGAGTAATGGGGGAGCACTAAGCAAAATGCACTTACTGGGAATTGGAAGGTCCAGATTTTACTGAACCAATTTTAGTGCAAGATCAGAATATGCCAAAGGAAAGACTAGATGTGTGGAAGGAATATCTCATGGCTGGATCAAGTCATTTCCTGTTTTCAGCAAAGCACTGACAGAGTAAATAGTACTTACATAGAGAATACTGAGAGAGCAGCACAGTTTTTTTTTAGTGTCTTCTCATTCTGTGTCCTAATATATTATGGATATATTCCATATCATATTCTTTTCCTACTGTGTTTGACACATTATAGCTGAAGGTATTTTTGCTTTGTAAAGGAAAGACAAAAAATAATATTTTAAAAACACTGTAAAATGTTATTTTCTACAAGAGAAAATGTACACAGAACACACTGTGATTGGAAGGGTGTAAAGATTTTTATGGGAATTTAGTTCTTCCCTGAGTAATGCAGCCATCCCAAACTCATAAAAGCCTTCCTGCCTCTCTGCACTGCCATGTATCTTGTTTCTGGAAGGCCATAAATATTGACTTTCATACATTTATATTCTGGCAAATATGTATGTATGTATTATATGTATGTATTATTAAATTCAAGTGTTGTGTTGTTTTTTTTTTTTTTTTCTAATTTTTATATTTCAAGATCCACAGGCACATATTTTCTAGTAGGAGTACTTGATTGTCTTGGGAGTGGGGTTGAGAGGAAAAGAAAAAATCAAACTGGTTTTAAGATAGAGCTTATTTGGTGTCACTGGACTTGTCTAAGAGAGTAGGAGGCCAAACACCCTGTTTGTTCTGTTCAGGTGCTTGCATGTCTTGTTGAAGCCTATAGTCACTTCAGAAAAAAATGTTTTCACTCAAAGGTTTAAGCATCCTTTCTTTAATTCAAAGCAGGAGTTTGATTTTATTTTTATTTATTTGAGTTCAATAAATCTCGAATGTTTCTAAAGTTTGTGATGCTATGTTTTTGATTAGCAAATTCAGATTTTCAGAAAACAGATATTTGATTAAATGGCTCAAGAAACCAAATTCATTTTTCCTTACTAAATCCTACCAAAATGTTGCACGTTGAAATATTTATAAGTTTTCTTGTTTATTTGTTTGCTGTTCTGTTTTGTTTTCTTTTGTTTTGTCTGTGATGCCAAAATGAATAGAATTTAACAGTTAAAGGAGTTTTTTTTCAGTACACTCAGTCCAATAACTGACTTTTCTTTATAAAAAATCCAGCTCTGCAAATGCGGACAACTCTCTATCTGTGGGATTTTTTCAGAAAGAACAACATAGAAACAGAGTTTTAAGCTAATTGCTGACAATTTTAAACTGTTCTGCTTTTGATTTGAAAACATTCTGTGTAAGCTAAAGCTTTCAGTTTCCAGAAAGTGTCTCACCCGCATCCGTAATTTTCCTCCTTCTGATTGTAGAACAGAGTATTGTTTTTCTAAACTATAGCATTTATCACTGATGGTCATAACAGTTTCTTTTGTTTAAATTTCTTTTTTTTTTTTTAAACAACTCAATTTAAACACCATCAAGCAAACAAGTTAGGTTTAACTTTCCTAAAATAATTTAGGATTATCTTTTTTGATTTCCTTTTGGTACTCGTGAGACCACTCTGAGTGACTGTGGTTTAGGACCACCAGTGTCTTAATGGGAAACAGCTCTCAATCTGCAGTCCGTTTTTCCTATGTTCCCTAAAATTTTGATTATAAAACCCTAGCTTGTTTTTGATGATAAAACATGATGATGATGTTTTTGATGATAGCATTTTGATGATAAAACCCTCGTAGCTCACAGCCAAGCTTGGCAGGTGTTGGGTTATGCTATCCTGATCATCAAGGCCAGGGAGCCACAAGAGAATACTGGTCTGAGTCTTAGCACTGAGCTATGGTTAAAACAGGACATCACATTGAATAGTGGGTTTCCTCTCTTGCTGCATGTACCGCAACTGTACAAATAACAATATTGAGTGGTTTTACTTCTTGCGGGAGGTAGCAAACTGATGTTTTATCTGAAGTCTAATTTTTAGGTCCTAGATCCAAATTTGAATTCCAAATTTACCTTGATGTAGCTGAACACAAATATTAGTATGATAGTGGGTAGGGACATTGAACAGTGTCGGACATTTAAAGGGACATTTCTAATACTGACTTCTATTGTTTGGATTGATTGCTGGTACAAGGAAGTCAGCCCACAACTTTCCTCAAAGTGATTATGACAGAATAATTCACTTAGATGTTTTATGACAATTTATTTATAAAATATTTGCATGTTAAATGCAATTGTTCTCCTTTAAACTAAGTTTACATTAATCTTTTAACTAAGTTTCAGGAATGATATATCGAATGAGCTAAGCTTCCGTAAGTTCCAGTATTCTGCTTCATGAATAAAACTGTCAAAGTAAAGCAGCCAATAACTCTCTGACTTGACGTTATGTTCAGTATAACAAATAAATCTTTAGAATCTCGGCAGACCTGGCAACTTCATTAACAGTTATGCCTGCAGCAGAGAATGAAAGAAAATCAATTCATGGAGTGCGATATTTTAGGGTTTACAGAAGAGAGGGGTTAGTGGATTGCTGATGAACCTCCTGTGTTTTAGGTTAACCTTACTCTTATAGAGGGGAAGAAGAATATAAAACTATACGAGGTTAAACTTTGTTTATCCTTTATTGTCTAGTAATCAGCAATTTACAAAATCAGTCTCTTGTCAACAGAAATATAATATTCATGAAGCAGATGATTCTCTCTCCCTCCTTCTGTTCTTCTAACTCAACAGGCCTTTTCAAAACAAAGTCTTTTGGAAAAGATTTTGAGGTTTGCTGTAGTTGTCCTGTTCTGCATATGTTTAATTTTTAATATGGAGTATATTAGCATTGAACCTGGATTTTCATAATGGTCTGCATGGTCCATGAGGTTCACACAGGAAAATAGATCACAAATTGAGAAGCTGAATATATAAAAATTATCTTTGATGAAATATACATGATTCCCAAGGAACACTGAGCATGGCAGCTGCCTTCTGTTTGGGTTGACTTGAAACAATCTGTTTGCCTAACTGCTACATACGTAAGTCCATCTTTCTAACTTCTGGAATGAAATGATTCTATTTTGGAATTCACACATATGGCCACATATGGCTTCATGGATCTTTGATTTCCCATTTTTATTATTCTTGCAACTCCTGATTTTTTTTTTTTATTCTTGCAACACTGAATTTTCATTTGTTACAGAAGGGTAAGAGTTGTATGCGATGATTTATGGAATATGGCAAGAAAAAAAATACAGTAGAAAATCCTTACAGAGCATCGTTAACAAAATAGCTGGAAAATGAATAGCTTATGACCTTTGGCAATATGATGTAGAAAGGTAATGTGTCATTGACAGGGCTTATGCTTAGTTTCTGGATCATTGTTGTTTTAAGGAGATTATAATGTATACCCTGAAATTTAAAAATCTTATGCCAGGAGTTTTTTCTCCTGAAAGAAAATAATACATATTTCTACTCAGTAAAAACAAAATGAACACCAGCAAGAGGGTATAACATGAAGTTTCAGTATTTTTCTCTTTATAAGTATGATCATTCAAAATGTAATGGAAAAAGGATTTCTATTTCATATCTTCTGGGAAATAATGTATTCTTTTTAATGAAAATGCATTTTTACTTAGTTCTCAGTTGTGCTGAACTTACTGGAATGATGGCAGACAATTTTTTACTTACTTAATGAAGTAATTTGGATTTTTTTTTTCTATTTTATCCGTGTTGAATTAAGACTGTGTAGAATCTTTGAAAAACAAACAAACAAACAAACACCTGTAAGATATGATGTACTTTGGGTATATCCGCCAAGTTCATCATTTTAAAAGTGTTTTAAAAATTGAGTTGGTTAGTCTGGTCACCAGCAATATGGATCAACAGAGAAAAGATGATCTTCCCTACAAGATAAGATTCAAAGTGTTTTCTTTTCAAGCATAATACTGAAATCAGCATTCACATCCTAGCTTCCAGCACATCCCATGGAGGTTGGTCCCAATCTGAAAAATGTTTCTGAAGTTATTTTATTTTTACCAGTTCAGGATGTGATTTTTATAGCTGATCAGAAACTGAATCCACAGGTTTCATTTTTATTTATTTATTTATTTTTGTTAAATGTGTCTTATTTCTGCTTTCACTGAACATGTTACAGTTGGTTTCAGATGAAACACGGGCCAGTATTAAGCACATAACATTCTGATGTGATTCATTGCAAAGTCAATAAATCTCTTTGGCATAACAGAAAGTATCTCCAGCAAATGTCACCATGGAAGAATTTTGTAGATTCTAAACTTTTTTCTACTTAGAGGGTTCAATATGTATGCCTGTGGTCAAAAATAGAAGTAATTGTTGGATATGGTGGCCAACCTGGATCCTAATAGTTTGGCAAAAGATTGGCTATTGGCTACCTACTGAACTGAAAATTACACAGGTAAATAAATAACTCCAGTAGCATAATTCCTTTAAATCAAAAGGAATGGTTATGTCATCATTATCAAAATACTAAGTTGGGTATAAATTAATTGACTTAAATGTCACTTCATTTCCAGTAATGTAGTGTCTAATTTACATAATTTACATACTGAAGGAGATCTTTTTAGCCTCCTAGATATCCTGGCAGACTAAGGTTGAGGGAACACTGCAAAAACTTCAAATTCTGGGTCAGCTCTAAACATCTTCTCTTATCTGAACTTACATATTGGCCTTATTTTGGATTTTTTATTGAAAGTTATTTTGGGAATAATGTGCAATGTCTTGCAGTGACATAGTACAAATTCATAATAAATTATATTTCCTAATTCAAAAAGCTTATTGAGAAAGGGGCATAGGAGTTGAATAAAGTAGTAAGTAGTTTGGGATGGCAGATAAATATTGTAATGAAAGCAAGTCATTATGCAATCAGCAGCAGTGATAATTTTGCTTGGCATTGTTTTATCACAAACACATTATTGTTATTGTTGTTGTTGTTGTTGTTATTATTATTATTATTATTTAACATAATACAGCATGGCTTTGCCCTAAAGACTGAAACACCTAGTCAGACAGTTTTCAAAAGTAAGAGATCATACAGTGATACTAATCCCTTTATACATATAACTTTTGGAGGATCACTTTAAGCAACGGATCTTTGTCATTTCAGTTGGGGAGAACATTAAGACATTAACTGTAAATGAAGTTCACCTAAAGGATGATGTGTGGGCCGAAGAGAAAAGGGAAGCACATTTTCTTCCTTTTTTCCCATGTGCTCTCAGGACACAAAAGGAGTCAAAGTTGTTTCTCCAGAGAGAGAGCTTGGAAGGGTAAGCAGACTCTTGGAGAGCTTTTTTCTAAAAGCTAGTGAAGCAGTATGAAAAATTAAGACAATTTGTTGACTGCCTCAAATAATCAGTTCTATTTTTTCAGTCATATTGAAATTGGCATGTGTAATCAGGCTTAAATTCTTGTTGGATGGATTTTCTGAAGCCGCTTTCCATATGTCTGACAGGATCAAGAGGAAATTAAATTCATTTTAATTCTCCAGTATGACTAGTTTTTAACAAGTAATTGGTCCCAACCGTTCCTTACTAGTGTTGAGCACTTTGAGCTGCTTGCTTGTTAACTATCCACTTGAAGAATATGAAATGGAACATTTTTCTTCTGTAACATAGTTCAGCTATCTTGAGTCCATAGAGGCACAGGTTAATGGATGCTGACTAACAGTGAGTTATTAGTATGAAGTACTGATAAAAATGATTATTATTTATGTAATTGCCACTTTTTGGTAAAATTATTGGATAAATATTGATTCTGGTAGATGTGGTTCTGTAAGCAATGAAAAATGAGATATCTTAATGGTATAAATGCTTTGGGGGTAGGTCATCTGGCATGTTCTAATGATGCAGGGTCTGCTCTGACCCTTTTCTTCTATGCTATCTGTCCTGTACCTGCTGACCAATAGTCATGAAACGTACATTAAATTCTCTGAAATCACTGTCTTTGATCACATTTGGTTTAAATCAATTGCTAGACTTCTAAGTTTTTGAGGGAAAATGGAGAGGCTGAGGAGAAAAAATCTTCCACATTTGTGTCTCTCCCAAAATACCTGGAAAAAGCCCTGTGACGTCAATTTCATAGTATACACTGAAGAACTTCAGATATAAATAATTCATCAACACAGGGAGGCTTGTGATAAATTCTAAAAAGCATTCCAGATCCCTGTTCCTATTCTTGTTTATGATCTCATTTTCTTTAATGAAAAACAAGATTAATGAGAAGCCTGCTCATCGAGGCTAAAGGTTCAGCGTTGCAGATGGCTGTATTAAAAAAAAAAAAAAAAAAAAAAAAAAGCAATACTATCTACCTTCATACTGGAGTTAAATCCTTGGAATGACACAGCAGGAACAAGAGCAGTAAACATTTTGGCCAGCAATAGCTGTGGGCTCATTTGCTCTGTGGTAATATAGTGCCCATTCAGCTCTCATTTTCATTGGTGGGAGAGAATGACACAGCCAGGTCACTACTGATCCCTGTGTTTTTGTTATGTTTTTTTGTTATTTCTGCTGCCCATGTGGCTTCACTCCAGTGAATGCATGCCTGTGATTTAGTTTGAACACGTACCCTGGGAAGCACAGTAATAAAAACTTGACGAACATAAGATGAATAATAAAACATCCACTCTGTATCATGCATATACCTCCCTATCCTCCACCACACAATCCTGCACCATTAGGGCAATAGAAATGTTAACATAACTTCTTTGGCAGTAGGGCAGTGCTGGACAGTTTCAAGTTTGTCAAAAGTTGGATATGCAACAAGATGCAGCAAAGCTGGCTTTATGTGCAAGCTAAATGGCCAGCCACCCAGGACAAGCCACCGAGAGCTACACAGCTGTAGCCATCCTGCTTGCTGCGTCTGTGAGTTGAAAAAGTTGTCAGCCCTGGTGCCAGCTGCTGGGGCCCCCATGGGCTGTAAGGCATGACGGCCACGTAGGCGGCTGCCTTTAGCAGCGGTGCCACCCCATCCAATGTCCCACACTCACAGCAAGGGAGCGGGGACAGCAAGTTGGGATCCTTGCAGCTACCTCCAGGTGCCTTTACCTCTGAGTCTGTTTTCTCCTTTTCATTCCCCTGCCATGGCAGGAATGACTCGCCTTCATTTGGAGCATCTAATTTGAACTTTAGTCTATTTTATTGAGGAAGCTAGAGCCAGCTCTGATGCACAGGGTAAATGAAGAGTTACTCAGTGCTCTTGAAATACATCCACTCTCTCCCTAACCTAACTGCTGCAATCCTTTTGGTTTAATACAGCCTTCCCTGTATACGTGGCACTTAGGAATTGATTGTTTCCTTCCCCACCTATAAACAGTGCTGAAATTTCTTCAGTTTGTTGCCACATAAATGAGAACAAGCTCTGTGTATGCCACGAAATAACAAATACCAATCTATTGTGACTTTCTTTTTATATGGCTACTTTCATCTGAGGATATTAAATCACTTTACAACTATCTGTTACCTGAGAACAGCTTTTCCTGCATCTCTGAAGTTAAGAAGTTGTGAAATAAGAAAAAATTTCAAATGTTATTCACATTTTTGTTGCTTTTTTATTTTTTACATTGTAATTTCAGAGCTTGTTGAACTCTCACAGACTTTCAGAATTATATATTATCTGACACAGAAGGACACTTCAAGCCCAGATTGCCTCCAAGCCCCCATGCAGCTTTGTAGGTCTGTAGCTTTGCAGTGCAACCACCAAGCTGGGCTGCTCCAGCATATGCTTTTCTACTTACAGTAAGAGCATATTCCTTGAAACAAGAGGTTGCATGAAACTGCAGTATATTTTTTCTGTATTTTAGAGAACCCAAATGGGTTTCATATTTCTTAAAGTCGTATTCTGCTCTTCACGCTTCCAAGAATGCTGTCTTTTCCAATATTTATACTGGGAGGGGCAGGGGACAAAGATCACTCATTTTAAACCCTCTTCTCGCCACTTTGCTAAACTAGAGCAAAACAATGTTTTGAGTATGAACAAAAAGTTCTCTGACATGTCTGTGATGCTTTGGTTATGTCTTTATATATTCTAGGTACTTGGCTATCAGACAGAAAAGCTAACTAGAAATGATACTTATATTTGAAGTTCATCTTCATTGGAGTCTGCACAGGCAACAATTGCCCACTGTGTAGCAAATCAAACAGGACCTTCTCGTCTTTAAGAATGTGTTTAAAATCATTGTTCCATGTATTTTCTGTGGCTTGTTAGATTAAGACAAAGTACTCAATGCTGCTAAGAGCTCAGTGCTGCTCTGGGGAATTTCTCCATGAAGGATGTCAAACAGTTGCATGTCATGAACTTGCTGAAAAATCATCATCATCATGTTGTGGGTGCCTTCCTTATGGGTAGGTTTATCTCAGTGAATGTCTCTGTACTGTCATTTTGATACCTTTCTCATTACCATCCTTCACTTGTTCAATGCAAAAAAACAAACTTTTTTTTTTTTTTTCCTGCTGTCTGAGTGATAGGGTTATCTAAATTGTTCTCCTCCTTGGTTTAGCACTGCAATTCATAATGCTCTGAGTAAAACAAATTGTTTCCCATTTCTCCATAAATTAAGAGTCTATATTTGTTTCTAGTGGATTTATTGAAAGCAGTCAAAGTAACTTTTAATGGGAGTTGGGCTCTTATTTGTCCTTCTGTGTCTTTGAAAATCTTTTCCTTATGTCATTTACCTTTGTGATGTTCTTAGAAGAATATGGATAAGATTTTCAGCAGCAGTGGATTAGATTCTTTTTCATCAGACTTTCAACCTCCGTTCATTTTCATTTTCCCTTCTTAATTGCTTCAATGCTTTAAAAACTTTATCTTATGATCATATTGTCTTTTAGAGCCTTATTGACCAACCATTCCACAGTGTTAGGGCTTTCCCTCCCTCCCCCAGCTTTCTTCTGCTTTGGCTTGGAACAATTAAATTTTTTGGAAATTTAGTTTACCAATGGAAATAATGGCATTCAGGAATGCAAGCTCATTATCACAAGAATCCCTTTGTATCATCTTAAACTGAGTTCCATATTTATCCCAGTATATACAGATATAAATATTCAGCAATGATTCTTCTGTTTAAAAAATTGCACTTAATTCTTTATTTGTACTTGATTACCTGTGAATTGTTAGGCATGTTAAATATATATCTTAATTTTTTATGGTATTTTTGGTCAGTTGCTGAAAATGACCCATGCATACTGCCATAACATTACATTTGCATAGTTTGCTTTAACAATAAATAGTTCTGCATATGCAGCTTGTAGGAAGATGAAAAAAAATAATTTTTCTAAGGTCAAAGTCAATATAAAATCCACATCAGCATTAACATTTGAGTGTGTTATTTAGTAGCCTGAACCTGCAGTGTTCAGTGATTCCATATGATAGTAAAAGGGATAATTTATCAAAATCTACTGCACGATCAATTTGTAACAACTAAATTGATGACTTTATTGCCTTGTTTCAGAGCTATTGAATAATCTGCATTAAATGGTGTGACTACGTAAAATAAAATGCTTTGCAGGAGGCATCTTCTACAAAGTACTAGCTACTTTCCCTAGTTCCAAATAAAACTGTCAGTTCAAGAAAGTGTATCAGTTTCAATAGGAAATTATAAAAGATTTGGGGACTAATTGAAAGTCCTAAGTTCATTCCACATTAATTGACATATTTTCAAAACTTCACTCATGAGATTTGAGATTTCCAGAAGTGTTTTAAGTGATATAGGACTAAAGTGTATAAAGTGCTTATTCTCCAACTCACAGTTTAGAAGTCTGGAAATATTCAGCCACCAGTTGCAGGAGGCAGAGGAGATGTCCCAAAGGCTTCCTGAGCTTCTGCTATGTTTTGTGGCCTTTGAGCCATGTCCTGTTGGTCCCTGCTAGAGACCAGAG
Organism: Anas acuta; assembly: GCF_963932015.1. Lineage (NCBI taxonomy): Eukaryota > Metazoa > Chordata > Aves > Anseriformes > Anatidae > Anas > Anas acuta. Next base: position 10,380,032 of record NC_088991.1, on the reverse strand, counting down.
AGCTGACTTTCTTCCGACCTCTTCTAGCAAGTTTCATGTCCTCTTAAAATTGAAAAGTAGAAACCTCGTAAAACACATAAATAAGTAAGTAAATGGTGAAAAGAAATATAGAATATTTTGTTCTCAACAAGTTTTAAACCATTATGTTATAATCTGTATTACATGAAGTTAAAACAGCACAAGAATTATGCATTTTGACTTTACTGATCTGTTGTGAGAGAAATTCACTCTTTCTGGCAGGTTTAAGGATGCGGATACAAAACTGCTCTGCCAAAACATTTTCTATCAGATTGACTGCAATTGAATGGGATACACATTGTAGGTAATGTACGGCTGGATTTACAGAGTTATTTCAGAAGGTGAATGAAGGTCATGGAACTAACTGGAGGCTAGGTGTGTAAATCCTAATAAATGTTTAGTTGTGGTACTTAGACTTTTACAACACAGTTTGCTCAAGCAAACTCAGCTCTGGCTGAGCTCCACCAACCACCAACACTCTGGTGGGCTGTGCAGAAAAACTAGCTTCATGTACTGGTGTGGTACTAGCTCTCCTTTTCTCTTCATTATGCTGTATCATCTAGATGTACCTAGTAATTCGGATAAAACCAATGGATTACTAACTTTTTTTTTTTTCTTGTTACCAAAATAAATGCATGAAACGATCGCTGGAAAGGCAGGGAAAGGAGAGGAGCATGAAATAATAATCAGTATAGTTTTGCTGCCAGTGTTTCTTGACTCTGGCTTGGAGATCTAATACAATGTCTGATATCCCTGTAACTGACTATTGCTCAGTTAAAAATGAAGAAAATGGGTAGAGAAGCACAGTCTCATAGGTCTGTATTCTGGTATTCTGGGAATGGGATTTACAGTGTATGCTTATGAAATTCTATCTACTCCATGCCCAGAAGGCAGGAAGTTATTCTAATTCTTTGATTTATGGATCACACGGAAAGTGATTTTGTGATAGGTGTAAATTAAAAAGGAATGTCAAATACCCAGAAAGCACCTTGCTGAGTGTTTTTTGTTGATATGTGATTGCCTCTTTCTTTTATCTGGAGAAAAAAAAAAAAAAGATATCAAGGAAAAAAAGTGCTGCACTTAGTGTATATTTATAACTTCTCACATGAGAGTCTCCAAGCACCTGAAGACAGATAAATACTAATAAACTATGTTAACAATACTGGTGTGAATCCCCTGAAATTTGTTACATTCAACCCTCATGAAATACCTTGCTTGCCAAGTGTGAATGCTCACACAATGCACTATTTTTGGAGAATGTCATGTGAATACCTGCATTTGGATTTGAACAAAGGCAGTTGTGATCTAACATTCATATTTGTTTTTTAATATCTGTTATTTACTATTTTCCTGCTTAGGATGTTTCAGGCATCTGTTCAGACAGCAGGAAAAAAATAAATCAGTTTTCTTAGATCACAAATCCCATGCAATGAGTGACGTATAGCAGGCAGTTGAAGGGAATGGTTTGGAACTCCTCAGGAAGGCTAAAATTTGGTCACCAAAATTTCGTCTTTATCACTGAATATAATGAAGTTAAAAGCAGAGATATCTACTTGCCAGTGTTACACAAATAAAAAGGGTTACATTCCATTACAGAGACAACCCCCATCCAGTAATTTTATCAGTCCTCTAATACAATGGTTTGAGATACCTGTGAATCAAGACTCCAAAGCTTTTGGAAATTTAATTTATATATCTATATATTTTTAGGCAGATCTATAAACCGAACTGATTTCTCTATCTTAACACAGCAATTCAAGGACTAGAACAGAAATGGAAATGAAACTTCTGATTCTGTTTCCTTAGATCTAAAGTTTCAGTGTCTTAGATGAGTATTCTGTAGTCTGTAAAAGCATATGAAATCACTTTAAAGGGAGTATTAAGCTAAAATATTACAAGATTATCATGATATTATAGTCTGGTTTTGTAGAGAAATCATTTAGAAAATAAAGCTTTCTAAAAGCACTAGTATGCAAATAAATATTTTACATATTTTGACTTACCGTTTTCTTCTGTAGCCTTTTGAACCTCTTGAAAGTCTAATATACAGTTTCTGGTCAGAAGCACCAGCTCTGAACTGCCTGGAGAATCTTCTGTGGTCTTATTTGATTACATAGAAAATAGAGAAGTCAGTCACCGAAAAAGCTTCCTTCAGTGTTGAAAAAGGCACACGGTTTAGTCTTTCTATTTATGAGCAGAGTAATAGATATAATGTGATATTTACTGAGTATCTGTCTCTTGGTAGAGTCTCACATCTTATCAGCATTTAACTGTTTCCCAGGTAATAAAATTAGAGGTCCTCAGAGTTAAATATTAATGGCAGCATCAGCCAAAAAACACATGATCAAAAAGAAACATATAAATCTTCAGCAGCTACAGCTACATCTCAAGTTGCATTGGCAGTAAAAATGTCCCATTAACCAGCTTTTCATGCAAAGAATGGATCATTTAAAAATATCCTAATCTAATTACTGCCTTCCTTTATGGGTGCAAAGATATTAGAGGCTATAAAGACTCCCCAAATTGTTTTTGATGACTGATTGTTTCTTTCCCACCTTCTGTTTTCATCTACTGTGAAATCAGGCATCATGGTATATGAAAAAAAAAAAGGTGGGAGCATGGCTTTGTTACATGGTTAACTCCAAAAGAAAAGGAGCTGGATATTGTGACCAAAGAAATCTCATCTAGTCTCCTTAGCCTATGAAATGTTTTGGCCAAGATGAAAGGCTTCATTTACTAGTGAGGAAGGTATGCCACTAGACAGCTTTGAATCAGCTACAAGGAATAAGTCAGAATAATTACTGAAGGAGGCAAGAAGCCAGATGATTTTAAGTTATTGAATTGCTATGAATCCTTTTAAAATTAAGGTCTAATTGACTGAAACATTATTTATTTTCAAGTCTTGTTATTTTTGCATTGTCAGGGAGGCTTATCAGAAGTACCAAAGATGAGTACTGGTCTAAAATGAACCTGGCTTATGTTAAATCCCCCATGAATCAGTCTATTTGTAACAGATACCACTACCAGCTAAATGACCGTCTAAAACTCCTAAGTCCTGTAAAGGAGAAACAAAATGAAACAAAATAAAAGGCTTGTTTTTGTTTTCAGTCAGAGACCTCAGTTTATATATGGACAAGTGATCCTTTGTGTTTAAATGACAAGTAACCTGGCATTTCCAGAACTTTTATTTTGACTTCTTATAATCAAAATCAACAAAACTGGCTGAAATAGCAAACTGAGCGAGGCTGAAGCTGTTAGAAAAATGCATCTTTTTATCCAAAGTGAGGAAAAGGGACTTTTTCTTTTTTTAAATATGAAATGGAACCATAATTCCATTTGGAATGAAATGGAACCATAGTTCCGTAATATAAATATGGAACACGTTCAGGATAGGATCCTATGATTCCTGCTTGCTTCAGGTTAAAAAATAAAATAAAATACGAATTTCTAGAAGTAGGCCAGTGCCTTTGGATTGTTTTGGGGGTGCAAAGTTGGATGTACTGTATTTCTAAGTCCATAAAATGATCTTAGGAAGGTTGTTAGCGATAAACCAAAATAAGAAAGCTTGAAAAACAGTAGAAAAATAGAATTAGGCCAAAAATGTTAAATGAAAAGGGGAAGAACTTGTTTCCTAGTTTACTTTGAATACATTGTGGCTAAAGTTTGGGAGAGGCTACAGACAAGACAAACATATTGGCTGTACAGCTGTTGTTTTTCAAATAGTCCACCCCTGCACTTCCCCTCCCAGCCCCTTTCGTAGAAGATTTTGTACTTGGACATTTTTAATGCCACTATAATGTAATGCTTTGTCCTCTTTTTTTTTTTTTTTTTTAAGCAACAATTTCCAATTGTGGCAAGCTGTTTGATGGTATCATCATGTGAAATGAACAAGACTTAAAGATAAGGTCGATGGTATCAAATTCTTTTAGACAGTAACTCGTGCCGAATTTGACCTGTACTCTTCAAAGTTGAAATGCTGTCTGAAAACTATGCCTTTGTAGCAGTATATAATGCCCAGTTGCTTTTCTTGCAGATGGGAGATGATTTTTGCTGCTGTTTGTAAATTTGGTGGTAGGAGCAAAAGTTGTCTAATGCAAACATTATTTTAACTCCTCTGTCTTGCCCCCAGTGTTGTTTCTCTTGTTAATCCTATAAAACAGCTCTGCACGAAAGAACACATCTGTTTCCCTGTCTTTTGATCTCTGCACGGATAGCAGTGTTCACCTCTTTTGCTTCATCGGAGACATTTGGACACAACAGAAAATTGAGGTTTGACAAAGGGTAGACAGTCTTATCTCTCATGATGTACATGCAAAATGAAATTAAAGATGATACAGTGACACAACATACAGCAGGTAGCCTGAAGACAGTAGCAGACCAAGAAAATATCTTGAGTCACTGTAGGATATAATTAGGGCAGGGAGTGGGGTGTCAGCAAAATTTAACAAAATAAATAAATATATAAAATGTCCTGAATCTAATTTTTACCCTTTGTTTTATTTTACCATCTATTTCAGGATTAACCTCATCTCAGTTCAGGTCAACTACTACTTTGTTTTCACAAATGAGAACACAGCAAACCAGGTCCAAACACAGTATGTGCACCTAACTGAGCTCAGTTGGAAAGTGGCAGGGCATGTAGTTGGTTGTGCAGAAGTAGCAGGGAGATGCTCATATGTATTCACTCAGTCAGGGAGGAATGATGTGTAACCTCACTGACAGTCTCATCCTCTAGACATTGCTTCAGGAATTCCAGAGGTTATGAAACCCTCTGTGCTTAAACCCATTCCAAAATCCACTTCAAGTTAACTTGTGAGACCATTGTTCTGCCTGTGTCATCTCAACTTTATTAAGAGTTACAGAGGTGCAGCCCTCTAAGAGATACGGAGAAGAGCACAAAGGTGCTCAAGCAAATCTTTCTTACCAGCAGCTCTACTGAAAGTCCAGTAGATTTGTTAACTGTCCTTCTGGAGAAACTTCCAGGGATGACAACATTGCTGGAGGCCAGATGATTATGGAAAGCGCATCTGCTCTGCTCAGCATAGCTGATGGACAGATATCCTTTTTTACCACTAACCTGTTCTCCTGCCTTTTCTCTAAGATTCAGCATGGAACTGTATAAACTCAGTTGTGAAAAGAAAGTTGCTAGGAATCGTTGTTATTTAAAACAGAAGTGTTTTGTAGTGACAGGCAATTAAAGAGACAGTGCTTTCTGAACATGACGTATCACCTAGTAATGTCACTGCACATAATGGAGGCACCACACTGTGAGACGTGTGATGGCTTGTGATATGTCATGAGGCAATTTAGTTAGAAATTAATTTGTGTCTAATCTGATCAGTAGGCAGTTTAAGGTGATTCAGTCAGTGAAAAAGTGTTGATGGAGGGATATTTTCTGTGGGTGGGTGATGGAAGGTGACTATTCTGCATTTTTTTTATGCTAGAGAGAAGAAATTTGTTGTCTTTCTCCTTGCCTTCAGGTAAGATGTCTATAATTGATCCCTTGAAGGGAAGAAAAGTAGAACAGAAATAAATACCTGAACACTTTCATACACTCAATTATTACATAGTGGACATTAAGGCCACACCTTGAATAACATAAATCATCATGGCTGTACTGTTTTTAGTGCAGTTTCATCTCTCTGAGTGTTAATTTCCAGGTTCTTATATCTATTTCATAATCACTTTGCATGACCATAATGTTTCAGTCTTCAAATTTATTCACCAGACAATTTTGACCTGGAGAAATACACCCAGTGATTTCATTTCTACTGGTTATTTTGAAAATTTTCCATATCAATAAAGATGTTTCTGTGTGTTCATTAGGTTCTTGTCCTGGCCCATATGGCATATCTCAGTCTTCTAAGTATTTCATTAATCTATTATCCTTTAAAATTTGTTATTTAACGCTGCTTAAATGGACCTAGAAATGTTTTTGAATTTAAAAGGTGGGAACAATTTTGCTTTACTTTCTACATATAGATTTTGTAAAAATTAATCTTGTATTAAACCTAAAAATAGTTCAGCTGTTTCTGTAGCCTTTTACAATTTTAAAGAGAGGAGTTGGTGCTTTGGTTTAACATGCCATGCTGTTCTTTGTAACATGGACTTTGTAACAGTTCATTGTATTTGGTATGTGGTGATCCAAATCCATAAACAGTTCCATGTATGTTGAAAGCAGCTGAGTATTTTTTGTCCCATTGCCAAATGAGAAGTGGGGGACTAAATGAAGAAATATCTAGAAAACAGAAAACAAGAACAAGATTTTTAAAATGCAGCAACCTGATGTTTTAATGCATAAAATAACCATACATAAAATAATTTTACACAAAAGTATACATTTGTGTTAATTTGGCAGCATTCCTAGCATTGACTTGTCTATTTAACAGAAAAATATGGTGATCTTTATATTTCAGATCAAGTACATGTTTTGTAAGACTGCTGATGAAATTGTTTAGTTCAGTATCTAAATCTCTGAAACTAATATTTGTATTGAATATTATCTTGTTACCCAAATGGCCTTATTTAATTCAATGGAACCTTTCCTGGAGCAAGATGTTCCTACAGCTGAAGGGTAATCTCACAATTATCAGTTCCTTCCTCTAAAATTAAGATCTAATTATGTGTTTTCCTTACTTGAACAGTCTTGTTTACAGAGTTCAGTTCTTGGTTTTTAACACGCAAAAGGGAAAGGGGTTCAACTTCTTGCACTGAAGCCAGAAAATGATATTTATTAAAGCCTAGATAGAATTTTCTTCTTGAGAAAGATATTAATGTGCAGTGGGAAACTTCTGTCCTTTTGCACCTGTAAATTACTATTCAGTGTGTATGGCACTATTGGAATATTAGTGTCAAATAATTTTAATTCCTGCAGTAGAAAAATGGCTATTTTCCTTGTTATGCCAAGGAGAAGAGAGACTACCTATTTCTGTTTAACAATGAAGGTTATTAGTGGCTGACGGCTTTCAATACCTACTGTGGTCATTAACTGTGTCAAATAACTGTCAGCTGCAGGAGGTAACAAAGCTGAAAAAAAAAAGGTTCTGACTGTTTTGGAGAAATGAATGCAGAGGAGTGGATTGCTGTCAGAACCACTGAGGTTTTACTCAGATCTCAAACCCTACTAAATTCACAAACCTTGTTGGTCCTTTATGAAGTCTAACACTTTTCCATTGTGCCCTTTGGAAAAAAGCGTCACCTCCATTAAGTGAAGACCATACAAAATCTAAACAGACACTCATAAATGAAGTGTGGGACATTTCTCACCAGCTTGTTTCCAGGTTTCCTACACAATCCTGAATTGTAAAAGCAGACATGTCTATTTCCTGCTAGTAGCCAGTTAAGATTTTCTCCTTTTTTTTTTTTTTTTTTTCCTGAAAAAAAGCATCATAGATGCTCCTACTTGATATTTCTATAAGTGCCAAGGATTTTATAGAACAAAATATATATTATTAATTATATTATTAATTGAAAAACAAACAAACAAACAAACAAAACCCACCAAACAAACAAACAAAAAAAAAACAGCAACAGTTTGACAGTCTGGCAAAGAGAAATTCTAGAGATATGAAGAGTGGGAAGTGGAAAAAATGGGAACCAATTTGTGAATGAAATAACTATTTCATCAAGCTCACATAAATGAAAGTCTTCCAGTCCTTCCCAGAGCTTCCTTACACAATTATATCTTCCATGAATCATTCTTAGCTGAAATTTTTCTTTTGTCCCTTGCCAGTGCTTTATATCTGGCTTATGTAGGTTTTGAACATCTTAAAGCTACCATCAAGTCATGATCCTTGTTCATTTGATTCAGCACAAGCCAGATTTCTGAAGTAAAGCACTAGGGTGTATGCATGAGATTAACAGCTACTTTGTTACAAGGCCAGCAAACCATTCTTTTCATCCTGTCTGAGAACACTTTACAGCAGGTAATAAACTCCCATCCTGCTCTCCTGTCCTTCTGAAACACTCAATGAAAGGAAAAGAGTTTAACCCTTCCTCTGGTATGCTTGTGACTATCTTCCCCCAACTTATTCAGAAAGGTTTCCACCTCTCTGTTCAGTTTGTAATTCCATTCTTTTGCATTATTTTTTTCTTTAGAAATTGTCTCTTTTTCTTTAGAAATTCATGTTTTTTCCTTTTTTTTTTTTTTTTTTTTTTTTTCCCTCCTCTTTCTTGATTATAACATTAACTCCCAAAGCCTTTTATTTAGGAAATGAGTAGACTTGGCAAACAGTGTTTATAAAGATAGTTCATGCATTTCATCTTACTTGTCTTTAAGCATCACTATGAGATTACTAAACACTTCTTAAGATGTAGGATCTGTCTGTACTGAGAGAGTTGAAAGATATGAAGTCCTATACACATCTATGACCTAAAATCATATTCATAGAGTCATACTAAAATCTCTGCTTGTCTGGTCTTAAATACAATATAGTGCAGTTTTCATCAGTCTTTTGCAGGCACCCCTAAGATGCTGTGTGATTTCTGAACCAACTAAAAGCCATACTCACAGGGTTAATGAGGCATTCAGCCCACACTAATAAGCTTGTCAGAGAAGCAGGAGATGTTAACTCCTGTTTTTGCTAATACAGTCTTTTTCAGGCTAATACAGGCCTACTGCTTCTGGTCAGCTGAAAGGAGGAGCAGAACATATCTGCTTATAGTATACATAGACAATATGTTCAGGGTTACTTGAAAGTCATGTACTTTGGGGATAAACTTCTAGACATGATAGTAAAGATTCAAACTGTTGTTTTTTCTCAGAATAGTTTAAATATGCAAAACGTTCATCTGTCTATTAACATAGCAATGAAATTCATAAAGCTTGTCGTAGAGGATAGACTATTTGTTATCTCAGCATTTTTTTCATTTTGCAAGGGCATTTGATTGCATGCCAATCCAAGGCCATGTGTTTTAACTGTTAGGCGTGACATCTCCCCATCAGTCAGAGATGCTGAGTGAATAGTAAACCATATTCTATTTGGTTTCTCCACCCTAAAGGCAGAGTAACTCTTATCAGTGTCAGTTGAGTTATTTTTGATGCATATGTGGTTGAATATAGGCAAAGCTGAGAATAATGATGCTTTTCCATGCATTTCCATGCACTTTGCAACTTTCTCTTGTTTCTGTTTTTTTCTTTTTTTTTTTTTTATCCAGACACTTGGAAAAAACAAAGAACAACAACAAAAACGCAGAAAATACCACAGTAACATCACAATTAAGTTTGTAAGCTTAACCATTGTGTTTCTTGCAATACTGTAAAGTTTTAACTATAATCTTTACTGTGACTGACAACTGTAATAAATCGCTCTAATCAGTAAGTTCAAATGCTGAATTATGTAAATGATATTAGAACAGAAAGAGAGGGAAGCCACTATTAAAACTGCTTGAAAGGCCACAGTTCTTTCCATCAGGCTTTTCATCAGACTCAGTAGTCCACAGTGAACATTAAAACCCTTCGGGGACATCCAACTGTGAAGAAAAACTTTTTCAAGAAGTTCTACTTAAAAAGAGTAAAATTCAAATACTCATCAATAAGCACTTTTCTAGATGAGATTTGGTGAACAGGATAACCCTAGGATAAATCCTGTGGTGGACATGTCAGGCAAATTAGGAAAGGAATAACTATTCACTGTCAAATATCAAATACCTGTGAGTGCTCAGTATGGTATCCTTGCTGCCTCACAAGAACTCAGACAATTATTAAACTTTTATAATTTCACTTGATTTGTAGCCAAACTGAATAAGGCATGCTGCTGCTCAATGGTAAACACAAGGCCCTCTGTCAGTCATTTCTGTTTGATAATTTACCTGCTTTCTGCTGTTGACAGCCCGCAGTACTCTTTCTGTTCAGAGTTTGTTTACTGTATTTTGTCATCCCAGGAGTAATTCACATGGTGCTGATTAGTCTTCATCATCCAAAATTTGTGTCTGTCCATGTTTGTCCACATCATGACATTTTTCTAGAGAGGATTTTCTCCCCCCTTCTCCCCCTTTTTTTTAAGTTCTTTCCCCCAATAAAGTTTTTCACTTAAATTTTACATCTGATTATGCTTATTATTTTATTTTATTTTTTTCTCTACTGCAGCATAAAGCTATAATTTTCCTTTTTGGCAAATTCTGTACTGGTAGTACTACTGACTTTCATTTGATTGATGTGACAAATACTTTACACTTTGTGTTTTAGAAAAGAAACACCTGTATGGTAGTTTAAAAGCAGTACAAATTGATACTTGATAGTCATACAAGCCAAGAATTTAGCCGATAAAGTCGTATTTTGTTTGGTAAATCAGTGAATTTTTTGTTCCTTAAAATGTATTTTGGATTTTGGCTTTCAAATACACTGCAAATCCACCTACATTTTACCGTTTCATTGTAACTGAACTAACTAGCAATTTCTCCCTGCTACTTGTCAAGGTGTATGTATTCCAGGTTGTATTTAATAATGCAGTTTCCTAAGGTGTCCTTTTTTTTTTTTTTCCTGCATAAATTTTGGCTCTGACCTTCATTTTCACTAAGCTCAGTTCATTGCATATTCTGTCTTACTTGCTTCTGTACTCTCTAGGGAATACTCTCATTTCAGTGCACAAGGGGTTTCACTGCTAATGAAAATCCCTAAGCATCACAATTAAAATTTACTCGGCTGTGCTCAGTATATGAAAAAGAACAATGTGTGTTGCAGTTAATAATCTAGATCTCATTAAAACCAACCTGAGTTATTTCTCTCCATGTCAAGTCAAAGTCATTTATATGCATCTAGTAAAGTTACATCAAAAAGGTTTAAACAAAATGAGACAGATTCTGGCCTTAGTCTCACTGGAACCATATGCATCTGTTCCAACATAGCTGACTAAAGATACTGCTCCAAAATAAGCTACTTCTGTGTTTCTTTCTTCAGATAGTCATAACAAGCCAATGTCACCGTTACAGAGAAGGAAGACTTACTCCATTATTGTGTATCTAACTGACTGTTAGACAATGGCTCTTTGGCCACTTCCCATACTGAGGATTCTTCCATGAAAGATCTTGAAGTGTTTTAGAGTAAAATCTGTCTTCTAGAAAATCCGTCTATTTCTTACATTGTTCTGACTATAGAATGGAATGAGTTTCTAAAACAAGTTTCATTAGCAAGAGTAAATAAATTCTCAGTATGATGGAGATAAATGGTACAAAGGGATTGGCTTTGCCCATTTGGGTAAATATGAACAGACATTTGTGATAGGGGCTTCTGTGATGTAAGTACTTCTGTATTTCACGTCCTTGTACATAACTCTCTTTCATTTTTCCTCTCTGTTGAAAACATTTCTCTGGATTAATGGCAGTTTAGTTATGATAGGGGTCCAACTCATCTCAATTTATATCTCAACAACCTGACACATAGTCCACAAAAGCTGTAGAGAGAGCAGCTGTCTCTGCCTTCCGAGTCACTTTCATGGAACACCTATACAAAGCCTCTCTGATGTTGGAAAGGAAGCGAAAACATGCCTTTAAGCCAATATTCCCCCATTTCTTTCCTGTCCCGAATGATCTGAGCTTCCCACTCTCAGAATCTTGGGCAAAGATCTACACCACTGACATTTCCTGAAACAACCTACCAGGCGTTGCTACAGCAGCAATGTCTGTGACGTTCAATTTAGTATTTATTCTTCCTTTAGGAATGTATCCATGAGTCAAATCTCCATCTCTGCCAAAGTCTTGTTCTTGGCATCAGTGCTGATGCCTTGTCCATTTGGCATCAGCATCAAGCCTCTACATGGGCAGCAGTAGATGCACTGATAGCATTTCTAAACTGTTTCACCATCATCTCTGTTAAAAATACATGGAAAAGTAACTGATTTCCATATATTTAAAAGGGAGATCCTTATTTGATCACAATGCATGAGGGTGTTCTGTGTATGTATTTTTTAACTTAAGTAAAAAATACATATTTTAGAGCTACCATTAGGGAATTAAGTTAATCAAGTTGAGTCTTAAATAAGTTTAACAGGGATGGTAAACTATGATGAAAATGTGGTATGTGTCTCATGAGTCCTTACTCAGAACAATATTAACTTATTTTAATTCTTCATTATAACTTTACATTGAAATGGTATTTTCTCTTACAAATATCAGAAGTTATATTTTGTTTGTAAGATACATCCAAAACCTGTCATTACTTTCTTAGTGCTTGATAACCTTTGATCAAATCAATAAATATTCTTCCCTTAGGAGGACTTTCATAGGTGTTAAGAGTCAGACTGTAAACTAGGACTCTGACACTCTCCGAATATGCAAGGCAATGAGGCTCAGTGTTGGCAGAAGTACCAGGAAGAATAGCATTGGACACCCAAAGTTCCCATTAGAGTTTTACTTCAGAAAACACAAAACTACAAGAAGTCTTCAAGATACGCACCCAAGAAATCTTATTTTTCAAGTCTTAACACACTTTAAAATCTGGAAGTCAAAGCTCAATTTCTTTTCCTGTAATTCATATAAGAATTACACTGGGAGTTGTCACTGGAATGTTTCATATGCAGACAATTTATTTGCTAATTTATTAATGGAATTTGAAGAGTAAAAATCTTGTATCTTTTCATTTAAGGTTAATCAACAGGATCTTCATCACCTTGTTGTAAATTTTTAAAACTACACAGTGAGTAATGCATAAAATTATTAAGAGGTAAGGTTTATTTACTCTATTGTGTTAGGGCATTTTGTATTAGTGTTGATATTTTCCTACTTCAGGTTCCAGTTTGAAATCTGTACAGTATGATTGCATTATCTCCACTGTTTTTCCACAAAAGATTCATCATGTGACTAAAAGACATTTTGGGCATATAATACATAAGGATAGCAGTGTTTCACAAGGCAGAGTTCTGCCAGGACAGGTGCAAAAGATGAAATCTCAGTTTGTGAAATAAGTGTTAAATAATATTGTGAATGCTGCAACATATGGAGGAACCATTACCAAAATAATTATCTGGAAGTTTTGCCTTGGTTTTAGGCACATGTCTTTAGGCTGTCTGAGAATGTACATCTGTCTTTAGAAGTTGATCAGTGTTCTATTATCAACTGGTGCAGAGATGGTCTGAAAGCCATTAACAGCATGGTGTATATTCCTAGTATATATAGTAGCTTTGTCATGGAAAGCAGCAAAAATTCAGATTTAAAGTAAAAGTGAGATTTTTATGGTAATTTTTCAGAAATAAGGGAGACAGATATTTTTTTACATTTACATGCAAAATGTAGATCTAATGTGAATTCATAACTGCATTTCTTCTGGTCAGCTTTTCTCATTGTGCTCTCCAGTGAAAAGGATCTAAGGTGTATTGAGTCTAGCCAGAATCTTTTATGTGTGTATTTGTGGTCTATAATAAACTTGGGCCTCTGGGGAGGAGTTAGAGCAAAGGAAAATTTTAAAGAAGATAAAATCTAAAAGCTTTTTAAGTAATTTTATTTTTGAAATTTCAGTGTGAGGACAACTGACTAAATGTACCATGTTGCTCAATTACTAATTTCCTATTCCTGTGCAGTGTAAGATAGTCTAGATAAAATGCATCACATCATTACTGAAAAGCCCAAACACCTATTTCATTAAAAGATACTGCATCGTGAAAAGCAGGAAACAGCCTCCTGAAAGTGCTCTGCAATGCATACAAAGCACTTTTATTTATATCAATTCAATTTGAATCTCAAGCATTGTAAACTCACCAAGCTACATTTTCCTTATCAACATAATGTATGAAGTAGACTTTTCTGGTACTGAAGTTGTTTGCTTAGTCTCCATTTTCTCCTCTATTCTCAGTAAAATAATCATGTTCATTACTCACTAGCAGCACAGGGAAAAAAAAAAAAAAAAAAAAGAACTCTTATTCCACAACAGCTTACAAAGTGTATTCAACTTGACTTCCTACACTTTAATACTCCTTATTTACTCCATACGCTTTATGGGTAGAAGTGTTCATACTGAAGTTTTCTCACCTTTGAGTAATTAAGTGCAATATCTTAAAATGCTATAGGAATCTGAATGTAATAAAATGTAAAAAGATTCTGCAAATAGTTACATTTTTCATAAGAATTTTTAACCCCAGAGATTAGGAAATGTGTCATACTGAGGTCTCCAGTTCTTATACATTGGCCAGCATGATTCAGGCCTGGCAGGAGCCTCATAGCAATCTGGCTATAGCTTGGGATCTCTCTCCAGAGAACAAATCAAGTGTCAGTGAACATCTTTATGTTAGAGTGAAGCAGGTATAACTTACTATTTCAAAACCTATGTTTCATCATTGCAAACCCACAGATAACTACATGATTTGAAATTTTAATTGCGCTCCCTGACTCCATGCTGACATTGATGGGATTCACTGCAATATGAACTGTGGACAGAACTAAGCCGGGCTCTGGGAGGTGTAACCATCACCAGCTGCCTTTTGCACAGCCTTGTTCTGAGTGCATTATGAAGATATGCAGACTGGTAAAAGAACTGCCAGAGAACTGAAGAGTCACAGGTAGAAACAACCTGAAGTCTGTGCTAATTTGTACTCACATAAAGCCTCTTTAAAATGACTGGAATATCTTTTGTCAGTGGGAAGCTGGGTACCAGATACTGAACCTTTCTTGGACACAGAGATAACAAAATACCTTTGAGGATACAGGCCTACAAGATGCAGAGATGCAGAAGAATATAATTAATAAAGCAGATTTCATTCTTTCTAGGACAAAGATTGTCATCTTCATCTTAGAAGAGGATATTACAGCCCTTGCTTGCTCTGGTGTTCCAAGAATAGCCTAAACTCCTACAGTAAAATTACTACCATGGATAAAGCAACTTGAGCTTAGATTTGTGCTTTACTATTTCTATGAAAGCACAATATCTAGCCACTAAGGCAAAAGCAATAGTAGTATGAAATAGAAGAATGTCATTGACTTATAACAGCAAAGGATTGGTATGCAAATCCTGTATGATAGCCAAAATCCAATTCTCAGTCAAGGAAATGAATAATAATAATAATAATAATAATAATAATAATAATAATAATAATAATAATAATAATAATATATTAATGATATTTAACAAGGTGGTAGAAACATCTAATTAGAGAGGAGTTTGTTGAAGCCTTTTGCAGCTGAGTCGTGGGATGATTTCTAACCCCAACAGGTTGTGACAGAGTCCAGCAGAGGCCTTTCCCTGCCATGTTGGCTTTGGGGTAGTTTGTGGGCAGAAGAGTGTTTTACATTACTTTTAGAAATATTAGCAGAGTAGTTAAGTGTGAATAGTTGTATTTGCCTCTTTGTTCTTATCAGCTACTGTTTTTAAAAATGATGTCTTGGAGCATTCACAATAAACTGTATCAATTGCTTCCCATTGCCATGCACAGCCCAGGGCTGCGTGGCTATGCCAGTGAATACCGCATTTACTGGGACTCCCTGTGTTGGTTAAGGTAATCGCTGTGGAAAAAGAGTGAAATATTGGGCACACAGGTTGCACAAGAAAGGCGATTTTTTTTCTGTCATTTCTTTTAGCCTTCAACAAAATTAAAAATTAAAATTCACAAACAGCTAGTGCTCCCGTATTCAGGTCCTACTTGCCTCATATCTTCAGCACAAGAGACTTTAACTTTTCTATGTTAGTTAAATGTTATTTTTAAATATTTTTCTAAGTCAGTTTTGGTGTCATACTTTTGGTGTTGTGATTGGGATACATAATATTTTCAAAAAAAGTTTGTTTACCAGAAAATAAAAAGAGGCTGAAGAGGAAAAAGTTAAGGAATTGAAAATAGTCTGTATGCATTATTTATACAAAATGGAAGTGTATGGATATTAGATACATGAAATCTAGAGCTGCTGAGAAAATGAAATTTCTGTCCAAGGAAGAATTTCAATATTTTGATGTTTGTTTTACCTTAGAGGAAAATGATAATAAAAATATTGTTAAAATTAAAAACAACAACAACACACACAAAAACAAAAACAAACAAAAAAAAACCACAAGCATTTATGTGAAAACATTTAAATATTTGACATAGATCATATGGAGTATCTACATACTGTTTTTATACAAAATATTTCAGAGCTGTACATGGCAAAATTAACTGAAGTGAATCACTCTAAGATTCCTTTTATTATTACCTTTTAGATAATACGTGATATTCCACTACTATTCTTTAAGTAAATAAATAGATAGATAAACAAATAAATAAAATCAGCTGTTGTTTTTGCCCTCTCTTGGAAGAAGTCTGAGGGTTAATATAAAAAAATCATTTACTGTATGGTTGTGGTGGATTCCTCATGTAGTTTGTATAAAATGATTTTTAATAATTTGAAATAACCCAAAGATTTCCAGTCTCTAAATACAGTCTCGGCACTGCTATCTGCTCTTTCTGTGAATTACTTGGATTCTTGGATTCTGTTTTCTGCTTGTAGTCCTAGAAACTGGGTCTGAGATTTTCCCAGTGGATTTAGATCCTGTCAAAGAGTAGAAAGCCTATCTAAAGAATTAAGCTGGCAGTCCAGCTTTGACTACAATCATATTGCACAAAATCTTGTTGCAATAAGCTACTTAAAATGCATGCTTTCATTTGCTTGCTGTGTTCTAAGCAGTAAGCTTTACACTTCTATAGCTTAGAGATTCAGCAGACATTCAGCCATTTCAGATGTATTTTAACCTTGTAAGACTGTTATTGAAGATGACTGATAGGTTGATTATTCTGTGCCACATGGACAGTAAAAGTGTTTCTTATATTCTGTGTTATTTACACTAAAATACACATGAACAACCTAAAAGGGGAAGGCTCAAGAAGGAAGGGTTATGAGCACAAATGATGAGGTCAGAATAAAGTAATGCCTTACACAAGGTCTTCATTACATGCCAAATGTGAACAAAAGGATCAGTGACTATCTGAAAAATTAAATGTTGGTATTTAGTAAAAAATCCAAAGAAAATATTCCACAAACAATCAATTATTTCTAAACCAGCCCTGTGGATGTGTTGTTTTTTACGATGAGGAGAAAAGATACATATGGAGACACACGGCTCAATAGGCCAAGGTTCTGCTATAGGCTCTTTAACTTGTTTGTACGTTACAAGCTCTTATAACAAGTAAAATAATAGACAATACTTACAACAGAGACAAACTGAAGTACAGATGCCAAAATTTGTGTACTTTTCTATTCAGACTGGAACACATTCACTTATAGCCTGGCATACACCATGATTGATTTTCAGATGTTAAGAGCCATCACTCTCCTTGAGCAGAGGCAAAGATCCCCATTTTTCTTCTAGAGACTGGGTTAGGTGCTCAGTCTTGGAAACTGTTTAAGCACATATGTCAAATTATATCTGTCCATGAGTGTGTGTAAAAAATACCTAATATTGACCAACTAAAATATTTACCCATATCCTGTGGTGTTCCTGGTAAGATTTGGTCTTTGTGTTTTAACTTCAGGCATTAAATTTTGCCTTAATTAACTTAATTAATTAGTTAAGTTGTCTTAAACAATTTAAACCAGTGGGCTTAGCTATTATAGGTGAAGACAGCAAGATAATGAAAAAAAAATCTAAGAATATGATAAACTAGCAATATACATCTGCCTTTTACATCAAAAGGAAACTTAACTTTTCTCTGTTCTTTAATTTTTCTCCAAGTTGTCTCCAGCTGCACCATTTCTTTCATGTTGTTTTTATTCCAAAAAAAAACTATCATGAATGCATAGCAAGCACCTGAGAAGTCATGGGGAGGTTTATTTACAAGATCTCTCCTCTCCTCTCCTCTCCTCTCCTCTCCTCTCCTTTTTCCTCTTTCCTCTTTCCTCTTTCCTCTTTTTTTTTTTCTTTTGTTTTTGTAGAATTAGTCAACACCCTGATAAATTTGGGTTAGTTTTCTTAAAGTTTGCAACTTCTCCGAATTAGAATTAGGAGCTTATTTTCTATCTTCAAAGCTACTAATAATATACAGTTACTGTAATTGTCAAATTGTCAACAAGTCAATTTTCCACCTTTGTTTTGGAGCTGTCTTTGCCCTGCATGTCCTACAACTAAATTCAGAATCTTTGTATATGTGTAAATTTTGTCAGTAACATTTAGAGTTTAAAATGTAGAGCATCTATGTCATTGCTTTCTCCCTCACAGAGAAGCCACCCTCTAAGGCTCTGAACATCTGCTGTCATGTAGCAGAATGGCAGTGTTGATGTCAGAGTGTAACACTGGTGCTGGAATTAGGGACAACTATATTCTAATTCAGCATATGGCAACATGTGTTCTCATCAGTCATTTATCTGCTAATATGTGCCTACATCTGAATCTTAATAAGGGGGATAGTAATGAGTGAAAACCTGCTGTTGGATACATACAGTTCTCTTGAGTTGTCACATACAAGGTTGAACAAAGATCAATTGATAAGAGTTCTCCCAAAAGTCCACATTGCACATTCACATTTACCACTAATTTCTATGAGTAATTAGAGATCTTTTGAAATTTCTGTCATTTTCTATAGACTTTCTGCAGATTCTGAATTTCTACAGATTCTACCATCACAAAGGAAATGTTCAAATTACTGTTAGTAACCAAGATTATGTCCATAAAACAATGACTAGAAACAGCCTTAATTGAATGAACTGTGTATTGGAAAAAAAAGGAAAAATTAAAAAATATCACTAGATGTTACTTGAATAATGGAAATTAAATAGTATTCCTTCTGTTGTAGCTGTATAATAATCTCTATAGAAACTGATGAAATGATTCACTTCACTAATAATTGTTCCACATTTATGGGAAATAAGGTGATAAAAACAAAACAAAACAAAAAAAAGACACAAACAGATCATCTTCAAATAGTTTGGCTGAGATATTACAACTGAACAATAAATGTGAGATAGTCATAAAGTCAAATTGATTCAAGATTATATGACAACAATAAAGGCTTTTCACATTATTTTCTTTCATTTGAAGACTGAAGAGAATTTACAGTTTTGTGTAGTTTATAAATCTATGTTGTTGAAATTATTATGTAAAGATTCACCATAGTTTAATTCACTGCATCTCATATTTGGCTGCTCTGCATTATAGGTGTTAAATTGCAAGAAGTTTGGAACCAATACAAAATTTGAAAAGAGCTGGCATCTCTACTTGATGAGATGAATTTCTTTATAATCAGATACAGGGTTGAATAAACATCAACAGGCCTGATACAAGATCTGCCATAAGTATGGTAAGATCTTGTCCTAAGAGAACAATTCAGCTCCTGTTAGAATGAATAGAAAGGTTTCCATAATCACAAATTATCTCTGGATTGGATCCTAAGCTGTTTCCAACTGTATGCATGTGTTAAGTTTTACACAGACAACCTTTTTCTTTGAAAAAGCCACACACACAAGTGATTCTTGGTAGTTTAGAAATGCAGTTTGACCTTTGTGTGAAAGATAAGTCCAGCTGGAATTAAAAAAGAAAATATTTAACTTATTGCAAGCTTGTTTATCAGCTGCTGCTTGACTAAGGAATACACCAAGGTACCTGGCTTTCCTTTTGATGCTAGAGACTATTCCCACATTAAATCAATTAATCTTCCTTTGTACATATACCATGACATTGAAGTCTGCTACTCAAACTCTTCTAATGTTTAATGCTTAAAAATAGCCTGGTCTGTTTAAATGACACTTTCAGCTTTTGCACTCAGAAACAGATTTCACAGTAGAAATGAAGGACAGCAGAATAACCAGGGTCTCTCAGTCCTAGGAGATTCCTGAGACTCTTCTGATCTTAATGCGATGTTAATATCACTTTGTGTTACAAAATTATTTCCCTGAAACCAACATTTTTTATATAATTCTGTGAGGAATTGTTGACATTTCTATTGGGAATTCCAGTATTACAGAAGATGATTTCCCAAAGAAGTGTAAGTCTTTGAGTATAGAGAAAATTACAATGTGTCAGTCTGTATAGTCTTATGGCAGTAAAAGTCTATACAGAAAGGAGACATCGTGGGGAATGAAGTCACCACAGATAATTTCTTGGTGGCAGCCAGAACCTCCTCTGGCTTCAGTATCTCTCTAGTGGTGCCAGTATAATATGTGGGGCCTGATGCTAAGTCATTAGGAAGCTGACCTGTGTTAGGAATGGACCACCATTTTGTTTTGCATTTCCCTCATCCTACAAACTTTTCTATATAAGATAAATAGGAGTCCAGTAGATGTACGAACTGGTAGTTAGGGGAATAAGGAGTAGAGAAGGGGAACTGCATGTTTTGAAAAAAAAATGTCTCTGGTATAAATGAGCAGGTTGAACTTGAGATTTTTATTTTATTTATTTATTCTGATTACATTGCTATTCATCTTTCATTCAAATACATTTTAAAGCAAATTAGACTTTCTTGTGACAGTTCCACAATTCCACAATGGCTACCTGAGCCATTATGTTGGTCTTAAAATGTCTCTTGTATTCACAAATCAATAGTCCACAGCACTGTGTTTCTAAGCCCACGAAGATACAGGAGTGCATGCTCTCAGCAAAGCAGTGAGCTTTGTGCAACTCCCATTAACAGTGAGTTAAAAACATAGCCCAAAGCATGAATCCAAGATAAACACCAGATACAGAGAATAAAGGATACCCTTTGGTCTATCCTTCATCTGGACACCTGCAGTTTCATGACTACTTCCTAGTGTATTTCTATTAACTTGACTTTCTATCATGCTCAGCTTCTTTTCTTGCTTCTCCACTGGTGCTCCCTGTGGGGCAGATTGTTCTGGCTGTGTTGTGCAAGCGAGGTAAGTACTTTGTTTTCTTTCTTTCTCTCTTTCTCTCTTTCTTTCTGTCATTCTGTCTGTCTGTGCAACATCAGGACATGGCTGCATTTCCTGCATTTCCCTGTGACTGTTTTCTGTTTGCTTCTTGAAATTCAGGGAATATTAAAGGCAATAGGGACTATATAAGGTCATGTCTTCAGTTCCTATCTAACATTGTATTTGGTACAATGCAGACAGTGGTGACAAAACAGATATTCTTACCCATTTTCATGGGTACTTTTGTTACTTAGTCATCTACAATTAAAGAATGTGGATCTGATGGGGTAAGTGATCAGTTCCAGCACTACATTCCCACCGTCTGTCACCTCATTATATTCTTGCTGGGGGAAAATAGTCAAATTCTTTTTCTACTATTATTTATTTCAAAGAATAACATTCTTCCCTGGGCTGAGACTTTGTATGACAAGTTTCAGTGCCATGTGAGTTCTTTATGCTTGAGCTATAAACCAAGCCAGGGAAGAAAAGATTTTCATAATAGAAATGCTCACACATAGCATTAACTGTACCAGCATGAACTGTGGCACTACGATAAAGGTTGTTTTAATTTGACTGAAAATGAATAGATTGCTGCAAATCAATTGCAATCTAATAAGGGTCTTACTGTAAAACCTACTGATAGTATGGAGTGGCATTGTTCTGAGCTGTGCTTCCTGGGAATAAGATTTCAAAAGAACTTAATGCTGACTTTTATAAATCTTTGATCAGTGATAATAATGGGAGTTAGAAACACCTATCTCCCAATGTTTCTACTTTTCAATAAACCATTGCCAGATTACAATTAACAAAGAATTTGGTTACTTAAAGCTTGAGTCTGAGAGGGACTGAGTCACCCCTGGTTAGAGATGTGTACTCTTAACTCCTATAGTTTGTAAGGGAAGCTGAGGTTACTTAGCAGTTCACAGAATTTAGCCCATGAGCACAAAGACGCAAGTAGATTGTCTCACTATATAGCATGTATCCACCCCTTTTAAGCAAAAAATGTAAAAGACCTAGAGGGAATATGCTGTATTTTAGTCCATATCTGATTTCTCTGCATACAGTTGGCTTACTTCATCCTTGGGAAAGACTGGGGAAAAGTAAGGCTCATCTTTGCTCATCTATGATGACTTTAGCAATAACTACAAAATCAGCCCATCTCTACCCACTGTCCCAAACTGCAGCCTAAATATCCGTGTTTTGACTAGATGTGTATTCTTTTTGCATGGCTAAAATTAGATAAGAATAAGAATCACAGTCCATCTTTGTGAAAATACTTTTACTCAGATTATTAAAATTAATCAAACAGCAGTCCCACAGAGAAGAGATCTCCTTAGTTCTATTGTTTTTCTATTTTTATTACTCTATTATCCTAGAGGTTTTTTTCTGTTTTTGTTGTTGTTGTTGGTTTTTGCCAATGCTGTTTTTGCTATTTAAGAATCCAAAATTTCTCTTTCATGAGTAGAAATTTCAAGTCTATTTTACTAATACTTTTAGACATAGGTAGTCATTTTGACAGCTTTTTAGTGTTTCTGTCTGTATTTATCCTGAAAGTTTTGTAAATGGCTGTTTGACTAAGCCTTTGTGCCAAAAAAAAAAAAAAAAAAAAAAAAGCTGTATTTGTCTTTTGCTATTTTGAAACTGCAACAACAACAACAAAATAAAATTCAATATAAACATATAAAAATATCAGGAATATTTTTATAATATGTCCTGAAACAGACAGCATTAATAATGATGATAACATTAGAAAGCATTTTGACTTCTGCTTGAAGATGTTAACCACTTTCTAGCTGGTAGAGAGTTCAGGCAAAGAACTGTATTTCAGTTGTCTGATTATTTTCCTTCTACAGTTACAGATTTCTTCTGTCTTTTGAAGGATCAAGTACTGACAACTGTCAGATGCAAAATATTGAACTATATGCAAGATTGTTTATTCCAGGGTGGCAGATTCTATGGTCCTAGAGGGTTTCCCTCATTTACAATTCTCACATATATATATATATATATATTTTTTTTAAAGCCTTTGTCACACTGTCAAGAAGTAGAAATAACTCTGAGTGATTTAAGTGACCAAATATTTCAGAAATCATGAAAAATTACTACTCCTATAATAAATGGACAAAGAAAAGGAAAGAGAAGAATGAAAATTAAATACCCAGACTATGTCGCAAACACTTATTGATAGCAAATGCATTTGTGGAACTTAGGGATGGCTCATGAATATCAACAGAATGGTGATAGATTTTGCTACAAATAGGATCAGCAGCAAATAATTTGAAAACCTTGAAAATACAATGGGTGATATTCTCAGATTAACCACTTGACTGAGGATCTATGGTTTAAAGTAGTAGTCACTAAATTCAGAAAATCTTGTTTATCTGAATCAACTTGACCTAATTGCAGATTTATTATCTGCAGAGTGAGGTGAGATGCAGAGGAACAGGAGTTTCATCTCTTTCCTCTGGCTTTAGAAACATACACAGTTATGTTTTGTGCACTTATTTTGTCTCTACTTATCTTGGTCCCAGTCAGATCCAGAAGAATAAAAGGTAAAAAAATGTAACTGAATTTAAATTCAGTTAGAACTTAGTTGTCTAAAGATTGGTTTATGTTTTACTTTAACATATTTGCTTACAGACTATTTATAATGTCCTTCAAAAAAACAAATAAAACAGTCTATCACAGCATTATGTTACTTAGAACTTCACATATACAGCCACCTTCTAGAGGAGAAGCATCCATTCACACTGCCACACTCTCCTTCATACACCGAGAAGTACATTAAAATTTTCTGTCTTTCATATTCTTCATTAGTGATCTGTAAAGCAGAGAGACATTAGGTTAGATTGACAACAGGAGCTGCCTTGGATATATGTACCAGGAGAGACTTATCCTGTCTTCCCTTTGAAGTAAATTTAAGGGTTATTGTAAGGAAGATTGAGAAGATCGGCAAATGAGACCTTCTATGCACCAGCACAGCTGTGTTCATAAATGACCTTTCTAGGCTGTGCAACCTCTGGAAAAGCTATGTCAATGCTAAGAGTTTACAGGTTAAATTTCTCACCTGAGATGTGGAAAATGTTGATTAGATGGTTGTTATCCTGCTGATAAAGAGCAAGGGTTTAAATTCAGGATTCCCAGCTTTTAGAGGATGTCTGAACATGACATTATGGGATTTTAAGGGATGGAGTTATCCATCTTTCCTGTAAAAATTGCTGTTCTGCTTTGAATACAATGCATAAATATTCACCGGATGAGAAAGAATAAAAATAATTCTTTGGCCTCCTGTTTTGGTAGACTAAAATTTTAAGTCCTAAAACAAAGAATGTACTATTTTGTGCTGAAAGATCAATTTCAACAGGAGAGAAATTGAGAAATATCCATCCCAGGAAATTTAATAGCTGAAGATTTAGGGCATTATTTTGATAGCTGAAGGAAGGAGAAGGACACAACATTGCCCTGGCCCACACCAAGTGTATAGGTGCTCAGACTACTGGACCAGAAAACTTACAGGAAAAACACGTGCCTCTTCTTGAAGAAACTTGTTTGAACCTGGAGTTAAGCATGAAACAAGTCAGGGGTCCGGACCTATAGAAAACACTAGAGGGGGAAGTAATTATATTGTGCTTTCCACTGGTGCTTACAAATAAGGTAGAATGAAAACTTTCCAGCATCATTAGGGTTTAAAAAATTCCAGACTTTTGCAATTGCTGAAATGTAGACCCTATGGGATTTTACAGAGTAAGCCACAGGTGCCAGAAGAGTAGGAGTAACAAAGAAGGACCCACATGGGAGTCAAGAAGGATATGTGGATCTTCTAAGTGGAGGAGGCTTGTTTTTTTCAAGGAGAGGGCTGTCTAGAAGGGAGTATGGATATGAGGTTAGGAGATGTGGAAAAATTGAGCAGGCATGGCTGAAAACAGAGCAAATAAAAAAAAAAAAAAAAAAAAAAAAAAGGTGGGACAGTAATGAATTGTTTAACCAAAAAGGATCAAGATAAGGTGATTAATGATCAGTCTCCTTTCAGCCTGCCTATGGTGCCAAGACCACATTAAATCTTTAACAGTACTATTCAAGGTTTAATGTTGTACATCACCATTACGGGATTTTCCAAATGCCACCCAAGTCTAGCAAGTGCATGAGTCTCTCCTCTAGTCTACAAGCAACAAATCACTTGAATCTTTGTGTTTCTATTTATGCTCTTTGACCCCAGGGTCTTTGCCAATAGGCCCTAGCTTAGTACAGCATTCCAGCAAATGCTTATTTCTGATCAAAATCAATTTGATGTAATTTGCTACATTTCTTATTACTGTTTTAGCACTAGACTCAACCTTACTTCCAGCTAGATATATGTACTAATGAGCATGGGGTTGGAGTCAGTGACATTCCTTGCAGCATCTCTGGAAGTTTTTCACATTTCCTAGCTTCCCTGGAAGTACTGTATATAATGCTCCCAGCTTGCCTTGCTCTGGGAACATATTCTGCTGACTATTGCAGAATAGCAAGATGTTTAAGAAGGTAGCCATGTGGACAGATCTGATAACTCTTTCTTCATAATTAACTGATTTATTCTTTAGCCATAATAGCAACTCATTTCAAGCACTTTCCATTCATTGAGAAAGCTACATCACTCATGTGTGGTGTATAGATTTTAAATTTTCTCCTATAAGTGCTATATGATGCTTGTCAATTACCACTTTGGACTAAAGCTTTAGGAATTAGATCAGCCACATTAGTTAAAATAGAGCAAAGTAATTTCGAAGTAGACTCTGAAAATTATGTGCTGAGCAACTAAAAACGATACGATAATCTAGAATAGCTGTTTTCATACTGATAGAGTCAGACAGGCTTTGTTTCCTTGAAAAGTTATGTAATGAAATTCCATTCAGATTTTTATAGACATAACCACTACACTTGAGAGTAAGAGCGAACTGGCACTTGCAGCTGTTACAGGTAGCAGAGTGTTTCACTTCAGAGTCTGACCTTGACATGTGCCTCTAGCTTTGCATTCCAGCTCCCAAATATTCCTACATTTGACAGTACGTACAGCTTGATCTCTTTTTTAATGCCACATATTACTGGGCATATGTGAAAGCCCATGGGGGCAAAAAGAACTTTATTTTAAATGTGAATAGTGTTAGAGTTATATTATAATGGTTTGCTGAATGAAGATGGATTTAACTGTTGCTTAAATATTTTCCTGAGTCAGTGATTTGGTTTGGTCCATTACAATATAAGGCCATCTGTGAGTTTTAGATGTAAATCTGAAGTCTGGGAGCCTTTGGAACAGAAGAACTGTGTGTTGTGGTTTTTAAGATTCAATGTGAAAACTTTAGAATAATGTTGTTAACATTGTTTGCAAAATAACTTGAGTAGCTATATATTCTGTCTAGTCCAGATGGATAAAATCTCCAAGGGACATTTGTGTTTATGGCCTCTAGCTTATTATTTTAACGCCTAACTTTTATGAGGCAAACTCTCATTATTTTTAGCAGTCTTTTACTGTCTCTTAAATGCAGTGAAAGGCAAAAGAGGACCACAAATCTGTTATATGTAAAGCTACTGTACTAAATTTCAACAGTTGCTAGACTATATTTCTTAAATAAAATAAAAATGAGGGTAACAGTCTGTTGACCAACATTTTTTTCCCTCTCAGAATAAAATGCAGTCATTGTATCAAGGATTTGCCTGTACTATTGACTCAATGCTGTTTGATGATAACATTCTATCAGGCTGTGTTGAAGTCAGTGTAATTTGGCTTAGTGTTCAGCTCAATACATGTGATGTATAATAAGTAGTCTGTATTTTAGAGTTGTAAAAAAAATAAGAAAAATCTGGTGAAGGGCACATATCCACAAGAATAGAAATGACCTCAAGAGGTCACTGATTTCCTTTAGATTCAGCTTTATCTAAATAATATTTAACAGCCATTTTTCTAACCCGTTTTGAAAATACCCTGAATGATGTAGAATCCCCAGCTTCTCTGAATAGTTGTGTTTTAGCACTTAACTGTCTTGCCATTCAGCATTATGTTAAATCTCCACTGTGGGAACTTAAATTCATTACTTGTCCTGGAGAATACATAAATACTTTCCTCTCTTTGCCAGCATTTTGTTGATGTCAGCTATCATTTGAAGTCTGGAGTCATTTTTCCTTTCTCCCCTTGGTCTTTTCTCATCTAAATAAAGCCAGTACTTTTCAGCTTTCATCACAGGTTTTGCTGGAAATATCTCAGTGCTTCTTGCTCTTTTCTGGACTTTCTTCAGTTGATCCAGCTTTAATGTTGTGGCCAAATCTAATGTAGTAGTCCATCTGAGTCACACCAATTTTACAGAGTCTTCAGGTGTCTGTAGGCACCTACACACAAGTTGCAGTACTTTAAAGCACTGTGGATGTGTGCTTCATGTTTGGTCCATTAACTCTGCAATCATTGTCAGGAGAATCATTTCTATTATTGTCCTTCTCTGTCTTGTAGCTATGCGTCACTTTGTATTTAACACCACTGAATTAGTTATTATTTTGCTGATTTCTCCACATCACTTCAAATTTCATTCTTGTCCTTTAAAGTAGCTGTCATCCCTCCTGTCTTGTTATCATCTTCAAATTAAAAGTGCTTTCCATTCTG
The DNA here is from genome assembly GCF_963932015.1 of Anas acuta. Classification (NCBI taxonomy): domain Eukaryota; kingdom Metazoa; phylum Chordata; class Aves; order Anseriformes; family Anatidae; genus Anas; species Anas acuta. Next base: position 10,352,635 of record NC_088991.1, on the reverse strand, counting down.
TCATCTAAATCATCAATAATGAATCTAACGGCTAAAGTACAGGACATACATGTAGATTTGGGATGGCAGTGTTCTGTTAATGGCATACTTGAACAAGTTCTCCTTGGCATCCAGTTTCCTTCCAAAATGATTTGCTCATTCTACTTTTACCTTTATCATTTATTTGTGGAGTAGCAGTGCTCACAGTTCTGAGAACTGGCACTCTCATGCCACATGGGAAGATGTCGCGTTAAAGGGGTGTAGCTGATTAACCGTTACGGGCCCGGTTGGATTCAGAGTACTGAACCAGTCGGACATTCACCAAAACTGGGGGTCCGTTCGGACATTCACCAAAAACGTAATAACCGCCTGGGGGTCCGCTCAGACATTCACCAAAAACGTATTAACCACCTGGGGGTCCGTTCAGACATTCACCAACAATGCATCAACCGTCTGGGGGTCTGGTTAGATTCAGAACACTGAACTATCACGGATAACCACCCTCACCCTAGTTGCATTAATGAGAGCTATCACAATGCAATCAAGTATGGTTTATTACAGCAACAGATAATCAGGTTCTTTTGGATTGCCGGTGATAGTGACTATCTGCAAAAGCAAGCTAGTATGCATGAAATACACAGGTGTTACAGGTGTTACAGGTGTGGGTTCTAGGTGTGGGTTCTAGGTGTGGGTTCTAGGTGCGGGTTCTAGGTGCGGGTTCTAGGTGCGGGTTCTAGGTGCGGGTTCTAGGTGTGGGTTCTAGGTGTGTGTTCTAGGTGTTCTAGGTGTTCTAGGTGCGCAGCCTAGAAATAAACGCGTTAAAAGGATCAAAGACTCTATAGAGATTTATAAGCAAATATTCAGATCTCACCCAAAGGCGTCCCAATGGGGGGGGAAGAGAGGCTCAGCCCGTCGACTGATCCCAGGAGTCAGGAGGTCCTAAGGATGTTGTATGTCCTCGGGATGGTATCTCCCCTGACGATGGTATCTTCCCTAACATCCCCTCTCTCTTGGGCCAATTTATATTATTTTCTATCTTTTAGGTGGAGCTTGAGTGGCTCTAGTCAAGCATATCTTATGATTGGTGTAAAGTTTTCCCGTTTCCGTTTAAAGTAATAGGCTCCGAGAAATTCAGAGCGCATGCTCAGTGAGGGGTGGTCGCACCTTGGAGGCGGGTAGCTTTTGGGATGGAGGTGTGTTTTGGTATTATAATGATATTATAATGAGCAAAAAGTACACTAGGGTACAGCATTTGTCAAAACATGACAGGTCTTTGGCTTAGGGTGGCAAAAAGTGCAGCTTTGTGCACAAGAACAATCGAGGCCCCACCTGATTACAGAGCCTAGCCGTGGTGTCTCCACTCCACTCTACGCTCCGTGGTGTTCCTTAGAGCTAGCACACCAAGTTTCCCCAGCACGATAGCATCTAAGGTTGGGAGCCTAGGGAATGCTCAGATAATGCAGTTATGCCCTACCCTGAAAGCCTCTTCAATGCTGTACCTTTTCCTTAAAAGTGTGAATGTTAGTTTTATTTTCCTAGTTACTTCAGGCATTTACACCACAGAAGAGAAGAAGGAATCATTTTGAGCTGACTGGAGTTTAAAGATTACTATTTCTAATTAGTGCTATTTTTTAATTAAAGACCAATACTGAGTGAAGAAATAGATACTACTGAACAAAAGTGACATGGTTTCTTTTGTCTTTTAATGTTAGATAGACGTGCAAATCATTTGTGAACAAATTCTGTTGTGGCTTAAACCAATCCACAGCTCCACTTGCAGGGTGCCTCCTTACACATGCTACTCAGACATTATTTCATATTTTCTTAGTGCTTTTAAAAACATATTTGTAATCCTTTCACATTTTTTATTTCACATCTTGGTACCATGACCCTAAGCACAAGTGTAACCCTACAGGAATTCTTGGGTAACTGAATGATTTTTTTGTTTGTTTGTTTGTTTAATGAGTAATGTACATAATTTCACTAAAACGTAGTTTCAAAAACAAATTCATAGCACTTTGGGCTAAAAATTATCAAGAAGCTTTTGTGTGTGTGTGTGTAATTTTTAAAAATTTGTCCCCAAAGAATTTCATTTTCATTTTGACCAAAATTTAAAGTAGAAGCTTTGGGGGATTTGAATCTTATTGTCTAAATCAAATTTCTCACGTTTGCCTGCCATAAAAATATTCCTGTTAGTGTGTAATAAAAATGAAAAACAACAATGTTTAATCAGATTTTATCTGCTAAAGGGAATGATAATATTCACATTTTTTTATACGACTATTTATTTTATTAGCCTTTTATAGCAAAAGACTGAAAGACTACATATGCATGTATTTTATACTCTTACGGAAATTATACAAGCCAGGACTTTTACAGCCTTCTAAATTGTCTAGACTATCATAATATCACCAAAGAACACAGAAAATATTTATGTTTCTGTAAACCTCTAGAACAGTAATGTTCCTGACAAAGTTTTATTGAAACTGAGAGGAGTCCTTTAATCATTTCCTCACAAAGGTTCACTACTAAGTACTGAGCACTACTGAACTACTGAACATGTATCAACATTTTTTATTTATTTTTATTTTTTTTGTAAAACAGCATTACATGTGAAAGCAAGGCCAACATAAACCTATGAAATCCTCCTATGGAAATTTTGAGTGGCAAAAAAAATATTTTTGATAAATGTACTTTATTATTCCAAACAAATTGCCTGGTTTTACATCATGTGTAGTCCAATATAATTAGATCCTGAGTAATGTGTAACCGATTCTATCTGAAGAGCAAACAGACCCCAACTGTGATACTGTAGATCAGAATATTGATGAGTTCAGATGAAAAAACAGATTAGAGACACTGATGGCATAAACGACCATGCTGACACTACACCTTTCTGAAGCTCTGCAACGCACTAGGGTTATAACCCTAGGCTTTGTAACTGCTAAAAGGTGACCAATATGTGACACTAGGTTTCTGTTAATTATTGGAAGGTACAAAGGCATCCATAAAGCAGACAGCCCATAGCCTATGTAGATACCAGGAAAAAAAAAAAAAGCAAAAACATTAGCTTTTTCATTCCTTGATGTCAGCACTGCGCTTGCTCTTTCCTGAGGAAAGCACTGTGCAGAGATGCTACTGTTGATTCCATAGCAGTTCTGAGCCATTTAATGCTTAATCTCTGGGTTAACAAATTCTGTCATAAATTCTCAAAATGCAGAATAAATGTCAGGTTTTACATTTGCATTGTTGTGAAAATGTGTTCTCTGTGTACTAATCTTAGATGTTGACATGAAATGTTCCTTAACACACATCCAGACTGAATCCTCTTGACAGCTGGATCATAAAAGAAATAAAATCTAGATGCTTTGTTATGTAAACATGCTGATGGACTTTTGCTGATCGGTCTCAGATTAATTTTGTATACCAGCCCACCTCTGCGTACTGTGCTGTACAAGTCCCTTGTAAAAAAATGTAACAATGAAAAGGAAGGATTTTTCAGACAACATTTGCAGGTTCATTTTTATTTTCAGTGTTACTGAATAAAGTGCAACCAATTAACAACATGAATGTATTAAAGAACATCTGTGATCATATTTACTTAAGTAGGTATCACTCACTGGTCTGATGCATTGTGAATTTGTAAGGCTGTTAAAGAAGAGGTTAAAGATGCAATGGATTTTTATTTTAGGAAGAGATAAAGGAAATAAATACAGTGTAAATTTAATTATGTGAACAGGATGATGCATTTTAAAAATGGTTTTGGCGAAGTGCAGAGGAATGGGAAATTAACTGAGTTATGTAAGCACAAAATTGATGGGCCTGTTCTGAGATTATATTAAGAAGGTGTCCTTTGGAGGCATATTTAGTTCTTCAGGGAATGAAAAAGACAATTAGAAAATATTTGAAGATGTAGAGTGGGATAGGCATGGTGATCATTTAGGCTCATTGAGACATACTTAGAATGAACTTTTTGTAAAGTATAAAAGGTTAGTTATCAGTAGCAGTTATTTAACTGTAAGATTGGACAGCTTTCCCAAAGGATCATTTTCACAAACATGATCCTCAAATCTATTTTATAAAACCATAGAGGAAGCTACCTTTTGGGACTTGGGGCTTAAAATCCAAAAAAAGAAATTCAAGTGAAGATAAATACATAAGTAGATATAATTACTTATTGGAGTTATTGGCATTTGTATCACTAGCTGAATTCTCTATCACATACTGTCTTCCATCCACTCCACCTACCATTCTAGGGGAAGGCTACAGTTAATAGATCAATCTGAGATTCCAAACCTGGTTTGTACAATAGGGAAGATGAACTGATTTTGTATTCAGGCTCTATTCTTGTATTTAAGATCTCTCTAAAAACATTTTTTTAACTACTTCTATTAAAAAGATAGCAGAGAGACACTAATCTAATAATTTATCTTTTTTGTTGTCTGTACAGTAACAACACTATAGATGGCATAATTCAGGGTCAAACAACAACAGAAAACCAGCTATGAGCACTTGACCTTATATTATGCCATATTAAAATATATATGTGATAATACTTAATTGTATGTCATTCTCTTGCCTTTCCAATGAGTACTCATTGAAGAGCTGGTTCATGCATACAGAGTCTTAAGATACATTTCTAGTATTCAGGGTATTTTGGAAAAACAGTCTGTGCCCTGTTGGACTGAAATTCTCTGATGGAGCTCCAGAAATGAGTCTGTCCCATTCTCTGGGAATTGTAAAATCACACTCAACCTGGAAGTTGAATTTATTTTTCATATATCTTTTATCTCCAAGTTGACCAAAGTGTCAGACCAACACTCAGAGAAAAAAAAAAAAGATACAGTCCCAGTTTAAAAATTATTACTCATAAACCTTCTCTTTGAAGACACAATTTAAAGTTTAGATATGAAGGCATCTCTGTAAGAGCACACAATTTCAATTGAAAACGTGGATTCAAAAATGCTGCTCAGCCTCACCGTAAGTAATTGCATAGCAAGTATTTTACAGCAGTCTGTGTGATAAATTAATTCCGGCTGCTGTATTTTATTTATTATTTTATTTTATTTTATTTTATTTTATTTTATTTTATTTTATTTTATTTTATTTTATTTTATTTTATTTTATTATTCTTTTTTTTCCTTGTGGAAGGCAGTGAAGAGAAGTGCATCCCCTTTTTATAGAGATGGGTGATACAAGGAACAATACACAAGTACATCTCACCTAATAATTGTTTAAAGGGGCTTTAAGTTCTCTTCACACAAGCAGGATGGGTTTATGTGTACACCAATATGTGCTGTGACATGTGGGGGAGAAAAAAAAAACACATGAAAATTGTTGGGAGTAAAACAGAGCACAATATGAATGCAAATGAGGGAAAAGGTGAAACCTGCTCAGATTTGCCTGGTGGCATTTCATTTTTCAGAATGCTTTGAGGCTATAGAAAATGCCTGGCTATTGATCTGTTCATTAGCTGGCCTTAAGCAGGTTATATATCAATTACTTAGTAATTCCTACTTTCTTTTGTATTTCTAGGACTATGTATCTGGAAGAAAAGCTTGGTCTCCATTTCTATAATGAAGTGATAAGTAATTGAGAGTATTTTGGGGAATGGAATTATTCTGGAATAACTTAATTTAAGCAAATTGCATCCTTATATCCTTAATTTCTTTCTTCCGACAGAACAAAAAAAAAAGCTGAAATAACCGTCTAGAAAGGCTGCTAGGAAAGGTAACAGACTACAAAATGGGGGGTGTTTAAGAAAAGATTAAGTATCTTACTTAGGGATGTGGTTTAGTGGGTAATATTGGTTGGGGGGGGGAGGGGAGGGACAGTTGAACCAGGTAATCTTGGAAGTCTTTTCCAACCTTAATGATTCTAAAACCTAGCCCACATTATGCCAAACTATACGGATAACTAGACCTGCGTGAATCCATTGTGGCCTTAGGAAAAATACAATCTGCTTTTTTAGCAGAATTTTTCTGTGAATACTTAAGAAGTACAAAAGGCTTTGATGAACAGTCAAAGACAAATTATTACGTACAAATCACCGGTAGAAACAATATCTTTGTTTTATAGAAACACAATTGCAAACCTGGTTGGCTATATTTACCACCACTCTGTTTTAGAATTAAAGCCTCATCTGTAGCCACAATGACTTCGGTGCCCATCACCAAGTTTAACTTTAAAAATATACAAAAAGCTTCTTCTAAGATATACTCAAGGAAACCAGGATAACTCATGTGCAGCTACCTCTAATCTCTTCCATTCTCTACTATGGAAATGTGGCCATTTAGTTGTGAAATTTAGTAAGTTCTGTTTCCTCAGGCAAACATGCTAATGCTATTAGGGACAACGGTCCTTGCATATCTGCAGATACATTTCTGAAATATATCTACACCGGTTCTTCACTGTTTCTCAACATTACTGTTTCTCCTCTGAATCCCATTATGATGTTTATACCAGGTTTTCCCAAGTGAAAAATGCTTTAGAATCAGAAGTAATATATTACACAGCAAGCTTCCATGTTAGCTGAGATTTGGGGTCTTAACTGGTATATTGTTTGCTTGCTGGTTTAATGGTTTTTCGATTTTTTTTTTCTTCCTGCCAGTTCAAAGTTGCTCAATTTTAAGCCCATTAAAAAAAAAAAAATCAGGTTTGAAACTCATACCAAGTATTTGCTTTTTAGTTTTTTTTTTCTGCCCCAAAAGGAGAAAGAAAGAGAGAAAGAGAGAAAGAAAGAGAGAAAGAGAGAGAGAGAGAGAGAAAGGAAGAAAGAAAGAAAGGAAAAAGAAAGAAAGAAAGAAAATGTGTGGGATTTTTGTGTGAATTTCATTCTTTTGGGGGTGGGGGTATTTTTTATTTTTCATTTTTAATTAAATACTTTTCATATTTTATTTTATTTTATTTTATTTTATTTTATTTTATTTTATTTTATTTTATTTTATTTTATTTTATTCTCCAACAGGTCTAAAAGTTGTGTGTACATAATATTGTTCATGTTAGACTGGAGTATCTAGTGGTCCAATCTGGCCTTAATCTTTGTGAATGTAGCAAAGACAACTCTCTTTCTTTTACACTGCTTGGAGAGAAGGATGTGCATCTTTGCCTTGAGGGCTGAAAGCAGCAAGCCTAGCCTAAATAAAGAGATGCGACCATGGGAAGGTTATTCTCCGGTTATATTTTCCTGGCCTTTATGAAGGTAATCTGTATAAGGAGAATAATAGCAGTAGTAGTTATTGAGTATTAGTTGAATGCTATGCTAATAGTTATGTTAACATAACACCTATTGGAACAATAGTGAATTCCACAGTGGTAGACTTTATACAAATATGTAAAGTTTTACACAAACAAAAACAGCATAAGTATAAAGTAGAACTAAAAGTGTTTTTTCACTCAGAAAGGATTTAAAATGAAAAATACAGATGAGTACAGAGGGACTGATGGAGCAAGACAAGAACCAATAAGGTGATACCAGTCTTCGTGCTCAATAGTATTTCTGTGTGCCAGCAGCATACCCACAATCAGGTTTGTTTACACATCATGTTCAAGCATGTTTCTGAGAAAACTTCTGAAAGAAAGCAATAAGTTAGTTGTACAGGTATCTGTAATGTTTTTCTCCCAAGCAAGAAGGAAAACACAGGAGCAAGCAGAGTTTCTATCAGAAATGTTAAAATGGAGTTATCTATTGTTAGTTATTGTATGTAAGTTCATGCAATCCAACAACTTCAAAGAGTTTAGCTTAAAAATGAATCTTTTTGCATACGCAAAGCATTTATTCTTCAAGCTAGCTCATTCCTGAAGTAGATAAGATAAAATAAAGCAAAGTTTATCCTAAACTGCAGGAGAATTATTCTCATGGAGAGGTATTTCCTGGTGCAGGAAATTTCTACGATCCATAATTTTGGCAATGATCTTATATGAGTTATTTTTCACCTGTTCTTCATCAGTGCTGTAATTTCTTGGAGCTTTTTTGAACTCTGTGTGTTGCACAGAACTTCTAAAGTTAAGGTGTCCTCAGAGTAAATTGTTGGAAGCCAGTTCAAAGAATAGCATGTAGGGTGGCATTTCCTGTGTTGCATCTCATTTAATGAATGCCTGCAAGTGCAGTCAGAAAGACAGCTGAAATTAAATTTCATAATTGGGCCCAGAACCTGAAATCAACTTACTTCCACAGAAACCAACAATTCTGTAACCACAGTAGTACAGAGCCTGGGAGTGGGTGAAAATGTGTAGGCAGAAACAGAACATAATTTTATTCTGCTTTCTTGGTGCTGGTAATGTCATAAACATCCTGCCATTCTGATATTATTGTGTTAATGTTAAAATATTTGGTTGATGCAAATAGGAGTCGAGATGTAGTATTCTTTATATGGCACTGCCCGGAGCAAAGTAAGAAAACCATGACAACAAGTAGCCTGCAAGCTGTCATGTTATTTGTGTTCAACTTGCAGAACAGCTTATAAAAAGGCATCAGCTGACAGGCATCCTGAACATCAATAGTAATTGAGAAAGAATAGAAGAACAGCAAATGGTGAACATGAAAAAAGAAAAAAAAAAAAAAGTACAATAATACACCCTAGGAACAATGCTTTTCCAAACACTTTAAGATTTCTTAAATGGTAGTCATTTATTAAAAAAACTACAATTTCTCAAATAAAACCCTTGAATGTAACCACTTTAGCCTTCAGACATCGCCATCCCCCCATAGAGAACTTTACTAATCAAAGATGACAGCACACAAGACACACTTCTAAATTATTCTGCTGAACAAAACTATCAAGCAATTATAAAATTGACAAGTCTACAGGAGCCTGAAGAAATTCCTTTTAAAAATATAAGCGGTATATATGTTACAGAGAATAATATAGCCAAAGAAAAACAAACTATGTGAATGCTAATGCCATGTTTAAGACTATTGGCCATACAGTTTATATACCTCTTAAGATTAAGCACCACAGCAGTTATTCATGTATATTTTTTTATACTAAAATCATCACTCATTGTTTAGGATTTTGGACTGGTTTATTACTGTATTGCCACATACAGAAGTACTAAATGACTATGAAGCAATGCACCTTTTGTATCAGTGAACATGATCACACAGATCACTGCTCTGCAGAAATTCAGTTCTAGGAAACAAACATCAAGCAAGAGACCAGATATTTCTCAACTGGCATATTTTCAATTGGAATATTTGTGAGAGGATCTGATACTTTAACTATTATTTCTTTTGATTTTCAAAGGATATGAGGAATTACGTAGCTGAATATGTTTTAAAATCTGAGTTTTTACATATAGCATCCCACCAAGCCGCCAAGTCACTAGAACTTTATGTTGTCCCCCAACAAATAGACTATTCTAGATTGTGTGTTTGTGTGTGTGGGGGTGGCGGGGGGAGACTTTATGTAAATCTAAAAACAATTACTGATTGGCTCCTGGGTTTTTCTGTATCTCTTGACATCTAACATTGGCATATGTCAGGAAATACAGAGATGCACTACTACTCTCGGAGTTGCAAAGCAGCATTTTAGAACTTATTCACCTGTGGAAAAATAAAATTTGTCAGAAATAATGCAAAGAACCATTAACATACGCTACTGGAGAAGGATGATTTTTTCGATGTCACAGATTCAGCATAACTGGTTTCCATGAATGACACATGGGATCTAATAAATTACTCTTATAGTATACAGCTCCACTTATATAATACCAGGGAGCTGAAATCGCAAGCTTGTATTTGGCTTCATTAATGGTGTACCCTCCTAGAAGTATGAACAATTCGGATGACAGACCATCTGTTTGCTGTCAGCTAGGAATGGATGGCGTGGCCCTCAACTACATCATCTGCAGAGGAACTTCTTGAAGAATTCAGTGAGCAATCCCTAGAAAGTAAACTGCTTAATTGTGCTTGTCTTAGCTGCCACTGTAAGAAATTAACATCTCCATTTTTCTCTGGATGTTAAGAGAAAGGGAAAAAAACACATGAAATTTAAAGATACATTATTCATGCCAGGGAAAGAGAGAGGCAGTGATGGAGAAAGTAAGCAAACAGACTGTCAAGGGTAAGTTTGATGGGTTTGGACCTAATAAATATACTTCTGAAGTTCACAGTGCTACTTCTTCCAAAATACAAATTGTCGATCATGTTAGGAAGCACTGCTTTGAAATCGTGAGACTATTGATGCAATTACAATTCACCAAGTAAAAGTAAAGTTGTATTACTTCAGTACATATTTTTTTGTCATGAGTGTAAAAGAGGTTTAACAGAAGTTAATGACCAGATTTTCTTTGGTATCAAGGGATTTTAAAATAATGTACATTATGTTTAAAAAGAGGTAGAAACGGGTCCCATGTTGCAGGGTTTCAGATAATTGCTCTAACCTTCAGGTTAGACATATAGAGGTTACTGTCCTGTCATGAAGTTTGTTCTTGATTTTAGAAAGAAGACAAGGCTTCTCTTCCAAGATGATGTTCTAACTGTAGTACTCTGTGGGTGATCATTTACTGAGACTCCAAGTGACTTCTCACACCAGAAGAGTAGCAAAATTCCCTTATTATCTGGGTAAGTCAGTCTACTTCTTTAGATCTGTTTTGAGGTGACAATAATTTTGTCGTATAGGTACTGCTTCCACCCTACCCCAGTAATTAGATTACACTACAAAACCCAGATAACTTCAGTTGGGTGTGGTAGCATTCCTGTCCCTATTTGGATTCACAGCCCTGATGAGCTATGCAGTGCCAGTAACAGACCAAGGGCCAGAAATGGGGACTTCATCATCCTGGGTGAGAATTCTAAGCACTGAGCCATTATACATGTATTGCAGCACTGAGCTTATCCACACCACAGCCATAAACTGAAACTGTCATTGCATGTCTGGCCAACTCACAACATGACAGAGGAAATGTCATTTGGGCCAGCAGCACTGGGATCTCTAACTTCTGTGAAAGACAGCAGATTTCTTTCTGCTATCACCCTAAAATCTCACCTGAAATAAAATTAGTTTATTAGAATATAATTTATGTGCTTCAGAACCATAAACAGCTGAGTCAAACCTGCTGGCATTTCCAGCAGGAATGTTGATCCAATTATTGAAATTGTCAGCTGCTAGCACCTAGCTGTAATAATAAAATAACATCGATTTACCCAGGGCTTTTTGAGAGCACCTTTCATTCCAAGCCATCCCCAAATGTGCTGTGAACTCATGCACAAGCTATATATAGGAAGAACTTCACCCACCCGTGACAGGCAGCCACCTACGGGATGAATCACTGAGCCTTCTCACGGCTCTCATCATCAGGATGCAGCAGAATGGAACGTGGAGCAAACATGGATGGTACAGGGCTGATCCTCAGCTCCCTCACACTTGTTTTTCTGCACAGTTATTCAGGCCCTCCACTAATGGAAAGCAAAGCAGTTTGTAACATTTTTTTGTTTCATTATGTAACGACCAGAGTAGTATGTGTTCATTTATTATTAAAACCCCTCTTCTTGCAAATAAAAAAAAACAAATAGAACATCCCTTGATCATACTTGGTCACATTGTAAAGTTAAAATTGCCCTAAAATTGCAAATGTGATCTATTCACGTATATTAACATATACCTCAATATATCTCATAGCTATTAACGTTTTGTTATTATATTTATATAGAAGAAATATTTTCCAACACAGACAAAAAAAAAAAAAAACACCTGAAACAAAAATCAACACTCAAAAACAACAACAAAACAACAAAAAGGCACCTTTCTTTTAGCAGCACTATCTCCAGAACTGTTCCATCGATTTCTCCCATCTCACTCCACTTAGCCTGTGAAATGTTAACACTGACACACTGTGGGGTTTGTCAGCCCTGAGAAGGTACTTCTCCATTGCCATTACACTTGTTTCTCAAAGAAATAATGTAAACATCCAAGCCACCATCAGCTGTAAGAATCAAGAAAAGCTCTGCTCACACTGTGCTGCTACTGGCTCGGTACTGAAGTGATACTGTTGAGTCTGCTGAGCCCCAGCACATCCCCAATACCTCCTGATTGTCTTCACTCAGCAGGAACCAGAGACACATAGCTTTCCATCCTGCACTAACCATGAAGGAGTCCTACTAAAAGCCAGAGGCATCACTGTCAAGAGATTTATATTTTTCTAAACCTGAAACAAGAATATATTTCTTGTGGGACCTGCGAAAGCCTAGTGGAAGCAGCATAGCCTTAATTTTCAAAATCTAATGTTTTACCAAAGAAATCTTTTAAACCTTGCAGAATATGATTTTTACAAGCTAATGCATATTTTTTTTGGCTTTTAAGCACCGAGAAAGAGTCTCTTACATTTTTTAATAGTGAAAGAAACTGAGAACAGGCTGAAAGTATATGCCGAACTCTGAAAACAGCTGAAATTCAACCCATTTTTTGGCATATGCTAACTCAAAGAAAGCTCATAATTTTCAAACTGTTTTCTCAGAGGAAACAGTGTTGCTGTTTGATTCAAAAGACAGTGTTATTCAAAATTTATTTGTTTGGGGATCTTTCACTCATTCTGAAATTCAGCCTAATTTTCTCTCACTGAAAATGCCACATTGGGAAAAAAAAAAAAAAAAAGATGCAGATCAGATGCTGAACACTTTCTATTCCTTTCATCTAGCACTGTCACGTCTTGCAAACTATTCTTATGTCATTATTTGCATTCAATTAGTAGTCTGACTGAGTCAAGGAAGCACAGCGTGTGCTGTGTCTGCTAGATTATCAACACTCAGGGTTAGAGTTTTAGACTCAGGTTTTATTTGGGCACCTTCAGAGTGCAGGATTTTAGATGTGCAAACTTCATCATTTTGCTGAAGCACCAATAAGAGTCCATATAGAAAACCTGATAGGTCTTTTGGTCACAAGATGTTGGTTGTAAAAATTTCTTGCCCATCCTATAAAAAGGAGGAACACAAAGTTTGCATGCTTCCATGCTTCCATGATGAATATAATTCATGAATTTACTTTAACTGGTGATTTTCCTACGTGGATTATTATTTTGAAGAAACAGCACAACTTACTCCTCATTGAGATTCATGAACCTAGGGACCTGTACTGAGAAAATGTTGCCTTATGTAGTGAGTCCCATGCCAACCCTTGCTCACAGTAACATCTATGAGAAAGCTGAGGCACCCCCAGAAAAATGACAGCTGATGTTGTATAGGGTGCCTCAGTTGGAAAACCATGATAAAATTTCAGATTTAACGTGACAGGGTGTAAAATAACAGGGCATGGCTTAATGGCTCACTTCTGCCAGCTTTTTTGGGTGTGTTCAGATTCAATTTCTTCTGTGGTTTGCAGTAAAATATTGCAGTTTGTTTTAGGTAAGATCATTCCTAAATTAGCAATCACTGCACCAATCAAATAAGACAGCATAAATTCTTATAAAAATAACCTTAATGATTTGGAATAAGGTAGAGTTTTTTTTCCACGATTTCATGATTACTAAAACATTTTTATGATGCTGTACAATAACTTTATTCTTTTTTTTGTTTGTTTTTGTACAGACATTTTCAAAGTGCTGTTAATACACGATGGAATAGGAGACTCATTCTGAATTTAATATTCTATCAACAGTTATATTCAGATTTAATCAAATTCTGTGATTTCTGGTTAATGCTTGTTCACCACCTATATTTTAATACCTGCTTTGGGGCTCTGCTAGAAATATAGAGAAACAAATGTGCATTTTGTATTATATATCCTTAATAGAGTATAAATATTTCGTAGAGTTATACAACAATATGATAAGCCATAATGATTTCTCAGAAAACTAAAAAAAAAAAACAATCACAAACAAACAAACAAACAAAAAACCACATTAAACTACACCTTTACAGAGCTTAAGTATGCATTTATTATTCTTGTCATAGCAAATACTATTTAATTATAATGTTTAGCAAATGTATTTATGTTGCATTTTGGTATTCTAAACCAAGAATCTTTAACATCTTCATCAATGATCTGGATGACGGCATTGAGTGCACCCTCAGTAAGTTTGCAGATGACACCAAGCTAGGTGCGTGTGTCGATCTGCTCGAGGGTAGGAAGGCTCTGCAGGAGGATCTGGATAGGCTGCACCGATGGGCTGAGGTCAACTGTATGAAGTTCAACAAGGCCAAGTGCCGGGTCCTGCACCTGGGGCGCAATAACCCCAAGCAGAACTACAGGCTGGGAGAGGAATGGTTGGAGAGCTGCCAGGCAGAGAAGGACCTGGGAGTGATGGTGGACAGTCGGCTGAATATGAGCCAGCAGTGTGCTCTGGTGGCCAAGAAGGCCAACGGCATCCTGGCTTGTATCAGAAACACTGTGACCAGCAGGGCTAGGGAGGTGATCGTCCCCCTGTACTCGGCTCTGGTGAGGCCGCACCTCGAGTACTGTGTTCAGTTTTGGGCCCCTCGCTACAAGAAGGACATCGAGGTGCTTGAGCGGGTCCAAAGAAGGGCGACGAAGCTGGTGAGGGGCCTGGAGAGCAAGTCCTACGAGGAGCGGCTGAAGGAGCTGGGCTTGTTCAGCCTAGAGAAGAGGAGGCTCAGGGGTGACCTTATTGCTCTGTATAAGTACATTAAAGGAGGCTGTAGCGAGGTGGGGGTTGGCCTGTTCTCCCATGTGCCTGGTGACAGGACGAGGGGGAATGGGCTAAAGTTACGCCAGGGGAGTTTTAGGTTGGATGTTAGGAAGAATTTCTTTACTGAAAGGGTTGTTAGGCACTGGAACGGGCTGCCCAGGGAGGTGGTGGAGTCACCATCCCTGGAAGTCTTCAAAAGACGTTTAGATGTAGAGCTTAGGGATATGGTTTAGTGGGGACTGTTTGTGTTAGGTCAGAGGTTGGACTCGATGATCTTGAGGTCTCTTCCAACCTAGAAAATTCTGTGATTCTGTGAAGAAAAACTAGTAGACAGGATGCCTTTTGACAAGAAGTAGTATATATTCTGCATTCATAGACAAATACCATTAAGCTGCTGATTCAACTACAGCTTTCATTTTGAGCTTTTGGACAGATAAATATGTGGTCTACTACAAGTGTAGCTAAGACTAAAATATTGATCTTCAAACATGCTGCTTGTCATCTCACTCTGGAGCCATATAATTTCTCCATGCACAAGACAGTCCTAAAAGTGCATCTAACCCACTCGGTTGCAAAGTCACTCTCTCTCTTAGGCCCTATGATCAAATGATTATTTTAGTGATTTACAGAAAGTGGAACAACTTTGGAAGTGAGTGAGGAGAAGTGTATTGAAGATACCTCCTACCTCAATGTACTGGCACAATCAATCAGGACTACTTTCCTAAATTTTCTGTTTGAAGATACGGAGCTAAGTAAGTTTCCTGACTTGAAAATAAAAGCATTTTTATGTGAATCCTGAATGGAGGGATGCATCATCCTCCAGTACAAATTACAGGCTTTTCTTCTCAAGTAGTTTGCCATAATTTCCTGATTGTACTCAGCCCCTGACTTTCCAAGGCTAAGTGTTGCAAAGATGAATTTACATCTTGGCAAAGTCTTCTCTTTTTGTCTCCGTTTTAAAAATGAGAAGACTGCTTCTTTGTTTTATGGCAAATAAACATAGCATTGGGAGGACATTCTCAGATGTAGGCCCACAGGACTGCACTTATAGGAGGGTCTTAGTTGTCTAGGCCCATTGTAATGAGGCACTGCTCCTCAAAGCACTGGTAAACCATGTTTATGACTTTGTGTCCAGCACCTTAACTCACTGTACCTCATGAAATTCATGGGCATTTCCTTGGTTGTTCTGAAACTCCTGGAAACTCTGGGAAACTGGTACTCATGCAGTATTGATTTGTTTCCATCTGACCAAATTCTGTTCCGTTTCTCAAATATGACTAATGTAAAAAATTGTTGTTGTTGATTTTGCTTCCATGGGAAGTTTAGACAACTCTACTTTCATCTCCATACTGAAATAAAAACTTGGTCAAAATATCCTAAATTCCCATGAAGCAAAACTGAATTTCAGCCAGCTTTGATCTAAGCAGTAAAGCCTTATCCAGCATTAGAGTCTAATTTAATCTTTTAAGGAGCTATTAAAATACTGAAGCCTTGTTGTGATAAATCTCAGCCTGTAGAGGGAATTTTAGTGAAAAAATTATAATCTCATGAAAATGCCGTCAAGGTCATAATAATACTACTATAAAAAGAAATGTGAACAGTTCACCTCAGTTTTCACTTGTTTCAGGATACCTATGGGCTCTTGTGCCAAGCAGCCTCATAGTAACTAATGCTTGATTTTGTGAAATTACTTTAAAATCAAGGCAAAATGGAATGACTTCAAACACTCATGAACTGATATAAAGCACAGTATACGTCTGCATAGTATGGATATCTTATTCCTGATTACAATGCCTCACTTCATGTATAATAAAAAAGAACACTGAAGGTAAGTTAATAAAATACATATTTCTATTTACAACCTTGACCATGGAGGTTGACTTGGCCATTCTAAAGACTCCCTTTCTCCTTCTAACAGCCATTTGATCTGGAGTTATTAGACCTACTCGGATTACCTATTCCTTCAGGATATAATCCAGAAGAGTACTTAGGCACCTAAATTGTAATGTATGTAGGGAGGGTATGTTAAAAGAGAGAAAAAATTTTACTTGTACTGAAAAGGTGAAAACTTCCTCCGATTCTCAGTGTTATACTGCTGTGCATTTCCGTAAGTGCTGCCTTGGTACTCAGTTTCCACATGTGGTCACTTGGAAGGAAACATCATATAATAGGTATCCCTCTGACTACAGATACTCAGTCTTAAGTAGGGGTCAAAGCAAACCATGCTTACATTAATTTGTCTTCTAAGCTTTCTCCCCAGGTGTAAAGTGAGAACTACTTAAAGTCCGTGCCTTAGGACTGTGGCTTTACTCATATCCAAAAACAGTTAAAGAAATAAAGCCTCTAGGCTGGGGTATGGATAAGGGACAAATAAAAATAAATGACAAAATATATTCTCTGTTTTCAGAACAACTACCCTAAACCCAGCAGGAAACTCAAATCTTTCTTTGGATGTGGTTGGGTGGTGGGATTCAGAACACTGACCAGCTTTGCTATCAAAGATACCTGCTGGGAGAAAGACAATGGGCTGAAATCATCTGGAGGCTGTAAAGCTCTTAATTGTGCAACAGAAATGAATACTCAGAGACCCCTTAGCGAAACAATTACTAATGTGCATTTCAGAAGAAAATGGTATAACCTTCATGCTCTTTCGTGTTTCTATTCCTCGTGTATCCTTAAGTTGCACTTTTTTTTTTTTTCCACTCCTCTAACAAGGAGATGATAAATTAATGCCTGAGCATTTTCCAGTCTTCTTCAAAATGCCTTCTGGTTCTCTTTGTCCACCCATGTGTGTAAGAAATGAATCTGGCTCTTTGTGCCTCTGTCAAATTTGCACTAAGTAAATAAAAACTGAGTTCATAATTTAGAGCTGGTGGCAATAGGAACTGAGTCAAAAATCAAAACTAAATTATATCAGGCAGATATAATAACAGAAAGTACTTGGCAAGTATCTCAGGCAAAGGAAGTCCAACAGCTTCCTCTTGACATGTATAATATGCTCCATGCAAGACCTGCAATATTTCTTCTGTGCAGGATATCTCCGTGATTGCTCAATGTGGAAAGAAAGTATCAGTGTAAAAAGAGAGGCAACTGCAACTCAACAGGGGATGTCATGAATATTTTTAATATAGTGTGTGGGGGAAGGAGGTTCCATTTAATTGCCTCTTATGGAACAGGAGATAATATTCAGTAGATTTTTTTTCTTTACTTTTTAAAGTATGGAGGTGGGTGTAGATCCTCCATGGGGCTGATATGGTAGGAATCACTGTGATATTGGGAACTATAAACTTCTAAGGCTCTGTTTGAAGAAATCTAATCTTAGAGGGTGGGTGCTTCATCAAAACCTTGTTTGTAACTAATTGTTTAGCTGTGTAGGTTGGCAGTATAAGCACAGCACTGAACTGATATCTTTGGGAAGAGGGATATTTACATGGACATAGTGCAAAGATATTCGTCCTTTCCCACTTGGAAAATGAATGGACTTTGAAACTTAAAGGTCATTGCATAAACTTGTCTGGTAGTTCAAAGCTATTGCTAATATTTAAAACAATGCCTTGAAGGATGTGCAGAAAAGAATTTTTGGTGTATGTGCCCAACTGCATATTTGTGTATGCACCCTGTTTCTAGTATTGCAGACTGTTATATTGAATATGTCATAATGCCCTACGTAGACTTCTGTGCCAATTGTCACTGTTCCCTGGTGGCATAAATGCATATATTTAAGGATATTTAACTTCTGAAATTTATCCCATTAATTTCTTTATTTTTATTTATTTACATTGGATCTGAATGTGTATATAAATAATTATCCTTTTAATTATGGCAGCTTTGTAAGGCACTACGTATTAAACAGTTGTTCAGTCAAAAGGCAAGGGAGACATTCTGGGTTTACATTGTATGTAGAGCCTTCTGGCCCTGAGTATTAAATTCCAGTATAATGAGGACCTTGTGCTTGCTGTATACTAGACGGGGATTCAGCTTATACTGCCAAAGATCTGGCACCGATGAAAGACAGAGCAGCAACTGCCAAAAATTACTCGATATTGTGTAAGCCCTTGTGCTATACAGTCTGATAGTTGAAAGGGTTCATGTGCAAAAGCAGAATCTGCAGATGAAATGTATACAGTAAAGAAACATTTGTAATAACCATCTGTTATGTATCCCCTCCTCTTCTTTTATGCACACACACATATACACACAAATTGCATAGCTATAAAACACTATGTGGCCATATTAGTGCTTTGGGATAAATAATATGGTGAAAAAATGTAGTATTTCCCTACACAATCTTTTTGTCTGTGGAGAGGAAGAAAAGTTATTTGAGCCTCAAGGAAGTGGAAGCTGAGATTAAGCCCTGCAAAAATGATAAATTTACAGTGGAACATCTCTGTTGAATTTTTTTAAGTTTGCAAAGTGGACCTCAAAGTTTTGAGAGCAAAAGTAGGTTTGGGGAAGCCAGGAGAAAGGAGTGGTTTAAATTTTAGAATACAATCAATTTCCTTTCTAGAATAAAAGTAATGAAAGAGCTTTGGCAAATTACACCAAAGATCATCCAAATATTGTTGAACCGGTGAAAAATTTTCATTAATTTTTAAGCCAAAAAATACTGAAAACTTCTCCTATGTAACTCCTGCTGTCTTAAGTGGTTCTAATTAGCTGCTCTTAGAGAAGTACTTGACAAAATTAGTACTTGTGTACCCTGCTTATTTATCCAACCTTTCTCCAGAAACTGAGGCATAGATCATTTTAACGTAGCTGTATAATATTATGATTTTAACCTCTTTGCAGTGTACACTATGAGATCCTGGAATTTTTTGAACACAAGCACAATCTTGATTTATTCTGTATTTACATTTCAACATAGTTAGCCTGATTACAGGAAAGCCTAAAAAAAAAAAAAAAAAAAAAGATAGCCTTTTAAAATTAAGTTTAAATAATTCTTTCACCCTGACAGTTCTTCTGTCCTTGGAGCATCTCAAAGAGGATGAGATGGAGGGTGACAGTATTGAAGGAAATTAAACAGATGAAGACTATTTGTAGACAAATTGCAGACATACTAATCTTGGTAATTTACATTAAAGCCTAACACTTATCCAGGCCTCTGTCATGTCAAAAAGAAACAAAAGAGAAAATTTCTAATTTCTCTAGTGCACTTCAGTTTAAATTATGTTCTGCTACATCCACTGAGGAATCATATTAATATATGTTTGTAATTGCAATCCTGAAGTCAATTTTGGATATATATATCTATATATATTATTTTTTTTTTTTCTGGTGATATTAGATCATTGTTTTAGTGTGTTTGCTTCCTCTTTTTCCCATTCTCTGCCAATTGCTTTCTTTTTCCCAAATGTTACCAATATGATAATCACCATCATTATACAAATTATGCAGAAGGACTCTGTGCTTGTATAATCTTATTCCTACCATACACTGTCACATTAGAGGAAAATGATATAGTCAAAACAACTTTGACTCATTGTTGTCTGATAAGTACATACAATCTAAACTAATTCTTGTAAGCCATGCTGGTGACAAGAATTTGCATGTCATTTGTATAGAATGTATCTCACCTAACTTTGGCTATCCAAAATTAAATATCTTGTCATATTTCATCATCTGGACTCCGTGTAAATTGAACAGTCTAGAACCTACAGAATATGGTTCTTCTCAGTGATTCCGGATATCTGCATTAGGTTGAGATTTACCAGCCACACGTCCTGGGTTCACAGGAAGCCCAAACACAGATGTTTCAGCCATTTCAAAGTTAGGCATCTAATCGAAGTTAGGAAAGATTAAATCTCACGCTTAGAATTACTGGTTGGTGAAGGTGGTGGAAAAACAAGTTTCCCAGCCTGATCTTTCTTGGAGCCACAGTGGCACACATTTTGTGTGATTTTGAAGGTCTAATCCAAGCTCTTGGTGTTGCATACATAAGAATGAATGAATTAGCATTTGGTCTACCAGCCTACTCACACCAACAAGGGTCCATTTTGTTAGGATCCAGACACGGCAGTTGGGTGAACTTAGAGAGATCTGGGACTCCCTAGGGGACCCCCCAGGGCTTCGACACAGGACATTCTTTTAATGTAATCAGTGTACAAACTGTAGCACAGGTTGCTACAAAGAAAAGTTAGGCATCCCCATTCAGTGACTGCATATTTTTCATGTGTTTCTATTTACTAAGGACAGCAGATGTACATTTTTAGCCTTTAGTAAATGCAGAAAAATTATATACTACCTGACTGATCCATTAAGATAGTTTCTCCAATACCAAACAAAAGTCAAACCAAGATAAATGTTTCCCGCTTACTTATGGAGGTAGTACAGAGCTGCAGTAAAATTTTTGGCATTGGTAATTCCCAAACACTTATCATACAGTGTCTAAGGAAAAAAGATTTGTCATTTTCTTTTAATGAACATTCTGAGTTTTTGCTAGCTACCGGTAGAATTACTTTAACAGGCTGTTGGAACAGAGGGGGAGAAATGGACTGCAATTCTGTAGGAAATCATTAATTGTTCAGACCACATCTTTCTGTAGATTTCTACAGGTAATATGAAACTATTTTTAAGCAGTGACTTGGAATAAGTACCACTGTGAAGAAAAGAACTGTTTTACACAATTTCCTACATCATCTGAAGTACAGTTATAGCATTTTAGAAGAATGACAAATGAATAAACATATATTTGAATCACTATGAATTGGTGAAGTGGATTAACATTAAGTAAATTTGAAATGAAGACTAACAAATATAAACCTCCTTAAAGCCAGAACAGAAATGTAATGTAGCCATTCTCAAATAAGTCTGAGGATTAAATGATGAAATATTTGTCAGAAGCTAATGAGCCATCATCACAAGCAATAGGGTATTAAAATGGAAAAAGGGAGTTGCTATGAAACACATTTTTTCTGATTAATTTTTAGATTTTTCTAAGCACATTTTTTCCCACATGCATATGAATTCCAAATTGCAGCTTTCTTGCCAATTTGGAGTTGAAACTAATGGCTTGTGACCGTATAATGAGTTGTAATATTTAACTTGGATTCTGTGATCCCAAATGTACTTGAAAGTTTTGATATTTTTGTTCTACATGTGGCAGTGCAGGGAAAATGTCTTCCTAGTCATCTGGAGTTACACAAACATTCATTATTACGAGATACAAAATTTATACCTTCATCCTTTCTCTTCTCCTACCCTAGCAATGAGAAAACAGAGACTGCATTCACAGACTTCTCACAAGCACTGTGGTTTCAGTTCTCAGCAGGTGAATGAAACATCTTAAAACTTCCCCACAAAGGCAATGTGGAGTGGTTGTTGGAAAAGGTGACTCAAGTGACCTGCCTGTTTCAGCTTATGTCTTACCATGACATGTTGGCTGAAGTCACTTAGGAAAAGCTTTTCAAAGTCCACCAGCCTTGATTTCTCTCTCCTGCTGCTGAGGTCAATGAGAGAGTTGGTGTTCTCTTGGTTCTCACTCATAAATATCGATGTGAAAACTCTCATGAACTTCAGCAGAAGTGAGGACAGCAATGTTAGACGCTTTTGAAAATCTCATCTGCTGTGCTTCTGTTTAATGCTCCATAAAAAGGAGCAATGACTGTACTGAATTATGTGCAATGAAGGTTCAAGTACTGGTATTTGAAAGAGCATTGAATTAGTTGAGATAGGTAATAGGTAAGTACCAATTATTATTAAAATTTCATCCCCTGTAAAAACATATGTGATTTTTTTTCTCAACTGGCAGGTGTAAAGCATACATGCAGTGGCCTTGTTTGGATATAATTGTTTTTCATTTGAAGAGAAGTCAGAAGACAATGGGTAAATAATTGCTACAATAATTTTGAACCACAAACTTCCTTCTATCAAAGTTATCTATGTCATTCCCTTATTTTGAAATAAGTTCCTGATAACAGGTCATAGCATCTAAAAATGATTATTATCAGAAAATCAACTT
This sequence comes from Anas acuta, assembly GCF_963932015.1. NCBI lineage: Eukaryota > Metazoa > Chordata > Aves > Anseriformes > Anatidae > Anas > Anas acuta. The sequence goes on along the minus strand of NC_088991.1, from coordinate 10,330,116 downwards.
TCAGATTGTTACACTGCAAAAGAATAACCTTTCTACCACGTTTTTTTTGCCTATGGTTGGAAACCGTTTTCAGTAGTGTCCTTGATACAGCACACAGCTAGCAGCTAGCACAGTTGTTGTTGCATTGTGAAAAGGCAGACTATTTCTTTGCCTGATTTTTTATCACTTCAAGACAGTTTTTCTTGTCTTTGTTTGTTCCTAAAACCTGGCAGTCTCACCCTTGGAATGTTGTATTCTCTAAAGAAGTCATTCTCCTCTCAGGCTAAGTGATCTCACACCTCTTACTTCCACCATCATGTCATCGTGGTTACACCAAACCTCTCTGAATCTGTAGTGCTTAAAAAATCTGAGATCTGTCTTTCTGCACCCAACTGAAGTTCATTCTCTCTAGGCCTCCAGGCATGGTTACTGTCCTAGATATTTAGTTTTAATGCTTCTAACTCCTAAGACGCTAGTTTGTGTGCAGCCTAAGAACTGAAAATACTCTTGTTGGGCTAAAGATTCATAGTCTTAGTGTAAAACTGCTGCTTATGGAATATTTGGTCTTGTTTACAGTATCAACAAACACATCAGTGCTTGGATTACTATATATCTAAAATGTTCCCTTTAAGATGTAGTCAAAAAAACAGTGCTAGACTGTACTGTGATATAATGTGGGAAAATCTCAGCCACACGTGGTAGTGCTGAAGACATTTACCCAGGTCTAATCCACCAAGCCTCCTGAGGACTACATTCATTTTTTAAAAGATTGCAACAATCAATAGAAAATTAAAGAACACATCTATAAATTATTCATGACAATAAATCTCAATAATTGAAGTATGCCACATGATGCACAGCATTAAAAATTTGCATTGCTTGTCATTTCCAGATCAATATTAAAGGGATTGTTGAATTGAAATCAAGGGAAAATAGCAAACATGGAAAAAAATCAAAAGTGAACCACAATGTAAAATCCATAAATCACTCAGTCATAAATAATTAAGAACAACCCTTTTTTTTTTTTTTTCCCTCCCTCTCTCTCCAATATACAACACAGGGATCAGCACTTCTTTTGGTGACATTTCAAACTGTACACTATGCAACTCTCTTGGTTTTACTTTATGTTTGTTAGCAGCATTAGTTGTCCATTCATTGCTATTTAAACGAAAACTGAGAACCACATTTTTAGCTGATTTAACCTTATTTAACTCTATTAAAGCTGCTGCAATTCTTACCCAGAATTTGATGTATTATACTACCCTAAAATTTAGCTAGTACATTTGGTTAGACTTTAAGAAGTAAACACTTAAATGATATTCAGACCTACCCCCCAATCTGCTGAAACTGATGAAAAGCCTTCTACTGGTTTTGGACAAGGCCTGCTATTATCATTTAATTCTCAGATCTAGCAATTCTGTGATCATTCATCTACTAGTAAGGATAGAGAACAATATGTCATGAACTTTCCTCTCCCTGCCCTTAAAATATTTGACGTGATAGGCCAGATGAATTATCACGGGACTTCTTTAACTGGTGTGGTGTTTATGGTGTTCTATATCCCCAAATAATGGCATCTAATTGCTCCTCAATGTTACCTTCATGCCTTCAGTCACTGATATCCTGGACATACTTTGGCAATAACAGGTCCAGATTCTTCCAGAAAGGCATGAAAAATGCAACTGTAGCTGTGACACATGCAGATCTGTTTATATGTCTTCCTTCTCATAGCTGAGGTAGTTCCATGTCCTCTCACATTACATCCTGAGATACAAGTGCTGGGTTGGGTCACATCACCAAGCAGAGGCTATGATGCTATGCTGAGGCTGACGTGCATCAGATGGTATCAACGGTCAGCTACAATTCTCTAGATGATCACAGTTGGGTAAAAAAGTAAGATACTGCATAACATCACCCTGGGAAAAAGCTCTTGAAGAGCCAGTATACCAAAAGCACTTGTTTAACAAAAAAATAATAATAATAATAAAAAAAGCTTGACCTAAGTATTGTCACATGGTATTCACTTCTAGAGAAGCAAAAAGAGATTATTTGCAGATAAAGAATTCTGCCTATGAAATTACTCTAGAATTTAGAATTAGAGCCAAGGTAAAAGTGTGTTTGTAAATATAATACACACTGGATTTGAATTAAGCAATAGATAACATTTTCTAGCATAGCAAGTACTGAGAATTCACATTGTATTTTCTGCAACAACCTCTGAACTGACAGAAATGGACACCTAATTCCTTCTGAAATGAATGAACATGTGGTCTGCAGCACCCAGAGGCAGACTTTGAGAATCTTAGCCTTGATCATTTTTGATTCAGTGGCTTCTGTTCTAGTCACGAGTACTAAAAGCTGAATGGAAAGTTGTGTTTCTCTTGCTTTCTGAGAACCATGTTTAAACTATTTCTGTCAATGCAGAGTGACCAAATGTACCAGTCTTTTCCAGTACATACTGTTTCCTTTTTCCACTTTTGTCCAACCTGGTCTAGCTTCTGGTTAAATACACAGCTTAATAATAGACTGCATTACATGTTAAAAAAAAAAAAAAAAAAAAAAGCATTCACACGTGTGACGTACTAATACTATTTTCTAATGTGGTACAAGCCTCAGATGTATTATAACAAGCATCTCTGTACTACTTAATGTACACAACTATTTTCTAATCTCAGCTTCAGGACAGAAAAAGTAAATTTTTCAGCAGTGTACTATAAAGATACCCAAGGGAAATACTTTCAAAGGAAAGCCTTTTTGGTTCTGGTTATAAATACCAAAACCTTTGGTTGCACATGAAGCTCTACTTGAATTTCTTTGACGACATTGTGTATTTGGGGTTTCTGTTTAGAAGAGGGTCTTTCCTGTTTGTTCCATTTATTTCATCTGTTTTTTTACATGCTAATTGGTGACACCATAACAGATAAAAGCAGACTGTGACCAAGCCAATGGCTTATGCCTTTCAGTAGACTCTCCAACTGGAACATTTCCAGATTCATTTTACAAACAACATGTGTTGCTTTAAATGAAAGTATGCGAGCATCATATAAGCATGTTTTTTTACACTAGCACACAAACTGACTAGTGTAACACCCAGTGTCATCAGCAGAGACTTGACTATTTATGCCATGGACAAACTCAGATTCTTCTCCTTTCTACTCAAAGTCTCACGCTTTTTGTGTTTAGTTGAGTGAGGTTTCAAAGCACTCAAGAAATTCTCAGAACCAGAATGAGCCCATTATCATCAAGGATCTGCAGAAAACAAACTGCAGGCTGGAGCTGCACAAAAGATTTTAATGAAGTCAAAGTCTGCAGCAAATGTAGTATACAAGGCAGCTTACAAATGTTAGGGTTTGATTATGAAATAGTAAGGTGGGTTGTACTATGTTGTGCTTAGGAAACTTCCCTTGAGAAAAGGGGAAAATATTGAATGAGATAGGGAACTTCCATAAACATCATCATCAACATTATGACCACATCTACAAAGCAGGCATTTGTTTAGCTTTTTGTTTGTTTTCTTGCTTGTTTTATTAGCATCATTTCCCTCTATTCTTTCTGTTGGCAGAGCCATACCTTCCAAACGTATAATCTTAGTGGGGATTTCAGACAGCAATGGTGACAAAGAGCTCCTTGTGAGGTGTGGATCCATCAGGAAGCGGAAAGCTATCTCTTCAAGGAAGATGGCTGATGACAAGGAGCAGTAACACAGATGTCAAAAAAGAAAATTGTTCTCAGACTTTCTGATGAATATGGAAGACATTCCATTTGTGAAGAATACAGGGGGAGCAATGTGTTGCCTGTTCCAAGCAATGTGCTTTGCTAACAGATGATGGATTGCCAAATGCATGGGCCACTTCAGCTGGCAGAAAGCCCTGGTTAAATCATAATTTGGCAGCAGTGAATTTCTAATGAACTGCTTTCCTAATTTCATAGAGAATGGCCAGTGTGCCGCAATGGGAATATTGCAGAAACGATAGTGTCAAAAACACACCTAGAGCATGAAAAAGCAACACTGATGTATGTGGCTTTTTAGGATCAATATCGTTGTCCCAAGTGTTGACCTTCAGCAAGACCACACAGGAGAAACTGGTTAAGTTAATCATCCCCTCTGCTATTTTGGACTCTGGCAGACTTCTCAGCATTGCCATTCAGCAATGAAACAGCAATACTTTCAGTTTTGACCCTTGTATAGCTACCTTGTATAGGTAGCTTTCTCCCTTATATACAAAGGAAAATGGCAAGTGATGGTGGGCAATCTATGAGGTTTATTGCACAGTGTGTGGGCTGAGCAAGCCTAGATGATTCAAAAGCAAGGACAGTCGGGCCTGGTGGCTACCTCTATAAAGTCAGGTCTGGGAATTTGTATTCACTATGTGAGAGTACAGACCATACTGCTTGTGGCAGTTTCTCTTTGCTGTGGTGTAGTTTATTATGACAGAAACCAGGGTTAGTGTTATCTTGCCCAGCTGCTGAGACAATGATTATGTGCTTTTCCTTGATACAGTGCTGTCTCTCCCTTTAAGAGAATTGGTGTTTGCAGGGTTTCTTTGTTTCTGTAGGAATTTTGCCAGCATCTGGCAGATAAGCCCTGCAATATGCACCTCTGCAGCAAGAATAAAGCCAGCCACAGAACCAACCTGGGGCAACCAGAAAGATCACAGGTGAGACCAGTCCTTCTTTTCCTGGAAAAAAATACCATGTCCCCTGCTAGAAACAGTAATATAAAACCAAACCAAGACAAAAAACAAAACAAAACAAAAACAAAACTGTACTATTTCAGAACTAACACAAGAGAGAATGAATCTTTGAGAGGGTTATCCCTTCCCTTGTTTCTGCCTTGTTGATGCAGGATAATAAAGTTCTGGTAAATCATCGTTTTGTCCCCTCCTGTCCAGGTAAGAGAGGTGATAGGAGAGAGGCACAGACCAGAGGCACAGAGAGTGCTAGTGAGTAGCCTCTGCTCCTGGATCTCATGTAGCTCAGTGCTTGTTCTTTCTACCTGTTATTCAGTTATGCAGCCTTATCAATCACAGTCTTACTGTGAGTGAAATATCATGACGTGATTCTAGCGAGATATATAGAATCTGGATGGAAGGTTGGTTCATTCTTTATTTACTTTTACATAAAGATTCTTGTCATTTTACTAAAATTAACCTTACTAAGAAACACACCACAGTTCTCTTAAAGCTACAGCTTCTGTGCAAACAGAATTCATTATGCCCCCAGCCAACCATGCACAGAAAAACAAGCTCTGCTTTTCTCTTTCTTCACTGTTTCTGGAGATTAACGAACAAGTTGAAACCCAAAGCACGAATGGAGCACTGTCCCAGTGATGCGACAATGTTACAATAAGAAACTGAGAAATGAATGTGAACTTCAGATTTCCAGGAAAATAAAGAGGCAAGTCTACACTAAGACAGCTCAGGGAATTTAAGTAAAGAACACATTCTAAGAGAGTTTTCTATTACTGTCAACTAAATTGCCTTATGAGTTCCTAAAAATTCTAATTTAAGATTTTGATCTTTATTTGCAAATATTTAGTGACATAAATGCATGCAAGTTTACTTTTTAAAAGAAATTAAGATGTATAATGGTTACATATTGGAGGAAGACAAAGAACATCTGTGGCATCACAGTGCTTTTTACACATAAGAAGATTGTTTGGGGGATTGGTTGCTTACAGACACCTGCTTAGCAATGATGCCAAAGCCAGCCTGCTTCATTAGCTCTGACAGATGACTGATACCACCTAATAGCCTTGATTCTGACAGACAGAACAGTTGCTTTAGCCATATAAAATCTATATAAATAATTGATAAAAATTGACATATTAAAAAAATAAATAAATTGAAACAGGCTTTTGAATATTGAAACTTCAAAAATTTTTTATATTATTAAATTTGACATGGAACAATGATCAAAATTTAGACTTGTACAAAATAAATCCCCTGGCTTACTCTGCTGTTCTTTGGGCATAATCAGATAATCTTTTGCATTATAGTTGGAATGGCTGAAATAATGACCACCTAGGTATTTCTTATTGCCTCAGTGCTGAAAAAAGAAGGAATCCCAATATGTAGGCATCTTTGTGTAACTTGTTGGAGTTGCTTAATTTTGTCATTACTTTTTGGTTTTGTCTTGTAAATATGAAGCATATATTTATCAAGAAGCAACTATGTTTAATTTGATTTCTCTTCACATTAAAAGGTCATCCTTAAAATATATTATTGAAAAACATTTATAAATGTTTCTGCTACATCCGAATAATGCACTGTTCCCCAGAAATAAAAGTATCATGGAACTATGAATTACAATTAATTGTGGTTAGACTGCTTTTTTATTTCTCCCTTTCTAAAATACTTCTGCACTAGTGCCCATGTTTTATTCAAAGGTGTGAATTCTCTTTTGCTGGTGCATTTACATATTTTTCTTCATGTTTAATGATTTAATCTTTTTTTTTTCTTTCACTCTAAGTGAGTAACTGAAGTTTGTTCAATATTTACATTTCATTGCTGTAGACCTCAAATCATTTTACTGGTATTCAGTTTAATGATGTAATGTTATGGAAGTTCCTCACTTTCATGAATATTAATAGAAATGGAAAATGCATCAAATTATTTACCAGTTTTCAAAAATTAAATATTTGGAGAAAAAAACTCATAATGAAGGCTGTATTTGCCTTGAAGTGCCTGCTTTTGGGAAGAAATTGATATTACTGCCAAAAGTAGATGCCAAGCGTGAAACTACACTTTGAATTATACCCATCAACTAAGTACACATCACGTTCACAAAGCTAATTCTTAGTATTGCTTCTACAACTTTATATTCAATTTGTAATGTCTGTTTTTCCTCTGCCGTAGGGTAACCATGCAAGCCACAACTTCAGCTGCTGTAAATCAGTGTAGGTTCACTGACATCTGTAAATGTAATAGTTTCCAACAGTGAATGACCAAACCCAGTTTTCTAGAGGATGCTGTGGTGTATCAACATCTACTTTAACTATACAGCCCTAGGCACTATCTTACACAAACCCAAGAAATCTATGTCTTGTATGCGCTACTAAAGTTTTCTAACAATCCTGTTGTAGTCACAGGCACTGAATGTTCCTGCCAAACTGATGAACTCCACCAGCACTGCTAAAGAGTGAAAAGATTAGCAGAAGTAGACTTCCCACCTCCCAGGTTTTGCTTTGGAGGTGGCCTAAGCTGATCTAAAAGTTGTGGTCATCTGAAAGATGTTTCATCTGAAAAGAAGTGCTAGCTGAAAATCAGGCATTACTTTAACTATTTATCCTCTCCCATGGCCTTTGTGTAGCTACCTTTCTAACCATTAAAAAAATTCACCACATACTACGATTGTATTCACAGTTTTGAGATGAGCACTGTAAGCACAAAGGATGGACAGGTCTAGAGGACAAGCATTCTTCTCATTCCCAAAACAATCTTATTACAAAACCCAGAGTACAGCAAACCTCTTTAGATACATAAAAAATGAAGAATCAGTCCCCTTAATTTCAATGGCTCTAGTCTCATGTGTAAAAGCAGGCAGATGCCTGGGGTTTTACCACATTATGGACGTGACAGGGATAGGGAGTGCTCCCAACACAGCAATGCTAGCGCTGCTGCTAATGTAGCACTTTTCCGGTGAATAAATTGAAGATTCTGCTCTTAGGGAAGGTTAATCTAGCACCTTTCATGGGCATGGTACTCATTAATATGTATCTTGAATTTCTAAAACCCTGGCTTCAGCTAAAAAAAACCCTCTTACGCACAGTTATTCATATTGCCTTCTCATAACTTCCTGGGGTCTTAACCATGAAGAAAATTACTGCATTGCATTAGTACATTCATAAATGGCAACGAGCCTTTTTAAATGTAAACACCACTGTGGATTTACATATCCTTTGAGAGCAAATAAGATGGGAGAACTTTGGAACCCAGCGTATTTTTATATTGGTTTGTATAAACTTACCATTTAGTTTTAATACTCTGTTCTTGTCATTATGGTAATTTGGATCCCAGTCCAACAAGGTGCTGAAGCTCAGGCCTAACTTTAAACCTGTGTCTAATCCTGCTGCCTTCACTGGGACTTGGCAAGAACCCAGGCAGTGCACAGAATTGGAGTCTGAAGGATGAGGAAAGCTTAGGAATTGCATATAAAGAACTTGCAGTGGCATCTGTCTTAAGCAAGATACCTGGAGGTCAGCATAAATCATGTTGCTACAGAAACTGGTCTCAGATATAAGGCAAACAAATCTGCACTGAGTACATTTGATATTTTAAAGTTAACTCATAGGATGGAGGTTTGCCTATTAGGGATTGCTGTTATTGCAGATTTTACAGCTGAAACCTACGTTTAGTATATGAAGACTTTTGCATTAGTATAGCTGTTCTTGATCCCAGGTAGAGAAGCAGGAAAGGGAGGGTTGTCTCCCACCATCTTTGTGTTAACATTCCTGACGACTGCACTAAAGACACTGGAAAAGCACCATACTGCTAATGCTGCCATCTGAGCAATAAGACATGCCAAATTCTAAAAAACACCTCCCTGAGGGGAGCAACTGAATGCTGTATATAATAGACCAGAAATTCCTGTCTGAGATTTATCAATGACTGTCACAGGTGAGAAGTGTTTACTAACAAAGCCAGAACAAGTGACAAAGAAGGTGATGACTCCTTCAAGATGCTCAGTCTTTGGTATAACTCATCTTTAGCAAGCCTTAGTAAGTCCCTAACTGGAGCTGTCAGCAGGCCAGCTTGTGCACAACAAAAGCACTACCCTCCCTGGGCAGATTTAATCTAGCCAAACTGTAACTGCGGCTGTCCTGAGGCAGCAGGGAAAATGGATCAAAGTAGACCTGATTCTTACCTCAATGAATGTACTGCACAGCTTCATTTCCCTACATTTGATTAGCTTGAAATCTTGGCTGATGGTCAGACCTTCAGACAGATATTAATCTTAGCAACTGAGTACTGTACACACATCCTTTTTTCTCCCATGTATTTTTATAATTTCTTTAGCAGTATGAATCGCATGTATCTGGAGAGAAAGGAGGCTGAGCTCAACAGTTTCAGAAGCAAAGGTTACTGTCCTGAACTATTGCTCTAACACACATAGCCTCAAGTTACTATCATTCTTGGACAATGCATCAGGGACTTGCTCACAAGATCAGTAGCTTCATCCATATTTTTCTTGTCTATATATATGCCAAATTCACAGAATCATAGAATCATTAAAGTTGGAAAATACCTCCAGGAGCAGCTGGTCCAACAATCACCCTACCACCACTATCACCCACTAGACCATGTCCCTCAGCACCATGTCCAACCTTTCTTTAAACACCCCCAGGGACAGTGATACCACCACCTCCCTGGGCAACCAGTTCCAATGCCTGACTGCTCTTCCTGAGAAGAAATGTCTCCTCATATCCAACGTAAACCTCCCCTCATACAACTTGATGCCATTCCCTTTAGTCCTATTGCTGGTTATCTGTGAGAAGAGGCTGACCCCCAGCTCCCCACACCTTCCTTTCAGGTAGCTGTAGAGAGCAATAAGGGCTCCCCTGAGCTTCCTCTTCTCCAGACCAAACAACCCCATCTGGGCACACTGCCAGCTCATGTTCAGCATCAATCAGCACCCCCGGATGCTTTCCTCTGCACAACTTTTGAGCCATTCTCCCTCAAGCCTGTAGCACTGCATGGGGTTGTGGCCAAAGTGTAGGACCTGGCACTTGGCCATATCAAACTTCATCCCATTGGCCTCTGTCCATCAACCCATCCTGTCCTGCAGGGCCTTCCTACCCTCCAGCAGATCAGTGCTTCCCCCCAGCTTGGTGTCATCTGAGAACTTACTGAGGGGTGCTCTCAATTCCCTCATCCAAATCATCAATAAAGATACTAAAGAGGATGGGCCCCAACACTGAACTGTGGGGAGCACCACTGGTGTCTGGTTGCCAGCTGCCTTTCACTCCGTTCACCACCACTCTCTGGGCCTGGCCATGCAGCCAGTTTTTAACCCAGCAAAGAGTGTACCTCTCCAAGCCATGGGCTGCCAGCTTCTCCGGAAGAATTCTATGGTAGAACATGTCAAAGGCCTTGATGAAGTCTAGGCAGACTATGCCAACAGCTTTTCCCTCCTCCACCAGGTGGGTCACCCAGTCAAAGAAAGAGATGAGGTTGGTCAGGCAGGAAAGAAATCTAAAAAAATAAAATAATAATAATATAAAAAAAAAAACTACAGCAACATGCAGTCACACACTCAGGGCAACTAAATCAATGTTTTTGGATAATTTTCCGTATTCCAAAGTTTCACCTTCACATAAGCGTATGCACAGGTCATTGGAGAAGAACTAGCTTTGATTCAGAAAGAACAGAGATCAGACAGCAAAGATGCCCCCTTGACCAAATACAGTGAGGTGAGGAGAGGGAAAATAGATAGCAGCAAGCATACAGTAACTTAGCCCATCCATAAGAAGTAGTTCTTAGGCTAACAGAGCATTAGGAAATTCTTGGAAACTGCTTTCAATAACTGCATGAGGAAAATGGAAGCTTTGCCTAGCTGAGGACTGACCATGTACTGTGTCAACTGTATCAGAATAAACTGAAATATTGTCCTATTCTACTCTCAAAGTTCATACATGTGTATTGAACTCTAGGAACTCAGAGGAAGTTGCAGCTGGCAACTAAAAAAGAAAACTGGGGAGTTCCTGAAAGAAGACTTTTTTGTTAGATAGCTCATTTATGTTAAATTTTGATTGTTCAAGCAGCTGCTCTTTAAAAAGAAAATAAATAGAACTTTAATTCCAGGTTTGCTGCAGTGCCTCACAAATTTTTGAGCTTCCAGACACTGCTTCTTTCAACTTTAGAAAGCGTCTTTCAAGCCTTGACAAGTATCTTCCAGGAAACTTGACTTCAAGTGCACTTTTCTCTTCTCAAATAAAACACCAACTGCCATTTACAAGCAGATTCCTTTAGAGAAGACCAAAACCAGCAAACAAGCGTGCATTGCCACGCAGATCTCAGCCCTTCACTTCTTTAGGAGTCCAGTTGCAAGTAACCCGTGCCATTTGTATAAGACCTATCACATATTTGCCTCATTCTCAATACAATATAATCTTGCTTCCTCACCACACAAACACACACTGCTTGTTACAGTCGTTAAAACGAGGGGAAGAGCACTACACAAGGATGTATATCTTTGCTGTTCTGTGGCCCGTATTAAGTTTTCCTATTAAATGCCTGTTATAAAATAAATATTTTTCAACATTAGTTGAAAGGAAAATAATACAAGGAAAATAGAATGTGACTAATACAAAAGGTGCTTCTAAAGAAACTGTATTTCTTCATATACTTTTTTTATTATTATTTTTTTAATTCTTGAGATCATCATTAAGCTTCTGCTTCTAGTGGAGCTTCCCTGGTGACCTAGACTGCAGAGCCTTAGCAAATGTTGCTAAAAACCCATCCTTTTTCCCAGAATGACTCCCCTGTTTTGATTGGAAACTCTTTGGGAAACAGATGACCTTTACTGCATAGCTTTAGAATGAAACAAAATTGAGCTCTAATCTTGGTTGCTGTTTATGTGCTGTATCTTATGTAGTGCTAGATGAATAAAAGTTACCCATGTTTTTACATCAGTATCTTTACAGTGTAGTTATACAGAAGTTGCCCAGCAACACGTGCATTTAGAAGCTTAAAACAAAGTTCCGTTGGAACTCCTCTAGGTATCTTGAGGTTACAATACACTCTGATAACCAGCAGTTTGCAAATGGTAGCCTGCAGCCATAACAAAAAGCTTGCTTGATTTCTCTATTCAAGAGATGGAAGAGTAAAGCAATAAATATGCATTGCGCTTTTCTCTGTAAAAAAAAAAAAACAACCAAACAAACAAAAACAAACAAACAGGAACAGACAACATCATGTGGAAAAAATGCTACTAAAATAGAGATATGTTGCAGCCTTAGGGCACTAACCTGTTTTCCCTTCTACTGTGTAGAAATGTTGCCTACAGGATTCCCATTCTGCTGAACTATTTAGCATCCACTGATCAATGGATGGACCACATCACACCAGATGAACCTTTACACTTTCTTTCATCTTATCATCATCTCCCTGCACCATAAATGAAACCAATTTCCATTACTTGGCCTGGATAAAGTTACCATTTCATCCACAAACTGCTTGTGCTGACCTACATTCTAGGTGTTTTTTTGTTGTTGTGTTGTGTTTTTTTTTTCTTTTTATTTATTTATTTCCTTTGCTTGCTTTCCTTCTTTCCTTCTTTCTTTCCTTCATCTTAGGTTTTGAAGAGTTTTAAAAGGGAAGAGGGAAAGGAATAAAGACATCTAAAATAGCAATAATGAAATGGAGTGACAGCTATTAAAAAAAAAAAAAAAAGCAGTTGCATGAATTAGGCAAGATTCATGGCTACTGAAACAGAATATGACTTCACTGACATCAACAACCTAAGAAATGCATACATATATATGTTTCCCTTATTGCTATATATAGCATCAGCATTACCAAAGGAATCCCGTTGACTTTCCACTAACACTATTCCTCTCATACTACCAAATACATTTATATCTAAATCACATAATTTATTACTTTATATTTCACTTTCTGACACACATTCATGGCTGATTCTCAGGGTTACTTCTTCTCTAAGCAAAAAAACTATGAATATCCCCCCAAGTAAATATCTAGAGAATTTATTGTAAGAGGAAATGGCTGGACAAATACAAACCTCACAGCAATTTAATCTATGTATCAAAACAGTTGCCATACTGAATAAATTGAAAATGGAAAGCCTGATGCAGATCTCAATTTGAAGTAGAACCAAAGAAAGTCACTGAAGTAGTTCTGCTCTCCCAAATTGAAGTACATTTGATTTCTAAATTCAAAGCTATGAAAAATTCCTTTCCTGTGGGCACTGCAGATAAGTATGTTTTTTGTTTCTTTTTAATGACAATGGACAGCCTGAGCCTGGACTTCTATAAAACCAGATTATTTTTTTTGTCTTTTTGTTATTTTTTTTCAACTAAATTACAAATTGTATGCACTATAGGGAAGATGATATGTTATAGCTTCAGTGAAGCAGCAGGATATATTCTAAAATCTTACTTCAGAAGTGGAATGAAGTATTGATATCAACAACCCTAAAACAATATATCATATATTTATTTCAGAAATGCTTAAAATTTCCGGTCTATTACAGAATCTAAAGTATAATCTGGCAAGATTGAGTTTAATATATAAATGAGGAAAAATACATTAATACAAGGTTTTCAACTTTAAGTATTTGTAGCTGTAGGTGTTTTCTATATATAAAAACAAATGGCAAAACAACACAAGCACAAGGCAGCTGAATGGTTGTATGTTGTTACTTTCAGAGAGACTTCTTTTGCTCCACTAACAGCAGCTTTTTTTTTTTTCTTTTTTTTTTTTTTTCCTAATGAATTAGAAATTGTCTTTCCTATAGCCTGAGGCAGCGTTTACTGCTCTGCTGGGTCATACAACAGTGTTATCAGTAGATACTTCAGCACCCAAATGCCATGTCATCTAGTAGAGGAGAGATCAGGACTGTGGAGCTTGCCTTTATTTTTAATTTTACAAATTAGTTTATTTTGCGCATATGCACATCCTGAACCAGGGAGTCTTACAGCAGGCAAGTAATTCAGTCTCACAGAAATCCCAGCTCAGCACAAAAACCTGGTAACAGTGGAGTCAGTCCACCTCACACCCATGCTTTAATCAGTGACTAAGAATAAAAGCAACTTCTCCTGCTGTTTGCACAGCTTTGTCCCCATTGCTGCGGCTCAGAACCTGAACCATTAAAATACCTCAGTTGCAGCATCAGCACACAGCACCTAGGGACAGAGATGCCTAGTGGCGGCTGCAACATAAGGCAGGCTGCAGCAATGGTGCTTGGGAACTACAGACTTACAAGAGCCTACTGTACAGACCTGTCCATTTAAGAGAAAACCGAAATCCATGGCTTCTAGATGTTATAAAAGAGCAAATTAATGTTAACTGTGAGGATTAGATAATGTTGCCCTATTTTCAAAAGTGTGCTGGCCATGATCTTTAAATATAGCTGCTTGGTAGTTGCAAGTACTTAAAGCACTTTGACGGTTTGAGACTTGCTGTAAATACATGCAGCTTATGTTCAAACTGTCACTGAGCTCTCTGGATGCCCAATGAGACACGAATTCTTTCAAAAATCTGATCCCAGCTGAAAAACTAGTTTTGCCTGTAAGAAAACTCTATTAGCAAGCAAAAGAAAAAATGTAAAAGGTACAAGCGAAGTACAAGCACATCCTCTTGTCTGTCTCCCTAGTCACTTTAAGAAAGCCTGAGCAATTTGGGATGACCAGATTTCTGCATGTTTTGAGGTAGCACAGTCTTGTCTCAATTCAGGATTGTGAACACAACAGAGATATGCATTCTGGCCATATACTAGTACAGTACTTTCTGGTTTTTAGCTTGTGAAGAAACTGTTCAACCATAAACTGAAAGCAGCAGTTGATTGCATGTTGTCCTTTTTTTTTTTCAGGATACAGCATATTTGCAAAACATCTTGAATTCTTAAGAGGTTTGTCCCCTTCCACTAGAGCCTTATGGCTTGATTTTGATTTGATTTTGATCGTTATTGTGTGTTTCTTTTTTATTTTTTTAATTTATTTTTTTTTATTTTTAATTGATAGAAGTACAAAAAAAAATGATGGCTACAATCCATATTCTATTACTCTTACATCGATTCTTTAGCTTTTACATCCTTATACATCTGAATTGTTAGATGGGTATGAGTGTTTTTACTGATGACAACAGTATTTGACATTTGGCTTATAGTGAAACATTTTTTGATGAAGAGTTTCCCATACAGTAACAGCACATATTTCGTAGTGCTGCTGAACCTGTGTAATGTTGGCAGAATCTATTGTGGCACTGCCTCTGCTGAGGATACTTGGGCAAGTTGAGAAGGGCTGTATCCGAGGGTGCAGCAGTACATACTATGGACTAAATACCAGGTGATTCATGCTGCTACTTACATGCAAGAATCTAGTGAACTCTCATTACTATGAAATCATATTATAGCCTGAACACTTGAGCTATCCTCAAACACAGCATCCAATCTCCAATTGTTGTATTCTCTATGATTTTTAATGTTTCCACATCTGCATATGCTTGTGTGTCAAGGAGATACATTGTTCTAGAAAGGTGCTATATAAGCCAGACTCACTATTGATACTCTTAAAAAGTGTAAGCTGTAATTTCTTTCCTGAGGGGACTTTAATGTACAAGAAAAGTACAATTTTCCTGTATGTGGCTTGACAATTTATAAGGACCGACAAGCTTTAGTCCATGTATCCTTACATTTACAACAATGTGATCCGTTGCTCAGTACGATTAGCACGTACCAGATCTACAGCCCTGACAGGGCTTCTTTGTTCATTTCTTAAAGGACACAAACCATCACTAACATGTGACTTATCATTCTTTATCTGAGTCCATTTCTGTGAAGTCGGACTAATAGTTATCCTGTATAAGATGCATCTAGATACACATATACACAGGCTTTTAAAGTCTCCTATGGTGCTTCATCTGACAATCTAGAGGATGAAGAAAAATAAAAAACAAAATATTGATCTATTTCTGTCCTTACTTTTATACAACCCTGGGGGAGAAGGGGAGGTATTGGTTATTTCTTGGGAATATTTAAACCAGAATCATTACTTTTGTATGCAGAGTTGTTAGTAGTCATAACTCAAATGAGAAAGCAAAATCCACTCCCATTTCATTTAACAGATGATAAAATTGTATTGAATTATGTCAATTCCTCTCCTCTGCCTTTATTTCAAATAACAGGTTCTATTTTAACAGGACCAAAAATGGTCAAACAGACACAATTAGTACCCACTGCTAGGCCAATAGAGAGCAACTCTGTATGCATGGTTAACTCTGTGGGGAAGAGTGGGGTAGAGGTTTCAGCAGTCGTCCTACTTCTCAGCAATTACATAAACAGGCTTTTGAGCATGCTTGTACTGGAAGGTGGCTGTTCTTTATGGGAATATAAACCTGCCAAAGAAAATACAAATGTGTAAATAAAAACATGCAAATTCCCCAGTTATGCACGGAGCACACCCAAAAAGTATGCATTCCTATCAACAGTCAGACTAAAAAGGTCCTACTTACCTAGTTTAAGTTCAGAAAAAATGCCATCTGATGATAAAGCACATTACTGTCCATCAGCTAGAAGGGTAGAATTCATTCTCACACTTTCTCAGTTAACAACTATGACTAAGAAATAGATCTGCAGAAAATCAAAGTCTGTATGGATGGGGTTCAGAGCCAATTTTATTAGTAAGAGTAGTTATAAGTTAATTCATTATGTTCAGCAATCTACAAAAAAGCATTAGCTTTTTTTTTTCTTTTTTTTTTTCTTTTTTCCCAACCACATCATTCAGCATATCTCCTAAGTCTTGCAATAAAAATCTCACCTTAGTGTGTAAGAACTTTTTGCTCATGGCTGTACTTTTTGACCAGCAATCAAGAAGGTTGAGCTACACTACAAATAAAGCCTCTAGGTTATGGATTTTTAATTACTCTCAATTAGTGATTCTTTTCTTTGATCCCTTCCTGCTTGTTTTTGCCAAACAGGATCCCAGTTCAACAGCCATTCAAGTCAGTGGGAGTCATCCATTAATGATGTTTTGATCTGTACAGCTTTTTTCAGTTGCCTTACAGATGCCCAGGATCAAATCATAGCCAAACGATGTGGTAAAACAATTTACCTCAATAGCAGCAGAAATGAAAAAGTCTGGCTTCCAGATAACTCCTGCCCTATTACTCCCCCACAAATATGTCTCTCCACAGCTCTACCACAGTGGCTCTGCCCTGCAGATTTCCAGACCCGTACTATAACTGTCCTCTCCGACAGCAGCTCCTTCGTCCCCAGGGCCTTCCCCTGCTATAACCTATCCCAAGCTCTGCCTTGTGCTACACTAGCAGCAGTTGCCTGAAGGCTGACTGGTTGCATGGCTGCTCTAAACTGAACCCAGAGCAATGGAGTTTTCACCGTTTTTCTCTCACTAAAGGCTCTTTCCCATGTACCCAGCTTCCAATTTTAACAGAATGTGTAGGAACTTAACATCTTACAGATCTCTCTGTGCTATCAGATTAGTTGATATTTGCAATTCTGGTTGCAGTTTGCCAAGAAAATCAAATGCTAGCAAGTAACTGACTCAGATAGATGGACAACGTCATCACATAAGTTGTGTTTCCTTAGCAAGCCAGACAAAAATGTTCCCAGAAGAAGGTTCCAGTCTTATAAAATCAGAGACCAGATATGAATTATAGTTTGCTGGCAGCCAAATCATTCATTTTCGAAAATGGGGTCATAAAAGAAGAGTTAATTTGCTCATGAGAAATAATTCTAATGCACATTTGCAGGAGAGTGCATAAAGCTCTCAAGGTTACTCAATGTGCTGTGGGGAAGGCTTGTTTCCAGCTCTCCGACTGCAGGTCATTGCAAACCCAAGCCAGTAATCACAGTTAAATAGCTAATCCTGTTTATTCTAGAGTTTAGCTTGAAATAGAACAGAAAATCTCAACTCCCTTGAATTTTGTATCTGGAAACTGAGCTGAACATTAGCTTGTAGGTTTACGTCTTTGCAAGACTGAATTGCATTCTGAAATCTGAGGCACTCAGTTTTAGGGGAATTCTTTTCATTTTATTTTATCATCTCCAAAGTCTACTTCCCACTTGTGCTTTTTTACAAGGAGAAGAAAGTAAGCTTTGCTTATCAAGAGAGCTCATGCAGAATGTCAAACTGTTGTCCTCCAGCTATACATTCAACAGATGTTTACATCTGCAAGTTCCACTGGAAAAATAAACACACTGAGCACAATATTGCCATCAGTTCGCAAGACAGACCGTGCATAGCTAAATATCAAAATATGTTCCCAGTACTCTTATTACTATGATATGACCAAATAGTCTTCACATTTTAATGATGTTAGCTTCTAGACTGATGATGATAATTTCATCTGCTTCAGTGGAGACAATAAAACAGCTTGTACTTTTACACATCTCCCTGCTGTCAATACTGGAATTTTTCCACATTTTTCCTTATTCTATTCTAAAATGATCTGACTTTTTTATAAGACCAAGTCACCACCTTACTAAATACAAATAGTAACTAGTGAGCTGAGATAACCCCAACTAAAAATGATTATTTTAAGATCCCTGCATCTCTCTTCCCTGTCCTTCAAACAGAAATAACTCTTAAAAGTTAACAAAGTGAATTCTCTCTTGGACATACACAGAAACGCCAAACAATGCTTGAAACAGTGCCCACATCTGTGAAACTATATCTAATCAAATTCACGCCTGCTTCGGTTGCCTGGGTAACAATCAGACAGTCGCTCATACAAACAAACTGCAAATAGCAGAAGAAAATGTGCATTAAGTGGAAGCATCTACTTCTCAGAGCTTAAGCCTTTTTAATTTAAGAAATAATCGTATAATAGTATCTTATTCTCCCTCTATTCATCCATTACCTTGTGTATATTATATACTGATTGGCTCATTCACAAGGATAAGAAGGACATGGGAAAGGTTGCGAGCAACTGAATTTAAAAGCCCAGTTCCATTTTTATTATTCTTTCCTTTTCTTCTCCCTAAGAAGCACAGCATGGCATTTGGATGTAACTATATGTCACTGCATAAAAGGGTGATTCATTACTTTCTTTTAAGCACACAATTTAAGTTACTGTCTACGTCTTCCCCTCATAGCACAGAAGCTTAATTGATCAGCTTCGTTTTAGACGTCTCCTAATGACATACAGAAGAGATGGCTCTTCTGAACGTATAGAGATGCAGGAGGCTCTGCAGACAAAGGCCCTTGTTTCCACAGCAACGGGGACCATGCGGAAGCTCTGAGTCAAACTTCATCTTCACCCCATCCCTCCCCCCTTACTCCTGACCACACAGGTTTCCTTCTTCACACTTATCGCAGATGCTTCCGGCTACATTTGGATGGGTGAACGTCCCTCGTACACTTAAATGTAGGACTTGGATAGACCAGCATCGCCTTCCAGGCTTACATGACTTTCAAACCATTCTAGGCTGTTAACCTCAACCATTTGAAAATTAGGTTTTAAAAATTATTTACTTTTTAAAAGTCTTCAGACACGAATAATGAATTTCTCCACACGCAATTTAATTTGGCTTCTGGGTTATGAGACTTACAAGCCTCTTTCCACCCTGAGGTTGGCTTGAAAGCTAGAGGGTGTGCTTGCTGGTGTTGTTGCTTTAAAATAATAAAATGTAAGCTTCTTACAAAACAAGCTAGAACCAGGACATGGAGGATATAATATAAACAATCATTATCATAGTATTTTTAGTAACATGCTGTAAAACGGCAAATTGCAGTTCTGCTGCAACATTGGTTTAAAAGGAAAAAAAAAAAAAAAAAAAGCATGTTCAAAGGGATGCTCCTTATCGAAGCCTGAATCACTTGCCTGCTAAAAGTAAGCCCTGCAGAGCACACGTTTTTTGCTGCAGCTTCTCCACACAGCTACGTACAGTGTAAAGCCCTTAAACACTGCCTTGCATCATGGGTTTTCAGGCTGGTGGGCGTAACTGTAAAAATGAAATCATCAGTGAAAATCAAATATAAAAATGCTGTTTAGAAGCTAAGCTGACATCCTAGTCAAGGTAGCAGAGCTAACAGTTGCACTGAAAAACAAAACTAATGTGGGAAAGCTACATCAGCAGTATGGTTCCTCACTGCGTCTTTGAACAAGCCAGTTGCACTAGCAAGGATCAAATGCTGACTTTTCTTTACGGTCAGTTCTCCCACTAAGTTCATAAATCTGTATATTTTGGGGAGGTTGCTTTGCTCTCAAGGAAGCAGTAGCAACACTACATTACATCCATAATGCAGTGTTTATATGGCACAGACCAACAAAAGCCAACTGAGAAGTAAATACTTTCTTCACAAACCTTTGCACTTATCATGTTTGTATGGTAAAGAGAAGATTTTGTAAAACCAGCAAACAAACAAAAAAACACACAATAACAACAATATAAGAAAAGCTTCACCTCTGTGCATGGGTTTGCACAGACATTGCCACTTCCTACTGGCTACAATAAGGGCCCAAATTGCCTTAGACCCTGCTGCAATTCCAAGTCAAAGAGAGTTCTTGATCATATGATGTTTAAGTTTAACCCTTGTTGAAAACAGAGGGGCTTTCGGAAAGGCCAGTAAAGCTAAGGGAAATCTCTTTTTTTCTCCATCAAGACCTCTGTATCCAGACTCTGGCTGTGTTATGGGGGAAGAGGGGAATTTCAACCTCCTGGTGCTTTAGGATAAAATATTTCAATGTAGTTGTCTTTTATGGCTGCTAGTTCATGTGCTTTTACATGTTGAATTAAATACAGAGGAAAGGGTATGGCAAAGTTGTGAACATGAACAAGCAAATAAGGAATATGTCACAAATACAAGAATAGGCCTGAAGTTATTAAAGTTAGGGCTTCTACCATATGTCTCTGCTGATCTTACCTGGACAATCATGCAAGGTGGGATGAGAAAACTATTATCTGTGCTCACTGAAACCAATGACATACAGAAGTTTGTTGGAATTTATCAGGATTACTTCTTTTTTTCTTCAAACTCTGGAAAGATCTGGAAAATCTTCCATTTCAAAAATAAATAAATAAATGAAAAATCCCAATAGGCTTTGGCATCAACCTCAATCAGATTACATTATTTTCAGCAATGAAAGATGAGATTTTTTTCAGTGGCTTAGCAATTAACACTTTGAAAAAAAAATAAAAATGATTTTGTTGCAAAGCAGCACATTTTAAGTGTTTTTTTTTGTTTGTTTGTTTTCCCCCGAGCTTTTTTTTTTTTTTTTTTTAATCACCTCTATGTTCCCCTGCTATGATTTGTTAAGCTACACTGAAAAACAACAGGTCATGCTGATACTGATGAATGGCTGGGAAAGCATCAGAAGAAAGAAAGGGTCTGTTTCTTTGGGTGACTTTATCCTGAAAGGTTTGGGTTCTTTTGTTTGTGTATGAGTTGCTAGAGCCATTTATAGACTTAGCTGGGCATCCTTTCTAAGTCTAGCATAAAACTAGAATGACTAAATTGCATGAATGAATGAATGAATGAAGAAGACATTAACCTGGGAAGCAGAAACTGAAGCAACAGGATGTTGTACTATGAAGTAGTACAGAAAGAAACAGATGGCAATTGTTGATCCTAGAACAATTCATTTTGTCTAAGGAAAAGAAAAAAAAAACTCTCAAAAAATAGATTAAAAAATAAATGAAAGATGCCCTTAGTAGACTGCCTTATGTGGGGATTTATGTTAAAACATAACAGGCATAAGGAGAGAAAACATAATGCAAACATAACAGGCATGATGTGTATGCACTTACATTTTGTTTTAGAAATCGTATTTTTGTAGGACAGTATGACTTATTTGCACTTGAAATGAGGAATCCTGGGGAATTTATATTTCAGAGCTGTTTTTTAACCAATGAACTGTAGTTGCTTGATGCAATAGCCTCTACAAAGTTACCTCTTTGTCAGCAATTTGCTGCCCCCCCACCTAACATTAAATATGAAATTGAGCCATCAAAGTCTACCTTGCCATCACAATCTGCTGTAGTCAGAGAACAACTGAAAGTAGAACACACAACGGAACATTCTTTCATAAGCACAAAAGAATAGCATTATTTTTCCTTTTCATCTCCGGCACATATGTCCCAGGGAGAACTCACAATCTGTGCTTCCCATTTCTGGAAATAATTCACTAAACTTTGTAAACACTAGTCTTTTGCACCATTTAGGTATCCGTGGTTACACAGTTGTAAAGAACTTATGAATTACATCCTGCTCCTTTGCTAGTTTCTCTGCCAGCAAGAGTTGCTGCAGCAGCAAATACCATGGGTCTGAACCAGAGTCCACCATTGTTGACAAGGAGGTAACATTAAATTACAAAACTGATTATCTGAATAAATTAGGCACCTGGTCTCTGTTTATCTGCAGAGTAAGCAAGAAAAGCAGAGAGGAACAAGCTTTAGTTAGTATAAGTCATTTTCTCAGCCCCCATCTTACCATGGTATCCACTGGAAAAAATAGTGGTTGTTCTCCCACACATTACCCTTCCAGGAGCACTGCTGTGACACTGCTGAGCCTATAGCAGTAGCTAACAGTCATCCTTGGGTCACTGGAGCCCTCCTGGCTGACTCCAGCAGATACAGGGGATGCCACACCAAACGGTTTCCATCCTCCCTGCTACAGAGGGTCAAGCCTACCTTTTCCATGCTCAGAGTGAAGGCAAGGCTGAGAACATCCTCAGCTCTTTGGCAGTGAGCAGTGGGCTCCTGGGTGACATGGCTGCCTGGAGACTGTCCTGCAGGTTGTAAGATACAAGCACACTTACTAACAACATCAGCAAGGAGCAGGCCTGCTTGCCCCAAGCACCTGGTTCTGTAAGATTAACACAGATAATACGGCTCTCTGTCCCTTCCACTTAAAAGTCTGTATGAACTCAGGGCAAAAAATTCTTTCTTGGATATATTCTGTACCTTCCACTAGACATTTCAGACTAGATTTTCCTAAGAAGCCAAACTCAGCATTTCCTAAGCTCAACAAATTGACTAAAAAGTGATTCTTTTTTCCTGTTGCACCCCTTCCCTTCCCAAGTACATATCTACTGACATTAAGAAACACATCCACTGATGCCTTCTAAGTGGTTACAAAAATTAGGGTAGGTGAGATTGGAAGTCCATATACACCCTTTGCTTCTCACTGTGTTAAACCAAGGGACTTCACTATTCACATATAAGAGTTAATTATCAAAGAAAAGAAAGTGCTGTGAGTGAGGCTGAAGTTCACTACTTTTGTAGAGGCTAAAATATGCAGTGGCTCATTCCAGCCTATGGTGTACTGAAAACGAAGGTGATTTGTGTTCTGCCGCCCCATTCTGCAAATTGCTGTTTAGTTTTGGATCAGAGAAGGGCTTGACAACACCTTGCTGTAAAAATAAAATGATAGATTTGGGTCTGCATTTTACAGTCCCACAATACGAGTCTTTGATATTTCTTAGGAAAACTTTCTGTTTGAGGTTTGGAGGTGGTTTTATTGTTTTTTCTTTCTTAGCAAAGATTTATTGCTCATATCCAACCTCTGAAATCTCTTGCGCACTCCCTGTAATGCTTTCTTTTTGTTTGTTTGATTTTTGTTTTTAAAGAGCATTTGATCTTGCAGAATAAATAGTGTAAATAATTCAGGAGAAAGACATTTTAAAGACCGATACCACCCTTCATTTCTTCCTGTACTTTTTTATTTGGCATTAAAACTATTATAAAAACGCACATTTTGGTAACAAGTAGACTCCTGTGAATAGTAGGAGGGCCATTGGTTACAGGAACCAAACCGTACCCACAAAACAGTCTTACATAAAACATTAGAACAATAAGGAATGCCAATGTAGTATTGATTTAGGCTGTTCTTGAATTATGTTACGACTTTTAATTCCGCGCTCACTTTTGCTTTTCCTTAGGACTGTATTTCGTTATCATATACCTTCTTGAGACCTCATACTACAGCGAGGGCATCTGAAAACAAAACACCAGCAACCTTTTCAGGTTTGTGAATAACATTATTCACTTCTTCTAAACACAGGGCTCCACTAATCTGTCCTTATAAGCTAACAAGTGTTTTTGTTGTTGTTGTTTTGTAATGTTACACAGCACATTATTTAATAGTTATTTAAAGTACATGACATATTTCAAAAGATTAAATTTATCTCATTGTTTCTTGAATGGTGGGCACTTGTCAATATTCTATACAAGTTCCAATGTATTAACATCAGCCTCCAAAATCTTTCAATCCCAAAGCACGGCAAATTATATTAGCTGCTCCTTAGTAAAAGGGAGCAGCTTTAAGAACCCATCAAGAATTTGTTCTACTTCCAGACCATTACAATTGTCATTAAAAGAGGAGCAAGATTCATTTTCAAACATGCTACAACAGAGGCTGGATGAAACAGCAGAATGAAAAGTCCTGCCCACTGTATTCAGCCCAGCCATGGCTGTTTCTTGGTGACAAACATGGGAAGACTGCTGTTCCCTGGCTCTGTTCCTTGTAGATACTAGGGAGCCTCACAGGCTGGATGACACTTCCTTGCAGAGAAGGTGACATTCTTCCCTGGAAGAGGAGCAATAAGGAGGGCGAGCATGATCCCCAAATCTGTAGCTTCCCAGGGAACTCAGAACCATCTGACGGCCTGGAATTGCTCAGCTCTGCCTCTCCCTTGCTTTGGAGTACACCTTTCATCAAGACTGCTGCTCTTACAGCTCTCCTGAAGGCTCACAGAACATCAGGGTAAATTAGCCCATCTGTTTTCATTTGGCAGGGATTCAGCAAAACACAGTTTAGCAAAGTGCTTAAACAAATGCTTAACCTTAAGCTTGCTATTAAAGACCTAAGAAAGCTCTTTGCTGGATTAAGAGCAAAAACTACTGGAAGAGGAAGAGGGAGGAGTTCATGGTCTGCCACACATCAGGAGGCTTGAAAAGCTGGGAGGGAGACTGCTTTCAAGATATGCCAGGATTTGTGCGTGGGACGTAGGGGGTGAAGATGGTGGCCACGTGTGACCACAAAACAGGAGACAGAATGTGGCCAGATCTTACACATGACATTGTCATAAAAAAGGAAGGGAAAGAGGTTGCACAACACTACTTGTTGATAATGTTTCATCTCTACTGTCTTGGGCTGCTAGGTGATAGTAGCCCGTCCCAAGAGCATGGGCACCATAGCAGCAAAGGCCTCAGTTCCCAAGGGTTCACAGACTTAACTGCACTGCCGTTGGTCTGGGAGCACAAGCACGAAGAAACTGTGTAGCTTCTGTGTCTTCCTTGCACTAGGGCCTGAGCTAGTATCTTAAGTCCTCACAAAATCACTGCTCTGTCATCTGTGGGAAGCAGAGGCAATCACTCTAACCTTCGAGTCATGATGAGGATGGTGGAGATTGTTGTGGCAGTTTCACTACAGTTTCATAATAACTACCCCTTTGCTATACAAATACTGCTGGTGCTGACCCC
The DNA here is from genome assembly GCF_963932015.1 of Anas acuta. NCBI lineage: Eukaryota > Metazoa > Chordata > Aves > Anseriformes > Anatidae > Anas > Anas acuta. The sequence continues at coordinate 10,305,015 of NC_088991.1, read as the reverse complement.
TGTATCTGTTTCTAAACAGATACAACACATTTGCACATGACTAATCACTTTTTAATACATTTTACCATCTGCAAATTGGACATAAATAAAATTATTTTTCAAAGGAAGTAGAGATCTGCCAGATCTTTATATACAGATTCTTGTAGACAACACAATCCATCACCTTTCCATTAAAGAACTATACAAAATGAAATATTTAATAAGTGATAAATTAAACATTAATGGCCAATGCATCATAGAGATCTCTGAAAGTTTACATGAGTATATAAGTTGGAGTGCACATTTCTATAGCAGCTCAGCCTTCTTCCACATAATTCACTGATTTGCTTGCTAAGTGCTTCACAAGCGACTAAGCAATCCCATGGTCCCAAAGTCACCTCTAGCAAAAATTCCAGCACTGGATCTCCAAAACAAGGAGGAAATGCTTCATTTCCTCCCTCAGTGCCTCTCAAATATCTCCTTACCTTACCATGAACTTCTTGCCTCATTTGTGTCTGTATCCGTCATCTGCATTTTACTTTAGTGCATTTGGAGGCTGTGGCAGAAGGATGCTGGCACAAAGAGAAAAGATTAACCCCTGATTATCATTCAAACCTGAGCAAAACCAGTTCTCAATCCTCTTATGCAGAGGGAATTGACAAGTTCTTGTAGGAAGCATTGAGCAGGCAGAGAAAGGAAATGTAAAGAAGATTCAGAGCAAAGGCAGTTGGAGAATGCCTTGTGCAAAGGGGAGCTCCCTGCCGGGATAATTAAAGAGCTACTACCAGATTTATTCGAAGATCAAGGCCCTAAACATATTTAGTTATTTAACTCCCAGACCTTTGAAGAGCTGCACACAAAGGATATCTGAAATGCCTGTTGTGTAGGAGAAAGAAAAAAAAAGACTTAAAGCCCTGGCTCCAACAGAACTTGCTGCTGAGCTCCTGAGCCCTGTACCTAAGGTGATGCTGAAGAGCTGAGGCTCAGCAGCTCAGCTTTCAGCCAGGGCCCAAGGATGGTCCCAATGCTGGTTTCCACTCTCGTGCTGACTTGTAACACAGCCAGATTCACTTTGCCAGCCACACATTTTTGTGTCTACTTCGTTGTGACTCCACTAGAAATGCTTCACGTAACACCTCTCCCCATGCCCCGCATGACTGTCATCCTTCCCACCGCAGAACACAAGCTAAGGCTGTCTGAGGAGGCAAACACTGCTTGTTAATCGATCAGAGGAATCTGTGCCAAGCAAAGTAAATGTTGTTTTCCCTCCCTCCCAGCATACCAGGCCTAAGGCTGCTGCTTCTCAGAAAATAAATAAATAAATAAATAAAAATCCCTGATGGAAGAAGGAGCAAGCATGCCAGCCTGATCAAACAGACCAAAGAAAGGGAAGCTCCACGGCTATGGGGCCAGGCCCTTCAACTAGAAATGACACCTCAGTCTTTTGCACAGGTTTCCCTGAAGTCACGCAATATCTGGCTGGTTTTGCATCACCCTGACACAGAAACAAGTCAAGCACCCCTCAAAGAGCCTAACCCCTTCTCTTTCTGCAGCCCAGTATGTAAGTACATAACATGGGGGGTTTGAAACCCTCACCTCCTCCCATTATGGCTTGCTGACAGAGAGTATTAGGTCATTTGGGACATCAGCTGTCTATTATGGAAATCAGTGGGTTTTTAAATCCTGCAATTTTTCTCAACACCAGGGGGAAAAAAAAGGAAGAAAAAAAAAAAGCACTGTAGTGGCAGTTCACACAAACAGTTCCACCGATTTCAAATCCTAAGAAGGATACAAGTTTTCCAATTTTAATCCCCTCCAAAATTTCTTAGGCATACATGATGGAAGTAGCTGTGAGAAATAATTGCTGCACAGGGGCCCAATTACTCACACACTTCAAAACAAACCAAAACTCCCACCTGATGTGAGTGAAAGGTTTAAAAGGTATGGATAAAGAAATGGATAAAGAGATTATTTTAGACCTATAGAACTGTCAGTTTAAATCTCTTTGTTTTTCTCTATTCTTGCTACAAATTGACTCTTACCTATCACTGTCATTCTTTGTATGTGTGCACTTTTTATTTATTTATTTATTTTAAACTGGAAGGCGGTATTTCACATGCATAAAATCTTCCAAAATCTACAGGAAACTGAATTTTGGAAAGTTTATATAATAAAACCACTAACCATGAGGCCCTGCCCTGTGACCTACTATGTCTTTAGAGACTTGCTTAGAGACTTTATGATTTAATGTAGTCCTTAAAAGTTACGGATAAGGAAAAGTGGAAGGGATATCCTTTGTTATCTTTTCTGTTTCTCTTTAATTAAACAAACAAACAAAAACTTTCAACAATGATCAACTATAAACTATTCCATGTAGTTTGGGATGGGTTGGAATCTCCTTGCAGATAAGTCCAAGTAATTGAAACATTTCTGCAGCCTTAATTACAGTAGCAGTGTCAGGTGGTGCTGCATGAAAATGGACCTTTTGCCTCATGTTAGGTGAGCTAAATAAATAAAAAATCATAAATTCCTAGCAACAAACACAAACATATCTTATCATTCACTGTGTGAAGTTGTTACTACAGTGCCATCTTCAGTGCATTACATAAAGTGGAGTTTCCCTGTAGAGGATTTTTCATTGTTCCTTATGGGTTGGAAACGGACTAAAGGAATTTCAGCTGCACAGAGGGATGAGGAAACAAGGAGAAAACCTTTGTTAACAAGAAACAGTGTTGTGATAATCATTTATTCATTTTTTGAATATTTATAGGGCACAAGACTCAGAGTCTGGCCACTGGTCTGGTTTTGGGGTTAAAAAAAAGAAAAAAAAGATCGTGTCTACTGTCAGTGTTACTTAGCAATAATGAATGGAAATGACAATTTTGTATGTGGACATGCATTATGGCTGGTACATTACAGAATCATTGAGCATTATTAATGCAAGTTTGACTGTACACTATATACATAGAGGGGAAAAATACATCTACAAATTTGACACAGGTTCTGGTTTAGCTGTATTGTGGAGGACAAGTATGGTCAGTCAAGCTTTTCCATACTGGTACCGAACTTTAGATTTAGAACTTTAGATTGGACCCAGAAAGGAAGACTGTTTTTCCTGGTGTAAAACAGGGACCCACACATTTATTGTAGTAGCAGGCAAAAAATCTTATACAGAGCTGGTCTGCTATTCTTCTCCTGTTCCTTTGCTTCCCTGCAATGTCAGAACAAAGAGTTGTTACAGAGCCCTGCTACAACTCTGTTGCCTGTCCCATGCCCAGGACATTCTGGGCCATGCCAAAGAATTTTCCTTCAGAGGGTATAGAAGAAAACACTTCAGCAAAATGCATCCCCATGCTTTTGTTGCCCCTGGATGCATCTTGTTTGAGAAGCCCATGGAAAATACCTGCATTACTTTCACTACATTCATTACCAATGAATACACATTGGTTCATTTGACCCCATATGACCCTAAGTGACACTAGGAAAACTAACCTCATGCATATATAATGTCAAAGGAAACATTTGTGTGGGTAAAGGAAGTAGGAACTGACTCCAATTCCACATCTCAGTCCCATAACTAGCCAGCATAAGCTGGAATTACCACAGGTCCCAGTCTTGTATTCTTGAAAAAAAAAAAAAAAAGTTATTTTATTTTTATACTGAAGATATTCTCTTTGGAGGGAACTTATTTGCTTATCTTTTTTTGGCTTATAAATTTTCTCGTGTATGGTTGAAAGCTGTATTGCTCTGTATAGAGAAAACGGGTCTATTCAATGGTTGAAGGAGAAAAGTAAACAGAAAGGAAAACCCAGCTTATTCATTTTCAGTGATATTTTTCAACCTGAACAATAGAACACTATGTACATTACAATGGTATTCCCCTTTTGAAATGGGTTGTATGCTGATAATACTCATGGTTTGCATACTGCTTTCATTTTGAAAGCACATTACAAATGTAAGGAAATCCTTACCAACATGCTTTAAAATATGTAATCCTTACTATTTTTTCTGTTGAATACTGAAGTGGTGGAAACATTATACTTTACATGACAAAACTACAGAGAGAGTGTATAACATTGCTGTTCTTGTTGGCTATTGCTTCTAGTTGCTGACCATGCATGTTATCATTTGCAACAAAATCACATTCATGGCACTGCTCCAATACCTAAAATAAAAGTTCAAATTCTACTTAAAAGATAAAACCACTTAGTTAAAGAGAAAAAAATTTCCATTGAACAAAAAGAAATCTTAAATATGGGTTATTCATGATGCTGTTGTTCTTTATTTTCATCTTGGAAAAAAACGTGCAAATTATTTATTTTTTTTTTGCTGGACACTTAGACACCATCTATTGATCACATCTGGAAACCTGCTGATTTATTGAATCAATCCCAAAAGTAAAGATCTTAACTAGGATCTGTGCAACTGCATGGCAGAATTTAAGAAAGAAACTATAAAAATACCAGTTATTTCAAAGCATTAACCCCATCCAAAGACATCAACCCTTGTATGACATTTGCACTACTGTTGCCAACTTCAAATTATAGAGACACCTCTAGCTGCAAGAGAGGAGTTTGAAGACCAGTCCTGAAGAGCAATGACTGATCTAACTCCTTTTAAAGCAGAGAGGGGAATGTTCCATAGCTTACATTTTATTTCTACCACACAACAAGCAGCAAGACAGTTAAGATAACTCATGCCCTGAGCTGCACATGCAAGTTCCTTGTCTTTCAAGGCATATACTAACCCAACAGTGGAGCAAGTTGAAAAGCTGCATGCCAAAAATATGAAACCAACTACATGCTTTCTGTCCTCTTTACTAAAATACTTTATGAATACAGAAATATTATCCAACAATGTGACCAATCTTTAAAATTGGTCAATCTTTAAAATTGGTATTTTTTTTTTTCAATCCTGGAAAAAAAAAAAAAGATTCACCCCCCACTCTTCTCCTCAAAATTTATTTTTGGGTATAAGCAAACACAGACTGCACATATACCAGACTGGTGATCTGGTGTCTTATTTGTAGTGTGTAGACAAGAAGAATACCCTGCTGAGAAGGACTCACAGAGCCTCTGAAATCCTGCCGGGGAGCAAGAGAATCTGCTGTATGGTACATTGTTTCCTGCAGTTTCTTGCAGTGAAGAGCTCAAAATCTGTCAAAACATTCTGCCCTTTGTGACTTTGCTCATTGAGATGTACTTACTGTGCAGTGGCTCATATTCAGATGTGAGCACTAATGTATCTCATGAAGAAAGTCTCTACCCAAAAAATTGTTCAACAAATACTAGATATGCAGAATACTCCCTACTGAAACAGCAAACAATGTACACACAAATGTCTCCATATCCCACTTAAAAGCCTCACTATTTTAGTCTAAGTAATTTGTCCAAGACTCCAGTGAATGGTAACACCAAAACCTACCTCTGGTAAATGGGTGCAGATGTCTGCATGATTTAACCTGCAGTCAGGATTCAATTAACTGAATGACATTTCCTTTACGCTCTACACCTTACAGTCATGAAAAGCCATGATTGTCTAACTTCAAAAGCCCAGAATGAATCTTCCTAACAGAAGCTTAAACCATTTCCTATTCCTCTCTGTTCTGGATCACATACATCATCTGACATGACTCAGAAACCATCCGTTGCATTTTTTATTATTTTTTAAATAAATTGAAAAATCCTGTTCATCTGCCTCTTTAGAAACAGCTATTAACCACTGCTGCCTAAACAAACATTCTGCTGTAAAAGACTTGGCACACTGAAGATGAAGTGACAGCATGAAGTCCAGTCATAGTGCATGGTGCACACACTTCAGGAAATGATATGAAATGAAATCAAGAAATGAAATGCTTGTGGATGAAGGAAACTGACTGAGGACAACTTCTTTGGTATTGTACATACGCCAAATGGCTATAAAACCATATAGAGATCACCTTTTTGTTTCTGATGAGACAAAGACCAAAGCGACAATAATGTAACACTCATAGACCCATTTTATGTCTTTGCACATACACATATAGATGCATATTTATACATTCATATACACACATACATAAAATTCAGATTTATTACTGATTAGTTTTTGTTGTTGTTTGTTTGTTTTTATCCAGATTGTTACTTGTGGCTTTAAGAAATTATTTAGTGTGAAATGACTACAAAACTTCCTAGCAAGAGAATGAAAAATCAATATAATAGAGCATCAGTCTGTGACTAATGACTGATATTTTGGAAATAACAGACTGCTCAAAATGTTTTCCAGCAATGAATAAATTATATGAAGTATTACTAATAACCATGAATAAAATTAAAAGTAAAATAAATATACTTGCAATAATGTCCCTATTTGATGAGTAAGAGGAGCAGGGGGTGTTCCACTAAAGGGAGAAAATAACATGTATTATTACGATAGCATTTTTTTTTATCTGATATATATTCCAAGTCTAAGTATTAAAATAACAAATTTAAATAGTTTTGCATCTATACTAAATCAACAGGATGCCCACAGCTCTTGAATCAGAATAGATTTCCACTAATATCAAACAGGCACAGGACTATACCTCTTTATATTCTGTCCTGCTGTTATTTGAAATTAAGAACAGCTCTACAACACATATTAATAGAGCAAAAAGCAAAATTACATTTTCTTTCAAGTTAAAAAAAGAAGAGAGAGAAAAAAGTTTATTTCTGATTCCAGTGACAGAAAGATCAGATAAGATCCTCACATAATAGGGTAAATTTCTGTTTTTGTGTTCACCATGGTAAAGATGATTTTATTCCATTGAAGTCTGATGAATTACTCTGGATTTACGTTAGTATGTATACATAGGTATATTCAGCATATACTAATATATAAACTAATGTATATCTACATAGTATGTTATTGAAAGGAGTTTGTTTATGAGAATTAACATTCCTACTTTTATTTTTCAACACAGCACCAGTCAGCATACATAAGGATGAATGAGTTGTAATAGAATTAAAGACAAAATAATGGAGAAAATATACTAAAGGAAACTGCCACGTTCTTCTGCACTCAGGAAAATGCTGCATACACAGTATTTTCAAACCAAAACAAAAAGAAAAATCTTACTCATACTCCTAAAGTTTTTGTTTAGAAAGAACTCCTATGGAATATATACATAGGCCTTCACTATTCTGATTAATGTGATGGGTTTGCTCCTAACATTATATTGATAGCAGGAAAGCATCAATAGATGCAGAAAGCTGATAGCAGGAAAAAAATCTACACGAAGTCCTGATCTGCTAGTCTGTCCCATATTCTGATTCTCCTTCATCACCATATAATACATGTTAAACCTTGCACAGCGGGGACATAATCTGCACAATCTAGACATAATTTTGTTCTTGATCTTCTGTCTTCCAATGAAGTTTATTATTAGGATTTGCAACTTTTTTTTTAAAAAAAAAAAACTTTTTCTTTTTAAGAAAAGGGGGAAAGATTGAGAAAAATCCCAGTCTTATGGGATTGTCTCTCTAACCTTTCCTGTGTTTAAGATCTCAGAACCCAAATAAAAATTAAATTCTGCTCATGTTATTAATACAAAAAAAAAAAAACAACACTGATTTCTGAGGGACAATTTGTACAACAAAGGCAACCAGGATTTTGTTAGATAACAGAAAATATGGTAAGCTATCATAAAAAAATATAAACTGCCTAAAATGATTAAAAAACATTAATGTTTAACTACATTATAGATTCTCTTTGTCCTATATAAAACTGTTCTGAAAGAGAATATTACAGGCGTTTAACAAAGTCTAGTTTCAGAAATATTATTGTACCAAACAATTTTATTTATACTTCATACAAACTTTAAGTCAACACTGGCTAATATTTTGACGTTGCCAAAGGTAAACAGAAGTCATAAACAATAGTTTTCTATCATTTTACATTGGATTGGACTTTATAAATAACTTCTTTAATTATAAACTAATCTAGAATAGTAATGATTGAAGCAGGGTAAAACCAATACACTTTGTCTTCTTTATTTCAAAATAGAGTGATTATAAATACATTCTTCTTGTATTTCCTGCCTAACTCTTTGGATGCAACCAAAAAGAAAACAAACACAAACCAAACCCCCCCAAAAACAGCCACAAAAAAAAAAAAAGCAAACAAACAAAAAAAAAACAAACCTCTCAGTGTGCTCATTTCATACATCAATGTACAAAACATGCAAAAGATATAATATATATTATACTATCATCAAGTTCTGGATGTCTTTTGTTGATTCAGAAACATTTGTTAACATTTTTCACTAGGCTATACCTTTTATAATTTACAATGTCATTATGGCTTTTTTCAAATAAAAATTATTTTTAAAAAGATGTTTTTATATTACATTTCTATATCGTTGTCAATCTTGAACACTAAATGCAAAATGTAGGTCATTTAATGGCCTTGCGTTCTTGTACCACAGTAGTTGCTTTCTGATAAAATTACACAATTGTGTTTTTTTTTTTTTTATTTTTTCAGGGAAATGATTACACTTTATTAATTGCATTTAAAAATGGAAACTTCTTCATAATACAGTGAACACAACAGGTTATGTTAACACCATCGTTGATTTAGTTTATGTCTATGGGTCTTAACAGCCATTTTGCAACCATGCCCACTCAAACCGATATAACAAACAGACAGATCCGTAAAGCCACATCCAAAGAGTCACTTTCCCAGACAGACTGACTGTAGATTTGAATGGACATTACACTAAAACTGCTGTACAGACACGTGCTGTTTTCAAAACATGGAGGAAATAAACTGACATTAAGGTTGCCATTCAAAGTAACAATATCACAGAAATATAGTGTTTTGCCAACTTTGCAATCTTTACTCACACTATTATGCCTATATAATGCACCATGTATGTAAAATACTCAGGAACAATTTCTACAGGAAGGTCCAGACTGTGCAATTTTTATTGATGCTGGTGAACCTACACTCAACTGCATAATCCCAAAAGAGCTACTGGACAACTCATGGGAGAAAAGCAACCAAAAGTTCATGGTTAGACAACTGGTCTCCATGTATTACACACAATACTTCTGTGCCTGCTCTTTTGGAAGTCAACAACAAAAATCCATCTAAGCCTCATTCTTGAGCAGGTATTTCATTATTAGATCAATAATAATAACTCCATACATGATTTAAGTTAAATTTAAATGCTTTACTGAATTGGGACCTCCATGAGGAGGAAAATCTGCCCCAGTGTAATGGTACAGTATAATAGCTCAGTTCTTCCTGTCTTAATTGGAAAAGTAAATACTGCAGACCAAGAAAAAAAAAAAAAAAAAGGAAAACAATAGAAAGAAACTAACTTAATTTATTTAGCTGGGGAATTTGGAATTTGTTGAGTTAATTTGTCATTAACTCGGGGCAACACTTGCCATGAACATATAATTTTTTTTAACATCACTTAAATCTATTAGCTTATTTGCTATTTTTTCACATTTTAACACATTCCTCTAAGCAGAAAAGTATGGGACATGACAGTCTCTGACAGTGCACTGAAGCGTCAGAAGCCTTATGCTTTGGCAAATCCCTGTGAACCTTGACATATCCTCAAAGCCATGCAGGACTATGCAGAGCAGTCACAGCGACCCATTATTCTCAGCCTGCTGATGGAACCATTATGGTCTATCATGTCAATGTATCTTTAACACTCCTTAATCCATAGACTCTTGACACAATGAGCTCAAATGTTTTCTTTCAGGTCTTGGCCATGTATTGTGTTACTGGCCAACTAAGAACATTTTATGTCAGAAATGCATATGTGCATAGTATCCATCTCCTGAATATCCCTGTGACAGCTTGAATGAAGTAAATTATTGTGCATAGATAGCAGCAGCTTTTTGAAAGAAATTCAGCCATTATATTAATAATTTTATTATCTGAAGTAATTTATATACTTCAGATTACAGAGAAAATAATAAAACAACCCTCTTTCTAAGTTACAAGAGCATAAACAAATGTCTGAAGGTAGAAAAATCTCTTTGTTTTCCTTTCTCTGGAATAAAGAAGCAGTGTGGGTTTTTTCTTTTATTTCTTTTAATCTTTGTAAAAATATACTGCAGGCTGTTTGCCAAGTATTGTTCCAGAATAAAAATTTTACAGCAGTGTCATAAAGCACTGAAATTAGCAGTTTATAATGGAAATAGCTGACACAGACTTTTCCATAGTAGTATTGTTGGGTCTTGCTGTAATATTTGCTAGTTCTGAATTCATGACAAAGATTAGTATTTACATCCTACTAATCTTGATTGATTTATGTATTGATTATAAAAGGTGAATGAGGGGAAAAAAGGGCTTTGGAAGCAAAGGAGTTAGAGGGTCTTATCCAACGGTCAGTGAAGTGCATGGAAAAATTCCTGTTCATGTCAAGAAACTTTTGTTAATCTCATAGTATAGATTTTCTGTACGATGCTTTACCAACATATCTCCATTCTCATCTCAAGGTACTAGTGAGATAACGTGGGGATTTTCCATTCTCCTGACTACTTTCTTTTTTTCCTAGCTATTCAGATTCAGCTTTCATAAAAGAAAGTTTTTACTCTAGATAGGAAATACACAGTACTCTGAACTGAGACCACTATATTCATTTTACACTGTTGGTTTAAACAGAAGTCATTTGCCATATTGTTTTCTGTTCTGATCAGTTTTTCTGACTGACAGCAGACAGACAGATAATAAGAACAGAAAACTTATGCATATACAATTAAAATATTACCCTTACCATGAATTCCTGTAAATACATGTAGTGAAAAATATATAGATTAAGCTATAGAACCCTGAAAAGCAAGACAACTGATGGCAAATAATTGCCTGAGACACGATACTAAAAAACTAATGAATCTATTTCAAAATGCACCATTGGTAACAAATCTGAAATAAGATAGTATGCTAATTTCACAAGAATAGTACAGAACAATTTTATTATTATTATACCTGATCACTTATTTCTGGATAATTCTATACACCACATCCCCCGGCTTCTGTTTGGTATATTGTTCTGGTTTTATTTATATTGAATGATTAATGCATTGCGATCAGGAAAACAAGTCAGGCATATTAAATACATATTAAGGAGTACATATTTTCCTATTTAGTATACAAAGTATTTCATAAATATGAATTATATTACAAAAATAATTTCTGCTACGCTCACACAGTAAGCACTTTGACAATTTCGGACAACCCGTTAGAGTTGCAAGTGTTTCACATAACTGAGAAGGAACTCGAGTTTTAATTGGAGATGAGTCTTACAGCAGATTCTGCATAAACATATTTTCTTCAGATGCCACAAATACTGCAGAAGTCAGGTTGAACTGTTTTCTTACCTTTTTTTTTTTAATTTTATGTATAGACATGTATGTTTCAAGTGGTCAAATTTATTTCATATGTATGTAATTCATGGTATATTTTAAACAAATATTTGCACAATTTAACATTATAATTCCAGTGGTTTCAAGATGCAGGCCATAAATGTAACCAATTTACACATACTATCGAATGTTCTCTCTTTGCATGCTTGTTACTTTTCAGATAATCTTTAAACAGTGCCATTACAACACCACAAAAGGATTACTCCAGTTCCACCAACTTAAATCCACGTGCAGGATGAAGGACCCAGCTGAGGTATGAACACCAGTACCAGGTTTCTTGTGTTTGCTCTAACAAATCACAAGGAGACGATGGTTTTGCATTTAAGGTACAAAACGTATATGCCTCTTGAGGTTAAATTCAGTGTAATGTGTATAAAGCATCCCTTTGGCAATAGAGTTTGCAGTATCCCTATAGGATTCCACAGGGTATGAGCTTTATGTAGTAAAATCTATTAAGGAGATTCTCCTCTACTTCACAAGTCATATGCAGCTACAGTTAATCAGACACCCCTGGATACACCTGCCTCTATGCCTATCAATATAATATAGTATTTGGAAGTTAAAAGTCAACAAAAGGCACTTTCATCATTAAATAAATGTCCTCTGTAGGCAATAAGATTGCATGATCTATATTTTATTCAAAGCTGTTTGTTCTTCAAGGACTTGAAGGTAGTCAGGTGAACCTTGAAGTTTAGCTTTTAGTTCAAAATATTCACTTTTCCTTTGTTCTACTACAATTTTACTATGATTACCACCTATTAGAGATTTCTTGTTTTTTTTGTCTTGTTGTTTCTCTGGGTAACGTATTTCAAAGCCACTGACCCCTATGCTGTTGTATTCTTTTTTACTTTCAAGGAAATTTTGAATAAATACATTGGAATCCCTCCCAGGGAATAACTCGTCCAGTTCATCGATTGTGCTAAGTCTTTTTCTTGTGTCCACATGCAATAAATCCTTCTCCTTGTCATTAATATTTCTCAGAATGACTTTTTGCCCTGGTGGATCAGCAAACGTGAAGCCCGTTTCAGACTCCTTTAAGCCACAAGTATGGCTTTTACTCATCTGCTCAATGGTTTGAGGAATGAAGGCCTCTGCGCCTAGTCCGTCTTTTTTGTTTGACTTGTGATCGTGCTTTCTTAGCTGCAGTTGCATAGAACTGCATTCTTGATTTCCAATCCCTTCATGCTTTACAGTTGGTTTTTTGTTGCGACGAAGCACAAAAACAAGAAGACAAAAAGCAACAAACACTGTTAAAATAAGCACAACTAATATGCTTAAGATTAGGATGGACAATGGAACTGGGCCACCAGGAGGACTCCTAACCGGTCCCAGTGGTGTAGTAAAAGAGACAGCGGGCATGGGACTAGTGAACAGAGCAGATGGCTTGTTTAAAAGTTTAGGACAGAGGATCTCATTTTTCAGAGACTTAAGTTCAATGTTAGCAAACTGTACAGGTGTTTCACATTTTAATTCCTTCACCACAATACCTTCATTTAGTTTTTCAAGCCACAGTTTTAAAGCAACTAAATCACAAGTGCAGTCCCACGGATTACCTTCCAAATCAATTTGTGTAAGAGATTTTAGCTGATCAAGAACACCACTTACAGGTAAGTACATGAAATGATTGTTCCTCAGATTCAGCCTGGCAAGCGGTGCCCCAGCAAAAATGTATGCTGGCAAGCTGCGCAGAAGATTGTTGTTCAGGTAGAGCAACTGCAAATTTGGCATCAAGTCAAAGGTGCCTGCTAAGATTTCTTTGATGACATTGTATTCCAAATACAGATACTGCAAGTTGTGGAGGCCAGCAAACATTTCTGGGCTCAGACGCTCAATCTGATTGCCATTGAGATACAATCTCCGTAAATTTGTAAGGTTGCGGAAAACTTCTCCTTTGATCGCTGAAATCCGATTGCTGCCTAGATGTAGTAAATCCAGCCCCTCAAATTCAATGAAATCTGTAGTGTCCACATCCTTAATATAGTTGCCATTTACATGCAATTTCTTGGCATTTAAAGGTTTTGGTAGGAGTTCAGCCATTGACTCTATATTTCTTTCTTGGCAATTTACACTTAATCCCAAGTCTGAAGGATGTGTTTTGCAAATGCAGGGGACTGGGCAAGGAGTTAAAGGAGGCACCCTGGTCTGATAAGATACAATTTGACTGAGATTACGATTAGACAGTGCTTTGCCTGCTACTATCCCCGAGATCTTTGAAGGATTTGTAGTCTTCGGCGGCTTTGTGACTAATCTGTGCACTGATGTTTGAGTGGTGTGGCCATTTGGTGTGCTGTAACCAGGCTCCAGCTGCGAGGGAGGTAGAACACGCACATCAAAATCACTCCCTGTCCCCATGGAGCACAGCTCTTGCTTGTTGGTTTCTTTCAGCAACCTTCCATACAAGTCACTGGGAGTTTCACAGATAGCTTCTCCAATGTAGATATTATAGGGCATGTTCTCCAGCCATGCTTTCAAGGGCAACAAATCACAAGTACAATTCCAGGGGTTGTCTTCCAGCTGTAATTCGACAATTCGCCCAATGTGTTCCAGGACTCCAATGTATGGAAGCTTCTGTATTCGATTCCCTCGTATATCCAGATGGGTTAGAGAAGCAAATCGAAAAATATTATCGGGAAGGAATGAAATCAGATTGTCATTAAGGATAAGGACTTTCAGCTTGTGAAGCTTATTAAAGGCTCCCCGTTCAATAAACTTGATTAAATTGTAGTCAGCTTGGAGATACTCCAAGTTCTCTATGCCCAGGAAAGTGTCAGCTCGGAGAATCTTTAATTCATTGTTGTTCAAGTGCAACTGTTTTAATGCACTAAGACCCATAAAGGCCCCTCCCTCAATGTTCTGTAACTTATTATTACCCAATTGCAAGGACACTGCATGTGTGAAATTAAGAAAGGTATTTGGATATAGAATAATAAGCAGGTTGTTTTGAAAATTTAGGTGGTAAAAATTAGACCATGGTGGTTTAAGCTGATTTGGTCTGTAGACTGCAACCTTCTCACAGTTGACATAAAGTACATTCTCAACTGACACACAGGAGCAAACATTGCAAATTTCCACAGATATATCAGCATCTGCAGTTGTAGAAGAAACTGGAGATGACAGAACCAGAAAGAGCCACAGAAACATCTTCTTGTGATCAGCAAGCAACCTTAGGCTCCTGAACAAAGATAAAGAATCTAAAGAAGAAAGAAGGAAAGAAAAAAGAAAACGTTTTTCAGTTGTCATTGTTCCAAAAAGTCATTTGGGTTAAAAATTGTATTCCACTGAGCTACTGTACCTGCCAAGGATTATAGATAAACTACAAGCATTGAATTTAAAATAACATGAAAGATTTTAACAACCAAACAAATACACAGGAGCTAGAATTTCAAATACAGAATGTAAATCTCTGTAAACAAACACAAATAACTTTAAGGTCTGTCAAATATATTTCTATCTGTTGTACATGACAAACATGCATAGCTAACAAAGTAAAATAACCAAAGGAGATTCCAATTTTATGCATATTTACTCTCCTCAGCCCTGCACTGCTCATATGTTGCTGTGCGTTTCAGGGATATTAAACATAAATGCTGATGTTATGCATGCCCAAGCATCTAGGTTGGGAAAGCACCATATAGAAAGGATGAAGATGCAGGCACAGAAGAGAATGTCAATACTCAATGTAGGTATCTATAGCGTTGACGCATACAGGTTATCACTACAGTAAGAGTGAAATTCACTCAAGGGATACACAGGCATGCACAAATATAGTTTCTGTCTCTTGTTATACCCAGTTTAAAAGAATTGGTGGTACATTGATCACAGAAATACAATGAGTTATCCACAAAATGAGAAGATCAGCTCCGGGTGACCAATGCAAGCACACAGATATGGAAGAAGCATGCACAGGCATACAGCCCCATCCCCCGGAATAACAATACCCTGACTTGCAGGGTATTCAGCCACAGTTTGCCAGTTTGACACTATTGAAACCTGCCTGAGAGGAACTTTTTTTTTTTTTAAAAAAAAAAAAAAAACTTATGCAATTTGCTCTGATCCCTGCACTGATACGCAGTGGCTTTCAAGAACCCTCCACATATTGTCAGGCCAGCTGAGCTGCCATTTTTCACGCAGAACTGGAGCCACAGCATTTCCTCTGAGTTAGAAGCTGGATTTCCCCCCGTCCCCCTTTTAAAAAAATCAGTCAATAATCGATGCATTACTCCCCCTCTCATCCCACTCCCCCATCCCTCCCCCACCCCCAGCTTTCCCATTGCCCCATTTCCCAACTTGTTGTCCCTCTCAATTCCCGCTGTGGGAAGCCACCGAGTTGAAAGGAGGGAGCCAGGATGGAAGTGGAAAAAGCAGGAGCCAGCTGGAGGGAGGAGAATCGGGCTGGAGGGAGCCGCAGGGAGGAGAGGATGCGCCGGGGGACCTGGAAGGGAGGGCAGAGGAGGGACAAGGGAGGAAGGAAGGGAGGACAGAAGGACAAGAGGGAGGGGGAAAGCGGAGGGAGCAAGGAAGGGAAAGGGAAAGGGATGGCTGAAGGGGTCAGGGAGGCCCCGGAGAGGGGCCAGAGGGAGCAGAGGGTGCGGAGCAGCAGCTGCTGATCCCCGCGGGCTGCCGGCCCTGCCCGCGGCGAGAGTGCCCGGGGGCAGCCCCGCGCCCCCTGCCCCAGCTCCCCCCGCCGTATCCCTGCCTCGCCCACGCTCGGGTCCCCTCCTCTTCCTCAGCCCCGGGGCCCCGGCCGGTGCCGAGCGGGGACGCGGCGCGGCGCTGGGGCGGCGAGCCCGGCCAGGAGCGCAGGCACTACCGCAATTTTTTGCCGCAACACGGTGGCCGGAGCCGGCTTGCCTGGTGCCGGCTCCCCCGTGCCGTGGGCGCCCCGTCGCCCTCTGCCTCCCGGCGAGGGAAAGCAGGCGGGGCGCGGGCGCACACGCTCCGCGCACACCCGGCGGCTGGGAGCGGGCACAGCGCGGCGATGCAGCCCGGCATCCCTTCCACCCCTCCGCAACAAGGTACAGCCGTGTGCCCCCCCCCCGCTCCCCCCCCTCCGCCTCTTCCCGCACCTTTGCAAAGTCCAGCCCGCAGGGCATCCATCCTCACGCCCTCTCCCCCAGCCCCGCCGCACGGATCCTGCCCTCCCGTCCCTCCCGCGGCTCATGCAGCCCCGCCGGGGCTCCGGGAGGCGGCCGGCTGCCGGGGAGAGGCGAGCGCGATGGAGAGGGCTCCGGCAGGAAGCCACCGTCTCCTCAGCTTTGCACACCCCCCCCCCTCCCCCTTTTAAAACAGCAATAATCATTACAGTAGTAGCAACAAATTCCGAGCAATTAAAACGCCACCGCAAACGCCGCGGCCCCCTCCCCGCCCGCACTCGCACGCCCGGCGGGGCGGCCGGCCGCCCCCGGGGACTGGGGGGGATGCTCGGCGGCCGGCTCGGCACCCTCCCTACCTCGGCGGCCGGGGGTCGTCGCGGCCCCGCCGCGCTCCGCTGCTCTCCCCTCGAAGTCTCCCCGCCGGCAGCTCCGCGGAGCCCCCCTCCCCCGGGGCTAGCACCCCCCGGCGGCGCCGGGTGCGGAGCGGAGGCGCTGCCCGGCGCTGCGGTAGCCCGGCGAGCTCCGCCGCATGCAGCAAGCGCCCCGCCGAGCCCTGCCCCGCCACCGCGGTCCTCCGCACACATGCGGGGAGAGGATCCCTCTGCACACGGGCGCCCGCTCCCATCGCACTGCTCTCGCCCACCCCTTGCACGCAGCAGAGAGCCCCCTCCCCTTCGCCTCGCACACAGACGCACACACGCTCGGAGAGGGAAGGAGACGCCGCTCCGGGGAGGCAAGCCCAGCACATCGCAGCCTCCAAAGCCTCTCCCGCACACGCCGTTACCTTTCCCGGAGAGATGCCGGGATGCGCCCCCGGGGAGCTCGGGCGGCTGCGGCGGGGCGGGCGGCGCCCCCCGGGGCGGTGAGAGCGGCGGGGCCCCGCTGCTGCTGCCATGGGCGGCCGCAGCCACAAGTGCAGCCCGCGGCACAGCCGGGACGGGGCCAGCCCGCCCCCGGCCGCCCAGCACCGCGGTGCTGGGAAAGGCAGAGAGGGGGAAGGAGAGGAAAGAAAGGACCCCCCCTCCTCTCCTCGGGTTTTCTGACAATTCCCCCCTCCCCCGCCTTGAAACAAAAGTAGAGGTGGAAACTGAGTGGGCAGGACGGTAACATTTGCTGCATTCAATGTGAATCGCAATTATGGAACAAAATCACTGTGAGGAGACGTAACCAACCCGTTCTTAAGACAACGCGGCTATTTGTGCATCTTATTCTTTGTGGTTAGGTGAAATTCCTCCTCTGCTTAGGTAACAGCTGCAGTCTGATGAAAAAAAAAAATCCTCCAATGTTAGGCACTTGTGCAAAACAGATTCTGCTAATTTAGAACTCCTATTTACTCTCCATTTCATAATATGAGTTTAAAAGGTAACGAGTAGCCCTGAACAAGGTGACATCTCTTTCCCAGGCAGAAGAGTCAGTTAACCAAATGAAATCTTGCAAGGGGAGTTCAACTGTTTGTCCTTTACTGTGAACGCTAACATAATTTCACATAGAAAACTGGTCATGTATTGCATCCATACCAGTGGTAGTTTGGGGTAGTAAACATCAAGGAATGGAAAAACAGCAACTGCTTTCTTCATTTACAGATATGAAATAAATAGCTTGCTCTGAAAGCTGTCTGCATCTAATTGAAATAATTGCAGAATGTTATTTTGCATTATGCGGATAGACTGATACCTGAAAACAAATGCAGCTGAGACATCAATAATTTGCATATCACAACAGAACTGAAAGTGATCTATGATTAATATTCAGCCAATTAAAAACTGAAGTCTTTAAAATGTAAACTCCCTTAATTATTGAACCATTAACAAAGTACTATTCACATAAAAGGGAATGCATGTATAAAAAGGGCCCTGTTTAGAAGGATTTGCTTATAGTTTAAGCTGTTTTTCTCTATTGCTTTATTTAAATAAACTTCTAGAATAGAGAGAATAGGTTTATAATAAAATTAATTTAGAAAAATATCTGGCTTATAAGTATATTTTAACAGGCACAGAAATGCAGGTGTACAGATGAAGGTGCCGGTTTTGTTTAACCAGCTATATTAAGCCGGATGTTAAAAACTTCCTTGCTCATTTAGTAGGTGAAACACCATAAAGATGATATCAAAGACAGATCCCTACTCCCACCACCATTCCTTGCTTAGAGACTGAATCAAAAGTCAACCAAGGAGCATAACAAAAGATCATATTTTGACCAAGTAAACCAAGAAATGAAGAAGCATTGAAGAGAACTGCAATTGCGCTATAACTAAATAATTCTTGATGTTTGTATTACAAGTGGCTATTGACAATGACATATGTTCATGATGCTGTAGAACTTATCTGACAATGAAACTTAGTTATGCAACACAATTTAATTGTTCAGATTTTAGTATGCCGTATAGTTTTTTTTTATTATTTCTGATTTGCAGTCATGAAAAATAACTCCTCCTCCAAATCTTATTTAAGTGGTTCTAAGCCACTTGTCCTAACCCACAACATGTCAGACTCACTAAGATTTAGGCTGATACATCAGGACAACAAACCAAACCAAACTGAGGATAAAGTATAATATAAGCATGAGCTTAAAGTCAAGATTGTGATCTAAGATGATTGCATGCTTAAGGAATAATTCAGTTTAAGGGGTTACATCCTAGAATCCTAGGGGTTGTACCCCCTTGAGATCTAGACTAAACTTCTGTCATCAACAGTAGAAATTTTCTAGGTAGCCTGGTGGTAGATAGTAACTGGAAGACAGAAGAGACAGAAAGGGCAAGTCAGACTATCTAGTCTGGTTTCCTGAAGTTTCCAAGATTACTTCAGGCTACACACCATGCCCATTATTGACATCTCTCACCTTTTCTTAAATGTCTAGTTGTGATGGAACCTCATTTATTCCTCTTGATATTTTTTTTCCTCTGGCCTGTCTGTTGTTTGCTACAGGAACATGTATTTTTCTTCAGTTTAGAAAAAGGAGAGCAAAAACTATCAAGCAGATAGATTAGTAACATGGTATTTTGCAAAGAGACGTATCAGGAAGAAGTGGAAAGGTGAGATACACCACTCCCCACTGAAGGAGACATGCACGAGTGGCATTCAGTAATAGTACAGTTAGCTTATAAATCATGTCATTACTGCATCTAAGAGAAGTTAATGGCAGAGCAAGGTAATTTTTACTTTTGGCTACTGAAATTCATCATGTAATCTGCTCAGAAACTATATTTAAACTTATTTATATTTTGCTGCCTTTCACATTTCTGTGAGAGCTTCTATATAACATTTTCCTTCTAAATACACAGACATGCTTGGTCACCTACCTCTCCCAAGTTACTTCTGGGCTGTTGCAAGAACCTTAAACTAAAACTGCATTTGATGTCTGTCAGGAGAAAAATCTTCAGCAACACAATCATCAAAATGCAGAGGCCAATTGAAATGCTGAATCTCCTGCCCACAGCCCAAAACTTTGGAGAGCATTTTCCTTAAGCTGCTCAGTACACAGGAACATAGGATTTCAGCTTAAGTTAAGGGAAGTACTTTTCAATGAATTACTTTTTTATTTCGTCCACAGTAATTTTATGAAAAATGAACTGACAGGAAATGAGAGCTAAAAATCCTAAGCATTCTTGGGAGATTTACCTGCACATTTTAAGTTTGCAGATGACACCAAGTTAGGTGCATGTGTCAATCTGCTTGAAGGTAGGAAGGCTCTGCAGGAGGCTCTGGATAGCCTGGACTGATGGGCTGAGGCTAACTGTATGAAGATTATTATCTGAACTGAGGCTGCATTTGTACATATGTGTGGGGTTGTTTAACACAATTGCTTATGCCCCATAAATGCTTATGTCCTGCTTATGGCTGCAAGAGCATCCTAAATGATTGTTCCCCATGTACTGAATTGCATGTTTCTGCTCTCTCCCCAGTTTGTCTGTTGCAATCCTGAAATTTAAAAAAGGGTTAGTACCCTCTAGTTTGAACTAACAAGAGATACTGATTGCCCACACACCTGTGGTTCTTGAAATCTGAAGACAAAGACTAGAAATTGCAATTACCATGACCAGCTGGGGAGCAGGCCTTAGTTGTTCATGCATTGACTTATGTGCTGGCCAGCTGTGAGCAAGCCTGGTGTACCCTGCTGCCAAAATCATACCTGGGAGAGAAGCAGTGTGCACACAGTTATGTTTGGGTTGCTCTGTTTGAAAAGGTTCGTGCCAGAAGACGAAACTCTCATAAAAGTCACCACAAATTACAGGGAATTACTATGAATTGGACTCTAATTTATAATTATTATGTTAACACCACACATTATGCCTTCCTTCTCAAAAAGAATGATAAAGACAGACCAACAGTTAATGTTGTGATACTTTGCACAGGGCCCAGGTAACAAAGAAACTATTTCATTTAATCACATGGGAAGCTGGTTAACAATGCTTTGAATAAAAAGTAAAGGCTCATGTGGGCTTTGTCTGCTTCTGGAGTTTCCATGGTTAAACAATTTCTGTTTAACAAGTCTACAGCATGTTTCTGCTCACAGATAAATCAGTAACAACTGCCATACTCAGCAAACAACAACCAACACAGCAAAATACAACAATGACTACAGAGAAGCATCTTATAATAGGGCTTCAACTGATAGGACATAGCCTTTTGAGGAGGAAAAAAAAAAAAAAAAGGCAATAACTCTACTCATTGTCCTCGTCTCCTGTGTATTTAGCCAGACTGTCTGTCAGAAAAGGGGGAGGGAGAGCATCCTTGAAAACTCTGTATGTACTGGAGTGAGTCTCTGCATGTGCATCCTTTTAAAGGTACAGTGTGATAGGAAACAGTGTGAGTCTGAAATACACTGAAGGCAGAACCACTGTGAAAGAGTACTGTGCTAAATAAGGTGGAAGAAATGCTGTCAAATACACGTCTCTGCATGGCTCCATATTATTTCTACCTAACTTACTCCATTTTATCTAGGAGCCCTCTTCAATGTGCAACAAATAACCTATCACCTGCTCCAGGAAAACATCACCCAAGAAAACACTGACATATATGCATCCCTTCAACGAGGATTGGTAGGGGTTTTTCATTCCATTTTTTCCTAGTCATTTGCAATGAGTCAATTTCTTGAAAGTTTGATAAAGTAGGCATGCTGCTGGTATTGGGTCTGCTGACTTTGTAAACTCAGCCTGGGGGGATGTGCAGCCCCATAACAGTACTCTTGCCAGATATAATGGTCAGGGCACAGTGGGCAGGCATTTAAATTCATTAAATTGCAATATGCCAGTGCAGTGCCATCAGTACATGTTTACTTATTTTCTTTCTCTATGCTTGTTTACCCAGGGATTGTTTAATCTCTAGCTCACTGTTAGAAGCTCAAGCCAAGCTTGGCCTATCCTGCTGTCCCCTGAGACAACAGAGAGTGTGAAATAAGAAGACAAAGAAAAACAACAACAACAACAAAACAAACAAATAAACAAACCAAACAAAAACTAGTGGATGCAGAACTTATCTGAAATATTGCTAAGTAAGACTGCATGATCTAAGGTCAAATGTGAAACATAGAAGCAACTGCTGTTATCCTGCCCAACACTTGTAAACTGATTTCTTAGGAAAAGGCATATATTTACAGTAAGGATTCCATGCCACAAAACTCTGATATTATCAAATATTTCTGAATTAGGAAATAATACTATATCCTCCCTGAGTGAATGGCCTATGAAAATAATATAACGATGGTGATGTATTGCAGAGGAATACCAAGTTTAAGAAAATTTGACCCAGGTTGGAAATGATGGAGGACAGAAAGAAGTGCTCTATGAAGGAGAAAAAAAAATTATCATATGACAAGGCTTGTTTCTTTGGTTGCTTCTAGTAACATATCTTGTCTACTACAATGGAGCAGTTGTAGCTCTCTTTCATGGCATGAATGCCATAGCTGTTAGGCTTCAACCTGGTCAGGTTTGATAGGTTGAGGTCACATAACATTAACAGAATGTGAATAACTTATTTAGAATACTCTAATATAAATTCTCACTGCCTCAAGTTTTTCTCACATGTGAGACTATCCCTTATCACCTTCCAGAACTCCAGAAATAAACTTCTTACATGGATGAAGATGGAAGGTATAACCCTCTTATCAAGCTACCTGGAAGCAGAAAAGTCTCTTACTTTATTTCTTAGACAGTTCATGAATAAAGCTGCATGACAAAAGAGAATAAAGTGATTTTCATCCAGTCTAAGAGTGGAAAAAAACAACACACCTTGCTTTCATAAAAGCTTAAGCTGGTTCTGGATCTTGGATGAAGAGCCTCAAGCTGTGACTTTATGGAACAGGGAATGAGTACAGAGCAACTTGTTAGCTAACTACTGTGTCTCCCAGTATGCTGGGAGGACCACCTCCCAAATACTGACATTCCTTTGCTCATCAGCTGAAAGATAATTGTGGCAGAATGAACAGACATCTACAGAAGAAGCCAGGTGCATTTCATTTGGTGCTTGGTTTAGGGAATGACTTACATGAGGGAGGAAATATCTAAACCAAAATTAAGATATTGCATGAGTTTGCTTGCTGCTCTACTTTAATCTTCTTTTGCTTCTGGGGTTTCTTTTGTAGCTGCCCTAATTTCCTCTAAGTTTACATGTCCTATTAATTTCAGTGAAGACCTCCATGAAGCCTGAAGGCTCATAAACTGACAGACTTTCCATTACTGTTTTTAAAAAATAAGGCATACTCTAGCTTTCCTATTACCTGTAGCTTTTCACAAAGGAAGGTTGGACCACGGTCTTTCAAGAGAGCAGAAATCACAGCTACTTCATTAACTGAGTGGTGACATGTTCTTAAACCTAATGATTATAGACCACTGCTTATCTGATATAAACAGGCTTCAGGGAACAAATGCTGAAAAAGTAATCAAAGAAGAGATGTTTGCTTTGAACAACAAATATTTTGATGCCAAATCAGAATGTTCAAGGAAGAAACTGAGATTTATATGGACATCTCATCTTTTTCAAGAATGTCAGCCCTGCCTGGGTGGAAGGGGTTTTCTCATTAGCTGGCCGCTTCATATAGCTCTCTCCAAGGCCTAAACAACCAACTTAGAAAGTTACAATCCAGGTAAAATGAAATCTCAACAAAGGTTTAAGCACAGTAATATGTAGAGACAGCTCTGCTGTGTTCTCCACTGGATAGATGCACCAGGGAAAGGAAGCTGAATGATGAAAAAGAAGACGGAAAAACACAGAAATATCTGTAAAAAATTAAAGGTAGGTTTTGAGGTGAGTAAAGTGATTACTTGGGGCAGTGAAGACTTTCAAATGACTTGAGAAGACTTTTTTTTTTTTTTTTTTTTTTTTCCTTTCTTTAACTCCCTACAGCTTACAAACTACTTCAAAAGAAAGAGAATTCTGATGATATAACAGTGCCTTGTAGTGCCTTGTAGTCATGGCACTGCTAAGGGTGTCCTAGCTTTTGACAACATGGTATGTCTGGCATCTACAGATAAAAGTGAGACAGGTGCCTAGAAAAAAATGACAGAAAAGTAGGTGTGTCAGTAGGAAAGGTCAAGCTCCATTCACGTTTCTATTTACAGGGCAGTTTCATGAAAGAGGCAAGATACCACAGACTGTCCTCACTATTCCTCCTTTTCATGTCCCTACCAGCCAAAGGGGCTAGTCATAGTCCTCCCTTGTGCCATCTCTGTCATTTACTAGAGACTCCTTGAACCACTCATTAACCTCAAAATATTTTTATTTTTTCCTTCTCATGGTTAGGTTAGTTTTCAGCCAGATTAGGGAATGGCATTGGTTTATAATGAGCTCCAGTAGGTGTCAAAGCCTAGCTCCTTACAAGGTGGGAGAGACATGGAAGGATGAACTGAACACTAGCAACAACACATATTATATCATTTTTACAATGTCCTTTGCAACTTCACAGTCATATAAATACAGGGGAATTCAATTTTAATCAAAGTTTATATAAAAAACAAAAGAAGGAAAGTAAACTCTAGAAGAGTTTGTTCCACTAGAACAAGGTCCAGATTTTCTCACCCTTGGGCCCTTTAACATTTAAAAAGGGAAGATACCTTTTCTCCCCACGTGTCCATGATATCTAATTTTCAGAAGAAACATTTATGCATATTAACAAAATAGTGAAAGATCAAGAGAGATTTATGTGAAAAGTCTAAATCAATGCCTGCATGATGGAAACATCACGGTATAAAGGAGAATTCTAACCTTATTTGAATCCTCTTATGATGAGAGGAGGATATGCCTGTAGAAACATTCTGTATAAGCAAAGAAATCAAATACAATGTCTTTGCTTAATCTCAAGATCTGTGACCTGAATGCTCTTCTGACATACAACATTTCAGGTCTTTTCCAAGATGTGAAGTTATAACCTGCCAGACAAATCGAAAGCCAGCAAGCTCTGAACATAAGGGGAGATGTATTTAATGAAACAAATGATAAAATGCATTAGCACATCCATAAAATAAGTAAGAAGCATTGCAAAAGGATTAAGAAGAAAAAAACCTTGACGTATCTTAACAAGAAGACCCTAGCAGGGATCACATAAAACAACTGAAGAACAGACGAGCAGCTGGAAAGAGCAGCAGAGGGGAAAGTTTTAAGAAGTGTGTACAGAATTTAGGAGGTTGGCTAGGAGTGTATGAATAATATTCAGATAGACCTTTATCCACTAATGGAACTGACGGCAGCTGACAATTATAACAACAGTAATGAACCTATCTTATCCATTTTAAGACACCTTGTATGAAGAATTCAGACAGGGGAAAAAAAAAAAAAAAGATTATTCTTTGGTTAGTTAAAATATCATAACTTCAAGGGATTCCCCTTCTGTTCACTCTAAATGGAAAATATACAAAAGCATGATAATTGCAGAACATTTAAATAGGTCATTTAAAATAGATTCTACAGAGTGAGAAGGGAAAAAAAAGCCCTCCCTACTTTAAAGTCATTTTTGAACAAAAAAGGAAGAGGATTACTTTCTATTATCTTCCATGCTTTAGAAGACCAAGAAAGCCTGTAGGTTTACTTTAGAAAGCCTGTAGATTACTTTATATGGCTGCTTTGCCTTAAGATTAGCTGAAATGTGATGTCTTCTTGATGTTTACAGATGCCAAGAGATCTAAGACATCTAATTTTCCCCCTGTTCAGTTTGTTCTGAATACATACTGTCTTGACTTCATGCCTTTTTCTTACCCTATTTTGTGCCATTTTCTCTATCCCAAGACTGTTGTCATTCCTGTGTTTACTGAAAGAAGCTTTCATTGATGTTGCAATGGATATCACTAGATTATAACTTCCCTTGTCAGCATTCCCATTAGTAACTGTAGCTTTCATGGGGGTCCTTGAAGTAATTTTTGGACAAAGTCAAGGTGTAATGCATCTTTCACTGAAGCCAATGAAGTCACATTTCATTTCGTTTAAAATGAGGGTTTCTGATGTTTTCTTATTTTAGTTAAAAGATACACGGCGTAATGACTGTTTGAAAATAAACTTCCATTTCCTATGCAAATCAGGATTTGTTCGTACTGTAGGTATATAAATTGGTAAACTAATAGCATAAAATTCTGTTCAAATATTGCTTACATCCTCAAGTCTCAGCTTGTTAGTTCTGACTGGTGCACAATATCATAAAACATTCTGAAAAGGTTTGTATCTCCATCTCTTTGGACCTTTAAATCTGCTGTATAGATGGAAGGTCAATATGGATACATGCATACAGTGGTCCAAGTTTCAGCTGAGGTCACTGGTGAGTGGGGGTGCAGCCATCCTTTAAGTTTCAACTTGGCACCTGATTTTTTGAGACCAGCATTTAATAACATTTCTCTACCTGCACCCACATCTAACTGGGCATTGAAAAGTGCAATTTAGGAGCCAGAGTACAAAACAATGAAGTCAGATAAACTCAGAATGCTCAGTCAGACTGTTATCCAATTTTTGGAAGTAGTTATCTATCCTGCATTATTGTTCTGTTTAGTTCAGGCCTAATATCTCACTAACATCTTATCTTGTTTTTATTCATGTATTTGTTTTCTAAATCATGGAAGAAGACTATCTCAATTCCAGAGATTTACTGAATGGTTGTTAGAATATAGATATTTTTTAGTCTACCAAAGCCATGGTATTTGAGAATCAGTATTTCCTAAATGCATCATAGAGCCTAAGAGCTGAATTTTATGGCCTTTGTTCTGTCAACAATCACCTTTGGATTTATTTCAGATGATGTGACATCTCTATCATACGAAAAATCCCTACCCAACATTTAATCATTTTGTTGTATTTCCCTTATGAGTTATACTGTAATTAATTAGGTATATTAAAAGGAAATATTTTCAATAAAAACTAATTTTCAGCAGTACTTAATACTAAGCAGAGCTGGTATCCCTGAGGTAGAGATGTCAGATACAAAGTACAGGAGATCAGAGTGGGGAAACCTACTCTAGAACATTTATCCTGGGACTCTTACGTGGCATCACTACACAGTTCTTTCATAAAGTGTCATTAGGTTCTGAGCTCCTTTCCCCAGATGAAAGAAGTACAGAGCTAACATGTATGTTGGCTTTGTATATTTTACAAACTTTCTGCATCTGAAAAGAATTCAGGAAGAAAATGAACAAACATTTGGAACAAGCAAGCAAAACAGATCAGAAAACACACTGACAGTTCAGTTCAAATCACTTGAAACTTTACCAATGTTTATAGCTAAAATTTAAAATTTAGAAAACATTTTCATTTTCTCTGACAATAAATATTACAAACTATAATATTAATCTCAGCTGATAATGTTCTTTACGGCACATTTTATAAATCAACACAGTTCTCTGTTTTTAACTCCTTATCATTGAGTCTCAGAGGAGAATGAGAAGAACAGGGCTTGAGCCCATTTTTTTAAAACCAGGTGTAAGAAAACTCTTGATGCAATGGCAGGCTTTTGATGTAGGCTTTAGAACAGATTCCGATCTGCAAGTGTCTCTAGTTGCCTAAGTCACCTAACTCTTATTCAGATGTGTAATTTCATTAAAATTTATGAGAATTAGGTATGTTTTTTTGTCTTATTTGCCTTTTGGGGGAGGGGAGAGAGGGGAAGACAAACATTGGGTATGGTGGTATAATCTGATCAAGGATTTCAGTTTTCAAATTCCCTACTATTAATTCTTTGTTCAAGCCACAGTTTCCTCAGCAGGGCTGCACACATCTGCCTTTATGCTGGTCTGTCTGACTAGAAAATCACATCACTTTTCTTTGTGAACTACTTTGAAGGTTTCAAGTGACAAATAACAGGGACTTTAATCCTCTCTTTTTCCAAACAATTTGTAAATCAGAACCATCCAAACACATGTGCAGTGAGAGAGTACGGCCTGTGGTTTGAAGAACGTTATGGTTCACTGCATCTCTCTGAAGTACTTTGAGCTCACATTTCTTAGATTTCATTTCAACAACTCTCTTGTATTCTCTCCAGCCTGCTTTTCTGAAGAGTGGAGCAGCAAACACAGATACACAGAACAACACTTGATAAGACCATTTGTTAAGTAAAATTCTCATCATTACATTCTTGCAGCTTCCTATGATTACGTATAGGTTAATCAAAGACAATTACAGAGCCCTAGTGAAGCTGCCAAAAATCTATTCGGACACACAGAGGAAGACCATATTAATATATACAAAGGCAAGTGTTACATTCTTTGAAATCATTATTTTCACTGCAATGAACAGTAACAAAACTAGGTTTTGAGAAAGGGCAAGCAGTGATTTCTTTGGTGAGTTACTGTTCATTTAATGGCTCCTTAAAAATGATAAGTTTTTCACACTACAGAAAATTGCCTTCCCTTGTATCTGTGAGATAGCATTCTAGCAGTCTGGAAAATGCCCTGGGGGATTGCATTTGTGTTGAAAACACAGTGGGTATCTGCATATCACTGCACCAGGGTGGCCCTGAGACTCTCCCTGTGACCCAAATTAGGTAATAAGCAGACAGCAAGTGGATGTGCTGAGACATTCATTGTCAGTGTATGGAGCTGGCATGTGCATGATATACAGCCCATGTGCAAGGCACCCAGGTGGGTAGGAGGTGATGGTGAGAGCAAGAATGTTTTGCTCCTGGTATAGGCAGAACTGCTCCAGTTTTGCATCTGCTACCTCATTCCTTAACCTGACACTTGAGTGCCACAAGAGAAGAACCTAACCTGCACTCTTAGTTCTGAGAAAACAAAAGCTCTACCTGTGCTTCTAGATAGCAGATTTTGCTCCCCATTGTGGTACAGGATCAATCAATGTAGATTCACGGCCCAAAATTGTACCTTACTGTGACTTAAGCTCCTCTTGATGTCAAGAGGTGCTTAATATTGGCAACCCATTTCCCACCCACCTTCTAGCCCCACTTTGAATCATTATCATTACGTGGTGTTTTTTTTTTTTTTTTTTTTTTTTTTTTTTTTGTCTGTTTGTTTAAAGGGTAGAAGAGGTAAACTATATGTACAACAGCAAATCTAAAATAAAAAAAGCTCTTAGATAAAATTGGACTGCCAAAGTCCAAGGGAAGGAAATTATCTGCAAGTACTTTACCCTGTCACCTCTGCGAAATGGAGGAATTGTGCTGGGAGTCAGCTGAAGCGACTGAAAGTATCTTGCATTTCCAGCTGAAGGGAAAGAACTGGAAAGGACAGATATTCCAGACCTGCTCCAGATTTGCTTATTAACCTAGTGCCACCATTTCATGTCTTCCAGAGAAACTGGAGTTGGAGGCCTGGAAAATCTCTGGCAGTGAAGTTGTGCATTTGGGTCACTGAAAAGATTGGAGTCAGTAGCTGAGCACATTGCTGTCACATTTGATGTGACTGAATCTGCCAACATTCCCGTTTAGGAATCTAGGCCTAGGCCCTTCTATAGTAGCAGACAATCCACACTTCCTGCAGGGCCATTTTTCTCACCTTGAGCAGTAGGGCAAGACTCATAGGCCATTGGACTCAAACTCTGAGCAAGTCAGAGACCATAGCTCATAAAGCCTTGTTTGGAGTCTAAGAACAGGCTAATCTGCCTGAGTAGATATATGAAAACTATTGAAAGGCATTAACAACCTCTAAACCGAAACTCTTTGGTGAGACTTTAACTCCTAAAAGTATCTGTTTTGGAAGTGTAACTTTAATGCTTTGGGGAATGTTACTGTCTCTCCAACTTGTGTGTTAATGCCTATGAATGTCTACTACACTATCTACCATTGCCAGACCCTGTGCAGTGGCACCCCCTGTCCCCACCCAACTCCCCCCATTTTTATTGTTCAGCATGCTGTCATACAGTATGGGTCTTCCCCTTGGCCAGTCTGGGACAGATGTCCTGGCTCTCTCCCCTCCTAGGTTCTTGTGCAACCCCAAACTCCTCCCTGGCAAGGCAGCATGAGAAGCTGAAAAGTCTTTGGCTTAGTGTAAGCACTGCTCAGCAACAACTACATCAGCATTATTCACGTCCTAAATCCAAAACAGCACCATACCAGCTACTAGGAAGAAAATTAACTCTATCCCAGCTGAAAACAGGACAATTATCAAAACAAATGACTGCTAAGATAGCTAGCATGACTTCTAAGCTGTTCCATGGGGTAAAAAATGAAGAACTTTTCAAATAGCAATCATTGTTAATTATATAGGAACTTGTAAAAAGGCAGCAATGAAATTAAAATAGGAACTCGATTTAATATACTTGAAAGTCCAGGCATTAATATCTAATTGGGAGGAGCTTTGAATTACACAGAAGCAAGTTCCAGAACTGGTTTCTTATTATTCAGCAAGCAACTTATTTGCAATATTTAACAAATCAGGCATTTGATGAATAATTGTTGACAGATCTTGTCTGCTTCACTGCTTTTCACAGAACTGCAACAAGAAAGCTAGACACAGCATATGTCTAGGAGGTCCCACAAACTTTCTTATGTTTTTTTACACTTGATTTTTGAAATCCACCAAGGAACTATTAATATCGTCACTTATACAGAATTGCCTGTTAATAGCTCTGAAGGAACTAGAAACCTGCTAAACAGTTCTCTGGTACTGTTGCAAGGAACTGTTTGAAGGGCTCTGTGTCCTATAGGACTATATGTTGACCCAAATCCTGCCTTCAGTTAACACATTAATATACAACATCTGTACACAACTTGCCACCCGCATTATGTAAATGAAAGTAGAGTTTTCCCCCTAATAATAAGAAGGTAGAAAAGCTACTCTTTGCAACTTACACTATTTGTAATGTTTCATTCATGAACAAAATTATTCACAGTATATTTTTTAAGTGTTCAGCCCTTAGATAATATTTAGTATTTGGTAACTTCTTGTGGTTTCATCTGATAAGAATCTACTTCAATTTGCTCAGATCTTGCAGAGTGTCCTCAGTCAAGATTTGGGCTCTGAAGAATAAGGAGAATAACATCATGCTGTCACTGAGTGGTGGCCCTGCAGCTAGTCTACTATGAATTGCAGAGACCTACAGAGCTGAAAGGTGACTAGGCACGGGGAGGAGGATGAAGGACCACCTATCAAACTAGTTACAAACCGAACAGCATCTGGGGGCTGGCCACAAACAACAGGGGAAAAAAAACTTCACTGAAGTCAGTTTTTAATCAGTAGTCAGCTAGTTCTGCGTGCCTAAACCAAGCTTCCTCTAGCTGTACAAGAGCTTGTTGTGATCTAGAAACTCACCCTTGAAAGATCTTTGAGACCTGGCACAGGGATTTTATTTTGTATGTTCTCCTCTATGGAAGAGGAGAACATAAAAATTATTCCACTCTCCCTATAAGAACAGAAACAAAACTCCCCAAGACCAGGCAGCCAAGGCTACCCTTGGCACTAGAAGAGAAGAGCTGGCCTGAGTGAATACGACATTTCATTACTCAGTGAATCAGCTGAATGTTTTGCAGAAAGTCATGGAAAATGCATAAAACATCAAGCTGCATGGTACCTTTCCATTTTTCACTTGATATCTCTATATTAGGAGCAAAACATCTGGATCATTTTAGTAAGCTAACCTACTCGACTTTGTTTACACTGCATTTCGTACTGTACCCACATGAATTTGTTAAAGGTTTCAGAAAGAACCTGAAAATTTCAGTGGGCTGAACTGCCGTGCCATTATTTCTGACAAGCCAGTCTGTTCATCCCTTACTCAACAACAGTTTAAGTCAAAAGAAGCCTAGATGACTTCAGTGTGCCTACTGGGCATCTCAGAGTGCAGTTAGACAACATTTCTGGGCCAGCAGATCTCAAAATGAGGAATTTCCTTACCCTCCCCACTCCAGGTTGGAGTGTGTGTTCATGTGCATGCATGCATGCACAAACACACACACAAACCCAGGCACACACAGAACAATCAAGATGTTTAGCAGCTTGGTTTACTACGCAAGAACAGACAACTGACAGAGGTGCAAAAGGACAGAAGTAAGTGATGAGCAAATGTGATGCTTAAAACAGGTCCCAGAGGATGTGTTTGTGAAATGGCAAATTAAGATGCTTCCTGGGCCATGGTCTGACAGTACATCCTCCCAGCTTCCAGTACCAGATCAGAAACAGTGCAGTCACAGGATGCAAAGTGCTGTTCCCACTTAGTAAAGCATTAAGCTCACTTTGGTGGTTCAAGTTAGTTCAGGACATTTCTGTTAGACTAAATCTCATGCTGACTGTTCAGGCACTAACCACTTTAGCTTTGTGTTTTATCAGATGTGGCTTGTCTTCTCACAGCCAGTAGGAACCCAGAATGAAAACTCAGAGCTATCACAAACCCTTTATCATACACTGTAATTTAACAGGAACTCATACAAGTTTATGTGTGCACCTGATTTGCAGTGTTTTTGTACCGTTTGGTAATCTGACAGGGAACCAATACAATACTAATAATGCTATAATGACAAACAAAAGCTAAGCAGAGGATCTGAGTTTATTTTATAGTTATTTATTGGAGACAGCTGAGATTCAGAGTGAACAGAGAAATAACAGAAATTTGTGTGTATGATTCTACTGATAGAGTGTGCTGGATGCTATGATGCGGCAAGTCATCTTTATTTATTTATTTATTTATTTATTTATTTTTACTAATTTATGGACAGATTGCACAGAACATGCAATTTGTTAAAATTTGTTATTGGCTATTAATAGCTAAGCATTACTGACTTTGTCTCTGTTCCAAAACTGGATTGAAACATAAGCTGAGGGAATGTTCTTAATCATTTAGACTCTCTAAATATAAGTTGTGAATGATCTTTACTGGCATCCAAAATATTAAAATTAACATACTGTGATAAAAATGGTACATTTTCCACTACAGGAAACCATTCCCTACTAAGAAACCATCCAAGTTAATATCTGCTACATGTTATCCCCTGTAATATTCAAAATAATATGCTCCAGGGAAGTGCATATTTGGATTCTACCTGCCTTCTGATACACTCCCAGTAAGGTTGTTGCTGTTTATTGGAGGGGAAGGAGTATCAAAGTGCCTGCAGCTTATAGTACTAGGTCATTTTTGTGCACTGGTAGTGATTCCACTCAAACAGGTGGAGAAAAGCTAAATCTGTATTATTGTAAGTACAGGTCGTCTTTGTCCACGAGATGGCACCCTGTTTGCCAATTCTGTGCTAGACAGGACTGATTACAGGTGAAGTATAGCAGGCAGAAATGAATCCAGCCATACTATGCAGAAAAATAACGCTTATCTTCATTCTTAATTTATTCAGAGAAAAAGGAAATCCTCATAATTTTTATAGCTGGATATTTCAGCTGTATCAAACTCACCTTATCAAGGAATAAATGGACGTTTTTCTTCAATTTCTTTTTTTTTTTTTTGCCCACAGCTGTGCATGCATTCACATTCATTGTTGATAGGGAACAATTTCCACATAAACACACAAATGTTACAGGCTGACTTAGAAGTTGCTGAACATTCACAAGCCTTTTAGCGTATTAAACTGGCAACGTGCACAGTTTAATAACAATCATTTCATTATATATTTTTTATTTTATTTTATTTTTTTTTAAATATAAAACATTAAAAAAGCCTTCAAAGGAAACACAGCAAAGGAAATATCATAAAATGACTCAAAGACCCTGGTGGCATCATGTCCCAGTTGAACTAAATACAACACAAGACAAACTTACAGGCATCTCTATCACATTCATCTTTAAAGCAATAGCACAATCTCTGATAGATCACATTAATTGATAATCTCCATGTAAACCTAATGGTTGCAACAAGGAAAGAAATAGCTTTGTTAAAGAGTAGCTAATGTTGTTCACGTTATTATGTATAAAATAAAGTATTGTATGCTGCACTTGGGACAATTAACACAAAAGACCACCTACCATAGAATTGATATCACTCGTAATACA
This sequence comes from Anas acuta, assembly GCF_963932015.1. Taxonomy (NCBI): domain Eukaryota; kingdom Metazoa; phylum Chordata; class Aves; order Anseriformes; family Anatidae; genus Anas; species Anas acuta. Next base: position 10,271,188 of record NC_088991.1, on the reverse strand, counting down.
CCATTAAAAATGGTGAGTCCTAAGCAAGGGGGTTTGTTCTTGCCAGAGTACAGCGACCCACTGTGACTACAGAGCAGGCATTGCGTGGAGATCAGTAGTGGTGCCAGGTACTGCAGGGACAGTTCTGCATGCAACATGCAGAGGAGAGAGGTTTATATAACAGATGTTCCCAAAGGGAATATATGGGGAATGATAATGCTGAGGTAAAGTGTCACACAATTACTTTTATTGAGGAAGGTACCTCACATACAGTCATTCACAGCATAGCCTGCACCCTTTGAAAAGTGAGCCCAGAGCCCCAGCAGCATGTCCATGGCAGAGCAGCTCAGCTGGATAGACTTAGCTGAATATTGTCAGCCTGGTGATGAGGGTCTGATGGCTGCTGCTGCAGGATGGGGTTGATGGTCTGGGTGGGTTTCTGAAGTGGGAGTTCCAGAACCATTTCTGGAACCACCACATACAGCCATCCCCTGGCACGTCCAGACCCTTCCTTTCTGCTGCTGACAGCAGCAGCTACCAAGGCATCTTTCCAAGCTCTAACATAGCCAAGAAGTATAAGCTAATTGATAGATATCTTGCACCCTCTGTGCATGCCTGAGTCCTGGTATCCTTGCTACCACAGCTAACCATTTCTAGAGCCGCGATGCAGTAGTGATGGGGCCCAAGTTTTCCTGTACCTGTGGTCTCTGTGGCAGAGAACAATCTAAGAGAAGGGTCCCTTTCCTTGACCATATAGAAGAGTAGGGAGCATGTATAGGATGTGCAATATGCCCTGAATATCAGAGTTCCAAAAGGGTCTTCTTCCTTTTAGCAGAGCCATGCTAGAGCTATATCAGTATCTGTGGTATGATATGGAGGAGACAGTCACTCATTGCAATGCTAAATATCCATGGAAGTTTTCTCAATCTTCTTGTACTTATTTTAACCTTTAATGTATTTTTGGTGTCTGTGTGTTTGGAGGTTACACAGAATGCTTAAACACAAAGAGGGCAGGGAGATGTTAGAAGCCCGTGTAAAGACAATGAAGAAAGAAGTATTCTTAGTTTTGGGGGAATCAAACTATGTATTTCTTCTCAATTGTTTCTGTATCTATTTAACTGACTACTGATACACATGAAATTCTTCAGCAGATGGAAAGAGGATGGTTACAGCTGAAGAGGAGGATACGGGAGCAAGCAGAGAAGTAATGTGGAGGGGCAGACACAGGTGTGGGATACTGAAGCAAGAGCTGCCAAGCCTCAAATCAAAGCACTATACAAAGGCATGAGACAGGTGCATAAATGCAATAGTTTTTTTTGGGGTAGGAGTTGTTCTTTCTTTTCTTATTCTTTTTTTCTTTTCTTGAGCTGCTCTTAAGAGGTGCTTTAACCGTTGGCAAACTCCTGCCAAATAGTGGTAATATAGCACAGTAGATACAAAGCAGGATGATTTCTCACGCTGGGATTGAGCAGTGGGAACTGGGGAGAAAATCACTCTGTGTTTATGTGCTTCTGAAGTCATCTGAGTTACAGTTGAGTTTGAGTACAAGGTAAATTCTGACAAAGAAGAACAAGCAGTTTTTTCCCCATAGTGACAGAGAGGCCCTGTCTGCTCATACAGGTACCATACAGGAGCTACTGTGCTCATGCAAAGCTCTGTGCAACCAATTAATCCAGTCAATGAGAACTGCAGCATCAATATAAACTAGGTTATGGAGCTTGCATAAACTAAGTACACAACAACTTTCAGAACTATGCTGGTGTAATTCCTTTTTGATATGATTGCTGTGTAGGCAGGAAACCCACACATTTAACATCTTCTGTTGTACCCTAACCTCCCTCTGCATTGCTCCCCTTATGTTCTGAAGAAAAGCCCTGACTCGTCTAATTTTGCTGAGTAACAATTTTCTCATCTACAGACCAGATCTATTTGGACTCTGTAAACTTTTTAGCTTACGTGTGCAGTTTAATTTTCTTTTTTTTTTTTTTCAGTAAAAAGCTGTTTTCTTTCAAGAATTGCTCTGACATATGGTTTAACCAAATCCCACCAATCAAACATTTAAATGTCTGAATGTAGGCACAAATAGCAGTTTACTTTTATGGAGGTTCCAATCCCTCTTTTTTTTTTTTTTTTTAACATTTTTTTCCCTCCTCCTTCCCCCCCTAATTTTGACTTCTGCATCTAAACTCATACTGGGCTCTGTTTTTTTGCTTGTTGCAAGGGATATTTTTCTATTTTTTTTTTCTCCTTTTCCTTCTAAAAGAAATCCAATACAAGGACCATTAGAAGAAAGAGTATGACTTTGGCTGTCTGTGGAAACTTGAAATCACTTAACATGCTTGTTATATTTTTTTTCTACCTTTTTTTTTTTTTTTTCCTCCATCCTAGTCTTCATAGGAACCAATAGAGTATCCTGTAAGAGCTCCTGTAATCCCAAGCCTACCTATTCTTCCAAAAGGATAAAAAAGATAAATTATTCTCTTTGTATACAGTAACTTACATTCTGCTCCTTCCCTGGAGTTACTGTTGAAGTTTGCACTGAAGTGCAATATTTTGCATCTATGTTTTTCTCCATATATTTCTGCTCTGCTTCCAATACAGTTGGTATGAGAAAATTTCTCTAAAATTGTTGAACAAAAATATTCAGTGTCTTGAACTCTGACTTTGCTCTATGATGAAAACAGAACATTTGTTTTTGTTTTCTTCTTGCTCTACAGAATTACTGCTGCAATTCTAGTGGACTGGTTGTCAGAAGCTTATACATTGTTTGATATTTTAATTCTAATGAGGGTCTCAAAATTAGAACAAGCCCTTTATAGTGACAGTGAATGATGACTCACCATATAAAAGAGTCTCCTAGACAGATAATTATTTAGGCATGTATTTCAGGGGATCATCCATTAGGTGTCTCAGAGGAAGAGATTATTTTTTTATCAACAGGGAAGACAAGACAGTGAGTTAAATTACCTTGAAGGCAATTCTGACTCATGAGGAGTAATAGGAAGTGATTTGAGAGATACAAATATGTCCTGGCTAAATCTGGCTTTTCTTGTTTGGTATGTGGCACTCAAAGCTTGCTAATTGTCAAGACTTTCTTACGCATATTTGAGACAATCCACTAGGTCTGGCTTAGGATTTGTTGCTAAAGAGATGAATAGTCTTAGTAGTGATTGCAGTTTGACACTGTCACCCCAGGCCCAGCCCTGGGAAGAATTATGGTTACAAGCTCTACATGGGATAACATGGTCCAAGCTTCTTTCAGTGATGATTTCTATGGTTAGAAGCTGTGGTTACAAACTGTGCTAACAGAGCAGCCAAAATAGCCATTGGTATGTATGTTCAGTTTCATTCATCCTGAAAGAAATCATCACAGGCTGAAGGAAATTCATGACACTTTTGAGGTGTTTGAAGATGGACTTCAAACAGTTGGCTGGAGAATTGTTGTCTGAATGATTTGACCATCATGGTGACCTTATTACATTTAGGTGAATTCATTATAATACTAACAGGGGACTTTGTATGGAATCAAGCTTTATCTTCTGTGGTAGCTCTGGTACTCACTGCAGTTGTACTCAGGGGTGTTTAGCCTGGAGGAATTGTGGAGGCTGCCTAGGCTGCCTATTTACAATATTTTGAGCTGGCCTGGCAGGGTATACTGGAAAGTGCAAGGAAGTGAAAATGGATGCAACATAGTGATTTCTGATATGAGGCAAACAGTATGCATTTTTCAAATCCCTAATGAATATTTCCTCTTTCTGTATGATGTGGATGAATATAAGGTATTTTTTCCAATGAATCTTGTATCCATATGATCTTACTTTTGTAGCTTTTTCCAACATTAATCTTACTACAGCAATGTGTAGGTCAGCTATCATATCACAACTTAACTTTCAAATATTTACAATTACTGCTGCATCAAGTTGCCATCAAGTTACTTCCTCTTGCCCCTGAAATTGTGCTCTTTCACTCTTTTGCATTTCCCTAGTGACCAGTCTCATATAAATACTCTTTTAGAACAGCCATAGGATGCAGCAGGGGGGAAAAAGTGCTTTTTTTTTAAACAAACAAACAAACAAAACAAACAAACAAACAAACAAAAATAACCTTGGTACTGATTAGCTACACTGAAGAACAATTGTGGTTGTTGTGACATGAAGGCAATGGGTGGCCTTTGGGTTATGACTTTCTATAGCATTCTGGGCAAATTAGAACTTTAGGGCTGAAAAATCCCTATATATCCTCAAAACACCTCATCCCTGGAGCTTCTTAGTTCATTTCAATCTTTATATTAACAAAGGTAAGAACACTCTTAATGTAAAAATATAAACATAAGACAAGGCTCTTCGTATTTTGATAAATAAGTCTACACTTAAAATAAAAAAAAGAAAAGAAAGGAGAACTTTTTACAAAAGTGAAAATTAATGTCATTCTTTTATGCAGTCTTTGATAGTGACTCACTTTGGGTTAATTTGTCTTAATTTTAAGTGCTTGCACGGTTCCATATTTTCACTTTCTTTATCTACTCACTGTTCAAGCATTTTCTCCACATTTTTTTTTCTTTTAAAGCAAGAAATCTTGCTTATGCTAGAGTAGCTTCATAAAATAGCTCACACTTGAAAATAAAAACATATTTCTTTTCAAAGAACATGCCAATAATTGCAACAATAATGTAACAGACAATGCTGGCATTTGTAGGCAGCTATCACAGATCAAATTCAGGAGCTTCACTGCAGAATAATCACTTGCTCTGTGAGACAGAAGCAAACCATATTGGCATTAGAAATGGAATGGAAAGAGAGGAAAGAACAAAGCTGTATGTACCAGTGAAGTTCCTAAATATAGTCACTAAGTACAAATCTGTGATACTGTTTTGTGTACACAGAAATGCAGTTTATATATTAGATCCAAGTATATTTAGTATTAAACTGATGGATAAAACCTTGCATTATAATCTGATACTACTACTTCTACTGGAGCTCTAAAAGAACGCTCTAAAGTAGGCTGAACAGGTCCCACCTCAACATGTTTATTTGGCTGTCACCGTTGAGATAACCTGAACTGAAGTGCTGCTAATATCATTACCAATACCAAACATCACCATTGCCAGCCATTCTAAGCAAATAACTATTTTCCTGTCTTTCCTGTCCAGCCCTTTCTATGCTATAATGTGCTACTTCTCTCACATGAATTGAGAGCTACCTAGCTATGTACATGCTTGATTAAAACAAAACTGTTTTCATGGAAACCGCCCTCTTCAATTACTTTAAAAAATATGATATTACTTTTGTTGTTGTTACTGTATTTATTGTGAAATTTCAATACTTATTTCTATCAATCCCTTCTCATTGCACATATTCTGGATTTAATTTCTGTTGAAAGTAGTTTCCATTTTCCTTCATTTATGCAATCAGTAGTTTTAGTCAATGTGCACAGCCATGAAACTGTGGTAGCTATGATTAAAACCAGCAAAGCACATTAGCATTTTCCCATCTTTGTGTTGGGGAAATAAATGTAAACAGTCCTTTCCCCTACAGAATTAAGCAATCAAAAAGTTGCTATTCAAAATAAATAGCAATCAAAAGAATTGCTATTAAAACATATCCAGAACGAAAGTAGCAGCAATAAATAGTATTTTCCAAATGTAATGATTTCCATATCCCCTTCAAAAGTGCTTGAAAACCGATAGAGTTTGTCCATGTATAGATGATATGTGATATAGTTTTAGTGCTTGATCCAGACTGCTGACTGTTTGTCACTCATGCTTCAGAAAGGAAAGACACCATGATCTGCTTGCCTAAAATGAGATCCATAATTTGGATGTTCCAAATTTTAGCACACCTAAAGAAAAAAACCCTGAAAAGAATCTGCAAAGTCAATTAAGAGAGAGAAATAGATTATGCAGAGTAAAAACACCACAAAATACAAAACCAAAATATTTTTACCAAAAGCAAAAGCTGAAATAAAAAATGGCTAGTCTACATTTTCCAGATTCTGAAATTTGGAAATACAGAAACTGAATTTTCATGAGTGAATAAAAAATGGAATTGCTGTTCTCTTTATCATCTTTTCTAGATTAATCTTGAGTTAGTGGATAGTTATAAATTTGACAATTTTTCATCAAAAGTAGAGAGCAGAATATTCATAAATTTAAAAAAAAAAAAAGATAATAAATCCAGCTAGAAAACAATCACAAAAATCTTAAAACCATAATGAATTTTGTTTAACCCTGATGAAATAAACAATACTACAGAAAAGCATGAATCAAGAGGAGAAGCAATCTGAAACATATCTAATGGCAATGGCTTTTGGACTGAGCAATGATTAGGAAAGAGAAACTATGAGCCTGAAACTATGTGTATCTCACTGAATGTGTTTAGAAGTAGGGCATATACTCTATGGATTAAAACCATATCAGCACCTTATAAAACTATATTTCTGGGCATCTCTGTATTACAGGGAAACTAAAATATACATTTGAAATAGCAATCTATCTACATCCACATAACCACAAACAAATGAAATTAATCACCAAAGAGAAGACAAATAATAAATGTGAAAACTTTCTGGTCTATAAACACAGTGGAATAGTATGATTTGTTTGGGTTTGTACACAATAATTATAAAAAATGCAAATAAGTTGTAGGCACACACCAGACAATCAAGAAAAACTTGAGAGCTGTTAGACTGTGGAATTAGGGAACATATTATTGGCTGTAATAAATCTTTAATTCAACCAAAGAAAAATCACAGGTAAATATTATAACTCAACAATAGAACTGAAGCTAACAGATCATTTAAACTTGGCAAGAGAATTTATTGTAATAGATTCTTCAAACTCATTTCTATATCTTGTTTGTGTCTTGTATTTATGATGTAGGTTACTGTACAGGGAATGCAAAACTGCTGGAAAATTAGAAAAAGAAGATAAAAATAATTCAGTATGGCACCTGAAAAACCGCTAGAGTTGTTTGCATCATTTTAATTCAGCTATTCTGTAATATTCCTGACAACATTTGCATCTTAATACTTAACTGGATGACCGCAAAGCCAAAGCTGAACAATTCATTAACTTGTATTTCTTTCCATTTAACTTCATTGAAACTTCACTTATCCTTGCAAAAACATACACTGAAACACTGCCAGAAATGGAATAGGAAAATGCCAAAGTAATCAGCCACCAGAAAGGCATTTGAATGCAGTGAGAAAATGTCCTTGAGCCTGAATAGAAGGCAAACACATAAATAAGTGTGCGTATAACAACAGATGATACAGAAGCTGGTGAATACTGTACTACCTGCCTTTTAAGATAGATAGCCAAAGGGGGGAAAAAAAAAAAAAGAAAGAAAAAAAAAAAAAAGAGGGAATACCAAGAAAGACATATTACACGTTTCAAGAAATCAAGAAATATCAACCATTATTTGTGATCTTTATTATGCTACCAGGTACTGTGAAGGCATCTTTGCTGAAATACTTATAAGTGATCAAAATGCTGTGGGAAGGGCATATGTCCTGTCAGAACCACAAAACATTTCACAGAAATTCAAATTGGGAACGAAGGAAGTTTAAATCTCACAGTAGTTCTTAGGCACATGAAACAATACTCTGTGAGATTCAACTGTCTGTTCTAACACATCAAGGCCTTGCTCCTACTGCCTGGGAAGTCATTCAAATCAAGTCCAGTGAAATCCAGGCTCAGAGTCCTCATATATATAAGGAAACAGATACTGAATTTGATAAACATCTCCTTGCTGGAAACTTCACATATACAGTTCTCATGTGTTCACTCAGACTTTGATTTAACATTCTGGTAGTGAATTGTTTTGTACTAATCTGATGATAATTTTAATAGAATGCAATATATAATTTCATAAATGAGAAAAAAGTCTTCAGCAATCCCATAAAACTCATAAAAATTCCACTCCGATTTGTTTTGTTGATAGCCCTGTATATTAATGCACGTTACAAGGAAATGCACTACTAGTGCAAGAATGAAAAAATAAAAACTAACACAATGACTGTCCTATTTTATCAATGTTCCTTGTATACAGTAATGCAGCTTTGTGTAATAATGCTGATTTCGGGAGAATGTATTTTCAAAAAGCCATATCCTAAAATGTTGTGCAAATTTTCTATAAATTCCCAGATGAGCTCTTATCTGTACATCTGGTAAAACTTGTTTAATAAAAAAATAATAATAATAAAAAAAACAACCAACCAAAAAAACAACAACAAAAAAAAAGCAACCTTTGATTTATGGGAAAACATCAGTAATGTTTTTAAACAACTGGAGGGAAATGTTTTTATATGGTAACACTATCTTGTAAATGTATGACTAAAGAAAAAGAAAAACTATTAGTTAGTTCAACTGGTTCCTTGTTGAACTGGGATTTCCAGTAGTGGTTCCTAAAGAAGCCTGTCCATGCCCTCACACCAGTCAACATTTCATTAATGACTTTGATGATAGGATAAGCAATATTTAGAGACTGTGTCAAGTACTTACTAATTTCTCCTCATTTTCAGCAAAAATGGTTTATGTTTTATATACAGAAAAAAACCTCCATCAGATGATTAGTGAACCACTGAAAGAGGTTATCAAGGTACTTTATCAAATCTATTAGACTACAGCTTTTAAAATAAACCTTAGACAAATAGCATGAGTGTACTTATACCTCATCCCAGGGAGATGGATGAGATGACATCTGACAAGATAGTATCTCTCAGCACTTCAATTCTGTGAGGCCTCCTAGGACTCCTATTCCTCACATCAAAAGTACACAGAACATGGTGTGTTTCTAAAATACAACTGAATTTTTTGGATATTTTGGATATGAAGTAGTGCTGAAGATTTGATGCAATAAAGTGGGGAAAATCAATAGGATGATTTTAAAAGACAGTGTATTGGCAAAATAATGTGGAACTATTTAAAAAATTTACTACCAAGCACAGTTTGTGCAATTTGCACAAATCCATAAATTTTAATATGGTTCTTAGTTTGGAGATTTTAGTGAAATTTATGTTAAAATGAACAACGTACATTAATTATTGTTAATTTTGGGGTTTGAACAGTTTTTAATTACTGTTGTTTTATACTCCAGAACTACCTTTAACTTAGCAAGATTTGTTTCTTTAGTGAGTTGGTCCGAAGCAGTAGAAATAAGACAGATCTCATAATGACTGGCATTCTTTTGGCATCCTAAGGAAGATAAAATTTTTGACATGATACTAGAGTAGACAGAAGTCACTATCATCTTGAGTAGCATATACTTGTTTTCTTGCACTTGGAATGAACCATGAATCTGGAAGCCTAACTGAAATTGTGGGGTACAGAGAGGGCATCAGACAAATCGTGTCTTGGGGTCTGCACAAGGCAGAAATAACGAAAAATGCAGTTACTGAACTCTGTGCATTCATGAGAGAAGTAGAGTTATTCACAGCACATGAGTAAGTGAAATAAAATATCATTTGCTGTGACAACATATCTTATTGTGTATAAAACATGACATTCTGTATACCAAGAGTAACAGTGTTTACAAGACTGAATTTATAATCTTTCTCTCTGATTTTCAAAATAATTGAAAAAGCTTCAATTTCATGATAGATTTTCAGAGATCCATCATAGATTTTTTATTAATTTTTCTTTTTAAAGATTGAAACAATGAATGAAATTGAAATGGTTGGGACACTCTCCAAAACCAGCCTGATGCATCTTTGCATTAAACAAGTCTTTTTAGTGAATGACAGATTTTCTCTGTAGAAAGTTATTACAGTTGCTAGATTCTGAAAAATAATTTCAACTAGCATGAGCAAAAAGACCTAATAAAAAGCACTGGTTTGATCTGATTAATAAATGTTTCCAGTGCTGCGGCTTCCTTTGTATTGAGTCTCAACTTCAAAGTAAACACAGGGGATGTAAAATCTTTTCAAATGAAATTAAATGAGTTTCAACCCTCCTCAGACAAATATTGCCAAAATGTGGAGAGATGCTTGTATTTGTTTCTCATTCAAGCTCTTTGGGGAGGTCTGTTCTCTAGAACGAGAAATCAGATTAAGTTTTCATCCACATAATGTAAGACAAAATCCTTCTTTGGTATAAATTATTTTCAGATCATAAAATATTAGTGTGGACTCTATTCAAATAAGTCATATATTTATAGTTATCAACAATTTCATGCTTTTTCAATGGCTTTTTTTTGTTTGTTTTTATTTTCAGTTGATACATTTAGTATTGCAATTTATCTCATTAGATAGAATTATTAATAATGTACAACTTAATGCAAACTGACACCGAGTAAGCATCCTTTCATGTGGGTGAATCTTTGTTACTCCCATTAACTTCAGCTATCAAATTTCCTGCTTTATCTCATTGTGTCTTAATTAGTGGCATACAGCTGCTCAGTGACTAAATCATAGATTCATGGAACGGAGATTAAAAGAAGTTTAAATGAAGATTCCAACAGTAAAATTAAACAAATTTAACCTGTAGGATGGCTCAACAGGGCCTGTCAGAACTTGGCTGGAGTGATAATATGCCTGACATTTTTGCACAGAAACTTGCAAAAAAAAAAAAAAAAAAAAAAAAAATTAATCATTGCAACAGTAACAAAGAATAGGCTGTGTGATTTCTTTTTTTTTTTTTCCTTTAGTGTATGACAGAGTTTAAAAGGCAAATATGGACTGCTGTTGTGGATCTGTATTTAATGAAATATACACAGTGTGTCCTGTTCAGCTTTCTTAATTCTAAAATGATTGCAAGATGAGAAAAAAAGAACTTGTTAACTCAATATATAGAGACTTCATATATGTATAAGGTTGTTGACTGCCACCTGCATTAAAGAGAGAAAATATTTCAAATGTGCAGCCTTCAGAGTCACAGAAATTCCAGTGATCACCTAGGGTTAACCAAACAAAACTTCTTGGTTTTGGAGAATAGTTTTTGAAACCTGATTGGAGAGGTTCCTTTTCCTATGACTTTCCTGCAATTCCATGTCTACACCACACTTCTATGGAGAATCAGAAGTCTGATTCTTGTTTTTAAAGACAGTCAAAGCCTGAGGACATTTTAAGAACTGTTTCCTAAGCAAGTAAGGTTCACACTTGCAAGATGTCCATTTGCACACCAGTCTGTCAGTCCCTTCACTGGAAGCTGGAAGATAGCTGCTTTATAATGATAAGGGAAAGTGGAAGACTGTTTATGTGAACCAGTAAGAAATCAAATTTCATTAATATTCTGAGCAGCTTGCCTACTTCCATAAACTGATTTACTCTATGAAGCTCACTGTGAACTTCAACAACAGTGAGAGATATGTATGTATCTCATAGGAAAATGCATGTATTGAACCTCTTGGAATTTTCACGCCACTCTAAACCTTGAGTAAATGTATCAGTAGAAATGCATGAATCAGACCCCATCTCTCACAGGTTTCAGGGTTTGCTCCGGCACAGGCCTTTTTTATTCGTTATCTGAGTGTATGACCACTAGCTTCACATACTTCACAGACCAAAGTCATGACATCTCTTCTTTGCATAGTGTCCTACCACAGGTTGTTAGAGAATCTGGAATCTGTCTGTTTGTCTGTTCTCTATTTCTCCCTTTCTTCAACCTCATGTAATGAAACTGGTAGTTCAGCAGTGTTTGAGGACTCTATAGCATCTGAAACTAGGAAGATTTCTCCTTAAATAAGTGTATTTGGAGCATTCAGTTACTCTACTTACTAGCTATTCAAATTACCTGTGGGAATCTAAGGTATTTCAAACAACTTCTCATCTGCTACACCATAGATTCAGACACTGCTGAACTGCTGTTATGCCTAATTCTTTCAGCGTTGTGCTGAGGAATTTGCTTGCATTGATAATGTAATCATTAGCCTATGGGGATTTCTGGATTTTTTAAAAATAATTTGTATATTTAATAATCAACCACAGTGAAAAATGCTTGATATTATTGTACAAACATAAAATAAGACCTCAAATTTGCATTTCACTTCTGTGATCTCTTATCTTTAAAGGAGGATTAAAAGCTAAGCCTCTTTACTGAAATCACTGAACATATTCATTATACACAATATAAATAATTTAATTGCATACAGAGAACAGACTTTTCAAAAGTTTCATACATACTTCTCTTTATATCATGGAAATTACTGTCAAACTAAAGCAAAATTTCTCTTAATACTTTCCATGCTGAAAATCTCCCCTGCTTAACTGTTCAGTTGTAATATGATAATACATAACAAAAATTGCTAATGCTCTCAATGTGTAGTAACAGGAAAGTCCATTAAAGACCCAGAATAGCAAGGAGGTTATAACACTCATTTGCCTCTTGATGATACATAAGGTCAGACGTTCAGCTGTTTAACTCTGTCTGACTCTACTGAAGTCAGTGAAGCCTCACCCATATACCAGAACTGAGACTTTTTTCCAGTGTTAGTGGAGTCACCGTGAAACCCTTCACAAGAAAAACTTAGCATAGTGACTTGCCCCCTGTAACTCTTGCTGTGCACCCATTTAGAACTCAAAAATAGAGTAACTACCAGCATATCCCCATTCTCTGGATAAATGCATCAAACATATTAGAGTGAGTAGGAGATGGAGAAAACATTATGACCTTAATGCTTTAAAGTGATAATGTATCTAGTGTAAACAGTAGCCTTCAGTTCCCCTTAAATCACATGGAAATGATTGTACTCATCAGCTGTTTTATAGAAATATGATATTTGCCAAAGTAAGCTGCTCAGAATTACTCTTCTTAAACTATACATTTTACATAAATGATTATAACTTCATCATGTTTTTATTCTCTCACGTCTAACTTCTGATTTTAACCTTTAAAAAAGTAATTTTCTAGAGCCAGTTTGCTTGTATTCTCTGTCAGAACATGATTTCTGATTTTTATTTTTGCAGATTAGAATCAGTTCAATTTGAAAGATAAGTTCTCCAACAGTTCTTCTGAATATTCCTTTAAAATTGTAAAAACTAAGAATACTGTATCAAACTCCTTTTATGAACATGCTGGTTTTGTTGCTGAAAAAGTACTAAAGACACCAAAAGGCATATTATTCTGTGGTGTTCCCGTTGACAATAATGGGCAACCTCCATAGAAACAGAAGAGAAACGTATCAGTGCACATTCATGTAAGTAAATTAATAAAAAGACTGTATTCCATTGTTGTAGCTGTATGTCATCTTGACTGAGACATACAGACACAGTTTGACCCTTTTGATGCCACAAAACAATTTTCTGAGTTTTTAATGAACTGAAGTTAGAATTCTGCTGTCCATATTCAGTCTCATATTTTCATATTTTGATCAACTAAACACATTCGTCAGATCCAGTGAAAGCATTTATTTCCTGCCCATAGTACAATAACATTGCTGTGTAGTATTGAACAGCTGTTGAGCTTTATAAAAAAATGGATGATAGCTGTGTATCTAAACACGTCTCTTTCTTTCACTGTTCACTGAAAAAACAAAGAAAGTGGGATGTAAACATGAGATGTGGTTTACTGAAAACATAATTTCCCAATTTTTATTATTCCATTCTTTCCTGTGCCCCTGTCATGAATGTGGAAATCACCAAGCCTTTTCCCCAAGCTCAACACAAAATTATAATAAAAAAGAACTTTTCCTCGGAGCAGAGTTGCTAAAAATCATTTGAACATTTTCATATGATCACCAGAAAAATGAGGTGCTCAAAATGCAACAAAGATAATAAACCTTTCCATTTACAAGACGTTTGTAAAGGATGTATTCCTATTGTCATTTTTACAAGTATAACTATCAGTCTCTTCAAGGTTCTCCAATGATCATACAATTATTTTCCTTCATGTTATTTTGAATGATTTCCTATCTGGTTTATTGTTAATGCCTTCCCAGAAGTATGAAGTATAGACTTATGATTTTTCTCTATAAAAATGTAATAGATTCTCTCTTTAGTAACAATTCTCTCCAGTAAATGGCTTAGTGTAGCTGCTGTTTTACTAGAAGACTTTACAGTCTTAAAGCCAAACATACTTGATTTTGAATGATAATGTTTTTCTAGATAGATGAATTAATAAACATAAGTCTGATCATTATACAATATAATCAGACAGGATGTAACCCAAATCAAGAAACTTCAGAAGGCATGAGATCAAAGTTCTTATCTTACTCCTTCAGACACTTTATGTAGTTTCTTACTAGGTACATATGAATTAAAAAGCTATTTCCTTCATAGTAAGCAGAGTATCTATCAAGTCAAACAACACCCTATAATTCTAAATAGCTTTGTGGATAGCATTTATTTTTCTAACTCATCCTTTGCAAAAATGATATAATTCTAGTTTTTGTATCACTGTGATTTTAAAGAATGATTTGAAAATTATGTTGCCCATTTACTGGTGAGTCATTTTATTAATATTAGTGTCATGTGCCTATAGCACTTTGTAGAATAAATAAAAGGACAGGGTTATGCACTGTATGGATTTTATGATCTGGCATTTCTAATATTTTGTGCTACAGAGCAAAGAAAGATTAAAAAAAAAAAAAGTTACACTGGATAAGACCTGTTTTCCATCTGACAATGGTATCCCATCTCTGAGTGAGACTGTTTTCCAGGATACATTGGATTCAGTTTATACACTTTCATGCTTCTTGAATTGGTAGAGAGTATGGCTTTCTATCTGAGCAATCCTACCATAAACTTTGTAACACCTCTGTGAGGGAACTGGACCTGGGTCACCTGTTATAAATCAGAGCAAAAAAATCCCTCTGCTAACACAAGAAGAATAGTTTCTATTCATGGCCTTCATAACTTGTTTAACCAGATCATCAGGAACAAGTATATGGGTAGGAAAACAATATAAGGATAAATGATGCTGAACATATAACAAAATATTATTTTTTAGTTATGATTGTATACACATTTAGAAGGAACTTATGTACTTGAGATCCATCTCATCCTTACATAAGGAGAAAGAGTTACCAGAAAATGAAATACTTTTTCTTTCAGCTAAAAAGGGGAAAATATACTGAAGTTTAAAAAAGAATGAAAAGCATGACTCTACAGACTCTGCAGCACTTTATAAAGTCATTTATACTCATGTAGATGGAACCATTAAGACTGCAACTTTTTGGAAGTTTTCTAAAACTAGTTTGATCTTATGTATGCAATACCTCAAGGCAAGATAAAAAGAAAGGTGTAGCATGCACATTAACCATGAAACAATCCTTATCTATACCACCTGTGCCTGAAATGAAGAACCACTCTATTTGCAACCATACAATGGTTAAAAGCAGTATTGATAAAGTCAAAGGATGTCTTCTTTAATCTTTAGATTTGAGCAAAGTACTTGGAAATGTTGAGGTACAGGTTTTGAAAGTTTGAGTTTAATGGAAAAAACAAAATCCTACATAGTATCCTGCATCCTTTTCTCCATTAACACCAGTGACAGGACCTGCGGGAACAGGGTTAAGCTGAGGCAGGGGAAATTTAGGCTTGACATCAGGAGGGGGTTCTTCACAGAGAGGGTGGTTGCACACTGGAACAGGCTCCCCAGGGAAGTGGTCACTGCACCGAGCCTGACTGAATTTAAGAAGAGATTGGACTGTGCACTTAGTCACATGGTCTGAACTTTGGGTAGACCTGTGCGGTGTTGTCGTGGTTTAACCCGGCCGGCAGCTAAACACCACGCAGCCGTTCGCTCACCCTTCCCCCTCCCTCTCTGGGACGGGGGAGAGAAATGGAAAGTGAAGCCCGTGAGTTGAGATAAAGACAGTTTAATAAGACAGGAAAATAATAATAACAAAACAATAATAACAATAATAACAATAATAATAATATGGTGATAATAGGGAAATAATATGTACAAACAAGTGATGCACAATGCAATTGCTCACCACTCGCTGACCGATGCCCAGCCTAACCCCGAGCAGTCCAGCCCCCTTCCCCCGGTTAGCCACCCCTATATATTGTTTAGCATGACGTCAGATGGTATGGAATACCCCTTTGGCTAGTTTGGGTCACCTGTCCTGGCTCTGTCCCCTCCCAGCTCTTACTGCACCCCCAGCCTGTCCATTGGCAGGACAGAGCAAAAGGCTGAGATGTCCTTGGCTTAGTATAAGCAGTGCTCTGCAACAATTAAAGCATCGGGGTGTTATCAGCACTCTTCTCATCCTAAGCCAAAACACAGCATTCCACCAGCTACTAGGAAGAAAATTAATTCTGTGCTAACTGAAACCAGGACAGGTGTCAAGAGTTGGACTTGATGATCCTTAAGGGTCCCTTCCAACTCAGGATATTCTATGATTCTATGATAATATTGCTTTCCTAACAAAAATGCTCCCTAAATTCTTCCCTGTTTTTTCTCCTAAAATCTTAACTTCTGCTCATCAAAATGATTCCCTCTCATTCTAATAAGCATAAGCTCATTTGGGCAAAGGCTGCTGATTTGTATGTTCTTATGAAATAATGCACCTATGTAACTACACTCAACTTCTAAGTAACGTTGCTATTTCTGCAAGTAACTCTGTAGGTGCATTTAATTAATACTATTTAATACTAGATGAGAAAATAATTTTGATTGCAAGCTCCGAGCTGTGACTCACAAAAATTTTACTCATTATAATGGTCCTGTTGACTTCAGTGACCAAATAATATTTACAGAAATGCTCCTTTGAAGAATCAATAGTCTTAACACTTTAAGCACTCATCTCACTGCACTGCACTGTATGATCATTTACTTTAAGAGAGCACTTTTTTCCATATTATTTATTGGAGTCTCCCTACCATATCCAACCAAAATCGATAAGCCTTTTGATTGGAAGTGAAAAAATTGAAAGGGGGAATGTGATAAAAGGCCAAATTCTAACAATATGCCTGGAGCTATATAAATTACCCCTTTTAGGTGAGATGTAATCACCACGTCGCAGCTCTGTGTTCACTTTCAATGCTAGGAGAGAAATCATACATTCAGTCACCCCCAATGAACTATACTTGTTAGTTCTGTTGTTATGTCATTTTTTTTTCTCTTCTGTATAAGAGAAGATGCCCTCAAATACACTTCGGCTGCAATTATTTGAGTAAACTGAATCCAATGCTGATCTCAATGTATTTTTGAAGTACAGCCAATTTAAAGTTAGAATTTTTATTATTGTTTCTGCTTCATAAATCTCATTCCTACTCCTGCTTAGATATAGGCATAAGATATTGTTAGCTACAACTCAGTGAAATTTTCCAGGATACAATAATACTGAACTGTCTCATTCAATAACTGCATTCAGTTTCTTCTTGGAGAATGAAAACGTCTTTTATGTTTCATTACAACTTTCCTTTGTTCTTTATATGATACCAAAACATTAGATGGAAATTATCTGAAACTACTGCCTGCCAGCAAGTTGGCAATAACAGAGAAAAAGCAAGAAGGCAAGAAAATCTGATGTGTAGTCTGTATGGTAGGTCTCTGTAGCTGTTCTTGTATGAGAACTCTGGCAGAACTCTGATCATTGAAATGCAAAATAACTAATGTTTATAATAAGCATTGAATTTAGGGGTGTGAGACATGAACACTAAGATTTGTTGAAATCTCTCTGATTAGAGTAGGCTTCAGTTCAGGATCCTCATGGACAGAAAAGTAAAGGAGTGATTGCACTGAATTAAAGAAAAACACAGGAGTTCAACACATCCATATAGATCTGTTGAGTCATGGCTGTTAACTTTGTGCTAGTAAAACTGGTGATTTTCTACTTAAGTATTTTTTTAGTGGAAAGGACACTTCCTAAAAATGTTTCTTTCACAAGATGATAAAATATTCTAAACAACAAATCAATTCAAAATTGATTGTAAAACATGCCTTGAGAGGGTTATAATGACCTAAGATGAAATATTCAATTTTCTCAAACTAGACCCCCTAAATCCAAATCTGTTTAGTCTTAAACTGTGTCAGCTCATGGTGCTGCAGTGTATATATGTTGTAATCTGAGTTAACGCCTCTACTTCTCTGAAGGGCCAAGACTCTTTCAAGCCAATGGACAACATGCTTTCCTGTTTTCTACTTCAAAGGAATGTACCTTTGATCTTATTTGAGACAAACAGCTCCAGGGATCATATATACCAGTTATTTGGGGACAGCTCTGTTAATGTCAGTGAGTTTGAGGTGCAATGCAGCTTAACATGCTTTCTAGAAAAGACAGGTCACTGTCAGACTTGAGTCAAAGGATAAATATGAATAGCCACAAAGAATTTGAAGATAAATAGTTTTCTTAAGGCAGAATACATCAAATTCCATTTGGAGTACTGATTAAGAGCACTGTTAAGAGTATTTAAAAAGCTGTCAAACATGAGTAAGTTTTTTCTGCTATGCTTTGTGGTTTGTTGCTTTTAAAACCTGATTTATTTTTTTTTAAATGAATCTGAACAAAACATGAGGTGGTTCTCATCATTCCAGCAAGAAACAAATAAGTGTGTTGTGGATGAAGAGACTGAAATCAGTAATGGAAATCAATTTTATTTCAATGGAGTCAGAATTTCAATTTTATTTTTTTTATTGCCTTTTTTCTAACCACAGTGTCGAAGAATATGGTAAATAATTGTCATAGCTGCCAGAAAGAGAAACTAGAGTGAGCAACGAACATAAGAGCACATTTATTCTCCAGAACGGTCCTTGCACATAAAAATGTCTAATAAAATCTCCTGGCATTGTTCAACTGTGAAAATGATTCTTGATTCATTTTTCATAAATAATGAGTATCAGGGAAGAAGAGAACTCAAGCTTTAAGTTTAAACCAATACAAGAGGCTTTACAAAAGGGGTAAAGTCTTCTAGTAGCTCTATCCAAACATTTATTTGGAACCTGATCTTTCATTCTTTACGCACAAAAAATCCCCACTCACTGATCTCAGCAGGAACTTGGCAGCTGGGTGTGCAAGGAATGCAAGATTGTTCTCTAGAGTCGTTAGCCTAAAATAATAGAGCCTTACGTTCAAATTTAGCCCCACATTCTCAGGTGCCCAATGGTAAATGCCAGCATAAAGACCCCCCCAAAAAGATTAATTTTGCCATTTAGAAATCCAGAATTTTTCCTCGTATTTCAACTCTCCATGGCTACTTCCAAAAAAAAGCATTAGGCGTTACATTTATATTTCTCTAGCAATAAAGACTCCAAAGTCATTCTTCATCCTGACTGATGTATTCAGTAAGGAGCACTTGCATCTTTTTTCTTGTTACTTTTTTGATTTGAGACCAATTGTATCTTGGGCCAATTCCTTACATAATCTGGAAGATAATATGAAAGGGATATAAATAGTCTGGAGATAATAAACGTTCAGCATGTCTCCTTGAGTACATCTAACCTGTTATGTCACGTGACTAATGTAAAAAAACACCTAATTGCCAGGTTACAACGATGAGAAATTTAAATCAGAGTTTCATTTTGCTTTATTTGACAAATGTTTTCTTTTGTGACTATTAAATAAATGACAGACGTAAGACTATGTTATGTGTATAGATTGTGAGCTGTATCTTATATATGCACATAAAAGTAAATTGTACATAACATAGATAGGCGAGCTCAATTCAATTCTACTGCCACATTCAACTTACGTGCATCACTTTAAAGAAAATATCTTACATTCTGATGCAACATCTAGTGACTATTGAACCTTTAGGATCACAGGAAAGCAGTGTGTCATTGTTCTAGTTATAAATTGGAGTAAATAAAAAAAACCAACCAACCAACCAAACAAACAAAAAAAACCCCAAACCACTTACCTCTAAGCCACCATAAACCTCATAAAATAAATGTAATTGATTTTCTCATAATAAAACATTTCCTTCCAAGAACATAGAAGTCTATACCCTCTGCCTATTTTTTGGGTAATAGATGCATACTACTACCATCTCACTGATTCTCCTGAGAGTTTGATTGATCAATGTGTTTCATGACAGAATGATTTGTCTTCTTTATCTGAAAGATTTTAGTACTGCCTGAAGTCATACTCTTTCAAAAACCTCTGCAGCTGTTCCTAAAGCTTATCTTACCTCTCAAATTCTTCTCCAAAAATCAATGTCTGTTTGTGGGGTAAAATACTATTCATCATAAGTTAAGTAGATCTTCATCAAAAGTTCCAACATTATTCAAAAAGCAGTATATTAGGTTGAGTATATATCAGAATTTATTCAAGTGTCATTCTGGTGCTTTTCTCCTCCATGTCTATACCTTATAACACAAAAAAAACCAACAAAACACATAGATGTTTCTAAGATAAAACTGTTTCAAACATTCTCACCAAAGATGTAATTTTTTTTTGCAAGTTTATTTCATGAACTGTTCTTTTGGAGGGAATGGTGCAGCTGTATAAAAATAATAATAGACTGACCAGCTAGGCTACCAAACAGATTTTACAAAAAGTCTTCTTCCTGCTTCAGGCTTTCAGTATTCCATTCTAATATTAGATATAGTAACAGGAAACCATGCCAAAATGGATCAAAAATCATAAATGATGACAGTGAAATGCCTGCCTTGAGAACCCAGTGTCCATAAAAGAGAGTTTTCCTCTACTCTCAGAAGAAAAGAGCCAAAGGCTGTTACACGCATGAATAATGTCAGATAAATAAGTAAATGCTGCCACTTAGGAGTATTGACGAGTTCAAAAGAGGGGCTTTGATAATTTCTCCTTAGATGGAAAATTCCTTTTTTACTAAAGATTGGCAGAATCTACTTCTCTGAAACACTGCTATGAAACAGGAGTCTAAAACACACAGTGGGTATGGCACTTTACTTTGTACAAGGAAATAAGTATAGATGGGGAAACAAGAGGTATTAAATCACCCATCTCCAAAACTGCACAACCTCAGTTCATATTCTGTGCAGCACTGCATTGCAGTTGGAAATGCAATTAGTAGGATAAGGATTTTTTTTATTACAAGGTGACCATTTAAGATCAAGTCCAACTTGGCAGACCATGACCCCAAACCACTATGATCTAAGTGTTTGATATGAAATAATTTAGCAATTTCAATCTAAGACCTAATAGGTATTCATATATAAAACTTTTCTAATCGACATCAACTAAATTCCTGCTATAGTAATGCAGCAGCACAGATTGAAGCATGTTAAAAACTGTTCCTGATGATGATCTTACTGGAGAAGTATATGGCATTTCAGCCACAGGTTTTCAGATGACCTGGAAAGGCTGAAGTAACACAGATTATCAGACATTATTCAAAAGGAAGAACTCTCACTAATTTGGGAGAGAAAGTGAAAAAGTATCTTTGAGATATTTTTAAAAATCAAACTTCTGTGAATCTTTACAAAAAAACCCTACACCATAAGAAATGATGAGCCTCAGGCTTTTCTGCAATGATTTCGCTTACGGTGTCTTTTATATTCATAGCATTCTGCTTTCACATCAGTGGTACAGGAGCAAGCAATGTACCATGTTTTATTGTGTCTTATTGTGCCAGCATCACAAAATATATGAAAGCTGAATGAAAGGCATTATTGAACATATTTTTGTGTTACAAATCTATACATTCGACACAATATTACAGTCTGCAAGACTTAAACAGCTACTTCTAGCAAATGGAGTTTTAATTAAAAGAGAGGCTGAAAATGATGCCCATAGGTAACTGTTGCAATGGGGCACTTATTAATAACTTAACTCAAATCTTGATAAGGACCATGTTTCTTCACCTTGAGGATCCTTTTGCCTCCTGAGAGTATCATCTGTGAGGTTGCCTGCAAGGCAGAAGGTCAGCATAATTTCCTTGATATGCTGTTCTTGTTTCCCCCAAAAAAGCATACTGAAGGATTTAGCACTGCAGGAGTTACCTGACTTTTTACACTGTGGGGCAATCAACCACATCTAAGCCCTTTAGGAAACCTTCTAATTGGGCTTCCTACCTGCAAGGCTCTAACTCCAGAACATAACTTGCTATCAAAGTCATGGAGCATGGAATGCTAGCTACAGAGAATCAAGCTTATCAAGCCTTATAAGGCTCTGAATAATTGTTTTGAAACCAAATCAAAAGATTGGGATTCACTTTAAAGACAACCAACCCCCCCCCCCCAAAAAAAAAAAAAAAAAAAAAAAGTAAGAAAGTTGCATTAAGGTATAACCTGTAATAGGTAATAAGAACATCCTGGTTATTATCCAAGGAGTTCAACTTTTTTTCAGTCCTATGTTCTACTTATGCAATGACACAAGTATAGCATTGATTACAACCCTCATGAATATTCATTAATAGCCTCTGATTAATTTCTACCCCTCCCCAATCAATTGGGCTTCACAGCTCTGGGTTGGGAAGGTGCTCTATGCAACTGTGTGGTAGATGTATGCAACATTTATTAGAGAGAAGTATATCACTAATTGATCCTCTGAATCTTTTTGGTGGAAAAAAAGATTATAAGGATTATAAACATTTTTCAAATTAAGCCACTTTTTATTTTTCTCACATGACTTAAGTAAAAGAAAAAAGATGTTTGAAAGCAGTAGAAAAATGGGTTACTTAGAAGAAACATTCTGAATATAGTAGAAAAGGCCTAAAAGATACAGTGTAAGATAAAGAAACCATTAAATAATGACAGATGGAGTTGATCACTCTCTTGTACAGATAGTTGTATAGGCAATGGTCATACTGTAGGAAAAAATTCACAGAAGTGAGTACTTTAGATAGAGTGGCCATCTTTCTTACAAGTGTAGATACACATGCAGTAAAAACATATTCGTTCACTATATGTCAGTTGTAGACTGCATTTACTAGTTTCTGCTGGTGTTTCTCCCTTCCTCTCTTTGATCCTGTTTCATACTCATTGGGGATTTGATTTTTATTTTGCCAATTCACTGCTCCATTCCTCACTCTTTAGGGGCAACAGTCAGTGAAAACAATTTAGAAGTAAATCTGAAAACATTGTACTCCTTTCCTTTTCCAAATTAAAATACTCAAATTTGCACTAATCAGGTGGATTGTCAAGTCTGTCTATCCCATTTGTGACACTGGAAAGATGCCTGGATATCCTGCCGAGCCAGGGACATGCAAGCTCAGAGCCAGAGCAGCCACAGGGAAAGACAGGGAGATTAGCAGATCCTGCAATTCATAGAAGACCTGAAGTACTGGGTAAATGGAGGAGAAGTTTAACTGTAGAAAGCATGGTAACACTGAAATAAAAGTCAGAAAAAAAAAATAATCTCTCTCTCTCTCTCTCTCTCTATATATATATATGTACACTTATTGGGCTACAACTTTCAGGAGACCCAATAAACACTCAGAGTTATTACATACAGCTTGGGAAGAACATAGCTGTAACACGTTGTGGGACTAGCAGGATAGGAAACATTTTGATTTGAGTGTAATATAAGCAGCTGACTTTTTCTTGGTTGACAAAAAGCAAACTGATTATGTATATATCTGAAAGACAGAAAATGGTGTAGCTGTAAGATACCAAGTTAATGTTATGTGAGCTAGTCTAGGTAATGAGAGCTGCATAGTCATGACAAAAGAAAGATGGGGAAGGTTAATTTACCTTGATCTCAGCAAGGTCTCCTACTATCCAACACAGCTCATTTAAACCTCAGGTGTGGCTACAGTATACTTTAGTCTGCAATGTAGACAGTTTTCTGATTTTACTTTGATAAAGGATAGACAATAAGGATAGCTACTAAACTTACAAGATATAGTTAATTATGCAGTAGCTTATTCCCCATCTTGGATAAATTGCAGTTTAGATTTAGACAAGGCTAAATCTTACACATTTATCCATATCTTGATTTTTTTTTAAAAAAATCCATGTCTATGTTAGGAAGCTTGTTCTTACCAACTACTGCCAGATACCACAACAACTCCCTGTTGCTCATCATATTTTTTTCCACCCCATCTAAAACAACACTCTAGTGTACTCATCAGAAAGCACCGATTTGCTCTCTCAGACCAGGAACATGTGACTAGAGGTTTTTTAAAAAAAAAAAAAAAAAAAAAGAATTACTTTTCAGCTGATAGTACCTATTCTGAAAATCAGAGCTATTGTAAGAATGAGAGCTCAAATACATGAAAGAGCCTGAGTACTGAGCTTCAATAACACTCCTCACAAATCCTGCTGAATTTACAATGATCTGTGCACCTGAAGTTTTCTTCTATTTAGCTTCCCAGTGGGGTTTGATCCACCAGGCAGACTCCAAATCTATTTGATGGGCATTTATGAGCATGAACTTCATTTGACGCAAAGTAACCATTCAAAAAAAAAAAAAAAAAAAACACCACAGGAAAAAGCTGGTATACATGTACAAACATATATACATGCATGTGTGCATATCTGTACCCATACATAAATGTGCACTTATCAGTAGAATGACCACCAATTTCTCCAGAAAGTGGGATGAAACTTTTAATTATCTTTATATAACCAACCCACCAAACAAACAAGCAAAAACACAAAAAACACGTCTCAGAATACATGAGACATGTATTCTACACTTTTAAGTGTAGAATACATGTCTCATCTCCTAGTCAGCTCTAGAATATCCCCTTCACTTTCCCTAGCCAATAAGTCCTAAGACTATTTCTTGGCATACAGAAGAGCTTCAAGGCTGAGTAGGGCATAAAACCCAAATCTTATCTCTTTGTGGGCATCTGTGCTAATCCCAAAGACATTTTACAAAGGCAGCCACCACATTCCGGTTCCAGCTGTGATATTAAAAAGGCAGTGAGTTTAGCTAAGCCTTTAAAAGAGCTGATGTTCAAATTCAGAAAGAGGTCTTCAATGTACCTTCAAACGTATGCACTGAAGGGGATGCTTAAGTGACTCACTCAGAGCTGTGGATCTCATTCCAGAAACAACACATATAAAAGGCATTGCAACACCCTAAGCAGTAGTACTTGATTTCCATAGCAGACCCAACTGTCTTTTTGGAGGGAAGAAAGGAGGCAAAGAGGGAGGGAGGATTACTTATTTCAGGTCTTTTCAAGCAATGACGCTTTGGGACTTAGGGTATCACTGAGCAAAGAATGCAATAATAGAAATTCCAACAACATAAATATTCACTCAGACTAATTAATTAGGCATCACAATTGCATGGTGTTGGTGTCAAATACTTTCTGTCATCACATTTCAAAAGGACTTTTATCTTGTTTCTGTACAGGAATAAGAAAATGCAGCAGTGTAAATATTTTAAACTGCTTATAATTAAAACTTCATGTGTTTGGCATGAAACTACTCTAGCAAAGAAGGCCAACTGTGTACTGGTTATACTGCCAGTGTGTCCTCTTTCATGTTAACAGCTGGGCTGTAAATGTTGCGTGGCACTGCTTTGTCATTAAAAAAAAAAAAAAAAAGGTATTCTTAGCATGCTTGTATTACTAATGAAATCTTGTCATCATTCATTAATATCAAAGAAAAATAGAAAAATAATCAAATGTTCATCAAAGGCCCCCCTCTGAACACATCCCCCCCCCCCCCCCCCAAATCAAACATACATTTGGCAATAGCCAATTTCTGTGAAGGAAGCAGTAAAATGCCCTACCTGACTGATGTTGTCAGAGTGATACTCTGCATGAGAAAAGGACTAAAGGACTAAAGGGCTGAAATTACAGATGGTATTAAATGTTATTTTAATGAAGATGCACTGTAATATGAAAGAGTCAGCCTGATGGAGCTCTCATTTAATTTGAGTAGCACAGGACAAATTCTGCTCTCAGTTACACCAATACAGTACTAATTAAATTAATAGAAGAAAGTAGAATTTGACTATCCCTTCTGGAAGAAAGAATAGCAATCGGAGATGGAAAAGGAAAGAAGCAAAAACCATGCAGCATACTTTTTTTTTTTTCTTTTCGTTGAGTAATAGATTTAAAAATCTAAATCTCAAGTTGCCTTGGGGGACTGTGCCACTTAAATGACAATTTCTGCAGTACCTTTTCTGAGTCTTGGAGCTGCTGGTTTAACAGTTCTGGAATAAGAAGGACTGCATACCCTTCACCCTTCACCTAAGTGACCATCAAATACACATACCCACAACCCATTCCACTGCTCAGCAGCATCAATTGCAAATGTGCTATTTACCCAAAATGGGGACTGGAATATTTGCATTAACCTCAGCAAAGGCATCCTTCCAGTCTCTCTCTCTCTCTTTTTTTTTTTTTTTCCCCCCCCCCAACAGTGCTTGGGTCAAATTTCTGTCACAGTCACATAAGCAAGTCTCACTAGCTCCATTTTCTTAATTGTAGTAATAGTTAGGGATTCCTTAGTTACTGATCTCATTTGGATTACAAAAATCCTCATTCTAAGGCCACTTTCCATCTCCACTCTGACATCCCTTTCTTTTGTTCTAGCTTTTAAAACCATTCTCAATATTTATAACTAGCTGCTAATACAGTTGCATCCATTCATTCTTGCTTAAAGGCAGCCAGTGCTAGTATTTTTTTTTCTGTCCCCGTTTACTGTTAATTACAAAATTCCATTTCTATAGGCTAAATCATTCATAATAGCAGTGAGCCAAGGTCCATTCAATTTGTAGAGCTGCACGCAGCCATTTTATTATTTTTACTAGTGCAATTATTTTCTTTCATCTACACAGTGAACCAAGGTTAAAGTCAATGATATACAATTTGCTTCTACTCCAGTTTAATAAGGTCAAATGCATGATGATTCTGTGGTATATTATCATAAATTAATTTTCCAGAAGAAAGTTAAACTGATTGGGATAGTGCAGTATACAAGTTTTGCACACTGATTCATATCTAAAATCAGTCTTTCCGGTCAAGTTTAGTCTGTATTGTTTGTTGTGTTCATATCTACCACATACTCTCAGAGAGTGAATATAGGAGTCAGTTAGTTATTACAAAGTATTTTAAGAGCATGATCAGAACTCACCTCAAAAATACGGTGTTACCGTACAAAATCAACAGAATTAAGCAAATCACGGTAAAAATGCTATCTCATTTCAATGTAATTGCACATGGTAATACCTTTGTAACTAAAAGAATCATGATGTTTCTTTGTGGAATATAGCTTTTTAAAGAATGTATAGATTTTCTTTAACATTTATTATGGAGTATAACATGGAAATCACTTCTAGCAACATAGAACATAAAACATAGCAATCACTTCTTTCTGGGAAACTGAAACTTAGCAGTTTCAGCAATTAAAATAAAATCAGTGCCAGCACTCTAAAGTTAGAAAAGCAGTACTTAACAGTATCTTCTTTTAGTCTGAACACAATATCCTAGACATGGAAATATATTGTATTATGAATTTGCGTGCACACAATAGCATACACTCACAGGAGTTGTCATGGTGAGTGCAATGAATGCATATGAACAAATATTAGACACCTAAGGCCATTCACTGCTATTACCCATGATGAAGTACCCATTGATGCTAAAATAATGAAATCATTACATTGGCTGAATATTCTTAACCGTTTAATTTCGCAAAACAGAAGACGGCTTTGTGTTTTCATACTAAGTACTCTTTGATTGTATTAATTTGTTTCTTGGACTCTTCTCTTGTCCATGACAGATCTTCATCAATATCAGTGTTGGATCCACAATTAACCATAATATTTAAACTATGTTAATAGAAAAACAAAATCGACTAAATCTGCTATTTTGATAAGGGAATAAGCTACCAATAATACCAATAACATTGCCTTCATATCTGTTTCCTAACACCTCCAAAAAAACCTCTTGGATTTTTAGAAAGATGCGTATTTGAGCTGAATAAATACAGATTTCATAGATAAATGAGATTTAATATATTATTTTAAAATGTAGTAGTTACTTTACATTACCTTACATTGTAATGAACCATGTTCATTACAATTTTCAGCATTTTAGTATTAATTTTTAAGACATTAAAATACTAAACACTGTGGGCTTCTTGTGAAAAGTTAAATTGTTTCATTAGGAAAATAAAGCAAGATGGTTTTTTTTTTTTTTTTTTTTTTGGTAAGAAGAAAGATTCCAAACTGACAACCAGGCAAAACAAACCAGAATGAATGAACATAATATATATTTTCCATCTTACTATATCATAGCAATATTTTCCCAAGAAATCTTCACACAACATTATTTTATTTTGAGTCTTGAGGGCTTACAAAGCTTGTTTATTTATTTTTTCATTTGAAATTCTTCTAAAATATCAGATCACATGAAAGAATATTCCCCACCCCAATTCCAAGGCAACCTGCAGGCTTTCAGTATATCTAGTGCAACTTTACAGAAAAAAGGAGAAAAAAAAAAAAAAAAAAAGAAAAAAAAAGACTAAAGTATATTCTGCTTGAGTAGCTATGCAATAGAAACAGGACAATGTTGCAGACCATTTATATGAGTATACGGTAATTTCTCAGAAATCTATGTTTTTTCAGAGCAGATTTGCAGCATTATCTTTAGAAAATTTCTGCAAGAAATTCTTATATACCTGTGAGAAACAAAGAATTGGAGTTGCTGATATAGCTAAAGAATGTTCTATATATTTAGATTCAGCTTGCTCTTTTAGGCTTCCTTAGCCAGAATGTTCAAGTGACTAAGAAGGAGGTAATGAATGTTTTCCCGCTCGCTGTAAATACTAAAGCTGAGGAACTAGAAAGACTTCAAACAGTGGAAAATCCCTATGATATGTGCAAAATAAGTACAAACCAAAGTGACTAACCTTTGTTTCTTTTTTCCTATTTCAAGCAAAATACCTGGACTTGGAAGAGCCTTTTCTTTTAAAATTATGCTATAATTCACCAAACTCCTTTCACACTGATTCATCAGCATATGGCATCACTGCACTACTTGTCTTTACAGACCATAGTTTAGACAGGAAATGTGTGTTTCCAGGGTGAGGAAAGAGGCAGTAATCATCACAAGAATCTGAATCAGCAGAAGATATGCAAGGTTATCTGGGCTACAGAAGCCCAGAAGGAGTCTTAAGCCAACCCCGCCGTAGATAATCTTTCCTTTCGTACGTCTTGGAACTTCTAATACACAGCAATGACAAGTATGTTCAGGTAGGATTCCAAATACAGAGACAGTATAGCATAACGATTCTTTAAAAAAATCTAATCATATCATTTCATTTAAATTCAAAGTTCTGATGACAAGGTTCCATAATAACAAACAAGTCGTTCTGACAGACAGACCCCAACTTCAGCTAGTGGCTAGCTTTCTGCCTCATATTAAACAGCCCCCTATGTTCTACTTACTGATACATAACTAGCCCTAATTCTGAAGAATTCTCTAGCTGCATGATAAATTATAACACTCTTCAAATGGAAATGCATAAGCAGACAGCACCATAATAGATAAAAATATGACAGGGACACAGTGTAATTTTCTCAAGACATCACACCATCTTAAATCAGATCTTCTATTCTCCTTTCCCAGAAGGCTCTTAAACAATTTGGTAATTATTTTCTTCCCAGAAGCATATGGTAATACTGGCTGCTAATATAGCTATGGTCATATTTGTGGGGAATTAACATACTAATTACAAGAATTTTCTTAGAGAAACAATACATGGTTTTAATTGTTATGGTTGTGTTTCTTCTGCTTTTATTGAAACCATAAACAAACAGTAAATAAATTGCACAGAAAACATGGCATTGAATGCAAAGTGTATTAAAGGTAACCTCGGAAAATTAGAGCTAATCAAGTACAGAAGTGGCGTTCTTAACACACATCATGTTGCAAGGTCTCATACTGATGCCAGAAGGTACATGACCAAGAGCAGATCAAGTTGCTGAATTTTATAATGAGGTGAAAAAAGGGAGAGAGGCACTGAAAACTTGCTGCAAAACATTTTTAACCAGGTAGCGTGCAGCAAGATAGCCACAGAAGACTGGGTGGCAAACAGTCTGCTGGAAGGTAGCTGTGGTCTTTGCAGGAAGACTACCTGCAGGAGCAAATCACAGCAGGGAGCATTTGCAGCCACAGATGTATGGTAGAGCAGAGCAAACTGCAGATCACAAAGTTCAGGAGCCCTGTTGAGCTTTTCATCTAAACATGATAATGTTCCCCTGCAAAAGTATACCTTTCTACAAGTAGGTCTTCTTTGCCAGGGGTACACTGTGGCCAGCAAAAGAGCTCTTTCAACTGAGCTACTGCAAAGCTGCGTCAGTGTAACTGAGCACTGTTGTGTTTTCCTTCCCTTTCCTCCCCGTCTTTGATTATTGCCCAGTAGTGGCCATTTAGATTTTTCCTGGTACTAATGACATTTGAGAAAGCACTGCAGTTAGTAGATGTGTAGAATTTCAGAGGAATTTATCATATTTCATATGATAAATTACTGTAGTATGACACAGAGAGGAGGTCCCCCCTGAGCTGAGGATGCCATGCACAGCACTGCACTTCACTGGCAGTTCACATGCTGGAGGAATGCTTATGCAGGACTGCCTTCTAGGTGTTATACAAAACAAGGACAGGAGGCTACCAGTCAGTCAATTTTAGCATACTGAAAGCATACAGATATAAGATCTCTGCACATCACTCCTTCACAGGAAAAAGAGCATTTTTCCTGTGAAGGAAAAACATTTTGTTCGATGTGAAATTCTAAGATTTTTCTTGGATTATACTATAAAGAAAACTACCTTTAAGGAAAATTATGTCTATTCCCTCTGAGCAAACATGACTCAAGGCAAACTCTGGCCTTGCACAAAAGTCACTGACGTCACTGACATTAAAGCTATGAGTAAAGCATGTAGGATTGGGACTACTGTCAATTGGAGTTAAGTGCCATCCACTAAAGGGATTTATATTTTTGTACCAATTTTTAATGCAAGATGATGAGTACTCTAATTAAAAGATATTTTTTACATTTGATTTTATGTACACTGTCATAAAACTTGGCAGACACAAATGGAAGAAAGCACTGCCAATAATATATTTTACAAAAGATCACTGTTCTTTGCTGTTGCAATAGGGGATTGACTTTTTTTTTTAAGAAAAAAAAAGTTCCTCACCTCCCTCTCACATTTAATTTTTTACCTATTCTAGAATAGGATATATGAATACTGAATTTCATATGAATGGAATGCCCTAATCTTATTTTCCCATATGTTCCTGACTTCCAATTATCTTTGTGTATGTTGTGGCAAAATTAATTGATGCCTATGGATTTTAGCTGATTGAGTTTCATCATAGATAACTTATCTTTATACTAATTACTTATTGCTAGTATATGATAAACCTACAGTACAAGATAAAAAAAAGAAAAATAATGGAGTGCAATACAGGCACACTGGTTATGGATTGGTTATTAGAAACAGCAGTGCATTTGTGGCCTGGTGTTCAACAGCCATTAAGTCCTTTTTGGCTAGGCAATTCCGCACAGTTTGCAGCATTGCTAGGCATCTACACTCAGTTTGTGGGCCAATTACTTTCAGCTCAGATATTACTACAAAACCTGCAATCTCAAACTTCCTATACTTTCTGGCTCAATGCAAAACAATTTGGTGGTGCTTAGCAGTTACCTATAATTAGACCATGAACTTGGTGCTCTCCATCAGGAATTAAGTGCATACATATGATTGAGGAATGAAACTTTTCCTGCATGTAGGAAAGATACATTTTTAATTTCAAATAATCTGTCATAATCAAAGTGGTTATGGAAATAACCTGAAATGCATTTAAACTGCAACAAAACTGCATTTTCTAAAAGAAAAAAAAATCCTATTAAAAAAGAAAATATAGATTAAATGTGAAAATAATATGCATATTCCAACAGGCATAGCTCCTACATAACATTAAGTAGCTCCTACATGAATAACATTGCTTGTGGGGTCAGTTAACAGAGTAAATGAAGTCAGATGATAGCTCAAAATAAGACCTGGGCCTTATGTCATCTTCTAAAAGTCATTAGGTGTAATTTAACAATCAGTAGTAAAAACAGTCTCCATTTAAAACTTCTCTAGAAGAAATAAAACAGTAAAAAACAAACAAAACAAAACAAACAAAAAAAAAAAAAAACAGATGCAACTTTTATAGGTCTGCTATTTGCTGTAGAACTTCTGATTAGAGCTGAGTAAATCCA
Source organism: Anas acuta (assembly GCF_963932015.1). Classification (NCBI taxonomy): domain Eukaryota; kingdom Metazoa; phylum Chordata; class Aves; order Anseriformes; family Anatidae; genus Anas; species Anas acuta. The sequence goes on along the minus strand of NC_088991.1, from coordinate 10,239,231 downwards.
TAGGGTGAAGGAGCCTCCTTTTCTAAATAGCATCAACTATATTTCACATGCCTATGGAGAACCTGGTCAACCTTAAATAAAGCAACAGGCATGTGTCACTTAAGGAGAGAGAGCAGCAGCTGCACACATACAGCTGTTCCTCAGTGCCAAACAGGTGTTTCCACTTTCATTTGCTGCTTGACATTTGCTTCTCTGCTTTCACTCTCTTCCTCACTTTCAGATCACTACCCCTGCAGTACAAGTTTGATAGGCCACAGGGGAACTATCTGACAAAGAACAGGTTTATGTTTGGTGGAGGGGGGAATGCTGGCCAGCATGTATGCTGCAGATTGTAGCAGGAAAGACTGCAGTATCCTAGTTTACACTTACAAGTTGATACTTCAGGTGGAGGTGGTGAGACATTGGAGACCAGCTGTAAATTGAGGGAGTAGCCCCATGAATCTGCAGGAGCAGTGCCTCTGACAGCCACCAACAGCTCTCCTCCCTATCTGGACATCCTGTCCAGAGACTCGTTGCTAAGAGCTTGCCAAGTGATGTGGAAAGTGAAAACAGTCCTATGAACCTGAAACTCAAAATCAAGGAATATACTCCCCTTCTTAGACACATGGGAAATGCCATAATATGTTACCTGAACCCATCACACGCTTGCACATGGAGGAAAAATATCTGGATTTATTTGTAAGTTAAAGAGCCACCTCACTAAGAAGAGAGGATCTTCCTAATTCTGCTACATAAAATGTAGCACAATAACAATGCTAAATCAAACAACTACTAGCTCAGAGAAAAGTGTTGAATGAAGACATGACCTATCAGCAGGCTATATGCTTTTTTATGTCTCCAAAAAATACTCAGACTATAAATAATGTTAACTGTTGAATTCAGTAGGATGGAATGTGTTTTGTTATTAGGAAATACAACCTCTCCTGTACTGCACTTATGCTCTGAATACTTCTTTCCAGGCAGATATGCCCTGCAGTTTCAAAAATCTCACCATCATTTATCTTAGCGTCCTTGCTTTACTTTCTGCCCCACAGCTCTGTGCATGGTAGACAGCCAAATGTGTGTTTCTAACTTGAGATCCCATTATTTTTCCCCTATACAGATTGTGTTTTTGGCAAGACTTCATACTAATCTTATTATTCAGGGTCAAATAGAAAGAAGGCAGCTGATGTGGGGCCTTGTCATTGTGCTTGTTCTTAATCTAATGTGTAAGTATATAACGTTCAAGCCTTGTATGGCCATCTTCTCCTCAGATAGTCTCAAAAGCTCACTGAAGCATTCCTTGCTTTTTCTGGGACCTTGTGTCCTGCCTTTAATTAGTCAATGCTTTTCCAAATGTTACTCTCTTATTTTCACAGTGTTTGTACAAGCCTGAGCAACATTGTGCATGGGTTTTTAGCTAGGTTTCAAAATTAACGAGTACAATTTTTTATACTCAAAAATGTCAATAACAAATAATTACTTTATGCTATGTTCTAAGGTCAACAGTCCAAACATCAACGTGTGACTATTGCTGATTATTTTCTATGTTTCAGGGACTCAGAAACAACGAGGACTATTGCTAAGCAGTTCCAACTCCTCCCCTCTCTTAGAATTCCTTTGATGCAAGGAGGAATCTGCATTTTTTTAGCTAAGACATTTGTAAAATATTACCACATTTTCTACATAGCAAGTGACATACCCCAGCCTGAATAACCTTACTGGGCAAACTGTTAGAGACATTAAAAACAACAACAAAAAACAGTACTATGCCCAGCATCACTGCCAGAGAAAAAGCATGAGTTGAGAGACATTGCAGCTGGAAGATATTCCCAATTCTGAAGTGAAGCGACAACAGCTGCACAAAAATATGCTAGTTCATGGTGTGTTCCCACGTTCTCTCTCATTTTCATAAGCTTTTGTGTTTTAAATGGAATAGAAATTAATTTGATAAGTTTTGGACTTTCCCCTAGTCTTTACACTACCACATGTGCTTTCATTCTAAAATGAGAGAAATATTACCATTAGATGTGCCTGGAGAAAAATAACTCTGGATAAAACAAACAAACAAAAAACAACCCTGTTTTAGACTTTGATCCATTTCCAGATATGGAGCATGACATCCCATTGCATCCTATAAGCTAGGCTTCTCGGTTAGAGCATATTTTTTATGATACACCTAGAGCAATTCCTCATTTCTGTCTAAACCACCAGATAAAGGGCCCTCAATTACAACCCCCATAATGCATAAGCTAAGAAAATGTAGCTTACATTTGTTTTGAATCAATTAAAAAGTGTTTTATGCCATTTTGCTGTAATGAATCATTCCAATTTAGGCTGAATCACTGCAGAACACTTTGCTAACACTGACATTTTCCAGGAAAAAGCTTTTTCTTTTAACTAGACATAGTTACCTAACAAGCACAACGCAGTAACATATTCTTCTGCAGGTAAAGAACAGAGCCATCTGGATTCATGCACATAATAAAATCAATACCAAAGCTTTTGAATAGAAGTAAATTTACACTTTGGCCTTTCTATTCACAGGTTGTGATTTTCTGGCATTTTTAAAAATATGAAATAGAACAAAAAGGAAAATAAAGAGAAGAGAAATATTATTTTGTAGGTGATCACATAAATGTCCTTTTAATCAAATAATTATATGCATATTAGAAATGGGCTTGACATACTGTTCTTTGTTAACACCACAATAAGAATTCAATAGAATTTATTTATATAAGATGTAAACTGGTCTCTCGCTATATATTTATTAAATTCCCTTCTCATAGAGAAAGGCAAAAATACTAAATCAGATCACTACTGAAATGGGTAGACTACAAAAAATGCAAGTTCTTAATTTCTTATGGTATAGCTGTGAAAAATAAAGCCATCCTGCAGAAATTGGGCAAGTAGAACAATTTTAAATTAAACTTTGATTAAAATAAAAAAAAAAAAAGCCAGGTGGATGGCCTTATGCCCTTCACCAGGGACCTAAATAAGGTTTTTAAAAACCAAAATTATAGGAACTTACAGTTTTCTCAGGTTCCAATCAAATTGGAGAAACCTTAACATCTTGGTTTGCTAAGATTCTTATTTAAGTTCCTTAAACACATAGACCATCTCTATTTTACATCTGAACACCTAACTTACCTATTTTTCCTTTTTAATTTTGTAGGTTCTGATACTTCTACACGGCTGCTTAATGGGTTCAACAGCACAAGATACTTTTGCCTGCTAGCTTAAAGGTCATAACCCCTCTAATGTGACTAATAAACAGATGCAATCACCTTCTACAGACATGAAACTTGGAAGTATGCAACATCAGCTTCTGTTATTGCACAATGAGTAAGATGACTCCTTTGACTTCAGTGCATGAACAACTACAACCTATCATGCTAGTAGAATAGGTACAGCAGACAAAGAATTGTCTGCAATATAGCTGTAATAAGTAGTAGTTGAGAAGTAGCACTTCTGAACCCATGGTAAGGAATACTTAAGTAATATCATTACCAGAAAGAAGATTGAATTTCTCAGTCAACTACATACACATCATGATGATCTTCCCATGAAGGAATTTGCATTCTTAACATAAAGATTACTGTTTGGGACAACCATGAAACAAACAAAGCTTACAAGTGCCTATGAGTTTTTCTAGTAACACAGACATCTGCAAAAGTGATGCTGAATGAGTGATGTTTCAAGAGACCTTGAAAGATCCTCTGGCTGAGGCCTTTGTTCCCCAGGCAGAATCAACTGTAAACATAATTTCTAAGAGATACTGATTAAAAGACCACTGGTGGAGATTCCAGACTATTATTCCAGACCTAATCATCAGAAACCTTTCCTTACTAACACAAAATCCCTTGTTGCAGCTGCTCTTCAGCTCCCTTCCTACCTCAGTAGACACAAAGAGCAGTTTTATCATCTAGCTCCTATAGACTATTGCATAAAAATATCATGTCTTCCCTAAGTTCTTTATTATATCAAACCAATGCTTCACCATAGTTCAGACCATGAACTATTTAACTTCTTCTAGATTATGAACCATCTGGATACATCTTTCTTGAAGTGGATAATGTTTGACAGTGCAGAAACATTGCCTTAGCCAAGATGCTCCTGGTATTGGAAAATATGTATTTCCTGCAAATCTCCATATGCATCAAGATATGTATGGTACATTTGGAGATACGTATCTTATGACATTGGTTCACGAGTTTGATTTTTTTTTTTTTTATCTTTTTTTTTTTTTTTCCAACACTATATCTGGACTGAACTTTGATAGTATTCTTTAGAATGCCATTCGGTAGTTAAACACTGTTCACTATTATCAACATGGTTTCCAGGACTTGCCTTGTAAAACTGTTGGGATAGTAATGCATATCATCCTTTTTACACCTTTAAAATTCTGACCTCCATTCATTGACATATTCAAGATATCTAGTTAGTGCAAGAGTACAAGATCAGGTAATAGTATGGGGAAACTGCAATTTTTTATTTAACTTCCAACATCTCATTTTACTTTGAGAAGACAAGTTATGCAGAGGTGCTGAAGAAAACCAAACAAGGATTGCAAATATAGGGTTGAAAGATAACATGAGGAAGGTACTCAAAAAGCTGGAGGAGGAAAATGAAGCAATGAATGAACACAATCCCAAGCAAATGGAACAGTGAAGGTTATAAACCTCTGTATTCCCACCACATAAAATAAACTAGGTCAGAATTTGAATTAAGTTAACTTCAGATAATAAATTAATCTCTATCCAGGTCTGCTGCACACTATAGTTTGCTTGTGCTGTGTTTTTTTTTTTTTTTTCTCCGATTTGCTACAGCTGGAGTTCCAAAGATGGCTCAAAATATATAAGCTTATTTTAAAAATTTCAAGATACTAGAGTTCAAATGCATGAATTTATGGGCTTAAAATCAACATAAATATAGATGAATTGTCTTTTGGGTCACAAACATTGTAAATTTGAAGCTGTTTGGAAGATTCTCTGGAGTTGTCAACAGTCATTTTAAGATTATTTGAATTAACATCAATCATTCAACTGGCATCAGAAGGCAGAAAAATTCAGAGACTATCCACCTTGTTTTAAACAGTATGGTATGGGGCCATCAGTATCCTACACTCTGTTCTGAACAGCTAGCTAACAGAACAGAATCCTTCTTCTTACAACTGTAAACCTCATTCCTATCTCAAAAATCCTTCCTTATCATTTGCGACAATTATCATAGCAACCAGAAGTATTTTTACCTTATAATTCTGGAGGTGCAAACAAGCCCTTCACATTTTGTGCTTATTTTAACAATGTCACCAGTAACCTTCAATAAAGGATTGAACTTATATTGTATGGTACACGTTATTCCTGTTCGTTCAGTCGTAAACCTTTTGGTTCTGGTTTGTCCTTGGAAATCAAACAAAGAACGTAGAATCTCAGAGCCCAAGTGTTTTTGCTGGAACTAGAGTAACTCAATTAAAAAAGTTCTTCTACTAAGATGAATCACCAAAAAGTGAATAATAAGGGTATGATGACTCATTAAAGTGAGTTCTTTGATCTAAGTTAATAACCAGTATATAGTCCAGTATTTACAGAGTGACACTACATTTAATAGAAACTCTGTAGGTTATACTGAGGTAATTTTTACTTTAAAATTATATGTAAATTGCTTGTACAAAGTTCAAAACAGATAAATAAAACTAGAAGATTATTATAAATTCAGTCATTGTGAAAGAAATAGCAAGTATTTCCCACCCCAAAACACAGAATCAAACATTTTAATACTTCGGCCAATGGAAGGTGTGTTAGCTTGACTCTAAAACAAATGGATGGTAACTTTTTTCCCTGGCTTCCTTTAACATCTGTGCCATGGTGCTTCCATACAACTACACAACAGTTCATAAACATTGGTGTACAACTGTTAGTAAGAAATATCATAAGAAATGTCAAGGAGACATTTTCTTTGCAAAGATACAACTGAAAAAATAGGATATTTCTACACAACTGCTGTCATTGGATAACTGCCAATTCTTAGGAGAAGATCCATGGGTTTTGGTACTTTCTGTACTCTTCCATACTGCCTACTACGAGATATACCCACGTTCAAAGCCCTACTAAGTGTAAAAGAGGTTATTGCTAACCATTGCCATCCTAGCTGCTACGATCAAGAACAAAATAACCCTTCTCATTTGCATCCAGAGAGTTTTGGATGAAGCACAAATCTGCATGTGGAAGGAAGCAAGAGGACTTGTCAGTGGCATCTTTCACCACTTTGGGTAGGTACAGGTGCCAGTATGCCCCTAAGCACAGCTAACCCATCAACAGGAGCTGTACAGTGCCAGAATTGCAGAATAATCCTCAGAACATTCAAGAAACAATTTCAGTATATAAAAATCATGGGATCCTGAATGAAATTTCACATTTTTCCACTGACTGTAAAAGTGCTTTGTTGCAAATCTTAGCAATGTGAGTGCATTAATGCTTGATTTGTGTGTCATAGAGTTGGTTAAAGATCCAAGTCTGTGCCCTGCTGTCCATATTTCATTGAATTTAATGAGAATTTTGAGATTACAAGGTATGAAAATGAGGCCTTTAACTGAAGAACTGACAAAGCAAACCGTTAAGGAACAGAATGCTGAGATCTGTACATTGTATTAACAGATATGAAGGTATCAAATAACCATTGTGTACTTCCCATTTCAGTAAAAAAAAAAAAAAAAAACAAAAACAAAAAACAAAAAACCAAATACAAACAAACTTGAATATCATACACAGCGTGATACACATACTCAGAGGTGACAAGGCTGGAGATACATCTCATGAGTATTGACGTCTTCCATGACATCAACTTTATGACACTGGACAAACTGGATGTCTGATAAAATAACTAAATATATAACATCAAAATGCATGTGATCTGGATACTTTAATGCTTTCTCCAGGGTTCTCACATCTAACAGTGGTATGTAAATCTTATTTTGTCAAATTTAAAGTGGATTTTAACTGGATAGATTGTACTAAATGCATTTTAAAATTTTAATTTATCTAATTAAATAATTTTAATTTATCATTAATTTTTAGTTAATTTATTATTGATTTTTGTTATTATTAAGACCAAAGGTGAAAAATAAAGCCCAATGACTAGTAAAAACTGTTCCTGGTTTCATGCTGGTTTGATTTATGCATATGCATGTTAAATGATACAGGGGGACTTAAGCATATAAGTCCTATTACTGTTCCAGGAGTTACATATAACAGTCTTTGCTTCACAACGTGCCCATAGCCGGAGGTATTTTTTTTTTCCCATTACAAAGAATTAGTACCATACCTGTTATCAGATACTGCCTGAGCTAAAGGACAGGATATTATTAAAACATTCTAACATAAAAGATTGTCTGATCATATTCCAAATTTAATCTGTATCCATCTGTATGTTCTTTGCATCTTTCATCTTACAGCCCTCTGTAGATTCTCTGTATGGATGAATGTGCTCTATATGGATTACACTGCTATTTAAGTTCATTCAATCTCCACTGGTTTATATGGATCTTTCTTGAGAGAGCAAAGAATATTATATATGCTCCCAAACTATATAGCACAAGAATGTTTTAGTTTGGATTTTTCATATTATCTAGTAGTAGCAGGTACCACTTGTATTGTCTTTATTAATTATTAATTAAATCTATTTAGCAGTTATTTTCCTGAAACTGCTAATAATGGCTTTAACAGAAAAATAAAATTACATAGATTGAATCAAAAACTGAAGGATTTATTTATTTTTTTAGTTCAACAACAGAATATTTAGGAGCAATCTTTAATGAAAAAAAATAATGATAAAGAACATTTAATAAAATTATAGCTTGCTGAAAAATTATAAGTGGCATTCAAACCCTTTTTGTCTGACCAGGTATAAAAAGAACTCTTAATTATATTATCTGGAATAAAAACTACCCAAGAACTGGATCATCAAGACCACCATAAGACCATGTCCTTTTGCATTATTAATAAGATGATGAAGACTCCTTTGAAATGGAATGAAAAATCATGCAATATCACAAATTTGTTTCAAACTTCTACCTTAAGGCTTTTTTTTTTTTTTTTTAATAATTTATTTCTTTTTGTAGTGTTAAGTAAGATTTATTCTCCTTCCTGCATAGAAATAGAAAAGATTAAATGCATAGAATGCATGTCCCCAAACCTACAAAATAGTTACAGGTTACAGTAACATTTACTGCCCTCTCCTGAAAGATGCTCTATTTGTGTAAATGCCACATCTTGAAAAGCTAACTTCCAGTGCTAGACACTCAAGTGTCCTCCTACAGCGAGCAATATCCTATCCCACCAAGGTGAAATACTCACATTTTTCTCTACTGAATCTGTCTGCTCTCTAGTTATTATCCTTCCAACAAGAATAATTCTTTGTTCCTAAGAACTCTGTGGCAGCCCATGTTGCATGCTTTTTCTGTACATAAATGTACAATTACCTATTTACACATTCTGAATTTAGAGCTGTAGATTATTTGTTAGATGTGATTCTTTCAGTTCATGAGGATAAACACAAAGGACAGTACCTGACAGAAATGTAATACTCAGTAACCCATACGCCTTTCCGATTCAGCAGATAGTAATTCTCTTTACCCTTCAGCTTGCTTTCCTCAGGGCAATACAACAGATTCTTCATTTACCACACATTTTTTCCCTAGTTATTTATTTCAAATATAGAATTTCTATATATATAATTTCCTCTTCCTTTCCTCTATACAAATTTTCCTACTACCTACTAAGGAACATTTAAGCATTTCATTTTAAATGATTTCTATTAGATAATTTAGCTGAAAACCTCAAATACTGAGGGGAAAGAGAAGGGAACATAATTCATGTATTGAATTTCTTCTCAGGTTTTCTTGGGAATTCCCATATTTGGTTTCTTCACAGAATTCACAAGTGTTTTTTTTTGTTTTGTTTTGTTTTGTTTTCCCACAGATGAAGCTAAACTAATTGACCTCTAAATTTCTGTTCAGTTTATTGCTTCCCTTTCTTACATATTAGAATCTCTGTGGCCTCTATCAAATCATCAGGCCATTATTTTTCTGTATTAACAGATTTCAAAACTGCTCTTTGCCATTTTTGTTCCACCTGTTTCTACCCTCAGTTCTTTTAGAACTGAACAGCACACTTCCTTTGTTTCCACTGCTTAATTATTTTCCTAGCATTTTTTTTTTTTTGAGCTTTATACCAATTTAAGAAACATTTCAAATATTATCTTTATGATCCTTAATTTCTACCTCTCTGTCAGTACATATCTCACTTTTGATTTAATCCTATTAATACCAACAGAAAATTCACATACTACATGTCATTTCAGATTATTAGAATTAAATGCCTACAATGTGTATTAAGTGTAATCCAAGTGGATACTATGTAGAGAAAGAAACATTAATTTTACACACAAATAAACAGACAAACAGAAGAATGGCTTTAGATCAGGCTATAAACTAGGGGGTAGAACTTCTAACAGTTCAGAGACATATATTAAGGATGAATGTATGACCTTTCATGCACAGATTCTTTCACACCATTCTAAAAGAATTATTTTCTTTTTTATAATAAGAGCTTGCCTATTACTTTCATGGTTATTTTTCCCTCTTGTTTGAGGAGACTTTCAGTAAATTCTGATACTGGGGAGTGTGAAGAGGAACAAACCAATTGCCACTGAATAAAGCTTTTTATCCAATTAACCACTGCCTGTATTTTGAAGCTGCCCAGAGTCATTTCCTTCCACAATGTCAGCAGTGTTATTCTCAGCACACAATGCTCATCAATGTTGTATACACCATAGGATGCAATAAATGACCCCAGAGTTGCTCTAACACTAAAATGCAGCTGAGTGATTTGATAAAATCAATAGTAATTTACTGCAAATGTGTGTCAGTGCTATGAACATTATTCTTTTTGCATAAGAGAGAAAAGCGAGAAGAAATCCTAAGGAATAAATAAATAAATAAATAAATAAATAAATAAATAAATAAATAAATAAGCATTTGATTGCTTCACAAGATTTTACAAGAGCTCCTGGGATTTTTCTGGCAATGCTCATGAGTTTGTCACTATTAATGTATTATCAAGAGAAGCTTTCTAGTATGTCAGAGGGGGCAATCCACAAGGACCCACTGATTCTAGTCTGTCACATGGATTCCCCAAGTATAGCTGGAATCATTTAGCTCTTGACCTTCTCAGTTCCAGCTGCATGTCTTAATTACCAGTATGTGCATATGGTTTTATTATTCCAGACTCAAGCCCATCGTAAAGAAGCAAGGTGTCAAATAAGAAGTTTGAACACTCTAACTGCATAGATGCATTACCTACATCTGTTGGCTCAATGCTTGCAGTATAGCTTAAGTGGCATTGAGAAAATTCATATGAATCCTAAACAGGGTGATGATGAGACCAAAATCCCTCCAAAATGGTGAGGAAAAGGCATATAAGCCAGCATACCTAGTATTCTCAGAGAGATGCTGATTTCTTTGCCTTTCTTACATGGTCCTTAAGTGTTATTCTGCAACATTGCTTAATACTTTCTTGTAGGGAATATTAAGGGGTGTAGAAACCCTTGAAAAGTAGATATGAATCTCAGACAGACTTTTTGTTGCCTACACTACTGCTAGCTACCTCCATTTCTAAATGAGGCTCTCTCTCATTAACAGCATGCTATTCCAGTATCTCCCCAAGGTTTGCTTAGCATCCTGAGATCAGCAACATGGCAGCTAAAGAAGAACTCATTCCCCTCTCTACAAAACCACACTTCTTAGTAGGTGGTCATTTTATCGTAAGGAGGACAAAAAAATAAAGCTACATAGTTATTTTTTTTTCCTTCCAGTATATCCAAGATACATGAGCAGCTAAGAAAAAAAGTAATTCTCAAATTTATATTTAGATAACAAGTAACAAGGCTTAAATTTCGATGTTTTCTTACATACTTAGGTAAACTTGTTTCTAATGTTGCAAATCAATTAATTTTATTTTTTAATAAATAAATAATTGTTTTCCACAGGCATAATAAATAGTATGAGTCACCTTGGATAATACAGAGCGTAAATTCCACTGATTTTTCAGAAGAAAAAAGTTCAAATAGACTATTATTTTTAAGTCAGAGAAACGTGAAGGAATAGAGTTTTTCTTCCACTAAATTCTTCCACTAAATTTTGTGTCAGATGAAGGTTGGTGTCATTCAGTAACAAGAAACACCAAGAGTTTTTTTTTTATGACTGAAGGGCCAGAGCACACTGAAATCCTACAGCAGTAGCTATCCACTTCATCAGAATTGTTTTGCTGGAAGGAGGCAGCAATGTTTAAAAGTAAAAGTCTTGTGATGAAATTCAACCTCCCTAAAAAACTTTTCAGAACACATACATCCTCCATGTTAGGTATGGCTGATAGCTGTCAAACAGCAAGATGAAATCACTTTTAGTCCTATCTCCAAAAAGACCATCTTTTCAGTTCCATGTATTGCAGCTGTAGTGATTAGGGAAAAAAAAGCTGTAGATCCAGCTGCACCAGCTGTATAAATGTTACTTGGTATTTTGGGGAAATAGATTCACTCCTTCAGCTCTTCCGCTTATACATCTCAAGTCATCGGTATTTATGGCTAAAGTGACTTTCATTCTAGATCTGTGAACTCTTAATCTTGTATCACATGCTATAGAAACACTGAAAATTTTATTATTTACACACCTCTCTTAAAAAAAAATAAAATAAATTAAAACAAAAGCAGTAAAAACTAACAAACAAAAATTTTGTCGGAGACCAAAGCACATTCCCAAACCAGAATGCATTGTTATGAACAATTCATCCCAACCCTTCAGTGACCTTATTTTGGCACTGTCTGGTCAAGTAGCTCAGATAACATTGACTGACATATTTAAAGAGGTAGATCTAAACCCATGAATGCCTTCATCAGTAAAACTCCCTGAGCTTTTTGTGTACACAAGAACCAGCAGCCACAATTTTTTCCTCAAAAAAGTAAATCAATAGCAAAGTTACGTATTTCAGCTTTTTCCTAAATAATAATATTCTTTTCGGAGGGAGGCATAAGGTACTGTAAGGTATGGAAGAATGTGATTGGGATTCAAAAGTTCTAATTTACTGCCACTATGTGCACGATGTATTTACAGCAGCTGTCTGAAATCTGTGATTACTCTGTGCTCTGTGTATGTATTCAGGAGCTTTTAATAATGGTTTTCCATTATATTTTAGATAAGAAGGGATTTGTCTCTCTGTAGTAACCACAGTTCTGCTTACTTAGGATTCCCCACCCTTTCTGCAGTTGCAAACAGTGTATGATCTAATTTTTTCAGGATCCATTAACATTCACGTAAGTGTTTCTTAAAATCCAGAAAGTTAAACTCACAAGAGTCTTATTCTAACTTTCTTTCTCTAGGAGAAATAATCTATCATCTCTATGTTTTTAAAAGTTTCTCTTTAATTAAAGAGACTACTGACAGGAAACTGAGAATTGAGACATGAGTTTATTTTCAAGGTTAGAAGTTATTCTTATGCCCTCTGATAATGTGCAGTGCTTAAGAAGTGCTATGGTTACAATGGAAGATGACTGTCACAAAGATTTCATCACAGGAGAAGCCAATACATACCAAACACGTTCACTTGGTTTAGATGTAAGCAATCTCTAATTGCCTAGATTTCCTCTAATTAAAACAAAGCTGGCTGATAAACGTGCTTTTTAATCAATAAATATTTTGTATATTTTATTTAGTTTTGTTCTGCATACTGTTGGTAGTAAAGAACAAAGTTGTTTCTGTATGATTTCATTCCAGTTTAACTTTGCATGGAACTTCAAGGTGGCATATCCAATTTTCATAACTGCTCCATTTTGATTTCATTTCATAAGATCGTATTTCAACCAAAGAGATACTGACACAAAAGGTTTTGATTTTTTTTTTTTTTTTTTTTTGCCAATACCATTTTTTCCAAAAGAGCTTTTTAACTATGGGTTAGTGTGTGACATAGACTCAACTTAATTTCGCTTGATCCTATAACTTTCATAAATTTGCAAAGGTTATATCTGTCATATCTGTTTTGAAAGTGAGCACTGATAACTAGAAAAACTGCTGTTATTCACAAGCATTTCTAAATCATCTAGATTTATCTAAGCAATAAGTCACTGCAGATTCGACCACTGATCTAAAAGGCCTCACCTTCTCATCAGCATCTTGCTTCCTTCAGCTGAGACAGGAGAATGGCTCAGACTGATATTCCTCAGCTACAGCAGTGTAAAATCAACAGGGTTAATTTAAGCAGCTTTCTTTGAAAGTTGAAGGTAAGCTTTTACTTGTTTTACAGTGTAACAAGGAGTGCTCTTGTGGTCTACTGTGCAGAATTCAATGGAAGGCAGTAACAAATCACTGAGAGGACACTTCCCCTTAAACCAGCACAGCCATTTCTTCAACTATTGGCAGAATAGAACCTCCACTGAATTTTACCTGTCTGCTGAGTAGTCACCCATTTGCTCCTCTTCGCTTATCTCTTGGTAAGAGAATTTGCTTATCTTTCCAGCTGAACAAACAAGGCAAGGACTGAATCTCTAGCGTTTTACTTCTGAAATGATAGGTTTATCCTACTTTCCTTTAAAAAAGCCCAAGCTACTAGTGCATCACCAAAAGAGAAAAAGGTGAAATGAATGTAAGTTTAAGAAAACAGTATTTTTACCAAGAAACTGATACTTTTGTTTTGAATGGGAGCTTATTAGCAATACCATCTGGTACAAAATTGAAATATACACTACTTAAGATTTTGTTGAGAAAAAAAAAATCTCAACCTCACCAACACATTTCCCAGTGATCAGCTGAGCAGGTATTCAAACCATCTAACTTACAGAATAAAAATGTCTTCTCACTGTTCTACCCTAGCAGGATAATAGCAATACCCTTTAAACTCTACAGAAAGAGCAGAGCTAAAAAAAGGTTTAATAAAGAAATGCAATATAGTAAGTACTGTAAGCATATACCTCCCTGTCTGCCATGAGTAAATGATGTCTAATTATGCCTTTTCATCAGGCTGTTTTCCACAGAACTACTGTTGCATTTATCATTTTTGAGCTGCCAGAAGCAAGGAATCAAGCTGTGAACTGCTTGTCTTCTGCCTGGGCTGCCAGAAAGGGATACTAGGTGCCTCTTGGCAGTTGCCTCCATCCCTGTTGCTATGGGATAAGAAACAACATCAGTACTGCTTCCCAGCTACACAATAAACCTCTCCCACTGCTTATTCCCTTCCTCCTGTAATATCATTGCTAATGCCAAAGCTGACCCCTGAGGCTTTGTCTAGAATGCTAAATTAAATGTGCTTGATGTTGGGTTATCCAAATAAAAGCTCATCAAATTAAACACAAAGACCCTGCAAGGATCATAGAAGTGCAAACAGGTGCAGGAATCCAAGTAACCGAATTAGTGAGGAATAGAGTAAGCCTATACCACAAGGGCTACTCTTACGACTGTCAGAGGAGAATGGCTGTCCCCAGTGAGAAAACTACCAAAGTGACTCAGCTTGAAACTCAGGCAAATGAAAAGGGATTACTCCCTAACAGGATATAGGACTCATGAGACATAGGGACAAATAAAATTATTGATGGAGGAGAGAAAATGTGGGGATCATACAAAACTTCTTATGAGATGTTTAGGGGAAGGGACAAAGAAGAGGAAAGGAAGGGAACAAAATTGAGTTAATTTATAATCATAAATTAAATATCCCTAACTAAAATACAAAGCAAGAGTTAAAATACACACAAAGCAAGAGTTAGAAATGAAGCTATATGTTCCATCAGTGTATTCATATTTCACAAAAGATGAATTCTCCATTGGCAGGACAGAAAACGTATACTGAAGCTCTACAGCAGCTTTACTAGCTAGAACTTCCTGAGGTTGGAATAGCCAGAGCCCAATCACCAGAGCTAATTATACTTACTGGCATATTTTGGAGGTTACTTGCTTCATAGAAAAGGGAGAAATTCAAGAAGAGAAGGCTAAGAAAAATATTGCATTGCAGAAAACTGAGATGGGAATTCAGGTGGGACATCAATCAAATGGAATGACCTCAGGATGCTTTCGCGCTTAGCTCCAAGGATTTAAGAATGAGTGGGAGGAAAGAATTTGAATATTACTTGTTTTTCTAGAAAGAGTGAAATCTGAGAAACACCTACATGAAGACCAAGAGAATTTCTAAGTGGATTTAGATATTATTAGTTCTGCAGAGGTCAGGGAGTCACTTGTTTTTGAATGAAGATTGGATTTGAAGAGAAATCTGCAGTGGCAGCTAATCTAGCAATTACCTTCCTGATTACTTGTGAGACTATCTAAATGATGCGCTTATCTCCCATGATTGCACAAAAGGGTAGAACAAGCTTGTTTCAAGGTGAGAAAATTTGATCCTTTCCTGATAAAAGAGGTAAAGGAGAAAGAGAGAGAGCTCACAGAGTATGAAATTGGTTAGGGAAATGTGCCTTAAGCACATGAAGATAGCCACAAGGGAACTAGAACGAACTCCTCTGAATAAATCACCGATGGTAATAGGTCTGCTTCCTTTTAGCAAAATTACTTTTAGGATGTGTAGTAAAATGAAAAGGTAGAATGATTTTGGGGTGTAACTTACCCTAACTCTCATTTAGATGAAGTCAGTATCTTGAATATCACCTTATGCAAGTATTGCTAGAAGTTTTTTATCACTTCCTTACTTTATGGAAAAAAGCAGAATGGTGATCTCTGTACACAGAGCTACTGTCAGAAAGGGTAGCTAGAAGGCTGCATTAATAGAAATCACTGTTCCTTGATGACCATCTATTCTTCCCTCCCCTCAGGATTTTGGAAAAGGTACTTTAGATTCATAGACGTGGCAGCAAAAAGGAGCAATTACCATCATCTAGTCCAACTTCATGCCTCCCACAGGCCAAAGAACATCACCCAGGAGCTCTTACTTTATGCTCATAATTGTCGAAGTATAATGTATTTTAGAACACTATCTACTTCTGATTTAAAGACTTCAAATTATAGTGAGCCATCCAAAGAAACTAAATTAAAAGTTGGACTTTATAATAGCCATTAATATATATTTTTTTATCCAGTCCTTTTATGTGGAAGAGTCCTATTAGCTTGAGGTATAAGTTTAGCAAGTTGTATTACTGAGAGAGGATTTATTTTTAAAGTTACTCAAATCATTTGACAACTTCATAAGCAGTCAGTGTAAAGAATGCCCTGCAGTATTACATGAACACATCTATTTAAATTAGAAAAGAATTTTTTACTTAACTGTGAAAGGTATTTTTCAGAAAATTGAAGCATTCTAAACATCTTAACTACAGAGACAAACTATAATGATATTGCTCTATTCTTGTTAGAATATATAACGTTCCCTGGAAAAAAAATCAGATAGCTACTTAGAGCTCTGCCTCTAATGTCCTCTGAGTAAATCACAAATATATACATCAGTTTTGCTGTCTATTGAAGAGGTATCACAAGATTAACCATGCAGAGATAAGAATATGCATCTTTTCCAGTGATTGCTAAATAATCAGCTATTTTAGAAAGATAATGACAATGTAATAGGACTGTGTACCATTTTCAGTATGGAAGCTTCATATGCACTTGACTTCACTAATATATTCTCTATTAAAAGGCTGGATTACCTAAATAAATCTAAATGTTCTTTATAAAGTTGAACTGCCATTAGATAATAGCCTATAATACTGTTTAATGAAATCACAATTGTTTCATTTTATATTAAAAATAACATTTTTTGTCTAAAGTTTGAAAAATCCATTCATGACTTCCTATTCTTACAGAGACCTTGTAAAACATTAATCTTCTATCACAAAGTTTTGTTCATGAAGGAAAACAATAACAAATTCAATTTCAAAAAGCTTTGATAAATCGTCTTTTTTAAAAAGCAACTTGAATTTCACAATAACAAGGAAAAAGAAAGCTATATTAATTCTAATGAAATACTAATTCAAATGACCAGAGTGTAATTTTCTTGTTTCAACTATTAAGAACAAGCTGCACATATATATGAGATAATATATATTTCTTATTTTATTTCTTATATCATATAAGAAATAGATATAATATAATTGCTTTTTTATTTAAACCAAACCTGTTTTTACTTGTTTTCAATTTCAAACAATACACACCACTATAGGCATTTGCATTTAATGTATTTTTTTTCTCTTGCACATATTTCCCAGCCACTACCATTTCAGGGGGCAACATTTTTTGGCAAAAGATCAGGAATACCTCTCCTACTTGTTGTGGGTGGCCCTGGTACATAATGTTACCTCCTATGTTCTCATGAGAGCTCAGATAATAAAAAGTGCTCCAGACTGCTAGACATTAACCATGTGGTTCACCTTCTGTGGGTCACGCACTGTAACCTTGGATGTAAAAGATGTACTTCAAATGTTAAACCATTGATTCTCTCCCCTCCTCCTGCGATACACTCACAACTCACTGATATTCATAAATAAAAAAGGATCTTCAGATCCTTTACAGTAAAAACAATTACCTTACAGACGAAAGCATAAAGACAAAACATTAAAAAAATGGTAATTTATATATTTATGGTATTCTTTATTTTGCCAGGTTATCAGGAAAAAGGGCGACTTGCATTTATAGCTATGCTTATGTCCTTTCTTGCTGGGCTAAACAATTAGAGTGCGTTACAACAGACGCAACCATTCCTTGGATAAGATGAATTTAGATTAAAAAAAAATAAATACATTCAGACACAGTCACCAGATAGAGACACAATAACTTTGATTGTTTTGCATCTTTTAAACTAAGGAATCATTTTATACACAAATGTTACGTATGAACTTAAACAATTCTGTACCCATCTGATTGTGCCAATTTATGGTACAGTCCTGTTTATACCAAACTTTTTTTTTTTTTTTTTCCCAGAGGGAACAGTACTTGGCCTGTATAAGCTATGCAGTTTTCACAGTCTTTTTTTGATTGAAGCAATATAACAGTACACACAACCACACAAGAACGGCATGCTTATCAAAAACATTCATGACTGTACTAATGGGAAAGCTTAGGCATCAATGCGACTCAGTGACTTAAATATACTCATTTTCATTTTCAGTTTTCTCTAAACTAAGTTAGACTTCATCCACTGCTGAAATAACAGCTTGAAGTATTTATTGATTGAAGGTAATATACCTTTCTGCAGCATAAAGGTCCAATAAAAATATGTAAAGCAATAAAATTATTAATTACATGCCCACTAAAAAACATTGTTTTTAGGCTTGTGGAAATCTGACAGAACAAAGCAAATTATCTCTTTAAGGAAGGGTCCATATTAAATCTTACTAGAACTGTAAAAATAAGTTTTACACTGACAAAAAACAGTTTTGGGTCACAGATGAAGAGAGCAAAAGAGTATCTTATGAACTGTACTAAAACACTGACAAAAAATGCAGTATGGGCCAAATTCTGCTCTCATGCATGGCTGCCTGATTTCTACTGAAGTTAATTTTATGTGCTGAAAGAAAGTTAACTTACTGGTACTGAGGAATCTAGTTTTCCCTCTCACTTGTGTTCGGATCCCAGCATCAGCAGAAAGAACAAGACGATTTTTTGTCCATTCAGAGTGTATTCCAATTTATGGGCTCCCACTGATGAGGCTATTATTTGTCCTTCAGACGTTCTCCTTCTTTGTATACTATTAACCCTGTATGGATTACAAGTATATTTATTTGTATACAGTATTCACTTCGCAGAAAACACATGAGAAATACAGTGCAAAATAATGCAAAATAATATAATGCAAAATTTGTTTTGCTTCCTTTCCAAATTTCACTTCAAAGAAACTATGGGGACAAACATAATTTTAGACTTTGACTTAGATGGTCTCATTTCATGTAACAGATTGAAAGGTCTAATTGCTGAGTCAGCATTTGTTCCTTGCAATCGGGTCCTATTCCAACCAGTAAAGTAACGGTGTAAATCTCAAAAGCCAATTTGAGAATGCCGATCCCACCTTATCCATTCTTCAATTTTAATGTATTTTCTTCCATATACAAAGAAATAGACAAGGCATAATTTGAGCGAAATTCTTATTTCAAGAAGCTTGTGTACCATCTCAGTTCTGTTCTGTTCAACAGTGGTAATCCTAATTTACCCCATTGTGAAAGCTAGAATCAGGCCCTTTGTTTAAAAGCTTTGCCTTGTAATTAGGTAGTCACACACATGTAGCTAAAAACAAGATCATAATACTTTATACTGAAACATATAATTGAAACTGGGACCGGGTCATGTATTCAAAAGCCACCTTTTGTCTTTTATACAAGTATTTTTAGACTTTGTTAGTATGCAAATACACA
This sequence comes from Anas acuta, assembly GCF_963932015.1. NCBI lineage: Eukaryota > Metazoa > Chordata > Aves > Anseriformes > Anatidae > Anas > Anas acuta. The sequence continues at coordinate 10,219,872 of NC_088991.1, read as the reverse complement.
GATGTGCCTACATCATTGCACTGTGCTGAATGAGTTATGTCAGATTTAACAAGCACTGCATCTTTGTTAATTACAATACTTAGAAGAAAATTGTAAAGTATGTTGCCACACAGTTAATATGTGGCTTTAAAGCTCATATTTGTACTGATGGGAGGAACTGGCTAGATTATCAAGACCTATATTTTACTGTGAAGCAACAAGACTGTTGCAGACCCTGAACTGACTTGACAGGTTGCTGGCAAGCATGTAAGAGTGACAGAAGAACAACCACACCACTACACCACTAGTTAACCAACTTACTCCAGACACCTTGTCTCCATCCTCTCACCCAAGGGTACAAAACCAAGGTACCAGAAAGATTAAGTTGGGAAGAGTTCACTCTTACCTTGGCACTAGAATCATTTGCTTAGTAATACAGGCATTGGAATTTCTACTCAACATTATCTGCCTATAGAAATGCTTCCAGAAAATCATTGTGAACTGACACAACATGAAGGATGCAGGAAATAACATAATTCAATGAAAGGCTTACCTAAGAGAGTTTACTTTACTTTCAGCTTTTGTACTTGTTTCATTTACAATATCAATATATTCTTTAAATTCGCCCCTCTTTCTTAAGAAACAGATTACTGCAGTCAAAATTTCATTACTATAAATTCAAATTAGTCCTGATTGCTTCTTATAGACTTCAGGTTAATTTCTGATATTTTCTAAGCATCGAATTCTATAAATTTCAGTGGAAATTATGCGTGAGAAGTGAAAATTAGATCAGAATGTGTCCTCGGTCTATTTAAGGGAGTTGCTTCTTAAGAGCAGTTCTTTTAAGAGAAATCCTCAAAAAAATTATCTACTTTCAGTTTTACTCTTTTGTTTCCCAAATCTCCTAACATATTTCTCTTACTTCCCCCAGAACCAATTTAGAGTTGTATTCTCCCTTTTATTCCATATTTTCTGCATGATTTTGACTGCATTGCCATACGAGACCTTTTACTGCTTGTAGTTCTTTCCTTCTCAGACTGTTGTGCCATCTGAAGTAGCCTCTTTCCACCTCATTGACTTCCTAACCCATTTCTAAACATATCCTTGCCTTCTCCCTTGCCTACAGCTCTTAATTTCTCATTCTCCCTCTAATATTCATTTTTTAACTTGGTCATTTTATTATTTACAACCACTCTGCAGAGCACTTCAGGATGCAGCTATACAAAAATAAATAATATAATAAATATAGGCATGAGTTTCACTGCTTGGAGGTGAAACATTTTGAAGTCATCTGGAGTTTTCCCTGAATGATGGTTTCAGGTCCAAATGCAAAAATACTCCTGCTTTTACTCAGTCTCCATGGGACACGATTGTTTTCTGTTATACTTAAGGTTCCGTCTTTGTGAGCACTTTGCCACTTGTAGAATCAGTTGCTGGACATGAATGCATACAGAGTACTAGCTAATTATAGTAAATTACTTTTCTTATTGACTATTATATCATGCTGAGGTTTCTTTAACATTAATTTTTAAGTCCAGCTCTTCCATTTTTAATTAAAATTAGATATTTGGACGTAATATTGTTTCTGGAAAAAGTGCCTCTGTATTATAGTTTGATGACTGTAGGCTGGGAAAGACTGAAATGTGGTCCAATGAGCTCTTCCTCTGGGATGTGAACACCAGCAAAAAAATCCCAGAGCATTTACTAGATCTGGTCATAAAAAATATAATTTCCTCTCTGTTCAGGATCACATGCAAGTGTGGAAGTTTTCATAATGTACTGGTAGACAGAATTATTCTGGAGTAACAGGAATCAGAGGGAAAAGATTATGAAACTGTATGCACCCTAGACTCTTTCATAACATAATTCCTTTAAGTAAAAGACATTAAGAGCTTATGTAGGCGTATTGGGTTTGAAAAGATCTCTTTATGTCACAGGAAAGATTGCCAACTGTTCTGTTATGCTGGGAAAAGAGAGACACTGTGGCACCTCTTCAAAATGAAACGTGTTTAGTTGATCTGGGCCACTGAGTGTGTTCTGATCTTCCCAGGGTGTGAGACTTAGGTTGAAACAGGCACGCAGCAGAAGAGCTGCTCGTTTATGGAAGCTGCTATCTGCTTAGTAATCAGCTACCAATATTAAATATTTTTGGTTTAGACTACCTACATTCAATTCATACAGCAATCTGGTTAACTAGCAAATGTCCTTCTACATTGCTTACACACCTACAGCAAAAGAGAGAGAAACGGTGGCAGGACAACTATTGAAGAACTTTTTTCAGAGACCCAGAAGTTAAAAAATTCACTGTTGTTATGAACTCCTATTCTTAGAGGAGAAGGCCAAATCTTTCACTTAGGGATTGAACAAGGCCTTATATAAAACCAGTGAAAAGCAAATAGCTAACCCCTGCTTTACTATTTTAGGGGATTTGAACAGCAGCCTGTAAATGATACTAAATGATATCTTAAGGGGGTAGAACAGTTATGAAATACATACCACGGAAGGAAGGTTTATTCTGTTTAGATTAAAAACTTTAAAGTTTCTTTTTGCTAAATCAAATGGTACTATTAATAACACAACCAAGGGAAATTACATAAGAGCCCTTCTAAAAAATTACTTGTCATGGGAACTTACATTAAACAGAGCCTCACTTTGTTTTCAGTGAAGGAGGTTGTTTTGTCAGCTAGGAAGCACTTGCTTATAGTAGCAATAAACCCTGCCATCCCAGGCTGCCTACCAAAAGACAGTCAAAAATCAACTCCACAAAGGACAATAAGGAGCTAATTTACACTATTTTCCAGAGCTAAGAGGAGCAAGGAAGCAGATATGGCTGAGTCATAATTTATTTTCTGTACTGCTGTGGAGATAGTTCAGCTATTAGCATATTGTAATGCTATGCTATAATGTCTGTCTTCATTCAGCAAACATCCTGCCTGCTCCCCATGAGGTACTGCCTGGCAGTAGAGTTTAAATAAAAAGCAATATTGTCAAAACATTATAATAAGCAAGCATTGTAGGTTAATCAGCATAATTTGAAAGTTTCCTTTAGTGCTTTTTAAGAGTTGGTCATTTAGATTAGAACTGTAAGTTGAAGTTTTATTTAACAAAAGGCATACAAACTATGACTGGATTGGGTGCACTGCAGAATTCGCATAAACACATCAAGGCACCATGATGCTCTCTTTCTGCTCTTACCATACACACAAAATGTGGTAATTTATAAGAAAAGCCTTATTATCATTTGAAACCCCAAGACAAAGATTAGCTAACAAGAAATTAAGCAATTTTGTTCTCTGAAGCCTGTAATTTGGGGGTGACCAAAAGCTTCTTTTTAGAAAGACTAGAAGGGTAACATGAAAAAAATGTCCCAAAGCATCTCCTACATCTTTTTCTCCTTTCAAGCTTTGTCTGCCAATGATAGTCTTTGCTTTCATGGAAATTACGGTCATATTAATCAAGTCAAACTTCAAAGTACCACAAGCATTTTAGTGACTGGGATTCATACATTAATTTTAATAGAGGGATTGGGCATTTCTCCTAATATAATAAAATATGAAAGAAGCTGCAGGAAGAGCTGCCTTACATTCTTGCTTTTTCCTTCTAGTCATCTTCCTCACTTCTTTTCTCCTTACAGTCACATCAAAGGTCACATTAGTCAAACGCACATGAGCTAAGGTGGAGTAAAACAAGAGTCAGTCCAACTACATCATGAATTTTTTTCAAGAAGAAAGACCATCTTTTGTTGGCATGCTACAGCTACTCTAGATTTTTTTTTTCTAGCCTTTGTTTTCTAGTTCTTGTTCATCTGAACAAGAATGCAGTAAGGAGTCTATTAAAGGGAACACTACGTTACATGAGGAGGATAAGGTTCGAAAACACACATTGAAATGAGCTTTGGCTTATTATCTTTTAGTTGCAACAGTTAACTGAATATATTAGAAAGATATAAGGGAAAGCATGCTTATCTTGTTAGGAAATTTTACTCAGCCTGTTCCTAAGGAATGAATGTGGTCTTTTTCTTGTTGTTGTGCTGACTCGTATGACATGGGAGAACAGGTAAGTTTTTATTTAATCCTAGGACTTCCTTATCTGTAGACAAACAAATTTAAATGTCAATTTTCATATTCACTGCTGATATCCTGGTTTCTCAAGAGGTAAATCGTGCTTGTGAAATGTCCATAATACATTTATATATTTTTTATATTTCTATACACATATTTATATTTTTTTCTCATATTTTTCATATCTCACTGCAGTGTTTTGCAGCAGTCTTTCAGGTGTCACTATTAAAAACTGAATCACTGTTTCTAATTCTTTAGGATTAAGAAAATAGAAGACGATGTGAATATTTTCTCTGATAGTGACGCATGTGCCAATTACTTTACCCATCTATGCCAGTCCAGTAAGCTCTTAAAACAGCAGGTAAGGGGGATTTTAAATGGCTTCCACCCAAATAATCCAATCTCATTAGATTTAGAATTTAGTTTGTACTACAAAACACCATTTTGAATCTGTGCTGCAGTTTTATGATGAGTATTAACCACTTCAAATGCAGAAGTAATAAAGCAACTTCCTGTTCTTGATATTTTGTATTCTGTAATACATTCCTGGAATACGTGGATGTCATACTTGTGAGAAAGAGGATTTCTACAGACTGCAATAAAATTTGCAGGCTCTTTTCAAGAGCATACAATAGCTAAAGCTGATGACAAATGATTGACCATGAGGCTGAAGAGGCATCAAACAACTGAACTGATGGAAAGGTTAGTTTCTGAGTACTTTTCTTTAATACTCGAAAAATAGTATTTCTCAGAAAATGATATTACCTTAAATATGAATATTAGTAACTCAATTCAGAATACTAAGACAATCTGTAATTATTTGTCTGAAATACATGAGTTTTTCTGCCATTGACACAGCACTAGTGATATAATTTAGTTAAAGAGCCCCTCTTGTGTTTTCAGAAACCTTGTAGAGAGACTGCAACAACTGTCAAATGACAATTGTCTGCAACAATTATACACATAGATCAATGCCAGTAATGTTTAGGATCCATGCTGGGATCACTACTCCATATATGACCAAATGTATCTGGCATAAAACCGTTTGCAGGTGCTACACAACAATCTCTCTTGGCCAGCTATCCTGCTTCTGCTAGGCACATGGAACAGTGTCCTGCTGCTCTCAAGTGTTCCTTATTCAGATGACCTCTCTGTGAGCCTTTTCCCTGCAGTCAGAATCCTGGTGCACAGATGTGAGGGATAATTCATCATGGAACTCAAGGACTCCCTTTGAACAAGGCGGGTATTTTGATTTACAGTTTCTCTGTGATTGCTTTCTTATTTCAGTGCCAACTCAAAAACAAACAAACAACAACAACAACAAAAACATTTAAGCAGGTCTTAAGCAATAAATACTCAAGCTCCTTGTTAAAAAGCCCCAAACATTAAGGAAAACGTGCCAAATGTTGAACACATACGTATCTCCCAGAACTGGGTGACCCAGACACATCCTCTAGTGCCTAGCTGAATTAACAGCATAAAGTTCTGTTCTAAATAAAGGCACTCATGAACTGGTACTTTTTTGCTTTGTATATCTATCCTTATTGCAGTGCTTCATACCATGCAACAGGGCAGCTTTATGGCAGGACAGTGCACTGAGATCACCCACAGAGACTCAGATGCAGGCAGAGAGAAGGGTACAGGTTCCCTTCCTCCTCCTCTCTCCCCATATCTTCCTTACAATATTCAGTCTTCCTCTCTCCTACCTTTATAGAGAGTAGTTGTGATCATTCATGCTCCACAATGGCTCAGATATTTTAGAAAAAATTCTGAGACTAAAGCAACTGAATGGGTTTACAAAGAGGTGTAAAGTTGAACCGGCCCTGACAGTGACTCTGAAGAATAAGAATAACCTCATCTTAGATCCAATACAATTCTTTTAAGGAAGGTGATGACTTGGAGCTGTCATATAAAACAATGGCACCATTTATAGTGCTACTGAGACACGGGAGGATAAACATGATAACAGAAAAGAGCTAGTAAAATCAGAAGCATTTTAAAATGTCATGGTCTACAAAAGAACGGACATTTTATAGCTTTGTCATGATCATAAAAGACAGTAGATTGCATCCTTTGCATATTAGTTTCAAACATCATTGCCAAAGAATGTAAAAGACAGGCCTAGAAGGACCAACTGAAATTCTGTCAAATCACTATAAGGCTCTACAATATGCCACTGTAAAATCAGTAGTTTTGCAAGAAGGAATCACAAAATAGCCAGACTGCACCTTCATAACATTTGTAGCAGTTTGTGTCAGTATTCATTTACGAAGTCTTTAATCTTTATATGTGTAGCATAACTATGAAACAGTAATATTTCTTACTAAAATTATCTGCTACCCCTGTTCTTTATAGCCTTTTCCTCAGACATTTTGCTTGGTTTTAAATACCAGAAGACAAGAGGCTAATGATGGCAAACTCCATTTGAAAAGTGAATGCTCCTTTGTATCAGAATATTGTGGTGAGCATCTGGCATCAAATTTCTGGTCACCCCTTCATTTCAAAAAAGGGACAAACTTACACTGTTCATTAGGCAAGAGCCACAATTTTGAAATGGGTGCCCAGTGAAGCTTGATTTTCTGAGAAGACACTCTTCCACCTACCCTCAGAAATTCATGATCCTATTACCAGTCTAAGCCAGAAGGGTATAACTAATCAATTGTTTCTAAAAACCTTAGCTTTTATTTTAAGTCAGTGCAAGCAGTGACTGTGACAAGATCCTGTATTGCAGCTTCCTGCAGTCAATTATGGACAAAATTGTAAAGCAGCAAAGATAGAGGTTCATAATGGAGATGATGACCTTTAATTATGAACAGCATGAAGAAAAATGTTATAATAAAATTAGTGGAAAAAATCATGTGCCATTTGGTCAAGTATGTGCTTGAAGACTTTTCCACTATGGGTGAACCAATGTGCTTGGTTCTAGCTGCTCAGAAGTTTGTTATCTTAGGGCCTTTAAGTGTGAAAAGGCTTTGTACCTTAAATCCACACATAGGTTTTGATTATGCCTGATTTGGAGTGCCTCTGTGAGAGAACTAAGGATAATAAATATCGCTGATTGCTGATTTATGCTGTTTATTATGCTGTTTGTCTAATCTGATGAAGCCAAAGAATGAATGGACACTCCAACATTAGCACCTGATTTCAGCAGGCTAAGTTTCAATGCAAGCACCAAATTGCTGAATGATCAGTATCAAGATATAAGCTTCTACCTTAGAACACCAGCATTTGAATGCTCTGGTTTTGTCCATACTAGCGAGTAATATGGTCCAACAGGCACTGTTAATAAACGAAATGTGTTGCAAATTTACTTTCTCCCTAAAGAAGTATAGTTCAGAAATCCCAAAAGTACCATGTGAAAGAAAACATGTGGTAAAAGGGGCTGGTTGGAAAGTATACCTCAAAACTGCACTGCCACTTCCAGCCAAAAAAGAACTGTAAGCCAAGGATTTATCATAGTCAGATAGTTAGTGGGGCTCTTAAGGAACTTGTTTGTTTTCTCAAAGACCTGGATTCTATGGCCAAGCATTGAAGAAAACTCATGAAAGCTTTAAAGAATTTAAGAAAATAATTCTTCAGTAGTATTTTTTTAAATTATTTTTACTTATTTTAAGATTTAAGGGGTTTTATAACAATCTCACCATGTTTTCTTTGATATGAATCTCTGAACACTTGTTATGGCAGCATAATCTCCATTAAGTATGAACTTCCTATTTGCAGTATGTAATGTAGTTGTGAGTTACTCACAGGATTGGCTTCTTTTTAGAAGAACACTAACAAATACAAGCCTACAACTACTATCTACTTCAGCCTAAAATTCTTAGTTTTAGAGGGAATATTGCTGTTCAGAAATGTGTGCATTACAGACCCCCAAATAAGATAACACAAGAAACACAAGGTTTTGAATCTGAAAAGGATTTCAAATGCAGATCAATAATGTAATGCAAACTGTTATTACACTAACAACACTCCAATCTGAAACAGGTAGGAAGGTCAGATTTGTAAAAACATGTACAACTTTTAAAAACTGTACACAGAAGACAACCTTTAACCTAAACTAACAAATGTTTTCTGATGTTTCCATTCTTAAAATGCAATCTGAACTTAAAATTATTATAAATGATAGGTATTGATTCTTGTTTTAAACATTAAAATGTTTTAAATATTGTTTTAAATATTAAAATACTTAAAATATTAAGATGTGCTTACATTTGTGCATTTTAATTATTATTTCCACCCCCCCACCCCCCAGGTTAGCTGGAGATTTAATACAAACAGAATAGAAGAATGGTTGAGGTACGAAAGAACCTCTGGAGATCATCTAGTCCAACCCCCTGGCTCTAGCAGGGTCACCACAAGCACATTGCACAGGATCATGTCCAGGTACGTTTTGAATATCTTCAGAATAAGACTCGAATATCTTCAGAAGAAGATACTCAATATATTGAATATGTAATACATTGGATATATAATATATTATATATATACACACACACATATATGTATTATATAGAATATATAATATATTGAATATCTTCAGAAGACTCCACAACCTCTCCGGGCAGCCTGTACCAGTGCTCTGTCACCCTCACAGTAAAATAAGTTTTTTCCTCATATTCAGATGGAACTTCCTCTGTTTCAGTTCATGCCTATTGCTTCTCATCCTGTTGCTGGGCACCACCAAAAAGAATCTGTCCTGACTCTTGTGACACCCTCCTTAAGATATCTATGTACATTGATAAGATTGCCTCAGTCTTCTCTTCTAGGATAAGCAGGCTAGTTATGTGTCATCAGCAAACTTGCTGAGGGTGTGCTCTATCCCTTCATTGAGGTCGTTGATGAACTGACCCCTGGGGGACACCTACAGGTCTTCAACTAGACTGCAGTGCTGATTACAACCCTCTGAGCCCTGCCTGCAAATCTATATTACAAGTAGGTATATTTTAGAAAGTATACAGCAACATATTAATACCTATATATGCAGAATATATAATAGATGTTAACATGCCAGTATTGGAAGCATTTTAATCTCCTTTGCTAGATATCTCTGGACCCAATCCCAACATACTTCACTGAGCAGTGTCATGCTGCCTAATTAGTCCAACTAAAATCAATATGGAAGAGGCATTTAATGGGATAAAAGCATCAGAAAGCAGCATTTGGACACTGCAGGTAATTTTAACTAATTCTCTGTAATTTATACACTTAATTCACAAGTTACCTTGTGCAAAGCAATATGGTTAAGACATTCGCTTGTGACACGTATATTTCATTTAGAAAGAGAGTACTACAAATGGAGGTCTTCCTAGAGGGGTGAGGTCTTTGCTTCCTTCATCTGAGTAGAGAAAGAGAGGGGCACAACTGAAATTACTAGGATCATGAATTAAACATTATTTCACATGAGTATTTCTGAATCTGCCATCAACTGATGGTTAAAATAGCTTGAGTTACAGGTTGCAGCTTGGAGAGAACCTATGATCATTGTGCATAACTGGACATTTTTTAGATCTCTAGCATTAGCTTAAAGATGCTAGATAAGTGCAGCCGATCTACATTGATTGTTTTGCCTCTGGTATTCCACAGGCTTCAGAGATGGTAAATTCAATTGTGAAATTTTTTGTGAACTGAAAAATTCTTTAAGTAAGACTTCCTATTAAGATATGTTCAATGTTAGTCACAGGCACGTAATTTTCATTTACACATGCATTTCCTCCTTACGTGTAGGTACAGTTGCATTTAGCAGGATAAGGGAGAACTGTTCAAACTCTTAATTACAGGCAATAATTTCCCACAAGTTTAGTCACTCCCACTTCAACACAGTTTAACTGCAGAACAAAACATTGCTTGCAGTTAATGTGGTGTAGGTGAAAGTGGTACCAGGGCCTCAGCTGCATGTTTTCATTCTACTTTCTTAAAATGTAATTTTCTTAATATGGTACCACTTATTCATTGATTCTACTATGCCAGAGACTAAGCAAGCATTCAAATGAACTGGAAGACACATAGTAAGATCCTCAGGCTCCCACAGTGAAAAAACCAACAAGTTCTGTGATAGGCATTTGCAGGGAAAATGAAGTGACCTGCTGGGAGGTTTAACCCTAGCAGTAATTTTATATATTGGTAAGATTACAAGAAATCTTCTCACTGTGTCTGTAAGAACATGTTTTAGTAAAGTGTCCTTGCATAACAAGGCAGTTGAGTCAATTTCTGGAGATATTGTTTATTAACAGCTTCTTCTTCAGATACTTATGACTTTTTTATTTCCTTTGGCCCCAAATAATTTGCATTTGCTTGCAAGTTAAGAGCCATTCTACTAAAAACAAATAATTTCTGTGTATATTTCAAAATGATCTTCAAAACACAAAACATTGTCATGGATGCCTGAAGACAGAATGGTGTCTTCATAAAAATGCAAATTATTCCAATTATAATAGCAATCAGAGTCACAGAGAGCAAGGGATTTCTCAATTATAGCTCTTGTGTGGCATTCAACACTCCCACAGAGGCATAGCAGAGAAAAACACAACAATTTAAATAATATGGATGTCCATTCCCTTTACAATTCCTAATGGCATGAATATTATTTAAAGACTTTGAAATGAGTATCCCTCATGCTGAAGGAGCATTAGTTGTAAGTGAAGCTTTTGATTGGAGCTCATTTAAATATACTGCATATCATTTTCAGAAAAATTTTACAAGTCAGACACAGATATTGAAAATTATCACAAGCAGTATGTGACAGCTAGGTCCTAACCTCAATTACTCTTTCAATAGCAGGAAAAGATCACAGTTTTTTCAAGACATAAAAAATCACAGGCCAAATATTACTCAGTTCCTACTCTTTGGACAAGCAATCCAGGACTGTTAATTAAGGCTAGTAATAGTTACCTCAGTCTAAATACTAGGTATCATCTCTGGATCTCAAAGCACTCCACAAGAGAAATCCGGACTTTACAGATGAGAAAATAGAGACAATGTGAAGGAACAGATTTACTTACTGGCATTTAGTATGCTAGAACGGGGACCTAAACAGGACCTAAACCCACATTTCCCACATGCTAGTCTAATGATCTAGTTCCTCTTCATATGGCTTTCCTGCAAGCTCAGATCTAATCCAGATTTTAGGCTACATGGAAGTAGCGTCAAGATTACTGTAATTTATCTGTCCACCTTAATGTAGACAGGACCTGTGAGAATCCTAATCCAGGGCCTAAGAATTTTTCAGATATAAAAAAAAGCTGGTCTTATCTTTTGCATGCCCTAGCCCAACATACATACAACTATGGTAGTAGCTTTACTCCACCAGCTACTACCAGTTAAGTGCAATTTATTGGACAGATATTCTAGCTGAAAAATAATGGCCTCTAAATATACTTTTAAAAGTATATTTAAAAGTAAAAATACTTTTGGATGCTGTTTACAAAGACTCTATTGTTCAGTGCAGAATCTGGATGTAAATTTTTTTTTTCTACTTACAGTCTTTGGAAAAATTTTAATATTGTAGAAAAATTAAGTAAGATTTATGTTAACAGGGTCTCCTTTCTCTCATACTTTGTGGTACACAAGTAGCATTCAGGTCAAGAGGTTGCCAGAAGTTACGTATTAACTCCCAAAGTTCAGATTTGACTACAGGCAGGTTTTTCAAATAAGCAAATAAGTCCATCTATCAGAAGGAAAATGACATTCCTAGAAAGCATAATTATAGTTTAGCCTGATAAGAGGACATTTGATGTTCAAGAGGTAAATGTTAATATTTATTGTTTTTAAAGTTGCGGTAAACTGCAGAATTAGAACTTCATTACAGCCTGCACCAAAGTTACGTGAATTGCTATGTGTTTTTGTATTAAATTATGAACACTGCATTTCTCACAATATCTGCATGCCCAATGACAACAGAAAACAGTGGACTGAAAAAGGTTAAGGTAAGGACATCTCCTTTCTGAAAGTGAAACAATTTATGGGGAAATAAGCTAATAATTTCAAATTAGATTTATTTTAAACCATTTTCTAATAAATAGAATAGTATAGGAATTTATTTATAATTAACATTTCCCCATTTTCAAAACAAGTTTCCCTCTAAAACATTTCTTGTGGAGTGGTGACTGAGAAGGTTTATGAACACTCTGTATTTGACAAAAAATAGAAAAGAATGAATTGTACCTATGACTAGACCCAGCATTCACAGATATCTTGTACTTAGAAGTGAATTACACTGATCACATTATTTTTTTGTGTGTGATTTATAAACACCTATATCAATATACATGAAGCTATATTTTAAAAATACTGGTAAAGAAAATAACATATTTTTCTTCTTCTTCCAGGAGAAATTTCAGTATAGTACATCTTTTTTATTACCGGGTGATCTCTTTTTCCCCCCCCCCCCCCCCCCATCAGTTTGCTGCACACATCTTTAAAATGAGTAAAGACTAAGCATATTTTTGGCAGAATTTGTCATACACAATTCTCAGACCAGTTCCCATACAGTTGGAAACATAAGCTTGTTTCCAGAAGCCTGAATTGTCCTTTTTTTTTTTTCCTCTACATAGTTTTCTTCCGCCAGCATAGCCATGAGCATGATCTCTGTTCATCATTCTTTAGCCTGAGATCTTCATTAAAACAAAAAATAAGCAAAACAGAAAGAACAAAACAGTCTTTGAAAAGGTATAATAACTAAGTTCAGAAAATTTTCTATGATACCCAATCCTCTGCCCACAGTTTGAGATTTATATCCATTTTCCCCTCCCACAGGTACGTGCATCTTACCCCCTGGGGGCTGCATGTATGGAATGAGATTCACAATCTGCTTCCAACAAGAAATCCAGTCTGTTCTCCACCACATACGGAAGGCACTAAAATCCTGTCCAGAAGTGTTCCTCACATTTTAATGCTTATACTCCCATCTGTGATGGCATACCTTTTCCTCCCTGACATCTATTTTATTTGATTATCTGTGAAACGATTTGTTTTATGAAAGCTGAATGCAGCGTCTGAGCAGTACACTTCACACAGTGTGTACAAGATGCACAGAATACATGTTAGAACATATATTAGGCATTTATATAGATATGCTAAATATAATATGTAAAAATAATATAAGAAAAATTCTTAGGGATAAGGATGGAAGACGTGAGGTACTGAAGGAAATTCAGAAAAAGAAACGGAGAAGAATATGAGGAAGAAGATCCTGACAGTGGTCCCTCAGGATTTAAGCATGGTCCCTTCAGATGCAAGAAAGAGCATGTAAGTGACGAATATTTATTATATAGAAGTATTGAAAAGATAGGTTGGCAAAAAAAAAAAAAATAAAAATTTTACTGTCAGATGTTCTATATTGAGAACTCTTTAAAACTTTTAAAAGCTTTTCTAAGAATCATATCTATGATGAAAGCAGTTTCTTAAATATGTAATAGGGGAAAAATGGAGAAAGACCCCTTAAGCAAACTTATCTAAACTATCTGAGCTATTTTTAAACCATCATTGCTAATTATAACCAACAATACTTTAGCAATAAGAGATTCTAAGGAGGGATTACATAAACTTTCTTCCCCCTTGCTAAGCAAAGCATTACAACAAAAAAGACCCCTTCTAATGATTGCTCCAGTAAAGTCCCACTACAGGTCATTGTTTCTAGTGGCAAACAAGTCCATGCATGTAGCACAGACAAGTCAGCTGAAGAATAAACATACCAAGGTCAGGATAACATACTCTGATAACTTAAAACCTACTAAGCCAATGGCAACTGGTAATGCAGACTGAACCTTCACAGCAAGAACAAGTGTTGCTGTCATGGGCACAACAATTCTACTGCCTCTGTAAATTGGGATCCCCAAGCGCCATAAAAATCATCCATTCAGAAGTTTTTGATCTAATTGCTGTTTGTGAATCCAATCATCTGGTTCAAAGCTTCTCAAATAATGCAGAAATAATTATGGGCAAGAAGCAAAAGGCCAAAACTTCCAGGTGCAGGTCAGGAAAAAACACCACAAAGATCTCTATTAAACTTAAGACTTCATAAGCAGGGATGTTATTACTCAGTAAAAAAAATAATAATATTAAAAAAAAGTTAGCAATGTCACAGCTGTAAAATCCAACACATTCCCTCCATGTTATCATGCTTTACACTCTACTAATATTCACAGAAAGAGGCTTATTTTTATTAGGAAAAATTAGCCCTCAGAAAGAGTTGCAGTATTAAGTTTTCAAGTATATTTTATAACATTAAGTAACTTGCATATTTTCAGACACATACTGTTGTGGTTTTCTCCTCAGGCCTATTATCCTCGAATAATGTAAAAGTCTTTTGCCTTAAAACCTGTCAAAAGGTTTACATTTCAATTAATAGCTTATTTTACCCACAGGAAGCAAACATTTGAATATTAAATTTCTGCAGTGTGCTTCCAAGCAGCTTGCAGGTTGGTTGAAACTTTTTGAAAACCACTGTATCAAAAATATTTAGTCTAAAATAAGCACATCAAGAATGCAATGCCAATTTTTTATTTATTTATTTTTTTTAAGATTTTGAAGAAAAACACAATGCCTTTGCACCCTACTTCATGGAAATTCAATTATAGGTTTTCACTACTTGTTTATCTGTCTATTGACACAATCACTGTATTCACAAACACAAGTGTGTGTAAACACAAGTCGTCAATGTAACTTGCTGTATATCATAGCAGTTTGCTTAAGAAATGCCAAAGCATTTTCTTTTATGTTAAATTGCAGTCATTTTGCTCTTTGAATGATCCTATCAGTTAGAATCTTCATATTATCTTCTTTATTTAAAACAAGAAAATAATCATATATGTAAATAAAGCATCAGCATTTCCAGTCGTACATCGTTATTTCAAGTGTGCATTTTAGGAGGTGCTTTTGGTGTGGGGAAGGAGAGGATTTGAAAACAAACAAAGAAAAAAACTTTATACTAGATCCGATGAAAGATAAATACTGTAAGGTTGGAGATTAGAATATATAAATATATAGAATAAATAAAAAAATAAATATATAAATATATAGAATACATAAAATCATTGAATTTCTAGCTGCTAAGAATTCTGCAGGCAGAATTTCCCTAGTTCCCTGGACAGAAGAAACTATGGGATATTCAAGGCTTAAGATAGTTAAAACACGTGATCCATGACTAAATGAAGGCATTAATTGAAACATAAACCTTTAATCTTACAGAAACTCCATCTGTATTCTCCATCTGTATCCTTCAACTTCTGTGTGGATAGCTTCAAACTAGGCTGTGTCATAAAAACTCAGCTGACCAACCTACATGAACACACTGATAGGTCAGCACTGTGTATACGGCTGAGATCACCGCTATCCATAGCAGTTATCTTCCTTTTATCTAAACCACTAATCAATGTTCTTCAGGTCTTGTGGAAATAATTGTCCTTAAGATTTTACCTGATGATAAATATTGTTGAACCTAATCACATATTCAAGAGTAACTGTAGGAAAGGAAAAAAGAGGAAATGGAAAGAAAAGTCTATGATTTCCACCTGCCTTGCCCTCTCTGCACCTCACAGCCTTGAATGATAAAGGGATTAAACAGATAAACAAATTTCTAACAGAATACAGAGCTGCATATAAAAGCATTATTTCAACAGGCTTTGAATCAAACTCCTACAGACAGTTTAATATGCATTATATCTAAGCCATTTATCCAAAGAAATGCCCAGTTTTACAGAACACTCAACAAAGACCTCATTCCTTCAAATAGAGCACTTCACCTGCATTTTACCATTTGAGAAAAATGCAAATTGGGAAACTAAAAGTCAGACAACACTACATCCAATAATAATAGTACAGGACTATTTATATCTAACCTGAATGCTTCATTTCTATAGCAATTTGAATTCAACTTACTGCACTTAACATGTTTTTCTGAATTTGCAATGCGCACATATAAGTATAGATACAAATAGCTACTTTGGAGTATTAAATGATATCAGCCATATAAAATAAAATATGTTCTCTAGCCTGGTAGGAATTAGTACAAGAGGCGCCCTGTAGAAGACTGCACAGGAGGTAGATATCATGGTCATTATTCCCAGAAGATATTTTTATTAAATATTGCTGGTCACAGCTAGCAGTTTGCCATGGTACAGATTATGAACTTTTATGTACTTATGGTCCAACAAAACTTAGTCTTAAACACTTCATTAAGTTACAGGGCAAGATTCTCCCAGGATCAAATACTGTGGGTACATTAGTTTGCATCCATTTAGGTCAATTAGGTGTCTGAGTCCTTAGCATCTAACTTCAGATCAGGGACTTAGAATGCCACCATTCAAACACTTTCAGACACTAAGCTAATTTCACGCACTCCAGCATACCTTGCAGCCTTGAGTGTCACTATTGGTTGTCCTTAAAATTAGCAATGGACCAGAAGTCATAAAAACAAATGTCATAGTTGTGAAATTGTTCAGCTAAAAGCTGCCTCATCATTTCCTTTTTCTAAAATGTAACTTTCTACCTGATGCTCAGACCCTGCTAGACTCTGGTTTTGCTTTCACAAGACAATTTAGTCACAACTTTCAACTCTTCCCATTTGACTAGATCTTGAAAAGGATATTTCAGTAGTGACATAGAGACTTTCACCCAGATGGCTTGAAAACTATGTCTTTGCACTACTGATGTTAAGAACGTATGAGACGATGTCTTAGCAAGAGCTTCCTAAAGATCCACTATGAGGTAAATTTCTGAAAGAGTAAGTCAAACTCTCACAGTCAAACATTCATTTAGGATTATTTTGAAGACTGTGAACCATGGAAGGATAAAAGCTCCAAGAATATTATGAAATCTTTTGTACCATGAAAACAGCAAGAGTTTTACTTTTGTGAGTCAGAACAATGACTGGAATATTTCAACACAGTTTAACAGATCATTGCACTTACCTCTCAGGAGGCTACAGCCAAAACTGCCATAAAAATGAGTGCAAGGTTTGCTGCTATAGACTAACAAATTAAATTTGTGCCCATTTGTGACAACTCTACCACATAATATTATATGTTGTTCGAACTAGACCTAGCTGAGAAGTAGCTTTAATTTGAAATTGACATTTCAAGAAGTCATCCCACTTTGACTAAGGGTAAAAGTAGAACTCTATGAAGATATCTGTGAAGAATCAAGAGGTAGAGAGAATATTCAATTTAGCCCATGGATTGGAGCAACTGGACCCCAACTGAAATTGGCAAATGACACAGCAATGATGTTAATCCAGCTATCCCACATCCTGGATGAATTCCTGCGGGTTGCTGGTACCTCTAAGATCGTGGTCCCAGTGAGCTCTCTCAGAGTCCCACCCTGAATATCAAAATCTTTCCCAAAGTGAACAGGGCGTTTGCAAAGACTTTTAAGACCACGATTTTTTAAGGGAAAAGTCATGGGGAGGAAAGGCCCCACTTACAGAGCAGTTCAAAGAAACTGACCACTATTTGAAAAAAGGTACCTCTCCAGTAGCTTTTGAGATAGCTTTTTATTTATTTATTTATTCATCCTTTTTCACTGTCTAGTATGCTTTTATTCAAGGCCTGATGGAAAAAAGATTATATTTGTTAAAAGAAAAATAGCTGTCAAAATTTACTACCAACTCCAGCTGAGAGAGCTCTCTAGGATACACATACAGTTGTTATGAGTGACAAAATCATCTAAAGCATCGCAAGAGCTGCATAGCTTGTGATATTGTGTGACTCTTTATAACCTATTTTGCAAGTTGAAGCAATCTCTTTTTATTATTAGATAATGTAAAAGTTTGTGATACCAACTGAACTGGGTCTGCTGTCTGAGAAAAAAAGTGAAAAAATTTCTATGCAGCTTATAGACACTGCTGACACTTTGAACATGTGTACCAACTGTCAAGAAAGAGCTCCACTTCTTCAGAAACATGATATTTTGATGAAGATTTTGACCCTACAGGACTTGAGCCTGTTAGGTGTCTCTCTAGTGACAACACAGACAGAAAAGAGCTTCTGAAAGGTTCTATATACCATCCCTTCTGTGTTTCATGACTGCCAATCCCAACTCTGACCTCAGATATGGCTGCAAAGCTGTCCACAGCAGGTACTGTACTGAAGGCTACTGAACCAGTGCCACAGTTGCAGCTGGTACTTGGCACGCATTAAATGACAGATGGCCTTGATTACAAGCAACTACATAGTGCACTTTAAAAGAGAGACATATGCCAGTTTACTGTGCTTTGAATCTTGTTAAACACAAAAGACTCTGGGGTTCAGATATCCTCCCCAGAACATGCAGTTAAATCAAACCTTTAACAAATGAGAACTGGAAAACTTAAAAGGACCAGTAGGTTAATAAATAAATAAAATTGCATCCCAAATCAAAGCAATGCAGCAAGCCAAACATCTGAGATTATAAAATGAAAGGGATTACTTTTTTTTTTTTCTTTTTACAGCAGAAGACTTTGAAAGAAAATGTAATAGCATAACATGATAGAAAAATGAGCTTTACTCAATTTTTAATGTGGCACCAAAACACATTTAGCCATTTTACTTCTTGACCAACTACATTCCTCAGTGCCACTTTTGCCAGAAAATCCTCACTCTCCACATTTAAACAAAGCCTTGGGAAAACAAAGAAACAACAACAACAACAAAAAAACATACCACCTCTGTATTTCTAAACAGAGTATCTTCTAACTTTATTCTCAAAAATCTCCACCAAAAGGCATTCTTGGGCACTGGACCTGAAGTATTCTGAAGCCACTGGGTTTGAAGAACTAGTCTTACAGATACCACAACAGAGAAAATACCAAAGGCCTTTTCCTGCTTGTTCTGAATTCAAAAATTATTATTCTACTGTCTGACCACGTTACATAAGTTTATGTAGTTAATGATTGGAAGGTCATTGAAAGACCATTTCTAGGCCGATGTTTACATTTTCTAACATGTCTTTCAGAGAAATGTTCTAGTTTTAACATAGAAGATCAAGTAATAAATTCAGGCTGGATAACAAAGCTCTGTACAATTTAAATAGTTACTGTCACATAGAGGGATGCGTATAGGTGTGGTAGAGTATAGGAATTTTTTTTATGCTTATTTGCAGTGACCTATAAAACAGCTGATCCATGGAAATCCCTACTGAAGCACATCAGTAGTATATTTATACTGCAACAGGAATGTTCAGCTATGTATTAAATGTGTGAAAGTGGAACATAGAGTATAAGTAACAAACATCAACTCTTCATTAGCACATGAGCATAATGCACAGAGTTTACACCCTAAACAATGCCACAGCCCTAAAAATGTGTTCAAGTATAGGAAGATGATGATAAAATAATCCAGTCAGTGATTCATTAAAGTGTGAAAACGGACCCCCAAACCATAAGCTTTCAATCATTTGCATGAGTAACTTCACTTCTAAGAATAATCCCAAGGAAATCAGTGAAACCACTGTACATATTCCTACCCATGAGATAAGGAACCATTTCCAGGCCCAAAGCTATACTCATTATATTGCTGAAGTGAAATGTAGGTCACAAGAAGTGGAAACATTTCTGCCAGCATTGTCATTTGGGGGTCTCCCCCTCATTCTGAATGAATATATGACTTATGGGACTCACTTTCTTCCCCCAAGAAGAGGCCAGACAACTACTGAAGATGTGGAATCTAGGAAAGATTTTGAATAAGTCAGAGAAGATCCTTTTTGATTCTGTTTAACTGTTCAAGCTGAAGGAACACTAAAATCTTTCACTGTCTTCCCCTAATCCTGCCGCACATTAATTTGGGAGCCCAGGAGGCAGACAGATAGGAAGCATCACTCTATTTTTATACATAATAAACACCTAAATCTATTTTTTCCCTACAGTATTTTTTCTCTAATTCCATTAGTTATAGACAGGTTGTACATTTGCCAAGAAAATTAGTACAATGCATGTTCCTTTCTATCCACATGGTCTCTAACCCAAAGACTGATGCTGAAAAGAAAGTATGTAGTGTGCCTATGTCAGCAGCCTTGATGCAGTGTGATACTGCTAGCTAACAGTGTTGCTTTACTCTACAGCAATTATTTGTGCTGTGCTTTAAGTATGCTATTACAGCCTAGAGTGAGACCAATTCCAAAGAGGAAAAACTTACCACACAGCAAGAAGAACTGCCCTTGGACAACTTACCTCCAACAATTATCTTTCATTTATCTGCATTTGGTTAATAAATAAATAAATAAATAAATTATTCTACAATTGATGTGTTTCCTACTTCTTA
The DNA here is from genome assembly GCF_963932015.1 of Anas acuta. Lineage (NCBI taxonomy): Eukaryota > Metazoa > Chordata > Aves > Anseriformes > Anatidae > Anas > Anas acuta. The sequence goes on along the minus strand of NC_088991.1, from coordinate 10,199,603 downwards.
AACTTTCTGCTTTTCCCTCTACTGTCACTTCCTGGAGAATGTCTTCAGGTGCTCCCAATTAGCAGCCTGCAATTTGTAGCTTTGCAAATTACCCTGTATTAGTACTCCCTGCTCTTCCCCAAATAGATTTTGTCTCAGTTTGAACTGGAGTGGCTGTGTTGCTCTGTTTCTGCATGCAGCTGTGAAAATCTAGCCTACTGTAATTTCTTTTACTGTGTAGTTTGTGGTCGTTTTGGAATCAATGCCCTACCTGATGTAATATGTCAGCTTGACTTAAAGATTGTCACAGAACAAAGTTCTGGGTACACAGGAAAATTCATTTACTTTTCAGTGGTCAGATTATAGTCCTTATCGTGTTGCTGCTTTACTTAATGCTGTAGTTACTCGTGCTTTCAAATGCAGAGATCGCAGGCTCAATAATGTTTTTCAAGGCTTTCAGCATTACTCTAGTCCAAAGCCTCCCTTGCAGAGGCCTCGGTTGGAACAATTCTTCTGCAAAGCTTTCTTTCAGATTCTCCCACCACCAACAAATTCTAGAGTCTCATTGTAGAATGAAATTATTCTGTTCATAGATGCCAATGGTATTACGTCTCCTATTGTTTTCAGTGCGATCACACTGCCCAGAAGGTGCAGCTAGCACCTCTGTAGTCAGCAAACCTGCCTTTGTTGATGCAGGAGCCTGCATTTGTGATACTTCAATGTGTGAAATGGTGCCCCTCCAGGGAAACATAAGAGATTTTATGTAGCCATTTTTCTTGAGCATGAAATTATTTTCTTTTTGGGAAGACTGATCAGTATGGCATCTGTTGAAAATCTTTTTTGCATGGTGCTTGACAACCTAATGTGTTGTACTTTTAGCTCACTTGGTGTGGCAATTTCATTGCAGCTTTTGCTCTAAATCGGCATGATCAGGATCACACCGGGAAAAACTACATGACAACTGTGGAAGGATAGTAGGGTTTTTTCCACTAACCTTCACTTGAATTTACCTTTATACTCTTAGACTTAAGTTAGTAAGTGAACACAAAATGCTTATGAATCACCTTTGCTAGAATTAGGTAGAAAATTTCATAAACTTTTGGTTAGGATAAAAATAAATAAATAAATAGGCAGTGTTGCACCACGTAGCGAGCTTAAGCAACAAAATAAGGTGTACAAAAGAAATTAACACATTCAGTGAAATTGGAAAATGGCAAATTATTTGTTCACTTCAGTGTTTTAATTGATACAGGCTGTTGCTTGACACACATATAACATAAATGTTTCATTTTCTGCATGTTAATTTATAAATTTATAATCAAGTCTTTGCAATACTATGCTGAACAATTATTTCTTTTTATTTGAGTTTGTTTAGTCTGGAACTCTTTAAAAGCCTGTCCTAAAACAATTACAACTGAAAACTGTCCTGGTTTCAGTTAGAACAGAATTAATTTTCTTCCTAGTAGCTGGTGGAATGCTGTGTTTTGGCTTAGGATGAGAAGAGTGCTGATAACACCCCGATGCTTTAATTGTTGCAGAGCACTGCTTATACTAAGCCAAGGACATCTCAGCCTTTTGCTCTGTCCTGCCAACGGGCAGGCTGGGGGTGCAGTAAGAGCTGGGAGGGGACAGACCCAGGACAGGTGACCCAAACTAGCCAAAGGGGTATTCCATACCATCTGACGTCATGCTAAACAATATATAGGGGTGGCTAGCCGGGGGGAGGGGGCCGGACTGCTCGGGGTTAGGCTGGGCATCGGTCAGCGAGTGGTGAGCAATTGCATTGTGCATCACTTGTCTGTACATATTATTATTACTTTCCTATTATCACCATTGTATTATTATTATTATTATTGTTATTATTATTTTTTGTTATTATTATTTTCCTGTCTTATTAAACTGTCTTTATCTCAACTCATGGGCTTCACTTTCCATTTCTCTTCCCCGTCCCAGAGAGGGAGGGGGGAGGGTGAGTGAACGGCTGCGTGGTGTTTAGCTGCCGGCCGGGTTAAACCAGGACAAAAACTTAAATGTCAGCATGAATAGCCAGAGCTAAGGATGCTTAAGCACTGACCATTTCAAAGAACATGCAGGTAGAATAATGCAGGTCGGTTAATCCACAAACAATGATGGATTGCTGAGTTTATGGATACTAAGCTGATTGTTTTTTTTTTTTTTTTGTTTGTTTGTTTTCAAAATCCCCTGGAGGTTGTTTGTAGAATAAAAAGGGAAGTATTGTTCAATTGAGAAAAGAGTACATGTCTAAGAACCATATTCAATATTTTAAAGAAATATTCTTCTTCCTGCTTCAGGGACATTTGCGGTTATTTTGCTATAAAATAAAGCTTGCAAGTGTGATCAAGATGCTAGGAAATTACTACAATGCTTTCTGCCAGCTCATAATAAGCCAGCAAATTAAATATAAAGTTTAAATGAAAAGGTCATAACTCCCAACTTCATTTCATATAAGAAATGAAAACAAGCTGTCCAATGACTGTAACCTCTAACATGACATCAGACAAAAGGAGGAGAATCAAATGTAGAGAGATTTAATTTAGGGGTTAGTAGGGACTCATCATCAGTGACAGCCTTCAAGAGATTGGAAAAACAGCTACTCATATTTTCATCCCTAGCTCATATATTTTAACCTGTGCTACTTTGCCACTTCCATTCCCTAGACCTCCTTATTCCCTTCTGTGGTTTTTTTTTTTTTTTGTATGATCCTTTCTTACTCGGGATGCCCCCTTCCAACAGACAATACAAATGGCTTCAAGATAAGCACCATAACTGACAACAAATGAGATATATTTCTATATATAGGTATGGACACAAAAAGTCCATCCAACACAGGTTTCCCCCTCTTCCTCCATCCCTGTCATATCTATTATCTGTTAGTAATGCAATGTTTCTCTTTGCAGAATTTACTTCTACGTACAAGAAAGATCCACTGCAGTTAAGAACCGTCCCATGTCCACTAGAAAATAAGCCAGGATTCAATCTAATATAAATATGAGAATAAAACCTACTTATTTTGGTCTTTCTCCATTTTACTGTATGTTCCTGAAGTATGTAGAATACTGTTTATTTATGCTTGAAATTTGTGATGCCTGAACTACAAAGGTAAAGGCTTACTGAGGGGTGATTAACCTTATCTCCCATTTTGCACACTAGCCAGTAAAAGAACAACTTGGGTTTACTTTCAAACAGGTATTTGCTCAGTGAACAAAACCCTCCCCCAGTGCTGTGGGAAATTATATTCTTTATTTCAAACTACACTGCTAAGAATAATGATCTCACTTTTTTTTTCACACTTTTCCTTTGAAATTTGTAGGCATAAGCCACGGATCACTGACAAAGGGAGAAGCTGTTTGTATAGCAGCTGGGTAGGAAATAATCATAACTGTAGGAAGATGGATAAAAAGACAATGAATGTTCGGGATTTTTCTTTCCTATTTTATCTGTTCTGCTGAACAGGGTACTTCACAGTTACGTCTACTGTAGACCTAAAATAATTCCAAATTCATATTTTACTTTCTGCTTCAGACATCTGTCTCTACTATTAATAGATATTACAATAAATAAGGTGTCTATGTTTTGCTGAATTGCATGCTGAAATACAGTTAACTGCAGAATATGCAGAGAAACTTGATAAAGAAGTAGCTGGCTTACATTTTTTATTTCTTCCTCTATTAGCATAAACGATATACAAGAAATTGCCCTCAGGCCTATAGGCCTGAACATTTGAGTGCTGTCATTAATGATTTTCTAATAGGACTTTCCTAGAGGTAAACACTGCATCATCTGATCGCTTTTCAGTGCCACTACTGAACACTAAGGAAGAGGTTATTAGGGCAAAGAGCAGGATATTCTTTTCCCAAGGTGTGATTTACAAATCTGCCAGCTCTGGCTTTTAGTAATCAACCTGGTTTGGCCAGGCAATGCAGGTACAGCAAGGTACAACAGAAACAGCCAACACTCTATTGTCATATTAGAACAGAAGATTCTGTGAACACACCTCATTAGTCCATTGCTGCAGAGCAACATTCTACCATATTTTACTAATATCCATCTGAATTCTGAAACTTGCAGAATTTTCAAACTTGCATAGGTCTTATTATAATAGCAGGTTGAAGGTATATCACCCATTACATTATAGACAAAAAACATATATGCCCAACATATACCCATGCATTCAACAGTGAACCCACTGGCTAGGACCTGCTGCATGTGCACTGCCCAGTCTAAGTTTACTGTAAGTGCATAACTGAGAAAACAATGCCTACCAGAAAAAGTACATTTCAAATACTCTATACTGGAAGGAAGTTAAATGGGTTAGATTTAGTATGACATTGATTTTGAGTTGCCTTTACCCTGTACCTTAATATCAACCTCAAGTTCCACCAACAGATCAAAATATCCATCCTTGTTCTTTCTTCCTTCTCTGCCAGACAAAATTGAATGTGAATCACTATTAACTGCATCCTGGCTGAGATGTGTAATTGAGGCGATTGTGCATGATACGTATCTCAGCTGGATTTTTGTTACATTATTTAGTTTCTCCTGTTTACCTTTATACTCTTTTTCAACTTCAAATACGTTTAGTGAAAGGGATTCCCATTCATCACAACATACAACGTTATAAGCAACAAAACTTATCATGGTATACAATCTATATAATTTAAGTGTAATTCTTTGGTCTTTACAGTGTTGTACAGAGTTAGAATAGCTATCTGGCAGCATACCAAATATATTCTTGATTGTATTTGTAAAGAATAAGTCATAAAATTTCAAATAATTCAAACAAATATTACTATTGAGAAAGGAGATACAAATATATCACTGCCAGTTACTAGGCCTTCTAGTAGCATATAATATTTTGTACACGTCTGTGGAGGAGGTAATTTAATTCATGATAAATGTGTAGCACATTCATATTTACTTGTTGCAAATTAAAAAACAAACACACTAAATGTACTTAAACGACTAAATTCCTAAGAAACTAACAAGTTATTTTACCTCTCTCTCAGAGAATCTTTGTTCTTTTTTCCTCTTCCGCTTTTGGGGAGGAATATGTAAATGGAAGAAGAGGATCTGACTTGTTTAAGGCTCTTTTTTTTAGTAGTTTCTTTCTTTCTTTCTCCCCCCCCACCCCCTTTTTTTTTTTTTTTTCCACTAGCAGTCAAGCATCGTCCATAAAACTGAACTCAACACTCAGTGAGCCATAGAATTTTAGCTGATCCAAAAATAAATCCTTACTCATCTCTCTGTGGTCCTGTCATCATTATAAGATAAATAAGAGCAAAGTAAGGGCTCCATTTCTGCCTGTTTTCTATGGTACTTAGAGCAATAATGTCAGCCCTTGGCTTTATACCCAGGAAGTCTCCTCAGTTTCAGCTCTTTCAGATCCTCCCCAGAAGCCTGCCTACTTTTTGCACTTTCTTCCTGCATAACCTTGAGCATACAATGATGTGTGTGCTATTATCATTACACATTCCATTTGACCACTTAGCATCTCATTAATTACAATGTTCTTTCCTTTGGCCTTGAAAAAAAATAAATGTGTGGGTGTCCCTTCACTTATTGTTCAGTGTGTTGCTGCAGATGTTGTTTTTCTAGCCCTTCACTAACAGGCCACTTTTCCTCATTTATACTCAACAACAGCTTCTTCTTCTTAACCACAGAGTGTTCACAGAGTTGTCACATCACTAAAAGTCTTTCTGACTGACATTACCCACCCACCTCATGTCAGTTCAAGACCTGTCACCTGTAATGCTTGTCCTAATTTTTCAGATTTTCAGTTTTGGCCAGTGTGGGAGCCAAGCTCCTCTTCTTACAGTCAGAGCTCTCACGTTGTGGAGAACCTCTCTTGTCATTAGAATTCCATCCTTACATTGAGAAACTTTCCCAATAGAAATTCCTACAAGCAGTTTTTGTTTTTGAGAAGTTTTAGTCTTTGCTGTAAAAGTCTTTAGAAAGCTTCAGCACTGCCCATTCATTTTTCTAATTTGTTTTTATCCAATCTGTGCCAAACAAGTCTCGGTTTAAGGAGAGGTTATTTTTATGTTGATAAACGGGATTTGAGTCTGGCTTGGTTTCCTACTCAAAAGCCATAAGGTCCCCAGGTAGAATGATACCCACATACATACATGTGGTAATGTATGTATGGTAGCCTGTTCACTAATATTTTCATATATGAATATGAGTCATAATTAATAACAAATGTTTCGAACATTTCCAACATAATTAACAAAGAATTAAAAAAGGATGTTTCTCGCTTTTGGAGTTCAAAGTCCCATGAATACATAAAGAAAAAAAAAAAGATTAAAACTGGAATGGGAAAGAAATATATAAAGGAGTAAAGGTGCTTCAGGATGCAGAGAATAGGCAGATTTTCCTGATCTTCAGTTTGCAAGAAGAGGAATCCAGGAAGGGAGGTGACTTTCTTTGGCAGTAGAAAAAATACCCTGGAGATACAGAGGTCAAGAGGTAAAGGTTATAGCATCTTTCCTTATAAATAATTGATTCAGCAGATGACCAAGAATGTTAGCAGATAGAGAGCAAGAGGGTTTGTTATGCAGTAGATAACAGAGGCCACTATTTAATTTTCTTGTATAGGGCATATATCACAGTTTGTCTTTTAAGACAGTTTATTTTATGAACTATAGAAATCTACGTATTCAAAAAAGATCTGCATCCTGTGGCAAGATGTGTATGTTGCACAGCAAATATGCATGTATGAATAGCTCCTGACTTTCTGACAATGGTAACAGCAAGATTAAGCTACTGCTGAGAACATGGAGATGAGGCTGGTTGTACACATAGGCAAAATCAAATGTATGCACTGGCTAGATCATAACACAGCAAACCTGATGCTGCTCATGTGATCCTTAATCAAAAGCACGATAACAAATAAAACCAAAACCAAAATACCTATCCAGTGATCCTGGGCCAATAAACAGCTTACTCTATGTAGCAGCTGTCATTTCTTTTGTTTTAAACCTTCACTTTTTTTTTTTTTTTTTTTACTTTCTTTTGATTTATTTATTTATTTGGGAAAAGCTTGCCAAAATGGTGAAGTTCAGAGTAAGCAACACGTGTTTTTAAATTGGTCAAAGTTATTTGTCTCAGACGCAATACAGGAGTGTAGTAATCAAAGAGACTAGGGTAAACTTTATGGAATGGATATCTTCAATTTCTCTCAACTAAAGCTTGGCAAAGCTTTGGATGTTTATGGAATTTGAATTGTTGACAGAGATGGTCTCATGGAAAAGTCACAGAATTTTATTATTATTATAACAGCTAAAAGGGATTTGCTAGAGTTTTAAACACCTTACTTGTGTTTCAAATGCAAACAATATTGTATTTCATATAAATTAATAAGGTTACTTCAATATTTCCAATACAGAATAAACTGATAGTAAAGATTCCTAGAAACAGCATCTACAATTTGATAAACTACATGTACATTATTCCTTGAGCCTGGAATAATCATCTAACTTTCTTATCATATCAACTACATATTAGATGTCCCAAATTTCCCAAAGCTGCTGGGTACTGCTATTTCCTATTCAATTACCAGTGTTGCATAAATCAACCTCACTAAAAATCCATGAAGCAACTAAATAGTTCAAATGTGAATTCCAAGAATAGCAGAGCAATGCTTACTTGTAACTCATTGACCATCACTCAAACACTAGAGTATGTGTGCTGCAAATTAAAAAAGGCAACAGTTAGGAATGTCTTTTTCTTATCTAAAGTGATTGTTTTAATGGGTAGGCTGGTATGAAGAAAGATTAGCCTGATCATACAGCAGATGGGAACATTTTCTTGATGCATTTCTGAATGCTTGTGAGATAAATGTATCGTTCAACGTAATTTTGTAGCACCCGGCTGGTAATTACATCTCTAATACTTTAGATGAGTGTGAACTCATATAAATGTTTGGAGCATCTTGCATAGATTGGTCCTAATTGAATGTTGTAGGTACCTTATTAAATAGCATTTGTACTAAGATGAGGAAAGAGAAAGAGGCTGCCCATTTACTTATCTAAATTTCTTGTCATGACTGAATCTTAATTTTTCTCTCCTCCCCCTCATCTTTATTTCTTTTTCAAGAAAAATGCAGGATTTTGCTTCACAGTGAAAATCTAAAACTCAGTAAGCTGAGGAAGGGTGCTTGAAGGATCATCTAATTGTGAAGTGTTTCATTTAGAGTCTACTCAAGTTTCCAGCTGTGAAATTGCAAGATTCTTATATGCCAGTACTCACAGCAGTATCTTAAGTTTATATAGGATTGCTAACTTCTGAAAAATTGCTAACTGTTCAAAAACTTGTCAGTCCGGTACTCACAAAATCAGGGCATTTGCTTTAGCTGGACTTTCCACTAGATTTTTATTTTTAAACCTTTGGAATTACACTGTGCACACTTACAGCTTCTCTCTGCCATCAAAATGCTATAGGGCTTTGGTTTAATGAAAATTTAGATTCTTTCAAAATAACAAGAGCCTGGGAACAGTTTTGAGTAAAGTCATTAAATATGATAAACCCCATAAGAGGTGAGGATACTTGAATGTAGCAACAATAGAACAGACACTTCTTTCCTGCACTGTGTGGTAAAGAGGGCAGGCAGAAGATCCTAATGACAATTTAAACAAGGTCTGATTACTTTTATAACACTTTTTTTCCCTCCTATGAATATAAGTAAAATACATATAAATAACTCTAACAGTTTTCCTGACAGTGAGCTTAAAATGACTATATTTGGATAAAATATCCACATTTAGCAGAATTAGGAATACCACTAAACTGCCAGGTCCGTAATTTTAATGTAAATTGTTCGACTTTAAATATACATCTTTTTTTTTCTTTTTTTTTTTTTTTTTCCAAGACTGCAAATATTTTGTGTTTATTCACCACATACTGACTTTTTGATTGCAACCTATGCAATGACAAACACTTCGGCCTGTAAAGAGATGACTGGAGGTACCTTTTGACACCTCCTGCAGTATCTTTGATACACAACTCAAGTTCAGCTTTGTTCCCAAGTGTGGTGCATAGGAATATTTGTCCCATGCAGTTGTAAGCACTAGTAATACAGAGAGGACAGAAATGCTGGTACTTTGGATGTTGAACCAGCTCTACCTGGAGGCTAGCACTCTGAACTCTCTGGGAAGAGCTGAGCTTAGTCCTGACAGCACACTGCATTTCCAAATTACATTAAATTCAGCCAGCATAACGCTTAAGAAAACATACTTAGAAAAACAAAGCAACATGGGATGGTAGCCAGGGATGCAGGAGGCTAATCTAAAAAAGAAGAGATAGCACCTCTCTGAATAAGTAGCAAGCATACCACAGCTACATACACGATATTCTTCTTAAGGACATACACTATATTCTTCTTAAGGACATCTGTCCTTAAGGACTCTGACCTCGTGCTGAATCAAGTGGTTACAGGTGATTTCTCTGCACACCTGTTGGAGAGAATGATCTCCTTCTATAGAAAAGCTTTCAGATACCAAAAAAAAAAAAAAAAAAAATAATCACACACAGAATCACACAGAATTTCTAGGTTGGAAGAGACCTCAAGATCATCGAGTCCAACCTCTGACCTAATGCTAACAGTCCCCACTAAACCATATCCCTAAGCTCTACAATAATAATAATAAAATACATATATAATAATAAATATATAATAAATAATAAATATATAATAATAAAATAATAAATAACAACAACAATAATAAAATGATTCCTTGTAAATAAAAATGTTTTTTAAAAATTTAAATTGACATATTTAAAGTTATATATCTAAATAAAACATATTGGTTTTCAAATGAAAACAGAAAAATTGCTTTTTTTGTGTGTTTGTGTGTGTGTGTGTGATTTTGTCAAGCGTTAAGGTGGAAAAATCCAATTTGTCTGCTTGGATAAAAGGTTGTGTGAGAAGATTTTTATCAGTTTTATGTGTTTCATTCTCCTAGTTTTCACTTCATTCCAACTGGAATGTGGTAGCTGAAATTGTATCAAAACCTAAACTGCAGTTCATGGACCTATTCATGGTGAAAGCTGCAAAGCTCAGTTCACGATGATTTACAGCCATCTAGCTTATGCCTAGAATGTACAGTTGCTGAGTGACTTGATGTCTTCTTCATGTCTACAAGACACTCATTTAAAGTATTTATTAAAAAAGCCAGGTAACAAAAATGCATGTGTATGTGTGTCAGTATACAGTAACCTATTAAAAAAAACAACCATGCTGGTTAATAAGATTTTTCTGCTACCTGGAAAAGGGAATACATTTTCAACTAGAAATCATGCTATGTGGATTTTAGTTATTTATAGCTAAGATTTATATACACTTCTGAATATTATTAACCTGTTGCAAACACAAGATATCAGTCTCTAGAAGGCACAAGAATTAAAGTTCTCTGCACAGCAGCTTCATTACATATGCAATGCAATTCTGCTTTTCATTTGAACATATTTTCTCCCTCTGTCTTAGTCAAGTTATTGGCTTGAACATGTTTAGAGGAAATTACATCTGTATAGTGGAACAGGACTGTTTCTTTCCTTCTCAGTATGAACACTGAAAGTTGCAAGACAACAGAATCAGAGCACCATCATTTCTAAAAAAGACAGAAATTTTGTAGGGAAACATGCAAGTTAATGAAACTGCTTTTTTGTACCCATGCAGTAGGATCCTATTAGAGCAAATAACTTTCTTCTCCAGGAACCTGCAGCAGTGGAGAAGATCAGAAATCTAATTATGTGGCTGTAATGTCAAGAATGAAAGGATTCAGTAGTGTGACTTTGCAGACCTAGGCAAGCACAGTGCTCCTTTCTTATTCTTGTTTTCGAAGACCCCACTCACCAACAGGTAGTTCAAGCTGCTTCCCCTTGGGGTACCATCATAACAGGTATTCCATGCGATGTGTTTTCATAGTCTCACTTTACCTTGAAGCTATTATTTTGGCAAAGAAATTAAGCCAGTCCAAACTTAGTTATCCAGAGAATCAGCAACATCAAGTGGGAGCAAAATAAGATTTTCTCATTGAACATCAGCATGTAGAATTACAAACATGCACTCCAGTAATTCCATCACCACTTTGCTGCCCTAACATTTTTATCATACAGAAAATGATATTCAATGCTAAAGGACTGACATCAGAACCAACACAAACCAACTGTTTTGATACCAATTTACTTCACTAAGTTCAGCAAATAATACTGTCCTGGTTTCAGTTAGAACAGAATTAATTTTCTTCCTAGTAGCTGGTGGAATGCTGTGTTTTGGCTTAGGATGAGAAGAGTGCTGATAACACCCCGATGCTTTAATTGTTGCAGAGCACTGCTTATACTAAGCCAAGGACATCTCAGCCTTTTGCTCTGTCCTGCCAACGGGCAGGCTGGGGGTGCAGTAAGAGCTGGGAGGGGACAGACCCAGGACAGGTGACCCAAACTAGCCAAAGGGGTATTCCATACCATCTGACGTCATGCTAAACAATATATAGGGGTGGCTAGCCGGGGGGAGGGGGCCGGACTGCTCGGGGTTAGGCTGGGCATCGGTCAGCGAGTGGTGAGCAATTGCATTGTGCATCACTTGTTTGTACATATTATTATTACTTTCCTATTATCACCATTGTATTATTATTATTATTATTATTGTTATCATTATTTTTGTTATTATTATTTTCCTGTCTTATTAAACTGTCTTTATCTCAACTCACGGGCTTTACTTTCCATTTCTCTCCCCCGTCCCAGAGAGGGAGGGGGGAGGGTGAGCGAACGGCTGCGTGGTGTTTAGCTGCCGGCCGGGTTAAACCACGACAAATACTCAGAACAGGCCAGACATGAATTGACCATGATTACTTTGAGTCACATGTAAGGGAGGTTTTTGGTGATGTAAACTTGGAGTAATCTCAGTCCTAAATGAGTCACTTTGATTTACTAGAAGTAAAACACTTTTCTAATTGTTCTTCTCCAGTTGTCTCCCACTGGGAAAGCATCCTAAAGATAGCTTTCGATTTGCAAAAACATTTAATAACTTCACAATTATTTTTCCACCTCTTATGTTTGATTTAAGTAAAGCTAAACAGGAAATCATGTATTTTCTACACAACTGGTAGGAGGAGAATGAATTAAAACTGGTATATAAATATATAATTACTACCTAAGATTAGGCATTTGCTTGGACAAGTACTGTTGTGTTATACACTTTCCCTTGGATTAGCTTCAATATTTTTACCTATGTACACTTAGTGTAATCAACTGCAAAAGTGAGTTTAGTGTGAGATGATCTGATATTAAAAAAAAAATGTGGGTTATGTAATTTATTTTGTTTTCTGTTAATGGGTTTTACACAAACAAATATTCGCAGCTGCAAAAAACACATTTGCAGTCCCTTTTCCTGAACACAGAACTAAAAAACAAACCCATACACAAATGGTTTTCCCTGATAGTAAATTTTCTCTTCAGCAAAAACTACTACCAGTCATAAGGTATTCAGAACAAGATGTTATGTACAAAGAGAATAAGGCTATAGATTAAATGTAAATCATTTTCTTCTAGAAGCCACAGAATACATTCCAGAAAATCCAAGGAAAAAAAAAAAGAAAAAAAAAAAAAACACAAACAACTATTATGAAAGCATTGTTGGGGTCCCAATCCAGCCCAGTGCTAAAGTATATAATCTTTTCCCTATTTCATCTCCCCTCAAATGGGAATGGTCACATGCTTAGAGTAAAGCATACGTGCAAATGACATACTGAATTAAGGATTTATAGGAGCAACTCTGAGTAAAGAAAACCAGATGGGAGAACAGAAGCTTTCCTGACACAAGATAAAAAATGTATAATATATGTAACATCCAATTAAAAGCAACAACAACAAAAACAACAAAACTATTATATATCTATTATGAAATATTTTGAAAGTTAGAATAGTTCCTTTTATATATTGTGTTTTCTAGCTATATTTATTTATCCAAGCTGAAGCTGAAGAGGCACTACTTAAAATGCATCTTACAAGTGTTTCTAAATATATCAGAATTTTGAAAAACTTTCAGAGCTAACCTGTAGAATAGACTATGAATTATAGGAATATACACCAGGAAATTTCAAGAGGGACCTTCAGGGATTTCAGATGATAAAAACTGCAGATACTTACATTCCTACAATACAAATCATCTAAAAAAAAATAAAAATCCAGTCCTTTACTTTGCACTTACAGACATTCTCAACCATATTTTGCATGTCACAGAATTCATAATCCCCTGAGACAGAGCATTTTCACTCCATCCCAGATTATCATTGCTACAGTTTACTCACTCTGTACACATTCTTCTATCTCCCTTGATATTTTAACTTCTTTCTTGAACTTCAGATCCATAGCATATTGCATAGTTCCACTTAGTTTCCCAAAAAAAACTCTTTAACAGTCTTTTAATAGTGAGCCCTTCAGACCTCTAAACACAGCTACCCTTGTTAGGAATAAAGCAGAATAGACACAGGACTACAAACTACAAAATTACAGATGGCATCTTCGTATATGTACCAATTCTCTGAAGGTTTTTTTTTTTTTTCTTTAATAGTAAAAGCACTACAGAAGGATGTCTGAATCCCATTTTGCTTTAATAATTGAGGATGATCCTTAGCCCAATAGAAAAATTCACCTGATTAAAGATAACGTTAAAACAAATCTTGTTTCAGAGGACTTTGGATGAATTTCAATATTTGTAAAATATGGTGAAAATCAACAGTATTGTATGAATATTTAGCCTTAGCATTTCATATTGAAATCTCTGGACATCATCAAGAAGGCAGGTTTTTAAAATAATTAATTTAGAAAGACATTAGCAAGCTGCAAAGGCAGCTTTTTATAATTATTTTGTGGGAGTATTTCTCTTCACATGTTTAATGCTTGAATGTCTTCAAAATCTCTTTCCAGGACATGGCTTGATCTCATTTACACAGGATTTGAAAGGTTGAGGTTAATTTAAGGTGTTGATTATCAACATGGTCTCTATTTCTGCCCAATCTGCTTGGTGCAACTGCAAAGCCTCCATTTTTCACTTTAGTATTTAAGCAGACTGGACTTCATTTGCTAACTCATTAATGCAGTGAGTTTGTGCCTTTTCTGAAGAATGAAATACCCTAACAGTCTCTTGGTCTTACACTTAACAGCACCTGCAGGATTACTACCTTTTTGCTTGTTTATTAATCATCAGCACCATCAGAGTTATAGAAGACATCCAAACTTATTGCATACATGCATGTTGCCTATAATGTTATTCACTCTCCCTGACTACGTTTACTCTTGCATCATCTACTGTAACTGTAATTGGTCTTTTCCTTCATTGTATTGGTATAAACACTTACTGAGAAGAAATAAGCAACCATTTATGAGTCTATACCTTAAAAGTAATGATTACAGAACTCTGATACAAGAATCTTTTTTTTTTTTTTTTTTTTTTTCTAACGGTTGCCATCTTCACAGAAAGGGGAAAACAAGTCCATAAGAGTAGTTAGAGTAAGATTTTTTAAGATATAATTCCTATGAACTCCTGCCTCAGTTTCCTTTCTTCTACTCTGGAGATTCTGCTTTCCATTCTCAGAGGCAATAAATCCAGCAATATTTTTTTTTGATGCTGTATCATCTACATCCTCCTTTAATCACCCTCATATCCCTTGTGAAACATGCTTCCAACCCTACTCAAAGGCAGCAGGTCACTCCCTGCAACTGCTGGGCCCGTAGAGAGTGTTGCCCCAGATAACTATCTGCTGCCCTACAGTCCTGTAGTGCTTTCTGGCATTCAAGCTTCTGTGCCATGAAGCTGAGTCACCCCAGACAGTGCTAGCATGAAGGCAGGGGCAAAGTTCAGCTCCCAGATCTCTGCTAACGGTATCAATCACACAGTAGAATGGTAGAATATCAAGGTTAAGAAAAAATTCTGAATGATTTTATCAGTTGTTTCCTGCTACCCCAGATAAAGCAGCCCCAGAGGTTATCACAGTCCTATTCTAGTCTTAAGAATCGAAATGGCATATTGAAATCATAGACAGGTTGCCCCTTCTTAATTAATTTTCCTAGTAGATGACCACTGGTGTGAGCAAAGATCATAGAAAGGAAACCTCATCGGAAAGTGCCTGAACTCTTTTACACACTTTACATATTAATGCTGGAATCCTGACTTTTCATTAAAGGATATGTAAATCACTGCAATATCAAGCCAGCAGTAACTTACACACTATGAAGTGTTTAAATATTTTGAAACAGTTGCCACAGCTACCACCTATATTAGAAATTATTTTGGTTACTGCCAAGGGAAATACTGGTACATGTCTGGGAAATCAAAAGAACCCACTCACAAACAGCATATTGGGATTCATCTCCTTCATGATTGCCAGCAATTAGCCCCGTAACTCTCTCTAAGATTAATAAGAAAGTTAGATTTCAACATGTTACATGAAAAATTATTCACATGGCCCCTATTAAAACTAATGAGAGTTACAATGATTAATCTTCAGGCACGCATATGAACACATACCATTAGCTGAAATCTGCAAGAGCGAAGGAATGGAGAATTAAATTTGAAATACTAGTTAATCTGCTTAATTGTGAGTAAAGTTGTTTACTACCTCAGTATAATTAAAGAAGAAAGAACAAGAAAAAAGACCAATAAATATTTCAGAGATATCATGACTTTTATTTCCCACTAGGATTAATGAATTACTTCCAAAGCTGCAGTAAATCAGGATACTCATAACTTTTATTTTGTCCAAAACACTATCTTGGCCTGTCTCTATAGAGCCTAGTGTCCTGGCAAAAGATGCTTGTCATGCATTCTGTTCCTGTAGAAGTGGCTGAAATTCAAACTCAAATGCTCACATTGTGAAACCATAGTTTTCTGGAGGGGAAAATTTTATGGAAATTTGTTGATTAAACACATAAAAAAAAAAAAAAACCACACAAACAAACAAAACCTATCAACCAAACTTGATGAAATCTCATGCAGATTTCAGGCTCAGCTCATCAGCTAGGTTTTCCTCCCAAGCAAGCACCTTGTTACAGAGTGTTAGCTGTAGGTCTTGGTTTACCATGGTGAAGATATCACTACTAGAGCTTTTTTCTCCTCTCACTATTTGTACAACTCTCTTTCTAGAGACCCAAATAAAGGCTATCTTACAATCTTTCTGCTTCATTCTACATAGTAGCTATGGTCTTTCCTATCCAAACTTTCAAACAGTTTCTTGTTACCTCTGTCTCAATTTCAGCCTTACAAACTACATTTACATCCTACTCACTGTGATGACTGCTTTCCTAACTGGTCACTTTGACTCTGGTACCATGCTTTAGATAATTCTACGAGCTCCCCTTTATTGCATTAAATACACACTGCTTGTCTGGCTTGTCTTCACTCTCCATGTCTTTGACAAGCAATGCACTCACATTTACTACTGAAATGCTCACTTTCCCTTCCAATCAGTCTCTTGGTTTATTATTTCTAAGACTCACATACTTTCACATTTGGGGGCAGCTGCCTGGCAGCTGTAAGTTCCCCCTGTCTCTTTATAACCCTTTCAAATTCCCTGTACTAACTGCTTATTTCTATTCCTGTATTGCCTACTACCATAAACATCAAGTTTTAACTTCTATGTGCAGGTCTCCGTGCTGTTTATGGAGCATCAAGCCCACTGACAACGGCTGGAAGCACATCTCACTGACACTAGAGCAAGACAGGAAATAAAAGGATCTGTCTCCACGTTCTGCTTGTTTACTATGCTATTTGCAGTGGTTTTTTAAATGAACAAGATTTCACAGTCCATGCCATGAATTCACAAGCTAAAGTGTGAATGAGAAGATTTGATATGTCAGTTCCAAGGCACACATCATAACTGCTATTTCAGTCTGCAAATTACATTTACTTCTCTGACAAACTGAGAAAGGAAACAAACAAACAAACAAAAAAACAAAACAGCAAAAAACATGATGGCAACCTAAGAGATGCTTGAAAGCTATACCTAATATTATTCCACGCTAGCAAAGAGAACTCTTCAATACAATACAATACAAAACAAATACAATAAACAATATAGTGAATTTGTATGGTTTAGAAAGAAATGTAGAAAATGGGAGTTTCTGAGGACAAATGGATATTTTCAGGACATCTAGGCATACAGTGCTACTCTGAGCAGGAACAGACTGGTTGCTTCCAGCTGAGATGCTCTGTGCACACAACACTTGATGGCAGGACAGGCTCTGTGTGGGTGATTACCCAACTTAACTAATTACACCCCACAGAACACTTGATTACTGTGGCTACACTGGTGGGCTTCTAACAGAGCTTCCTTTGGTGCCTCTCCACAGGACTGTGCTGAGTGTCTGGGATCGCTCCCCAGGTGTCTGAACGAAACCAAAGGATTTCTGTGTGTACCCTTCCTCTCCATAATTGTTGATCTGGGTGCTAGCTCTAAGCCTTTAGAGAAAGAGATACTGCTTTCTTAGGAATTCAGTTAATTTGTCATCATCTTCCAATTACTATATTCTTTTTAGCTGGAATTAGTGTATAAAAACATGGGGGTAGGCATTTAGAAGTTTAAACTGACATTAAGCTATAACATCAATTGTTATTGTCATGAACTGCTGAAATAAAACATGCACTTTCTGCATTGTAAGTGTTCCATTTGTTGACCTTTAAGATGAGCTTTGTAGAGACTGTTTATATTATAAAATAATTCTTTTAATTTCTGTTTCTTCTTAGTGGCATATGTCTCTGAAAGAGAAGAACAAGATGCCCATCCATGCATAAGCAGGCTTAAAATGCCTCTTAGAGCAGTTTTAATGTAATGTACACATGCCTTTTTGGAATGACTCTGACAGGTTTGGCACACTTTTCATTCCAGAATCTGTTAAAGATTTCTTGCTATATTTTAAAGACTGCACACTTAGCCCATGACCTTAATTTTCTGTTCTGATCCATGCATTTCAAAAAAATCTTTTTTTTAAATTCATCTTCTCTCCTTTGCTTCTTGCTTTTTATAACATCATTCCTGAAATTATTCCTCACTTTCCTGTACCTCTTTTTCCATTTCCTTGCCATAGTCTGATCTTTTAAATACTTTTGGGTTAGCAACTGCACAAAACTCAGTGTCTCCTCTAAAGCCAGTTACCCATTTTAGATTCTACTCCTGATTAACAGGAAAGTTGTAATATATTCCCATATCATACTAGTAGGACTGCATGTGCTACACTGCACAGTGCTGATGGAACAAACTGCAGATCGTATTGCCCTTCTCTGTAAAAGTAACTCAGAACCACTCAAGACACGCAGTATTAAACCACAGATTTAGAGGGCTTACTAGTCATAACTGTTAGTGGTCCAGCATTCCTAGAGTGCTGTATTTTATTAAGAAAAAAAAAAAGTCCATGAGTTGTCAACATTTGCAGCAGCATAAATCCTATGATTTTTCTCTTTCCTTCACAAGATATTTCTCTTCTAATACAAGGTAACAAGCCCATCAGCAGGAAGGTTGACATGGACTTCAGTACCTAAAATGACCTAAATGCTTAAATAATTAACAGCAGTGAAATAAATATATCATTGGACAGAAGAATGGTCACCAACTTTTACTTGCAATTGATTCTCAGGCCATACCAAAAATACAGTGATATCTGTCACTCAGTTTCCCTAGATGTAAAATGGAGATAATTTTCCTTGTATCACGGAACCGTTGTGATAAACTATTTTCAGTGTAAATAAAGCGGTATGTAATTTTATTTTCATAAAGTGGTATACAAATGTCTGACATAAGGAGAGAATAGGTACAATTTCTACAGTAAACAGCTATTCAGGAAAGTTGTAGGTTTAGTTCAGATAAACTAAAAACATACCTTTCCTCTGTTCTTTTCTCTTCAGAAGCAATGCTGACACCTGCCTGGCTTTCACTGAGAGAAAGAACTAAATTTCAGAGCGGGTTCAAAGGGAGAAGACAACAGGAGGCCCATGAACCTCTAGAACCCTACAGCAGATGGGAAGAGGGGGAAAAGAAATAAAATTAGGTTCTTCCGCAGAGCAGAGAAAACACGGCAAAAATATTTATTGTTCCTCTCCAGAGGTTGTTTTGTTTTGAAATTATTATTAATTTCAAATACTATTGTCACAGTTAAGAAATAAATATCAGTTAAATAGCAGAAAGTTTAATCTGCATTACTGTAGTGGAAATGGATAGCTCAGATTTCAATTTTACAGTGCAGGAACAGCCTCTTTCTGTTTGATATCATTTATCAAAATCCAATTGTCAAATGCTAAAACACTCACTAACATGATGTATTTTAGAATAATCAATCTTACTTTTTACAAACAAAAAACTGAAGAGGATAATACACATCTGCCATTTCAACATATTAAATGAAAAAATGTTACTAGTAACAAAAGAAAAAATAATATGAATTCTTCAAAGCGCTTCATTACATTACTTCCTAATCAATTGTTAGAAAGCCTTGTAACATTATAATGGCTGAAGACATTTGATAGATTCACGCAGCATTTGCTTGTTACTTGTAAAGATGTTCAGCATTGTGTTCTAAATAAATATCTGTGACTACAAACTGTTACTACGTTGAGGATTTTTTGAAAGTTTACAACACCATGAATGTATTCATCTATCTCCTAAGCACTACAATGTAAACTTTTTTTTATTTTTATTAATATCGAGTTAAGTGTCTCTCTCCAGATTTCTTATTCCCATTTTCTTTGATAATAAAAAGTATTTTCAGAAATGCTTGCAATGTTTTTTTCTTTCTGGAACTTGCAGCAAACTCTTCAAGAAAATCAAGTTCTGTTTAAATTAAACATAGTCCAGAAACCAGTTTTCTCCCATTTTTATGTAAACCTAGCAACTAATCCTTTATTTCAGAAGGTGCAAAGCTGTACTTAAAAGGCAAATTTGGTATTAAATCAGTTCAGACCCTCTACCGTAAATATGGCTTTCAGTGTTTTTTTTTTTTTTTTTTCAGTATTTTAGCCATCTCCATTTTTTTCAAGGACCATAAATAAATTAAAACACCCGCACATTGTATTTTGCTAATGTTCTTGAGCTTATTTCCCCCACTTCTGTTTTTGTGGAACCAGACCAACATAACACTGAATTCTTTTGAAAACACTGTGACTTAATCACTGGAGGATATTTTCCTGAGTCAAACAGTATTCTTCTTACACAGTGGAACCCTGCTCATTATTCTTTTTTTTCTCTTGAAATGACAAGAATTTTGTGTTTTTCAGTGAGTGTTCTTGGAGTTTCATTTTTCTCTAGCCTTGTGATAATTTTTCTATGATTTCACTGAACAAATCTCAGTTTGACACTATACATTGGATTTTTTTTCAACCTTCTCCTCTTAAGCACTCCCAGGACCCCATTCCCATATTGTTTTCTGTAGCAAAACTAATATTGTTCAATGAAAGGAAGCAACAATTCAGCCTAATGTTGGTTCTTAAGACATACAAAGTCTAATCATGATTGAACTGTAGGGACTAAATATTCAATTATACTCTTCTTTAGGAAAAGTCTTTTCTATCCAGCAGAAGAAGCGTTTATACTTGAACATTATGGAACTTGGAGGTTGGCCAGAGACTTCAGTCTAAGGACCACACCTCTTCTGATTTGGATTCAGTTCTTTAAATAATAAGCAATTTTTTCAGTATGTAATCTTGGTGTGAAGACCAGATTCCCTCAGTGAGGGACTGCACTAGGTTTATCTAAAATTTTAATTGTTCAAGCCAAGATGTGGTCCAGAAGCATTTTGGTTCTCTTGAACAATGAAAGCCTGAGTGAATAAGCCCTGTGGAACCAACACTGGGATCTCAGCACCTTGGTACTCTTCCTAGCAGCAGACTCATGGGGCAAGCCAGGTATTGCCAGGTTAGTGCTTAGCCATAAGTAAAAGGCTTTGTCAGTCATGAGAATTCATGACTTCTTCCAGTGCCTTCTACACAAACTCCTGGTTCATGACAGCCAATTTAGTCAGACTATGTTACAGCATCAGTCCTCATGCAAAGGTCTCCCAGTATGTGCTGGACAGCAGAGGTTCTAGAATATGTGCCTCATCAATAGAAAGGCAAATTCATAGAAGTGTATGAGTTACTAGCAGGATCCTACTGAGATGAGTGAAAATTGCATGCCCAAATACTTTAAGGAACTGGAACTAAGTTTTAACTTCTGAATCATGAGAATTAACAAGATATTTCACATTAACAGTTAATTCCCCAGCATCTTTAAGATGTAGGACATTCAAATATTTTTTTAGCATCCATAAACAAGTTGCTCTTTACTAATTAACCACGACTACTTCTCTAGATCTCATATTTAATGATCGCTAGCCTATTTCAAGCACAGATTAAAGAATAATATTTTGACAAGTGTAAGCATAGCTACATCAAAATGAAGAATACGCAGTACTTCAATTTTTTTTATTATTTTCTTGCTAAACACTTCAGACTTATGTATAAATAAACTGAAAATAAAGTAATTTGCACTAGAGAAGTTTTGAGACACACCTGTGAATAATCCGTTTGTAATCAAAACCACTAAACTGAACAAATAGAATGCTGTATTTCATATTCATGTATGAACAAGACTTGTAAAAGCCTTAGAGTATCTGAGTGGCACACAGAAGACATAAGTTAATTACAACATCAAAGATACAGACCTCACATAAAATGAGTTTTGTAGTTTTGAACAATGTCAATTACATATTCTATCACTACCATAAAAACAACCCAATATTTATATAGTTCCCATTCTCTTCATTCTATTCTGTCCATCTTTAATATATTCACCCTTCACATCAGAGGGAAGTGCTGTTACCTTCTGAAGCTAAATGCAGAGACTCACAGCAAGGAATGAGGTGCCTACAATCCAGCTGGGATCCAGAATGCCAGAATCATGGGGCTTTAGTCTTTGTTGCATGGGTGCACTTCCCATCTTCCTACAGCAATTTTCCAATCATAAAGAAAGGATGGTGGGGATTTGTTTTTATGGAACTTTAAATAAGAAAATATGATTTAGAGCTCTATATTTATGTTATCATCTGGGGATGAGATCTCTATGGGCTACATAAAGACGTTCTGGGTGTAATTACATTACCTTACATTCTACTTAGCTAACATTTAAAGTTTCTCAGATCCAGTATTATAACACTGAAGTCCAAGATTTAAGTGTGTTCCAGGCTTCTCAGTCACTCTGTAGCAACACAGTGCCTGGATCCTATATTTCCTAGATTGAAGTCCAGTGCACAAACTCCCTCGGCATCTTTGTAATTATGAACCTTTCCATGAGAATACTGTCCCCTCAGGTCACAGGTAATGCCTTAATCAACAACAATTAATACATTGTTTATACACTAAAAAAAGAAAAGGCCTCCAGAATTTGGTTCACCATCTGCCTTGACATGCTCAATAATGGAAAGTATTCCTAAAGGTCACAGTCTGGTTTTGTTAGATTTTTTATTTTACTTTCACAGTCAAAAATATGTTCTTCTCTAGATTTTAAGTAAAATCTAGATTTTGAAGTAAAGCTTAAGTAAGCTTTAATCTTTATTTCATCTTTCTAGTGAATGAGACTAAGATCAAAGACTCTTAGATGTATTTGCACATTTCCTAGATGTCAACTTATAAAGCACAAGAAACTTAAAACTTTTATTCTTCAAAATGCCCAGATCAAGTTAGAGCAACTAGTTGGAGGGATGTACGTGCATTTTCATGAAGTGCCTCAAACTCCTCCTGACTCATCTAGAAAGCCCACAATACAGGTCTTCCCTTCAGTCTCCTGTTAAGCAGAACTCAAGAAAAGAACATCAGTTTCCAGTACTTTGTACCACTTGGGTTAGGTAGGAGCTTCACTGTTTGAGGCTTCCAGAGATTTCAGTAGAGCCAGGATATCATCTTAGTAGTTTGTGGGGGAGGAAAAAAGATACAAATAGCTTGGAATAGCAGCCAGCTAAGAGAGTGAATGTAACAAAAATCTTTATGCTGTGGTATTCCTGCTGATCAGAGATTATTTTTTTCTTTGATGTACTTATTAACATGAAGAGATTCTTTCCACCTTATACAACACCAAAGGGATATAAGGTTAACCTCCATATGAGGTTATGATTAGAAGTAGACCTGTAAACATGTAAGTACTGACATTATGTCAATTTTCAGCTTCCTTTGATTAATGTAGAGAGTATATCTTGGTTTTATTTTTAAAAGCTTGTTTTAAAGTTAATTTCTTAAATTAACATGCATAAAAATACATTTCATTTGTCAGGGTAGCTGCTAAATTCTCTGTGGGCAAGAACTGGGCTGAGAAATCAAAGCTGTTGGTAATCCCAGGAAAAAGTAAAAGCGATATAGATATCTGTGGTCCAACAACCCCCTTCAAAGTGTTCTTTATAAATGTGTGCTGCACTTCTTAGAATTAGATCTAAAATTTGCAGACACCAAATTTTAGTGTGGGATTTATATCATCTAACTTTAGACATCTGTGATGTTACCATCTATGATCTAATTATAGACTCCCTTTATAGGTAACAGAAAGAAAAAGCACTTCTAAAACACGTTTTTGCTGAACTATTTTGGTAATGTATCTTTAGATGAGACAAAGCATCCCTGGAATTGCCCACTTCTACTCTGCCTTCTCTGACAGGAGTTGTGATGACTGCTTTATAGAATCATGTATTTGGATTCTCTCTGGTTGGAAGGGACCTCAAAGATCACCTAGTTCCTGCTATATGCATGGATGCCACCCACTAGATCAGGTTGCTCAGGGCTTCATCAAACCTGGTCTTGAACACCTTCAGGGATGGGGCAAATGTATATATATGTTTTTTATATATATATATATGTATGCGTATATATGTATATACGCATACATATATATATATATATATAACATATCTTTAGATGTAGATATATGAAACACATGTTATAGGCATATAAAATTTAGCATAAACTCTTTTTTCAAGGAAATGCCTGTAAATTTTAGGCTACATCACAACAGTAGATACTCACTTAAAGAAGACCGGTAGATAGATTCTGTAAGGGTTTGCACAATCACAGTGATAACAGTGTCTGTGGTTCTCATAGAATCATAGAATATCCAGAGTTGGAAGGGACCCACAAAGATTGAGTCCAACTCTTGCCTCTGCACAGGACCACCCCAAAATCCCCTGTTCCAGTACCCAGCTGCTCTCTCAATGAAGAGCCTTTTCATAACATCCAGGTTGAACCTCCCCTGAGACAACTTCATGCTGTTGATATATATGTTGATATATTACTCTTCAAATTAGAAGAAAATAGATGGTTCAGAATAGGTGGAACAACAGTGGATGAGCATTGCTAATTTCAGGATTATTGTAGAATAATTTTGTTACACTTAAAATATTTGTGATGTGAAAGAAAAAAGCCTTGAAAAGAAGAGAGGAATTGGGAAAGTCACTCTTCAGTTCATGAAGGAAGCCAGTGGATATTTTCTTGATTTATTTTGCTAAGGACAGAATTTAAAAATACATTTAAATATCAGCTTAGGTGCTGAACAACACAACACCCAATTCTTTTTGTAGACTGAGCCTAAACAGATTATTTTTTAATTAATTCATTTCCAGCAGTGCATCTCAGTACACTGTGTTCAGCAATGGAAACACATACTGTCACATTTGAAAAGCACTCATCAAGAAAACAAAGAATATTTAGAACCAAGGAAGCCTACCACACAAGTAAAGTATCTTCTTTTCAAATTATTAGTGAACAAGAAACACAAAAGTAAACCTATTTAAAGCAAACACTACTATTTGAGGGCATTTCATTCAGTAGAATTTCACAGAGAATCATCAACAATTAAGCACAATTATGTGGTAAACACAAATAAGCCAGAACTGACATTTTTCTTCCTCTATTTTGCAGTCTTTACAAATACGAATTAAAAGAATGGGAGGATGGTATTAAAAAAGGGCTTCTATTTAATATTTGAATACATGTAAAGAGAATATTCAGCTCTCTTTTTCTTAAAAGACAGATGAAAATGTGAGTAAAAAATGGGTTTCTTAAGGAACAGCACTGAATTTGTTTAGAAAACTTGGGATTTTATCCCAAAATCTGTTCTGTCCTGGGTTTGGTATTATCTGAGTTCTTATTCTGAAAAAAAATCACTGAGATGCAGCTGTTTTTAACTAGAAAATTCCTCTCATCTCAGAATAGGAGATGGAGGGATTTATAGACTGCCTGGTCCCTATTTCTGCTTTTTGCAAAGCAAAGAACCATTTGCACCACCTTACAAAGGAGAGAGAGGAGTTATTCCCAGTTCACCTTTCTTCCTCATCAAGAGATGAGGTACTAGGATAAACGCAGAGGACGTGGGCAGATGCTGTAAAGTTCAGAAGACTGCAAGGGTGCACTGGCTCCATCAGTTATACCTCCATGCTATTGACCTATTTAAGCCTGATTGCTAGGCTCAGGGATAATGTATTTGTCTCACAGAAATAAATTTCCTCAGCAAATTATTACCTTTCAGATTTGTGCAGGTCATACACAATATCAACTGCACAAACTTTTTTTTTAAACAATCCAGCATTTATTTAAATTTTAGCATATTAATAAATATATTACTAATAGATTATTACTGTTGGTTGAAGACTATATTTAAGCTATAGAGGGTACAAAGTATTTAAACTATGTCTTTTAATTAACAGAACCTTACAAAATAATCACTTTATCTATTTACCTGAGACAGTACTCAGGTTTACCTAATTTATATAACTGTCATGAATTTAATTGACTAGTGATTAATAAGGATTTCTAAAACAGATTAAATCAATGGCATTAAGCAAAAAGACAGATTTCTAATGAGATTCATTGATTTGGTGGCTGATTTTTAATGATTTCAGAATGAGCCAGCAATGTCTTATAGAAGAGAATTACAGCATCCCAATAGGACTTTATTGCCTTGTCTGAGGAGTACTATATGTTGCTTTCAGTAAGGAATAATTCATTCACAGAAGTACTTCACTATTTTGATTCCACAAGTGACAGTTAAAGATATCGTTAAAAGAGAAATGGTAAAAAGCCTCTGAAAGATTGCAGTGAGGCTGTTCTTTTGGTTAAAACATCAAACAAAACATAATTGGCTCTCCTGCCATCCTGAGCCCATGGACATCCAAGACCTGCTGAAGCACATTGAGAACCCCTCACTGATGATGCTTCTTTCAAGTCTGTGCAGAAAGGACTGTGCAGGGAACATCTCAACCAGGTGCTTATCACCAAAAAGGCCGAGAGCCAGGACAACCAAGGAGCAGACCTGCTCTGCAATACACAAAGCAGCAGTGTATGTTATTTGTGACTCAATTCTCCACACAACTTTCATTCTCAGTCAAATGCCCAAGCTATCCCAAGTTCAATTTTTCACTCATTATTCATACTGTAATCTGTTCTCTTTCCCATCCAAGACAAATTTTAATTCTATGTTGCCTTCATCCTTCACTGTACAGTTAAGAAGCAGTGTTGTACACAGACTCTCATCTCTCCTGTATTTAGCCTTTTGTTTAAGAAGCCAAAAACTTAAACAATATTTTAGATCAGATAAAGCTATCGTATGTCATGCAAATTTCCATTTTTTTTTTTTATTCTAACTGTTGCCACAATCCTCAACAGATCACAGTATTTAGTTTCAAAATGTTTCCCGAAATTCTCTCTCAGGATGCCTTTCCTAATCCCCAAATTTTTATTTTTTTTAAAGATGCATGTCTAAGCTTTATAATCATTGTTATGAAGCCACCAGTAGCCCACAAACTAAATTCAAGTTGCTCTCTCTGTCCCAGCTTCTCATATGACCTTGTGAGTAAATCTATCATTTTTCCTCTTATAATGTATGTGAAGAAGAGAGGAAAAAATAATTTCAGAATGTTGACATTTGAAAAGTGTTGACCAAATTCAACTTGAAAATGCTTGACCTCGAGGCTCTAACAGCCACCAGCATAAATAGCAGGGAAGTGCTACATTTGAGAAGTTGTTCTTACATTTGGGGTGAAACATAAAAGACTCACAGCAGCTGAGGTTACTAAATATGTAGTAAAAAGGCAAGGTTAAGCTTCCTGTCACAAACAGTTGCACTCTGAGTTTTTAAATTTCCCATTGCTATTTCAAGTAGCTATTGCATTCCTTAGTTCCCTTTCTGGAGTACTGCTGCACACTACTAAAGAATTACCAACTTAGTAACAGTGCACACTGCGTGGATTGAAATAATCCCTACAGCTCACAGTGAAAAGCACTACCATGGAGATTTGAGAGTGGTTTCTTAATATCAATACATCTTGACCCAGGGCAAGCCTGAACTCTGGGTAACCTAGAATATCATTTTAGAAACTTGATAAAACATTTTGAAAGTCCTTTCAGGTCACACCATGAGTTGTTACTGCAAAAACATTTTTCATCTGTACAGAACTCCTGAATCAAAAGACAGCAAAGTAATGACAAAAATAGCAGCAGCAAAAATTGGGAAACAAATACACCCATAGACAAAAAGATCAGCCTTACTTGGCTAATTAAACCACTGTGAGCTTCAGCATGAATATGGTCAATGACAAGCCTATTTGTCCAGGACACTCAAAGCATCTTAAAAGACAGTCTTGCTCCGTTCCATTTATGCTCACCTATCTACCCTTCAACAAACGTCTATTTCCCACTTTAAATGTTTCATATAATGCAACTCTTTCCTAGAAAGTGTACATGGGATGTGATAAGATTTATTTTGTAATCTTAAAACACAAAATATTCATGAAATTATACTGCTGTTAAGATAATGTAAATTCTACTGTCTTTAAATTCATTTCACTATGTCATGTTATAGCAAACAACAATTACCATGTTTTACATTTATCTGATGATGTGATAAAAGAAGATATATTGCCTCATTCTTCATAGTGTATATCTTCAGTGGGACAAGATCTTATTTTGGGTTGTTCAATTTTACTGAGATTAATTCCCACAATTAGTCTCAATGAATTATATGTTTAATTAGGTGCCTATTAATTTTTTTGTGCCTACAATGAATCTTAGTGCTAATGCTAAGTAAACCAAAAATACATTGAATTAAAATATATGGTTGTTAAAGTTGATACTGTGCATAAAAATCAGTAATGAACCAGATGCATGTTTTAATATGAATAATAATATTAATTAGGTAGTATCCTCTTAAAGGTATTTGTCACTCCATAACCCTGTAAAATGGGTATTTACCATTCTGTTTTCAGTTTGGGCACTTCACAGGGTAATTCTATGATTTAAGAAGTGATTTTTAATTTTTGCACAAATCTTTTTAATTGTCTCAGAGAGACAGAGATTAATAGAAACACATAAAACATTGTCTTTTAAAAAGTAGTTGTATTAGGTGCCTGCAGCAGGATTTGAAGGATAGAGAATGAACTACAAATGTAAGAACAACAAACATGTACCAAAACACTTCAGCCAGAAAGCTTCAAGCTGGGATATTCTGATTTTCTGGGGGCCATGAAGACATAGTTGGGAGATTAATCTATAATTGTGCTCATTTCTAAAAAGTGTTTGTGAATACAGAACCCATGCCATATCAGGGACATATAAAGAGGATGGTTCACCTCAAATTATTCCTTTCCCTATAGATGCCTCACCATGTGATCCTGTGTCCAAGCTCACATCTTCAGCTTCCTACAACAAATGTGTGTAGTCCATATTACGAAGCTGCCAGAATACACTTCAGCATTTGAATTTTTCAGCCTTTATTTCTTTTGTCACTCCTAAGCATTTTTTTCTTATCCCTCTCATATAGTTTAGTTCTCCATTAATGACATGCACTGTTAATTCAGTGTGTATTTTTGCACAGAGTACAAAGACCATGATAACGATTTATATTACCTGAAAACAAAACAACAACAAAATTGCGCATATGAATAAATCCCAATGGCTACTATGAGCTTCAAGGGATGGAGCTAAATTTCCTCTGGCCTGTAATCTCATTTTTCCCTTTTGATTTTCAAGAGCCAGTACATTAATGAACTTTGTAATCTGGAAGCACATTGGGTTTAAGAAGTATTCAATTTTTAAATAAGCTTAGAGTTTCATTAATTGTCAAGTACTGGCTGAATCTCAATAAGAAATGAATCATTATTTCCCAACAAACTTGAATATGTTTTTTGGAATGTGTTATTTGTGACAGCATTCTGCAACAGTGAAAGTCTTTGGCAATCTAATATGCAGTGGAAAATAGATACTGGTTCGTATTAGTATTTTGTTTTCTTGATTTCTTCCTGGCCTTTGTAGTTATGCAGAAGTGAGAATTAACTCAGCTTTTTTTCTGTTTAATCTAGCCTCAATGCTACAATGAAAGCACAGGAAATATTGTAATTCCTCAGTGCAAGTTTGAAGTAGAAGTTTTGCCATAATGATTTCAACATCAGAACTGCAAAGGATGAGAGCAATTCCCTTCTGCATGCTTCTTTAAGTTTTCTTAAAGACTTAAAAACAAACAAACAAACAAACAAAAGCCCAAGAACAAACAAACATGAAGAGACACCTTGACCCTTAAATGATCCTAGTAGTTTTCAGAAACCTTGTTAGCAAATAAGCTGCAAGAGACTTGTTAAAAGCACATGGACTCCAATAGCTCCAGTCTGTATATGTCTTGGTTTTAATTTGGTATTTTCATTTTACTTGTTTTATTATTTTATATACTTAGACATGAATGGCAAAACACCCAGAAAGTCTTCCTTGGAAGAGTATGCCAGTAATTAAGGAAAGGAACACTTCAAATAAAACTCATTTCTAAAGGCTCGCCAACAACAGCTGCATGTTTCACTGTAAGCCAAATTAAACACTACATAGTAACCACCCTGATGAGAAAGTTCTCATTTAAACTGACTTTAATGGAAAAATCTCAATTTTAACTCTATTTTTTCATAATTGGCGTATGCTTTTGGTCAAATAAATGTACATTGTAAAAATGTAAATTTTTACTGTAAATGAACTATTTTATGCTGCCAACCTTTTCTATTTCTCCCCTTTTAACTACTCATTCCTTTCAAACAAGCATTTAAAAAATCTCTTGGTGTATTATATGGGAATTCATCTTAGATGATTTCATCTTCTCCAGTGTCCTATGTCCATGTCTGATCTACATCTTCTATGATGATCATAACCAGGAAAAAAACAAACAAACAAAAACAAACAAACAAACAACAACAAAAAAAACAAACAAACAAAAAAAAAAAACCAACACAACACTAGACAGATCAGCAAGAGAAGTCAGAACAATTCTCAGAGATACTGACTAGCCCACCACTGACTAAGGCACCAGTAGGAGGCACCAGTCTGACAGAACTTGGAGACACCTCAATTGATACTTTCAAATTACCAATTGCGGTTTTCAGAGATGGTTTTCTTTTCATTGTTATTAACCTAAAGTTGACATTTTCTACAAAAGTACACCATTTTTCAGATTGACTTCAATAGTGAAACACTCATATTTCAGGCCAAGAAAGCAAAGCTCTTGATACCACGTATTAAAAAATAATGCCATACATCTGACTACTTTGGCAATGGTCTTAACACACCAGCTGCTTGCTGCTCCCACTGCAGACAATGCTAAACACTGTTTTGCTACTAAAGGGAAAAGAACTAAGTTTAGCTCTACTAATTGCATTTTAGTCATATGACCCCACTTCCAAGGTTGCAAAATCCTTTCCTTTACCATTGTATACCTTTGCTCCTTGAAGAAAAAGGAAAAACATTAAATACTGTCTTTTATTTCTGCTCACTCTAAGAAAAAAACTATGGAATCACGGCACAATCACTTTGAATTTACAATTTAGATTTAAATACTCCTGTACAAAACAGTCTACACACCATGATTTAAACAAAAGAAGCTCTTAGTTCTGTTATAAGCCTGGAATTTTAATTAATTGTAAAAAAGGAGATTTCTGATGTGGTGCCCATTACGTTCTATCAGATTGCGACTGAATGTTGGTGCCTTTTTTTTTCATTTTCATTTTTATAAGTTCTGACAACCCTTTATTTGAGTTTAATTCATCTCATATGTATTAGAAATATGACGTGATAGCATTTTCAGGTAAATCGTATTAAACTAGATTGACACCGAATATTTCTTATTATTTATCCTGCCAGTGTCCAGGTGATGAGCTCATAATACATTTATAGATGCTTTTAATACTTACACTATCTACTCTGCTAAATTTGAAGTCAAAATAGTCATGGTAAATAATTCATTATTGGAATTTCCATGGAGAAAAATTAAGACAAAATTATTGCTTCTTAATTGTTTATTTATTTATTTATAAAGGTCTGAAGAGGCAGAGAGATTCTGTATTCATTCCATGAAATTATATCATAACCCATACATTACTGGACCACTTCTGTTTAATAAAGGTATTTCTGGAGAGTATTGTCTTGTTCTATTATCCAGGTAATAAGTTTTGTAAATATAAATGGTAAAATTCCAGGGTAAAATTAATCCCTTTTGCCTTCTTACCTAAAATTGGAAGTAACTGCATGTATGGAGGACATTCAATGGAAAACAAACAAACAAACAAACAAAACAAGTCTGATCAGAATTCAAGCTTTGCTTTACTGATTTTACAGTATCTATGAAGTATACTGATTAGGACAATATTTTCCTCCTACAGGGAAGAAAGAATGCCAGAAGTACAATAAGCATAAGAAATAGTTTGGCAGAGAGTCTGGCATTTCAGAAATACTTGTGGGAGAGAAGAATTTGATAACCAAATTACAGAAAATAAAGTGACTTTCCAGTTAATTAATATATGGTCCACTGGAAATAAAACTCAACCTGTTTATACACTTTTATGTATGTTATGTTAGAAGTACCTAATGGATTTATGTTGTTGAAGTCACTGAAATTCCTGATCCTTTAATAAATTCAATGTTTGGAGAGCAAAAACTATTTTTTAAGATCAACAGAAATGTTTATTTTGAAAATTCATGGAGACTGGGAATAAGACAGAAATGAATTTTAGAAACTAGCCAATAACAGCATGTTCATTTTTCAGACCCTCACCTAGACAGTATACACAAACAATATGAATTTCAGAATTTTCTCAGAATACCCATATTAAGAGCTTCTTCTTTTCCTGCTAACTCTGGGTTAGCCCTAGATTAACCCTGTTTAGCTAACTCTACTTCTTCCACCGTTCTATGGTAGTGTTAGGTGATGGTTGGACTTGATCTTAAGGGTCTTTTCCAACCTAAATTATTCTATTCTTCTAAGAATGCTTCTTTGTGGAGGAATCGTTAAGTGAGGCAGGACATGTGAATGTTGAGCAGTTGGGAGACAATGGGCTGGTGAAGCACCGTACTCAACTCACATGAGCCTTGGCACGTATACCAGACTGAAAAGCCCGGGAAGTGTTAACCAATCCTGAGCTTAGTTTCTGCAATATGTATGAGTTGATTATGTTCAAACTAGATAAAAGACGACTGAGCTATGTTCGAACTAGATAAAAGACGACTGAGCTATCCATTAAAGTTGAAGTTCACTGTTCACTCATATTGATGTGCTGGGTCTTCCTTCCGTCGGCAACACTTCTTAGCATTAGAGTTACATGGATAGAAGGTCTACCAGTAAATTACATAATAATAAAAAGCCTATTCGTTTAAAAAGTCACAAATTCTTACTTTTGCTGCCTTGAAGGGCAAAAATCTTCATTTTCTGCTTTGGATGTATTTTGAGATAAGAACAAGAATTTCTCATTTCATATATATAATTTCACTGCATGCAGTTAAAAGCACAAAGAATGATAACAAAATACTTCCCCATAAAGTCTCAGGCACCAATCTCAGTTGCGTATGCCAGGGGACCAGAAGACTTACTTTCTTAAGAAGGCTAGAAAAATGCCCACTGTGGTCCCGTGAAACAGAAAAAATGGCATGCTAACTTTTTTTGATTATCCCACAAATCCTATCTATTTAATTCCAAATAAAAGGCCAGGCTTTGAGTGCACACATTTCTTTTTAGAAAGAGATTAATTAAAACAACTTTTTTTTTTTTTTTTTTGGTGGAGGTAAGTTTCACTCAAAGATGCATAGCAAGACATAGTCCAACTGTCTTTTAGTCTAATTGACTAATATTTCTGAATCAGGATATTCTCAACATTTACTGCAGGTATGATAACATTGGGTTATTTAAATAACAATATATTGAGTATAAAAGGTTTACTTTGTCATAAGGTCCAGCTCTTGCTCTGTAACTGATGCTTCCTTCCTCTGCATTTATAGATATGAATAAGATACCTCAGACTTCCCATTATGAAGAGTTACATTTACAACCATCTTGCAGATAATGGATGAACAAAAGACAGAACTGAACTCCATGAAACTCACTAAACATCAATATAAATAAAGCTTAAGTATGCAAAGATAATTATCATAATCATCCCCATGCAGTAGGGCTCTCAAGAAATGAAGTAATAAAAAGAAAAGACTGCTATTTTATTATAGTTTTCCACCTATAAATGTGCCCTTTTCTACGTAAATCAGTTCATCAGTGCTGGGGCCCTTCATTTGGAAATGTTGAGTTTATTAGCAATTCCAGTTTTCCCCTAAAGTGACAGAAAGTAGATAACTAATGATTCCTAGAGTTGTCTCTCTCTCCTGCACAAAGTTTCAATTATTAAAAAGACAGTAATAATGAAAATCCCTAATTAAATAATTTTGCATGTAGTTGGCACCATTTTGTTATGTGAAGTCAACTCTTCTAATCATAGATGTGAAATACAATGGAAATAAAATAGTTTTAATTTTACTATGAAATAAGCTTAGACAAAGATCTTAAAAAAAAAAAACAAAAAACAAAACAAAAAAAAAAAAAACACAACTTTGCAACTATTTTTTTTTTCCATAGAAGACATACGATAGGTTTTGTTTCTGGGCCAGTGCTGGCTGAACGTCTGACCTGTAAGTTTCAGAGGGAAAAAGAGATTCTCACTTTATATTCAGAAAATCAGTTTTTGTCAGAAGTAATTTTTTGAACAATTCTGTCACCATTTTTTTTTTTTTTCCATACTAGATATTGCTGGAAGATTTTAAAAATATGTTTTTAGGTAAATATACACATATGTTGGTAGTAGATACTACTTAGATATTAAGAATGAAAATCTATATAAATCCCAGGAAACAGTAAAACTTCAGAAACAAGGGACTCTAGTAACAGCACAATGGTGATTCTTTTCACATCCCTGAGTCTAACTTCCTGCATAATTCAAAAGAAGTTACATCACCTTTCAATTCACTGTGCATTATGCATTCGCACTCTCAGGGGAACAAGGTATTTCTAATCATGGGTGTTCTTGGTGCCACCAATAAAACACTCCTAAGGAATTACTGAAACAGTAATATTCAAAGTTTTCCAAGCTGCACAAATTCTGATATTTTCATCTCAAATCATTTAGCAATTTATAATTTCCCATGCAATACAGAAACTACCTCAAAAGAATGCTGCTTTACTATTTTCAATCAAAATGATATATTTTCAAATTAGAATACTGTACTTAGTAGAAAAAATACTTGAGGTAAGCTGTACATTCTGTTAATTTTCTAATTCTTTTTGGGTGCTTTAGGAGTTACCTGCTTCAAATCTTACAAACCGCTACATCTTCAATGACTTGTGCAAAGGCCTATACATCCAAGAAATAAGTTATACTTTTTGTGGAACTCAGGCAAACCAAATTTCTGGTCAGTACATAACAAATAGCTGAATAATGACTGCATTAATTTTGAATTATTTGATTCCCATAGTGAAAAAATCAGTTTTCCTGACAAAGGTGAAATTTCATCCAAGGAAAATTTTATTCCATAAACACTGACTAGAACTGAATTTTCTACTGAAAAATGAAGGCAACTGAAAAATTCACAATAGTATTTATTAAGAACTTACTACTAGGAAGAATAATCTGGAGTAACTTTTGGTAAACTTTTATGGAACAACCTAGAAACGTAGAATTTTGGTGTTCTAACATGACCAGACCTTTGATGAATATCCCTGACACACTTATTATGACCTCCATGGTTTATGACTATGTAGGTTTACTCTTATGAAAAAAAAATATATATATATGTAATTCAATTGTATTTTATTATGAAAAAAATCAATGGAACCATAGTAGAAATATATGAAAGTACATATTGCATAGAGAATAAAATTTAAATAAGTAATCAGTATAGTATCACTAGTATGTTAGTTGCTCCTTTGCATCTCCAACTGGATTTAAGTCTTTAGGAAATTCTCATAGAAC
The DNA here is from genome assembly GCF_963932015.1 of Anas acuta. Classification (NCBI taxonomy): domain Eukaryota; kingdom Metazoa; phylum Chordata; class Aves; order Anseriformes; family Anatidae; genus Anas; species Anas acuta. The sequence continues at coordinate 10,164,299 of NC_088991.1, read as the reverse complement.
TAAAATTAACTGGAGACTTTCCTGTAAGATACCTTCTAATAATAAATGATAATGCAATTCAAATTAACAGGAATTAATATATTTTATATATTATGGATTTAAAGTACTATATTACTGACAATATATTTAGAGTTCTTACTAGCATAATTAAAGTTGCTGTAAATGAACAAGAGTTCATCTGTGTGGAATGCACACCTTCCTGCATGCCTACATTACTGCAAGCACTACCCATCACTGTAAACGAGTGCCATACTATGCAAGGAAATCAGATCATCCCTATTACAACACTTTCTTATATTTTATTTCCAGACTGAAGTCCATCTGTAAAAAATTTAACTCCATATCGGACAGCCCTGAATAAGTTCAGAAGTCCTGTCACAATGTTTCCAAGAACATCTCAAGGAAGAAACACAGAAAATACAGGAATGGAGATGGAAGCTGGTATTAAAGCAAAAACAGCTTTTTGGAGCATGTGGCTCACTACTTGCTCCCTAACCAAACTCTCTAAGAGAATTACGGGATATTTCAGAATATTTCCTATCTTGTACTGGGCTAAATCTTGAAATTTCAGAATGTTTTGTAAACTGTAAGCCCCAATAATGAATAATGTGACTACACAAAATCTTTCATTTAGACACTTCGGAATGGCTTTGTTGTTGTCCCGTCCCCCCCCAAAATACCACAATTTCTGGTCTCTAATTTCACAGAAACCCTTCATAATAAAAAAGTGTTTTGTCTTGAAAGTTGTCTCTCACTTAAAAAAAAAAAAAAAAAAGGAAAAAAAAAAAAGGACGATTCATGAAAATGTCAACAAATTCCATACAGTTTTCCTAAAGTAAAGTTTGTTGGTTTTGTTGTTGTCTTTTTTTTTTCTTAGTGACCCGTTTGCAATTAGCGTGGTTTTATTAATGGTGAACTGGTTTAAAGAACAAGCAAACAGAATACTTACAACTTACTGAAGCCACACTAATCAGTTATCCTCTAATCAGTTCTGATGGGAAGGGTCTAGCTGCCCTTTTTCCAAGGGAATCAGTCCCCTGTGAGATTGTTCTGATGGGAATCGCAACCGAGCTTGAGTTCTCAGATGTTTTTCTGTAACAGATTCAGCATGGGCCTAGATATTTCCTTAGGAAATAAGAGGAACTGCGTATCTCGGATGTCTTGAAAAATGTAACAGCCTTTCCAGCCAGTGAAGGTCATTTAAAATAGTATCATAAAATGAGCTACAAGTGACTAAATGACTAACTTCTCCAGAACTGGACCATTGACTGCCTGCTTTGGGATGCATAAAGCAACTTGCAGACTACAGCTGCCGCATATGTTTGTAATTTGTTCCTGCTGGCCTAATTAGAGGATTGTCTTTTAAACACAGGTGAAAATGAGAAAAAGGTGTACTTATTGCAGTACTGCAGAGACAACCTACTGTATCTTGGAGACAGTAGCCCACCTGCAGTTTTTTATATACTCTTTGCTCTAACCCTAGAGGAATCATAATTTCTTTATATTCCAGAAAATAACTTCAACTGTAAGTTAAATCAAGGTAATTGTAAGAGTTATGGTGGCTGATTTAAAAATATTACTAAGGAGTAAAACAGTAAAACTGGTTACCTTGTTTTAAGCTGAGCACTTTGGATAATCAATATTCAAGACTCATTCATGAGCTTGCATTTTTTATAATCCAGATATCACTTCAATTTAACCTATTGTCAGTTCTCTAAAAGTAGGATTTGTTCTTTTTTTTTGCAAAACATACTGATTTCACTCTTGAATGCAAAACAAAAACATCAAAACCATACAAAGATTCTCAGTCATATTGATGTTTCTCTTTTAGAGATACGTGTGTCTGGAATCTGATTTAATTAACGTAGCACATAACTGATTGTATTAAATCATGAATGATTAAAAACCAAACATCAGACATAACTTTTTATTATTTATTTACATTACACCAACAGTACTGCTTACTGCAGTCTCAGGGGACTCTCAGCAGCCATCTGGATGGCTGCCCATGTCCCTGCTCTACCCACTTAGATCTGGGCCATGGCAGTCCCAATAGCAAAACAAAAACCAAAAACATTTTCATAAAAGGGAAGGGCTTGATTCTGGCCAAGTAATAACAGTTGGAATAAAGATAAAGACTCTAGTTGGAATAAAGTTTTCATTCGGAAGCCCCTGTCCTGCATAGATTAAAATTGATATTGATATATACATAAGCATATGTATATATGATCAAGGAGCTTAAAATGCTGAAGGTGAAACTGGACTGGAAAGTAAATCCAATATTTAAAAAAAAAAAAAAAAGGCCATAATCTGAGTACCTAAAAGTTGGTTTACACCACAGCTACACCAAACTGCTGCTCAGGTGCAATACACCTCTATCATAACATTTTGATGTGGCTCTCTGCTAGCTCTTGATATAGGTTGATACAAATGCCTTTCACCACAAGGAATTTCAACCTTCCTGAATATAAATAAGATGTGCTTTTAAATATGTTACAGATATACTGGGAAAATTCATTTTAGGATATATTTAAAGCAGCATAAGACATAGAACAGGAAATATGAAAGCATTTTTCTCTTTATGTATACAAATGTATCCTTTTATATGGAAAAAGAAAGAAAAATGTGTTGCTGGCATAAAAATATGATAGAATTTTATAAATTTTTGAAAAGACAAAAGAGATTGAGACTAGGAGCTAACAAATTTTATGAGAAGCAATTAATTAAAATGAAAAAGCACGCATGCTAGCTAACCATCTGCCATCAAGGGAACAAATTTACCTGATATTAATTTTGGAGATAAACACAGAGCTGAAATACCAGATTGTTCTCAAAGTTTGCCACGTGCAAAATTATTCACGTGCAAAAGGATGGAGTATGGCCTATAGCATTTAACATCTTTCATGCAGCTCTACTGCCTGGAAATGAAAAACAGGCCACAGTTTGTTTCATACACACAGTGCACTAATATTTCAAAATGACCATCTCCTCATGAGACAGACCCTTCTGACCTATCTTTGACCAACACCTGGTACAGCCTCCTAGAGTATGTTGCCGCATGCAACTATGCAAATAAAGAGATTGGGAAATTTAAATAGTCTGGATTGAAGGGAGAAGTAGCTCATGCTATAACTATAGGCAATATTTGACTACTTTGAACATATCTATATTATGAATTAAGAAATGCCAGGGAAACAATACTTTAACATAACGAAGTACAGGTGACAAAGATCATAGATGAGAAAGACTCCACAGGCTATATTAAAGACTTTAAAAACTCTTCCCTAAACACTAAACATATTATTGCTATTGCTACCAGTTATAAGGTATCAAATGGGGCAGCAAAAATAGCAAGTCCAACAGCTAAAGATCTTTATCTCTATACCGATCTCAGTTTCAAGTCTGTAAAAAAAAATTAAGTTAAACTATTCCAGGCTAACTGGAAGCCAAGATCCACCATACATAGCCAGTAAGTTTATTTGCAATCAGACTCAACAATATCTGAAATCATGTTAACTATTTATTAACAATATATTAAAATCATGGCATCAGATGTATTGAGAAAAGGCATACTGCCATTTTATAACTTTGAGAAAGTACTAGCTTTCACTCTTCTGCTACTCCATACTATCTTTAAAGTGTCTCTTCATAACAAACTAATAAAAATCCTGATAAAGCTACCCATGCAGACCTCCATTTGCATTTAGGATGATATTTAAAGGAGAGGCATAGTGGGAGGAGAAAATAAAGCATTGGAAAATTAACTGAGAAGAAACCAGGTGCAGATTCTTCTGTCAATTGCTAGCATATAGTTTACTATCTATGAAAATGCAGAGAAGCCGTATAGAACAAGGTACCTGGAAAGCCATAGTTCTGGCTTTATTCTTGTACTGTAGATTTTAAGATCTCCTGTCAATTTATTTCAAATAAGAAAGGGGCCTTGGTCTTGGTTACATTTAAACTCAAAGGAATATTAATAGAGTACCAGTATAATTTATTAGAGCAGCAGGACAGTGACTTTAACCTATGCATTCAAAGTAAAGTTCCTGTGTTTGTTTTTTTTTTTTTTTTTTCTTCTTCCTTTTTCCTCATAGGCTCTTGTTTTAGATTATTGAAATAGAATAAGTGACATGCACGACAGTTTTGCATTGTGAGTAACCTCAGAGACCATTTTATATTAAGTGTTTATATCAGCTCCGTGTTCCCAGAAACTGCCAATCTATTCAATCAGGCAGAGAAATTAATTTGTTACATATCTGCTTGGTTCTAGATGGATATGAATTGTGCCACCAGATATCAATTTCTCTGTATTTAAATAATAAATACAACTTTCTTCTTTAGCTAAGTTAGTGTTATACAACCAGAAGCAAAAGTATCTTTCCTCAGTCTGAATAATGTTCCATTAAACATAAGGACTTTTTTTTTTTTTAGCAGCAATAAGAATAGGCTAAATAGCTTTAGTAAGGCTAAAATTCAAAGGCTGTTTAGTTCAAATGAAGTATGTTTTTGCTACCATGTTGCAAGTTCTTTGATTGTACCTTCCTTTTTTCCACCCACCACTCCCCCACTTTTATTTTTCTTTCACTCCCACTACAGCAAAGCACTTGAAAATTGCACAATGAGATGACAAGCTAGATAATATACTTTGAAAGAGTAAATGTCAGAAAATAATTTTTGCCCTATCAAACACTGCTACAAAACCTGTTTCTTTATTTCTCCAACATTTACCTACAAGTAGTTTACAACACTGTTGATCCAAAAATTAAGATTAAAAAAAAAAAAAAAAAAAGATAGTCCGTATATTTTGTTGCTAAGGTAAGATCCAAATTCAGCTTAGTCTCATAATAATTTTGTTGATGGGGGCTAGGAAATGCTACAGCAGCAATCCATACAAGGAAAACAGTAAGAACACAGGGAAAGGATTATTTCTGTAAAATGTGGATACTGTAATATTGTGCTGCTTCTAACTACCAGAGTGAACTAGTTGAAAATGGTGGTTGTAATGTCATACATAATTGAAGAAGAGCAGTGAAATGCATATATACACATCAGCAAAATTCTCAATCTCTTTTTTGGAGATATATGTATTATAATTGCATGCACACGGGGAAATAAGGTAACTTTTTAGATTTTTTTTCAGCTTGACAAACAGCAAAAATTACTGACTTTATTGATGAGAAATCAGTACGATTTTGAACTCAAATATTTTATCCACAATGCCTTGCATAGAGAGAGCAAACTATTTTACAGTCATCCTTAATCAGCAAAAATATCCTGCGGATTTCACAACACTTCAATGACACAGATTCATTGTGTCAAATTCTGTCTCATTTATGACAATATAAATATAGAATAATTCTGCTTTGGAGGAGGTGGTGACAGTTAATAAGCTTTATTATCTCCCTGCAGATTACTCTAAATACATTGTATTAGTAATGTGTTCGTTCATTTCTCTGTTTTGTTATATGAATAGAAGAGAAATTCTTGAATGGGACATAGTACCGACTGCAGGACTCACAAAACTCTGCCAAAGTCTCATACTAATCAATAGAACTGCTACTGTAAGATGTTTTCGTGCATTATGATTTTCTGTTTTCTGACATTGTAAGATGGCACTGTGTTGACCCTAGACATATAGAAACAACAAAATTTTTCAGCTGCTCTGTTTCTGTCATGAAGAAGAAACTTTAGACTTCCAAATGCATATAATTCCTATATATATATAAAACACACATTAAACATGGACTCGTAAAAGGTTGTTTGGTGGGCATAAACATGGCACAACCTAGCACAAACGGAAAACTTTTGTGCTCCCCTTAGTGATAAATCTTTTGCTGACTTCTAGCACCACTGAGCTTCTCTCTCAATGAGAGTTTCACTTTCATTACACAAGGATAAAAACAGGCAAATCTCCACTTTGGAGAACCTGGTAGAGCCTAACAACGGGCTAATTGAAATAAAATCCTTAGATTTGTTCCTGGCTCTTTAGTTGTTATCTTCACCCTTTTGCTCCCCTTACTGGCAGCGGAAGTAAGGCTGTTCATACCCTTGGTGGTTGAGACTACTGGATTAAAGGCAACGTTAATTTATCTTTATATATTTAACTATACAGACAAAATTTCAAGTAGCATCTATTTACCTAATTTAGCAAACATAATTTAACAGAAATAGACTAATGTATGCTATTACTACCTCCCTCATCCTTTTATTCTTCAGACCATGTTCTTCAATCTTTAGCTGAAAGTCCACTTAATTAAAAGTTAAAAAAAAAAAAAAAGAGAGAGAGAGAAAAGAAAAATAGAACTGTGCTTTTTTATTTATTAGTTAATAATTTCATTATTAGTATGAAAAATGTTTAATTTAAATTATTCACTATTAAAACATTAGCACAACCCATGGACTTACAACTTATAAATGAGCTGATACAGTCAGTATTTAGCTGTGTGGACAGTCTTCTGTTGTCTTACAGTCCAACAGTGGCCCAGAGACTATGGGCTGAATAACACTTCTGGAGAAATTATATGAACTTCAAGCATGAGATTGATCTCACACATTCAAACACCCATACGTTCTCTGACTCTATTAAAAAAAAAAAAAAAAAAAAGCATTCCAGACAAAATTAGCATAAAATTGTACAGCATTGGATTATTATTATCATTATATATATATATATATATTAATGGTGGTAGAGTAGATGTTCTTGTGTTCTTTATATAAGTTTTGAGTTTAACCATGATGACTGAGATGACATTCATTGCATTAGCTGCAGTTAGACCATTTCAAGTAAGGATAGCTCCCAGCAGACTTTTTAGTCAATGTATACCTCATGCCTTATCTACATTGGCATGCACAGCTCTCCAAATGTTGGATCTTGTAAGAGATTCCTACGAGTATATTTGCTTAAGCAAAATGATAGACTTCAAAGCACATTAGACAATAGAGTTTTGTAATATATCCATTTAAAAAGTATGACATTTGAACAAAGTATCTCAGGCTGCCTAATTATGTTTTCCTCCTCCTTTCATATCTTATAGATTACAGCTAATTGAAAAAAGTGGTCTAATCATTTCTAAGCCATGCTTCTAAAAATCATATTGATTATCAATAGTATTAAGGCTCATTTATTATAATACTATTTCTAGCAAGGGTGCCAAAATTGGAAGATGTTAATCTTCTGTATACATCTCAGGTGTTTAGAACAAGATGAGCTTGTTCTAAATGAATGAAATATGTGAATGAAAATAGTGTTCCATTTTTACTCTTTTTTTTCCCTCAGAAAAAATCCATTATCTACTTAAATATTCATCTCCATCTAACAATCATCTCTCAGCACAATACTTATTTCATTTCTTAAAACTATACAATATAACAGTTCAATGCTATACTAAGTTGCCTGAATTAGCTTAACTGGAACCACCCAGCTAATGTATTTTAGAGTGCAAGATTGATCATTTCAAATACAAAGGGTAACTTTCCACAGCACTGTGCTGTGCACACTGGACTATAAAGAAATATGATGATACAGCCAGCTAATCTTAGATTCTTTGGTTTTACAGGTAACACACTTCAGATGACGTTATTTGGGTAAATAATTCTTTGGATGTCTGCTTTTGTTATAGGAAATGTATTGCACATGTAGCCATAGATAGCTTGCAGCCACTATGAGAAGTCACAAAACTTATTTCATTTAATTGTTTATTATTTCACATTGAAAAGTTCAGTACGAACAAGAAAAATTCACGTAAAGTCTGAATGTTATTTATTAACTTTAAAAGAGAAAATGCTGTGAACTTGCACCAATGTAGATATATACATTACAAGGGAAACCTACAGCCACTGAAAGAAGCATGAACAGCACTGGGATCCCAATAGACCTGTTCACCAACAGAACATAGCATTTCTTTTGGTCTTTTTCCCAAAATCATAGCTTTCTTTCCAATTCATTTATAAAGACCTTCTCCCAACTCCAGAAAGCTAATTATGCCTTTATCTCTGACATGGTTGGTTTTCTTTGCATCTTTAGTATGCTCAGCCTGAAGAGCTATTCACTGCCTCACATTCATGGATAAGAGGGACTGTGACCCTTATCAATTACAATTTTCCCTTCACTGACTGAAGAGACAAGGCAGGGCAGCATTGCAGAGCCTTTATCCTAGTTACTTACCATCACCAGTCACTTTATGATCTTTATAAAAGACCTTATTAAAATTGCTTTATTCTGGGTAGCCTATGATACCTTCTGTAAAGCTATACAAAAAAACATCTCTACAGATAAATTGAAATACTCAATCTCAGAGTTTGATATTTCCAAAATGTTGATTTTTAGGAATGGCAAGTTTAGAAATAGAACTCAAATAACTGACATTTAACATTTAACTAATAAATAAGACTTTTTATTCACAAAGATTAAAAAGTATTTAAAATGCATCATTGTGCATGATCTGGATAGTCAAGTGTTTCCAGACACTGATGCTATTTCAGGACTGATTCCAATGCTAGTTTTATTATATAGGTTCTACTGTTGTGTTATAAATCGAAAAATCTTGTTATTGAACTTACAGGAGTACCTCTGCTAGAGAGCATATTTCCTCCCAAGTTCTTCATCTTTTCTCATCTAACAGAATATTATGGGGCAGGAATTAAGTTTCTGTGGCAACTAGTGCTCTAAACTTCACCAAATTTTAATTAATAAAACTTTACTGCCTTGTAGTCACCTTTTTCAGCTGAAATCTCTGGAGAGCTGATAGTTTTGAAAGAGCTGACTGTCTTCTTAAAACCATATTTTCCCCAAAGTGACAGAATATTCGACAGATCTACACTTGGATCTTTAACTAGAAAATAAATAAATAAATAAAAATAACAACATAAAATTCTAAAATAGCAGATCCAAGTGGGTGTATGTGATTTCTAGCCATACCACAGGGAAAAAAAAAATTAAAATATAGTTATGATATGCCAATCCTTGGCTCATTTGCATTTGTGTTAACTCAATTTGAGCATTAGGTAGGTGATTTATTTTTTTTGAACCATAATATCCTTCTTGTGGATAAAATGCAAGAATCTCACTTTTAAAATATTTGTGCTAAGGGAACTATAACTATTCATCACTCTGCAGTATGTTTCCAGACATATTAATTATGTACCCAAGATAATCATATACTATGTGCAACTTTTTGTTCAGAAAACAGTGTCTTCATGTAAGTAGCACATGTACTATAAAAACAGGCCACAAGAGGAGCTCTATAAACTCAGTTCCCCATTTTTATGGAGATTTATCAATATGAAACAGCCACAGCTCTAGGCATGTAACACAAAAACCTCTATGTTGCAAGAGCATTAAGGTTATAAAGTCAAGCACACACAAGTTAGGAAATACTGTCTCTAAGGTAGCCTGCATAACCTCACTTTGACTTTCTTTTGCTCGAGCAATCAGACACAGTAATGCTGAGAGCCAGAGAAAAATCCCATGAGGACATAAAGGGTTCTGGAATCACTCTAAGGTTTGAGCAAAGCACAGTAAATAAAGCAGAGAAATCACTGCTCTAGAGTGTCCAGGGACGCTGGATCCAGCCTGCTGGAGGCTTCCATCAAGACCACAGCCTTTTCCCTAGAGCAGACAAGACTGCTCAGCAGCTAGCATTGCTCAATTAGGCAAAAAGGCTTCTCCTGCCTCCTGTTCTGTAACACCCACAGCTGAGATGTGGCAGTGGTTGTTGCTGCCTCCAGAGTCCAAGCAACACAGGTGGGAAGATGCTGCAGCTGCTGGGGCCACAACCTTCCCTGCTCCCTACAGGAGGGACAGCAGCATGGGAGGCCAGGGAAGCCTGGCTTCCCCAGCCAGCAGGGATTCAGCTGTGACAGCTCAGCTCCCTGTCAGAGAGCTGATGTTGCAAGAGACTGCCTTTGGCAGAAGCTGCTGCCAGAGAAAAGTGGCCAAGAAGCAAACCAAGCATGGATTCTGCTACAGACGGGATGTGAAGTGTAACACCGGACACAATTGAGTGCCAAGATCTTGATCTAGCTCCAGAATAACTCTGTGTGGATTATCCTTAGGTTTGCGATCAAATTCCTTATAATTCACACCTTAAATGTTTTTGTTGTTGTTTGACTCCTAACCTTTATTCTCAGCCTCCAACCCTATTTCCCTCCCCTTGATTTCCATCCTAGTTTCTCTTTTAAGCTGCCTCTCTCCCTGATCTGTTGATTGTAGAAAAAGATTCTATCCCCTCATCAGCTCTCAGTTTTATTCTCAACCTTTTTGCCAAGTCTCTTTCCATTGTCATCTTCCACTGATGATGATCCTCACGTTACAATAAGTGAGGAAAGGATGCCCTGTACTGATGGTGCCTTAAGCTAGTGCAAGCTCTATGTAGGCTGAGTAGATGCTAGGATGTACTAATTTGTTTTTCCAAGACTTATAACTTAATATATTTAAACTAGAGAGAAGGTACTTCTTTGACAACTGGGCAATGCTTTAGCTAAATGTTCATTGGCTACTATGAAGCCTGTAGGTCTAGCTTGTCTTAACCTATACGTTTCTGAGATAGAAAATATATTTTCTTCCAAATTTGTTCTCTGAAATAGCTGAATCATTGTGGTTGACACTTTGAAAAATACAGCCTTGGGCAGATACCTGACATTGCAATTTTCAGACTGACTGAAGTTTTAAAAAGCTAAGAAATCCTGACAGCCAGTTCTTACAAGGGATGCATTGGGCAACCATACGTATGAGCAATACTAACACAGTATCCCAACAGAGCTATTTATTTCAGGAAAAAAACTTTTCAGATCTAGGCAGCTTATAAGGACTATCCTCTTCATAAACTGTCAGCTCTAAGACTACAAAGTCAACACAGCCTGACCCCTAGCTGTACATTGATTCACTCCATGAAGCATTAAAACCACAATTAATTCTATTTCTAAAATAACTTCCTTTATTATATTTCGCTTATAACTTCCTTTATTACCAAATAGTCATTTCAAAACATTACCCAAGGGCAACTAAAACTGGCAAAACAAAGAAGAAACATATGCTGACTTTGATGTTGTTGTTGTCCCTTTGGTTTCCATTAATACATTGGAGAAAAATATCTTTGAAAACTAAGCAGAGAGACACGTGCTCGCATACACAGAGAAGCTCATACTCTGAAGAAGCCAGAAGGCACCAGATAAAAGCCTGATAAAAAGTAGGTCATCTAATGATTCACAGCATCCAATGCTCACAGAATCCTGCTAACAACAGCAGGGAAGATGCAAATGCAGAAGCCAAAGTCAAAATGTTTAATATAGGGGAAATAGATATAACAAAATATTGGGTATACATACATCTGGGTATAGAAAGTGAAGATGCTGAGAACACAGCTCTTTTATTTAGTATTCACTGGAAATTCAAAAGTCCAGACATAAGCTCCCATCTGTGGCTGCTGGGTGGGGATGCAAAGTCCATGAATATGTGTGCTTTCTATTAAAAAGGTTCCCCTCTATAGCTTTCCCCCTCCATCCCCCCCCCCCCCCCCCCCCCCCACAAACACACACACCAGTGCTTTCTTTTCTGGAAGCAGTGAAGATGGGTAATACTCTCAGTGGTAGCAAATGTGGTGTCATCTTTGGCAACAACACATCTTCTTCCCATTGGATGGTTTATCAATAACTTAGGTTCACCCACTAGTGGAGTAAACTTCTTTATAGGGTAGACAGACAACACAGAAAGTAAAGGACTAAGAATATAACTCATTAGTTAAAGAAACTTTTTGTGTTTAGATACCCTTAAACTACTGGCAACAAGGTAATGGGGAAAAAATATGCACATTTATAAATGAAGCATCTTGCAGCCCAATTCTGCAATGAGCTTATTAAGAAAGTCAAGTGAACTAATAGAAACACACAGCAGTTTCTTTTGGGGGTACCAGTGTTAGTGAAATCTCATCAGTATAAACAAAGGTGGCCTACAAGTACAGAAGTCCTCAAACATTCTTCCAGACAGCAACGTTGACACACAAGCTCATGGATATTTTTCCCTTTTCATGTTTCTGACTGCATAATAAGCGTGTGGCAACTGTAGCAACTGCTTAGAAGCAAAATGAGAGTAATTTATTTTTATTATGTTTTAATGTCTTTTGGCATCTTGAAACCAAGAGAGTCAGCCCCCTTTGACCAGACGGTTCTCCCTAGACCACGGGCAAGGACTCCTTGGACCAGCCTGAGAACTTTTGTGGTAGACATTATTGATTGCACAGTTCCATTTACACTGAGAATGAAGCCTGTGACATTTATTACTGTAACAGCAATTCTGTGCCAACTCATTCATTTTATTTTTTTGACAGACATATATTTATGTGAATTACAACCAATTCTTGAGCAATAAAAAGCCTTCATCATAAAATCCACTAACATTTAGTTGAAATTCCAGGATCCCAAACCCTAATCAACTCTGGGTCAGAGACACAGTCTTTGTAAAGGAACATCAGTTGACATCAGCTGAAAACGTGGCCTATTATCTCAAAGGTCAAGGCTCCTAAAATAATTGTTCTATTTCCAAAAGTGTGACTTTATGGGCATTTTTTCTTTGACAGATTCTATAAACAGAACTAAAAGCTTTAACACAGAGTTCAGACCTGATTAATTTCTGTAATCAAAACCAGGGACTAAATCTCTAAAAGCTTAAAGCAAAAACTAATCAGAAATGGTATTTTAACCAAAAATAAAACATAAAAATATGCATTAATGCTATTGAAATTGTATCTAGAACAAAAAGTGGTACTTTTAGAACATTTTCATTTCTCATTTTGAATTATTCATAGAAAACATATCTCTTAGAATTTTTAAGAGAACAAGTCTTGAAAAAAACAAAACTTAAATACTTTGTTTTAGTCATGCAAAATATTTCAGTTGATACATGTGCATGTTAAAATTTGTTACAAAATTTTGCTTTGTTTGTTCTTCATTCTAACTCAGGACAAAAAAAAATAAATAAAAAAAAATGAAACTTAATTTTGTACCCTGATCTACTTAGATTAAGGTTACTAAAATATTCTTTTTGAATACTTATTCCCTCCAGATTCAGTGGTCCAAATATAATTGCTATTAATTAATTAATCTCCACTGATATCTCTGTGCTTCTTCCAAAGAAGGATTTTATATTTCTTTAAAATGCTGGTATATATCATTAATATTTCTCAGCATTTAGATTCATTCTCCTGCTTAAGAATTGCTACCCAAAAGAAGAAAAAAACACCTCTGGCAAAACATATTTTTATTCCTACATAGTAAAAAGATAAAGCAGTTCAGACTCTTGTATTCAAAGAAGATCTCAATCTAACCTTGGTTTAGTATGTAATTAAAAAAGAAAGAATGATTAAAATGAAAGATATTGATTATTTTTTTTTTTTGCTCAATTAATAGGAATTTTACTTGGAGGAATGGGTCTTGTTATCAACCCTTCATCAGAGATACTCTTTTCTCAAAATCCTCTTCACCCAGCTAAGTGCAAAATCACTGTGACTTGAATAATAATGCTTTCCTACATATTAACACAACATTAGGGCATCATATCACTCAGAAAGTGATAAGGCATGTTTTGTGGTCTCCTTCAATCTCAGGAAGCGAGGCTAGATTCATTCCCCAAACCCCTTCATCACCCTGGAGTCACTCAGCTATTGTCATGTCTAGGCTCTATCAGGAGCTAGAGACAAATGACATGCATTCCTCTCCTTATATGCCTTTATAAAATACAGTTGTAAACTAGCACACTTTACAGAGTTAAGAATGATGCTCTGACATTTAAACTCTAACCTTCCCCTCCAACAAAGATTTTGCTTTCACAAATGTAGAAAAGTTGCTGACAGACCCATTACAGGAGGACAGTTATTACTGTCTGGCCAGGAGATGGTTCCTCCAAGTCATGTCCAAAGGACAGGCTAAAAGTTAGGAAGTTAGCCTGCTGGAAAAGTCCTAGTAGCTATGGTCATTACATACCAAGTTTGTGATACTTTGTCAGTTCATTAGCAGAGCTAAATGTCCTTGTGTCAGTTCAGGTACATGACTGAGTTAACTTTCTTTCCTTATCCAAGACAGGAGAACCTCCTCTTTGAGAGGGATGAATGCTGCAGGTTCTGTAAAAACATCCCAGCTGCCTCCCAGGGACCTGTGCTACAACACTGCTGGGACTGCTGTGCATGGCTAGCCCCAGAAGAGCACTACCAGTTTTCCATGCCAGATGCAGCAATACAGAGTTTGGTGTTCTGACAGGGACTTAAGGCTCCTAACCCTTTCTGAAATTTACACCTCTGATCCTAATCCATCTTTAGTGTTCTGCTGAATAGTAATGTTTAGGATGACATGCTGGCAGAACACACAAGTAGTTTGTATAGGATAGCGTTTGGAATCATCTTGAACATCAGTTTAATGGACTAATAATTAATTCTAGCACAGGCCTGAGCTGCAAAAAAAATACGCAGCAGAATTAAATTGGTACAGCTCCCCTATTATGGAAGCACATATACCATCATAATTTTGTGTTTATCTATATAGCTTATTCCCTTACAGTGAACATGGGATAATACGTTCTACATTGTACATATTACTATTTCTAATATTTCTAAGAGTAATATTTTGTGCATGTTCAAGAAATTAAAGGGTATGTAACATTCCTTATCATAAAGCTAAACAAACACCACATTCATTAAGTATTTCAAGTTAGCTGATATGAAAGCTAAATTTAATGAGTTTAACAGGTAAGCTAGATGATCCCTATGCAAGCACAGCTCTCTGTGATTGTTCAGATGTTTCATGTAGACTGTTCTAAATTACTTTGAACCAGGTATTACTGTTGCATTAAAACACTGACTTGAACTAATAATTATACATAATATTTAAGAGCTGGTTTTAGAAATAGAAAATTTTGACAATTTTATTTTCAATTGATGGTTTGTTTTTTTCAGTTTTATAACCTCAGAAAAACAGTCAATCTAAAAGGGGAGATATAAGGCAACAATATGTCTGCCTGCTGTTTTATGCAAAATGATTGCTGTTATAGTATTGTTAAACAGAAATACAAGGCTGCAACATCCCTTAGATTCACACCTACTTTACAGTTACTTTACAAAGATATATAGGGTCTTGTAGGGCAGATGATACTTTAATCTAATTTAAATATGTGTCAAACTGCTGATTTCCCAAGATCAAAACTCTGGTAATAATATCACTTTAGCTTTATTTGTTCTTCACATTTTAAAAGAAAAACAACAAAAATGTGTTTTTGCACATTTCTTTTTCTCCTCTGATACCACATGTTCTTTTCATAGCTTCACTTTCTAAAAGGAAAGGACATCGGCATAACTAAAAAGAATGGCAGATGGTCTGAGTCACACATGTTCAACGTTATCTCCCTATACCTCTGTTTCCACAACTTGAAAATCCATTCAGTTCTAGAAAAAGAGGAACAAAGATAGGACTCCTGAACAATAACAAGCCTTTGGATCAAAGTGGAAAAACAGGTTGAATGAAAAATACTTGCCAGTCTCCCTATATTGTCCAAATAGGAAAGTTAATAACAAAGAATCAGTAACACTGCTAAGAAAATATCATAATACTTATGGTTCTTCTAGGTTCATCTTCAAAATTAAGTACATTGTATTGTATTGGGCAGTAAAAAAGAAAAAGATGAGAAAGTCCTACAGAAAGAGAAATAGAAATACTAAGTCATATAACAACGTAATACTTTAAAATTTATTCCTTTGCAGTTTAAGACATTCACCAACAAAAAGGTAAATAAATTATTTCTGCAACTAGAAATAATTTCTATTTCTGCAAATAGAAATATGTACAGGTTTTGCTAAACTTTTGCAGCATACAGCATCAGAAAGGCTCTGGTCTTCTACAGAAGTACCTTGGGATTACTGACAAATGAATAATGTGTAATGTTAGCACAGATCTACAAAACACATGTACTATGTATTTCCAAATAAGTGACCAATTTGCATTATCAAATACACAGAGAATCATGGAGCTCTGAGAAATATATTGGAAAAGTCATGTGAGCATTACAGGAAAAAAGTACAAAAGAGTGGACAGCAACAACACAAGAAGATGAGTTTAATTGACTTACATCAACAACTGTTGGTAACACAAGACCCAGAAATCAAGCATGTAAGTGATGTTAAATTATAAACACTTATAAAAGACCTAGTATACATGTACCTTTAATTCGGCATCATTAATAGGAAAATTTAGAGATTTCAAGTAACCTAAGTATAAATACCATGAATTATGCACTCTGCACAATATTTTTATTTAGAACATCAGCAGAAAGAAATGTAGTATGGTTAGATTAATAATCAGTAAAGAGGTATTTGTTTATTTATTTATTTTTTAATTCAAGGTCAGTTTTTTAATCTTTAGTTTCCATTCATATGTAACCTCTGAACTTTTCCTCCAAAAATTATAAACAAGCTGAAAATACATAGGTCCTTAAGAGGTAGGCTAGTATCAGATTTCCTTTATCACAAGCATCAGAAATGTTAGCCCTCTCCCCAGATCACTGATATGCAAGAACTGGAAGTAGGAGAGAACCACTCCATACGTAGTCTATATATGACATTCTGTTTTCTAGTGCTTCTTACCTTCCACAGCTGCAGATATTTTATTGGATAAAAGGGAGCTCAGGGCTGGACTAGTAGAGCAGTTCTTGTGTAAGTATTCTTAGGAGACTCATATTTGTATTTATAGCACCTCATGAAATTCAGTCTCCCACCTGTCTTTCTTACTGGCACATTTAAAAAGAGGGTGGTTAAACAAAATGAAAAAACATATTTTTGGCTAATCCTGTAAACCCAATACTCAGACACTTCCAGCAAATCTATTTTTCAAAAAACTTCCACGAATTGTTGCTATTTACTCCATGCTACTATCGCTGTATGCAGAATTCTGTAGACAAATGGAATTCCCTCTACCATTCCCCAAGAAAAGACACTTTTCCCAGCTTTTTTTTTTTTTTTTTCTTTTCCCTTCCGCACAGCACTTATAATACTGCATATTCTGGGACAGCTGAAAGCTAGATACAGAAGCGAGTATTAGCAGGGCTTACTCATTCCCTAGACTTTCTGGTGTTCAGCAGATGACACCTTTCAACAGCACATACATTCATGTTAGCAAAGCTACTCTGGCCAGCAGTATGGATTGAAGTGGTCCATATTGTCCCCTGAGAAAGCATAAGTTGCTTCACTTTGTCCAAACACAGTATTTGCATCTTAATAGGGATTAATTTGGCATTTAGATGTAATTTTGTACATTGAAACCTGAAGCGCTAAGCCATTTTTATTCTTGTCCTTTATTCTTTTCTCTCTTTTATTCTTGTGAAACCCATCATTCACAAGCTGTTTATATAACAACACCTAGAGCCAGTGTTTCAAAATGACACTGGTTTTGACTGGCTTTGTTGGTGGTACTGCACCAAAGAATTAATTTGGACTCCTGAGTGCTGGAGGAAAGAACACTGCTTGAAATCAGGCACGTATTGTTTCCAACTGAGCACCTTGCTATGAAGCTCCCCCAAAATTGGCACAATACTAATCTAAAATTGCCTAGCTTCCTCTTACTGGTGGATCACGTAGTCCTTCCTTTTCATTTTGCTTTACAGCTCAGCCTCCTTTAACTATTTAGAGACGCATGTTTTCAGCTTCTATTCATACTTTCACATTCACTCACTTCATTCTGGTAACCTTGCCAAAAGCAGATTTTGTCAGGTGAAGTAATTTCCATCACATTACAGAGATTAGTTTAGTTGATGTGAGGTGTACACAAGAGGCTCAAGAAAACACTAGTAGTCTTGTCTGACAAATGCAGGCTTAAATTCTTCTTTACCTCAGCTGGGTACAGGAACTGCCAGCTACTTACAGAATGATGCAGTGAGACAATCAATTAAAATAAACACAGCTTGCAGCAGAATAAAGACACACAAGGTTAATATTTTTTCTGCTATCTGGTGCATAAATCAAACTTAAAGTTAAATTTCAGAAAAGAGGATCTTTTTCTTTAAGGAAGAGGATCTTCTTCTTTACAGGCTTGCTTACAAAAAAAATCCTTGTATAACTGACATAGTAGTAATGGTGCAATGGCAGGTTGCAGCCAGTGTTGCAGCAAACTGCCTCTTGTACCTGACAGTACAAACGTTCTCTTGAATAGCACCTAAAATAGTCAAAGTCAGTGAGCAGCAAGAAAACAACGAGGCTAAAAATCTCACCACTGCCTCCACTTATTTTCTTCTAGCCTGTTCCCAGACTTCAAAAACGTGGAAGAGTAGAAGTTCATAGTATTTGATCTGGGTGTTGCTATACCTTTCAGCTAAAACCATGTGGATAAGGACATCTATTTTGAAAGTGCCTTTCCTAGACCAGGCTAGTATAGGCCTATTGTTACAGTTTGAAAACATGAAATGTTTTAATAAAATAAAATATCCTAAACTGTTATGACATTATTAACTGCATCTTAACTTCCTGCAAGTTAAATACTAAATTTGCCATTTCCTAAGGCTCTGAAAGTAATCCAGGTGAGACTCAGTAGTCACATTGATTTTGCATTGTGATTTTGTATTCAAGCAACCTCCAAAACCAAGTCAAAACCCAGGGATCTTGAAACATATTGTACTGAAATCAAGAAGGGGGGTGGGGTGGGAAATCAGTGTCATCTAACGTTTCATACATCTCACACATTTGCAGATATTTTTAATAATCCCATTGCAGATATTTTTAATAATCCCAAGGAAGCTGAAAGTTACAATCATATGTTGCACTCCAAATTTCTTTATCCAATATTACAAAGACTGAAAGAAATTGAACTTTTTTGTCCTTCTGTATGTTCATGTTTATCTGTACTCCTTTTAGCTCTGACATTTTATATACTACACAGCCAAGCTTTTTTAATATTTTCAGATATGGATGTAGAAGGCTTATGGGTTTAACACTGAGAAATTGCAATGAAAAATAAAAATACAGAAGACAATTGTCTGTGTACAGATGACTGTTATTAGCTTTTCTATCACTTCCAATACTACAATGTGGTGACCAGCTGGAAAAAATTGGCTGGCCCCGCAGGGAGACAGCCAAAGGCTGAAACATTGGAAAGTGACCATATCACTTTTTGGGAAAGAGCCGTTACTGCTATTGTCCAGTTGGCACAGAAGACTCAGTTGGCTGGGCACTCACCTAGGATCAGTCTTTTCCTCTAGACAGGGATCTGATGTTTCATCCATTCTTATCATTATAATCAGAGCTTCCTGTGCAAGCACTGCATGATGTGTAGTCCTGGAAATTAAGCTGTTAAATCTAATAATTTCTGTATCTAAAGTATCCTTCTATCATTTTCCAAAGTCATTTCCATCTCACCAGGCATGTTGCTGAGAAAAAGCTGCCTGCTAGGATACAGACAGTGAAAATGGTTAATGAGGATATTTCTACTTATTTAACTTTCATTTCAAGACAGGAACGAAAAGGAGGAAACTTCACCTTTGAATTTTTTGTAACACAATACCTTCATAAACAAAAACTTAAATCAGTATTTGGAATGCATGGAACCACCTTGCTGTGGGCCACTGAAGAATTTATTCAGAGAAGTCTTTTTGTAGAAGTTCTTCTTTGGTACAAACAAGATGTTCCTTCATATCTTGAATTTTCAAATACATTTGTTTTTTTGTTTTTTTTTTTGTAACTTCCTTATTCTAGATTAGGTACTACTAAGTAGCTTCAAAATTGTTTAGAATCATGCACTACAACTAAATCCAACAGAATCCTAAGGATGCAGTTATGTCAGAATCTAGTCACCAACAATATGTGAACTAATGTTTTAGTATTTTCACTGAACTTCAGTTTTTATCTGTCTCATTTTCAGCCTTCCATTTAATCTTTTCACCAGCTGCACTGAACTGAGACTACATAATTCTTTTCTATCCATCTATTCCATAGAGATTGGTGGGGCAGATAAGCATTTAGACATGCTACTCCTGAGTGGTTATTTTTTATTTGAAAGTGGTTTCTACCTACAATTTATTCCAAGACATTTGTCATATGCTTGTGCTCATGATTATGTAATTGTTGTATGGTAATACACTCTTTCTATAGAATAAGATTTCACAACATTTGCCCTTAAATTATGTTTACACCTACCCCTACAAGGGAACAATACTTTAAATGAGAAAAAAAAAAAAAAAAAAAAAAAACCACACAAAAAAAACAAACAAAATAACCACAACCTACTATTTTTAAAGGTTTTCTAATTGCTACTATTATGATAGTTACACAAAACATATATAAATGAAAAAAATATGTGGGAGATAAATATGCTGATATGTCTATGGCACTTACACATCAGGAATGAGTTAAAGCTCTGTATTGTATCATATTGGAATATTCTTTGGCCAGATTTGCATTTCTGTAAAATAGATCCAGACACAAATAGGATAAAAGTGTGCTTCAAATGGAAAGAGGAACCATTGTAAGTATCTCTGACTCCCCTATTTTTCCTCCCCTGCTGATCTAGCACCTCCTGAATCTTCACCTCTGAATGCTGCACAGCTGTTGCTTCTGACAGCTATTTAATCTCTTGGGACCCAGATCCTTCAAAGAATTACATGTTTAAATGACCAGTCCCTACCAACAGCACAAATAGTCATCATGCAAAGTTAAACCTTTGCAAGTCTTTTCAGGTTTGGGTTGTGAGTCCTGATATTAAATACCCAACATATCCAGCAGCACTGACTTCAGTGATTTATTATATTACACCCTCCAGCATGGAACATTCTGCCAGGTTCTACCAACCTTATGGACTGTTTGCACTTATGACTGTATGTAGGCAGCTTTGCTGTTCTTGTGCCAGAGACACATGCCATGCAGCACATGGAGCTCAGGACATATTTCCCACAATACTGACCTATTGTCCCCTTACATTGATGCTGTTACCACAATGTTCAGTTTTCTTCCTGATAATGGAACAAAAATGTCTCTATAGTCCACAAAGATTGTCCTTGCCATTAGGAATACATGCCTTAACAAACAGCAAGGGGCACTCGTACGGTACAGTATGAACAACAGCATATGCTGAGGATTGATTAGTATATTGAAACAGCACATAAGGCCAAGAATTGATGAGAACAGCAGTCACTTCTGAAAGGAAGCTTTCTGCAGATATTTTTCTTGCTACAAAATACACTGTGGTTTTATTTTTTTTTCCCTCCCACAGCAATCTACCTAAGCCAAACCTTTGTGATTACAATATATCGTTCTATCCCAAAGTACCTTCTCTAGCCAGAGACTAGAACTACTAGCTAGAACTATTCCTCCATCCCCCAACTTTTATTTTTAATTTCCTTTTCACACTTGGGTGATCTTCCCGCACATTTGTTTATTACCAAGAATTTCTCAACTATTTTCATATTGACTATTTTATTACATTTTTGCAGCTTGCTTTTTTTTTTTTTTTAAGCAGATACTGCTGCAGCAAAAGAAAGTATAAAGTCTGTAAACTGCAATTTAAATTCAGAATGAAATATTTTCAGTTCTTTCAGCTGCATATTGCTGGGTTTTGCCACGTAACGAGTCCATCAATTAACTTTTCCATTTACGTGCTGCTCCCTGCTATTAGGTACTTCCTATGTGAACAGCTTAGAGACTATATGGTCAGGTGATGTGCACTAGACTATAGAACAAATCTTGAGTCATCACAGGTTCACTGACTGCAGTTTTCTTCCTACAATTGTTCTTCTTGTACTTTTAGTGAGAAAAATTATTTTTCTGTTTTGCAGTTTTATTATGCACCATTTTTTCTCTCTTTCTCCCAGACCTGAACAGCCACAAAAGATCTGGTTGGAATTTCTACAGGACATGG
This sequence comes from Anas acuta, assembly GCF_963932015.1. Lineage (NCBI taxonomy): Eukaryota > Metazoa > Chordata > Aves > Anseriformes > Anatidae > Anas > Anas acuta. Next base: position 10,142,426 of record NC_088991.1, on the reverse strand, counting down.
TAGGAGAAGATGCAGAAGTCCAAGCTGTGCATCTAGTACTGCCCTGGGACACCGAGTCCTCTACTGCCCTCCACCTCTCCGCTGAGATAACAAGAGGTATTGATGCATATTCCCCTCTCTCAGTTAAAAAAAAAAGAACATATATTGCATTTGTAAGTATCCACCCCTTTCTCCTTCTTAATAAAACTGCAAAAAGTCAGGATGTGTGTTATTTAAATCTTATTTTGCATAACAGGCTGGATGATTATTTAATTGTTTGCACCTGTTACTTAAGATTTCCTGTCTCATTCGGCTAATTAGACATTTATAATCTGATATAAAGCTCCACAGACTTAGTAGGACATTTCTGAAGGATTTCTGTCAATTACCTAAAAAAAAAAAAACAAACACATTTTTTTTGCCCATTTCCAAAATGTGTTGAAAAATGTTCTATTGCACCTTTTGCTCAGACTCAAGTATTCTTAACATTCTGTGGTGGGCATGAAAATCCCTAATTTTACCCAAGGGTTGCTGGAATTATATTATTTTCCTCTGTTTACACTTTTTTTTTTAAAGGTTAATTATTAATTATATCATGGTGCCCTTCAGATTTATACCAGGGCTTGACTCTACAACAGATTAAACAGTGCTTGTTGACCTTTAGTTTGATGGACCTCTTTGCTGATTTGAGAAGTCCTTGTACAACTTATTTTTGTTTGAGATCAGAGACACAGTGTTTCAGCATGTAAACTCCATTTTGAGTTTACATCATCTTCTCTTCTGCCTTTCCATTGCCATCTTGTGCTAAAAAGTAAAAGATCTCTCCACTTGGATGATCATTTAAGTGGTAACTCTCAAGAAAGAGACCAGGGTAAATCACAATTAAAGTCTGAACTTTTAGAAGAGGGAATTTAATGCTACTGGTTTGAGGGAAAGCGTAACTACAGTGAGAATAGTCTCAGAATCTCTCCATGAATTGAGTTTTATAATAGGGCATGTTTCTTAGCCATTTTGTGGTGGAAGAATAACACGGAAAAGATCAGAAGTTTGACTGTAAAGGAAATCATATAGGAAAGAAGGGAAAGGATCCCGGGATTCTTAGAGAAAACTTCAGACCTAAGTGAAAGACAAAGAAATATGAAAAAATGTCTTGGTGTTTTGTCTAAATTTTTCAAGCTAAAGCAAAGAGTAAAGCAGCTTCTGAAACTGTTCCAAAGCCTAACATTTCCTATATTGCACCTTTAATGTAAAGAAGTATAAAAGCAGTTTCTTCACAGAACTAGAGCTTCCGATTTCTATTTTGTCACTGTTAAGGAAGATACTGAAATGCATGTAAGTGTCAGTAGTGCCTTTTAACTGGACTCTAGTTCAACTTCCTGATTAACTGTGTTTCTAAAAGGATTCTGTGGGAGAAACAGTGGTAAACTAATGGTCTGGAAATTACTATTCTGCCCACTGAGCACCTTGAGCAAACCTTTGTTGTAGCAGTTAGCAGAATGTTATGTTGCTTAGAAAATATATATTAAATCTTTTTAATATTAAGTCAAAAGAGAGATACTGTCATGACAGACTATTTCTGCCCTCCTAATCCTCATAGGTATGGCAACAGATTCCTCTTTGAAGCCTATGTACATATAAATAATTCACAGGAAACAAGTCAAATGCATGCAACAAATAGCGTCTTATGGTAAAGTGTAATCAAGAAAAGTTTAAAAACATTGCCTTCTTCATGAATGAAATTCAACTCAAGTTTTTACATTTTTTCTTCTCTTTAGTCCCAAGCCTGTGGTTTTGTGAGTGGAATCTTGGGATGGGACTATTAACACACGGATTTAGTGCAACGGTTGAGTAGATCTCAGCAACTGTGACATTTAATCTCTTCCTACAAAATACTTAAGAAATATAGTGGATCAGTTTCCTATGAATTGGAAACAAATATTTTATTATTTTTCCTATAGAACTGTTAGGTAACATCTTTCAAAGCTGAAAAATTTTGAAAGCCTTTGTATGAAATGGGACTAGTTAAATCCTTTAAAAACTATATAGACATTGCTCATATCCAGAGATATAAACAGTACAATTCCTTTGATTTTTAATGAGCCTATCTAATCACTGATGACAAAAGCACTTTTTTTTTTTTTCAAAATCCCATTTAAAATATTTCTGATGTTGTTCTACCTTCTGTTAATGCACACAGCTTCCTCACTCTTTCTTAAAAGATGTGCTAAAGTAGCTTTAAAACCTTTAAGAGTTCTTCAGAACATAAGTGAGAATTGAGATACAAGACTGGTGACCAAAACTCATGACTCTTCTTTTTCAGGACTGGTGGCAACACTAGGCAGTAATAATAATAATAATAATAATAATAAAAAGACTAAAGAAAAGGAAGTATGACCCATTCTAGTACACCTCTCAAATTTTAAAGCACTCCTAAAACAGTTTCCATGGGAACAGAAATTTGGCACAAGGGCTGCTATGAAAAACTGTTAGGAGGCAGCTTCTACCAAGCCAGATGGTTAATATGTAACAGGGGATTATAACAAGAAGGAAAGTAGGTTGTATAACCCCTTAAACCTTCAAAATGGGTCCAAATGGACCTAATCACAGGGCTCATCTCCAAGAAAATGTCATCACCACTACCATGGGTGACAATATTATCAAATGCAAGTGGAAACGTTCCTGATTAAATAGAATATGTAAGGCTGCATACATCTTTCAGCAGTGCTGTTCTGGCTACAGGAAAAAAAAAAAAAAATCAGAGAATGAATGTGGCCACCAAATGTGACAATTGCTCCCAGACTGTTTCAATTAAGTGGGAGAAAAATATTTGATTTTTTTTGGCTCCATAAAACATTTTTTTGGCTCTTGAACATCTCTAGTCTGAAAATCTGAATTTTCTGTTAAAGTAGGGTTGCACGGGGGCATGGAAATTTTCCAAGTGACAAGCTCCCACAGTACAGATCAAAAACCTATTTCAAGGTGTACTGCAACCAAGACATCACTTGTCATTAAACAGCTTATTAATTTCATTTCTCATCCTTAAGTACTTCCTGACCTGTATAGCCTTTGAGCACCTTACAATGGCTAACACACACATTCTCCTTCATCTCCCATAGGGAAGGAAGGGCTTTTGTCCTCTTCTGCTACCAGGACAACTAAGCCCCAAGGCAGTGAGTTCCAGATTCTCACAGATAACATTTCTTAAGCACCTAACTCCCACTGAATTAAATACTAGTGCTTAGATATCTTGGTACATCTGAAACCATGAACAAGGAACAGCAAGAAACTGAATTAACAATGTAAAATACAATAACTAAATAATAATAATAAACACAGTATAAAATAAAGCATTTTAGTTATCGTGTGTTATTTATTATGCCATGGGCCTCCAGCAACCACCATTTATTAGGCCATCTACCCACTGGCTTTGATGAAAATGTATTGATACACATAGTCACCTTGGTGACAGATGCCTCCCAGATGAAGTTCTGAGGAAGCAAACATTGTAATCACAAATGCATTCTTCTGGAATTGCTTCCAGCCCGTACTGGAGTGCTCACCATTGGTGCCTCAGCCTACTGCCTATTAAATCTGGAATCCTTCTTCTAGCAATGAATGCAATAAAGTTTAAATTCTAGCAATTTAATGTTATAATGTAAGACATTACAACTGGTGCTAGAGGAAGATTTCCTCCTGATTACAATAATAATCAGTTATGAAAGTTGCGTGAAGACTTATACATGCCTAATTTGAAGATGATAATTCTAAGATATGGAATCTCACATGGTAGCACGCTTCCCAAGTCCACCGGGAAAATATGATGTCCTTCAGTTAGTCAGGTGTTAAAGCAGTCATGTACACTTTTGTAAATGGGAGACAAAACGCAAACAAACGACTACTTATTTCAGATCTGCTCTGCACTTGCATAAAGCTGATACCCACATAACATTATGTCGCTACTGAATATGAATTACAGCAGATCCAGAATACTTTTTCACCTGAACAGAACCTGAAAATTTCATTAAGCTCTTCTACTTCCTTCATTATGTTTCTTCCTGAGGGAGCACTTTTACTACTTGAAAGAAAACTTTGGTTACTTAGACTACTAGGACTGTAAACATTTCTTTCCGTGTCCTGAAAGTTATGTGTCAATCATCAATAGTTCCTAACAAAAATTCAGTGCAAACTTTAGTCATAGTAAGGATACTGCTACTCCATAACATTGTCTTTTATCCTGACATTTCATTTTGGATTCATACGAACTGCTACTTATCATGTTAGATAATCACATTTTTATTCAGCCACCTAAGCACAAGTGTATCAAGGAAGAAGAAAAATAAAGTCCAAAACCCTTCAATATCCCAGGTGGCCCAGAAAATAACAAGGGGTATAGGCACACAGGCTTTGTTATGTTGCAAATACCCTTATTCGTTATGTATAAAGAAGTTTGGACACTTCTCAGATGAGACAGAGTAAGAATTTAGTGAATCAAATCTCTGTAGGGCATGTCAGAAGCCAAGCAGGCAATTTTAAATTATTATGATCTTGTACGAAGTAAGAAAGGGTTTGGGTCTTAATGATGGACCTTCATAACCTATTTGATGGTCTAATGCAAATTTGTTCCCTACTATTTTAACTTCTGAGGAGTGGGTTCTTAGCTAATGACATTTTTACTGTGCTTAGAAAACAGGCAGTTATCTCACTAAGTTAAAAAGCCAGTTCATGTAACTGGAAAAAAAAAAAAAAAAAACACAACACTTCACTTTATGTTGTATGGCAGCTTAATCAAGCTGCTTTGCATTATTAGTTTGAAATAACTACTGAAAGTTCTGGCAATTTTTATATCACAAGGAAACAGTAAATGCGAGACACATGAACAATGTCTGACATCAGGTGGTTTAACAATTCACACTTGAATGTATTAGATAAATATCTTATTTTATTAGATAAAAATCCAACCCCACAGTCAGGTGCAAAGATCCTTGAATGAGCATTGGAAAGGTAGACAGGAAGCCTTCAATCAGACAGCAGTTCACATCTCCACTCCAAAACTTCTCTCAAAGGGGCTATATGCAGGCATCTTAGGATCTAGATTCCAAAACCCTCTCTTAAGAGAAATTATTATTTTTTTTAAGCAAGCAGAAGCAGTCTTATTTTCAAGGAAAGACAATAGCATGAGGAAAGACAATGCCTGTACTCTTCTCCCATATAACAGTTTTCTGGCTGAAGCACAGGATCAGTAAGTGGGAAACATGGGCTCCTTTTCTCCTCAGCTTGAGGGAAAGTATCTCTCTTTCTATCAAGTGCCAAAAATAATGCCTTTAATCATCAGATTGCACACGGATGCAGCACGACAGTTTTGTCTGTTTGCAACAGTACATGGCTGCCATCTGTTTGAAAGAAATGCAGTCCCATGTGCAGTTTATTCCTACAGTGATGACCTTTTCTCGTCTGAGTTCAATGCCAGAGCTCACACTTACTTTAAATAGCAGGAGAGGAAGAGAAATGAACCACCAGATTCTCCACTAGTGCTTCAGGGAGAAGGGGGGAACATGAGAGACAAAGTATGCACAAAAACTACATTGGGCTTTCCCATGAGGTAGGTGTTAGTGAGTCATAAAATGACTTCAGAGCTGGGTTTCACTACAGATATATTGTGCTTTTGCTATTTTACAAACTCAAAGTCTTAAAGAAGAGTTTAGTGTATGTCCAAATTTTTGAAAAAACATCTGTACCATAATTTCAGCTGAAAGTACATTTCCCCATTATAGCATCACTTCTGAAATGGAAATTAGGTTCCTAAGTCTCACAGGCACTTTTAAAACTTTTTCCCAATATGTCCTATAGCACCAGCTCACAAACCTAACTGGCAATGTAATTTTAGATGGCATGTGTTTCATTACAATCACTTTCAGAAAAATAAAATGTGGTTCAGCCCTTCAAGCTAACAGAAAGGAAATGTTTCACTATCACTTTTAAAATAATACAGGTAAAGGCTAAAATTTCAGCTCATTTAAATTGGCAGAATAAAAGTCCAGGGAGTCATACTGATTGACACCATCTGAGTACCCTGCATTGTATATTTAAAATTAGAAGATAGCGGTTAGACAGAAAAAGAAGAGTAATACACAATAAGAAATGTATTTTCAAAACACAAGGAATGAACAGGGAAATATAATTCAGTTGTGTGTGTCTTGCATTCAGCAGATATACAGCAGGTCAGGTGCACTCATTATGCCAAAGTAAATGTGTCAAAAAAGTCCCATTTGAGAATGATTTTTTTCTTTAAACCATCATTAGGTTTTGAAGAACTGACATCTTGTTTTTTTGCAGTCTCAGCTCAGTAGTCATTTATAAATGTTATGTAGTTAACAGACTATAGCTTTTTGTTAACAGAACTATAACATATTAGCAAATACCCAAGAGCAAATCAGATATTAGAGTTGATGTTTATATTAAGATTATCTTAACTCAAAATAAATAAATAAATACACATATCTATGTATCAAGATTTTCAAAAACTCTCTACTTATTGAAATGTGTTATTAAATACAACATTCTGTATTGTTTCCAACTTTTAAACACGCCCACCAGGACAAGAATAAACTAATTTCAGGTAATCACCGGAGTAACTTTGAAAGAGCCCCCAGTGGTTTTGGGGGCAAAGATTATACTGACAGTAGCAGGCCTGTAAAAAAAAACAACCAAACAAAAAAGCATGCTCATATCTGAATATTCAGTTCTTATACTGATCTCTCACCCTCCTTCCTTCAGTGGGGGGGGCATTCATAAAATTTGTTTGTGTGTTAAAATTCCAGTATAGATACCTGGGATTGCAGGTAACTTCTTGCCTTTGCACTTGTTCAAAAGGCTGAGAGCCTCTCAAATACTGAATAATGTGGAAGACAAAGGGTAAAAGAAAATAAAAATAAAAATCATTAGGTGAAAGCTCTGTTTTGTAAAATTGAAGCAGTTTAAATTGATCACACATCAGTCAGCGATGTCTGTAAAATTCACAATTCCAAATAAAGGTGGTTAAAGCAGTTTGTAGAGTCTGTAGCAAAGGCATTCAGGAAATTAGTAAATTAACTACTTGCCAGTCTATAAAGTTAGCATAATGTCGACTGTAATAAGCAAATACACTGGAAAACTAAAGCTAGATACCTAAGGGCTCATCTTCTGGCCTATGTATTTATATTTGATAATGACTTTCAGTAATAAACGTTCTTTGTTTAAAACCTCCAGTGGCTTGCAGGCTTTTTGTAATATATTTCTGCCCCAACAAAAGTACTTTGGATGTAATTTGCATTTATAAATAATTTATTTTTCCCAAGTTGTATCTGTAAAATTTCAGACTGGAGAAAGGAATGACAGCACAGAGCAGTTGGCTAATGAAACAGAAGTCCTGTTCCCTTCTGGGAGCATGACAGGGCACAGAAAGGCTGCCCGGTTCCTTCTGTTCCCCAGGCAAGGCTGCCAGCACAGCCCAATGTGACAGCCGTGCTCTGAGCTCAACCACTGTGCAGGAGTGGTGCCCAGCTGAGAGGGTGAGACAACAGCCTGCCATTTCCTAGAGAATAAGGAGTACTATTGATAAATGTAGCCAGGCATACACTGCTCCTTCCTTAAAAAAAAAAAAAAAAAAAAAAAAAAGAAAGCAGGGAAGACAAATGCTGTAAGGAGGGGATTGTTGTTGCTTTATTATTATTTTTAATACCACAGCCTCCTAAGCAGCCTGCATTATCTTAGCAGGATCACTAAGAGACCTCATATCACCAGTCATTCTCATACGCTAGTTAAAAAGAATCCGTTTCAAAACTGCACCCACACAAGAACAAACCAGAAAGCCACTCAGAAAGAAAACTCAGGCATATGATGTGAGACCTTCTGGCTGGGGAAAAAGGAGAAAAAGGACTATGCTACTTTGCCAAATTCTCATTGCATACACAGTAAAGGAAAGAGTCTCTAAAAAGTGACAAACTTCGTAATGGGTTTTATCCTGTTCAAAGAGATCCCTGGTGTTACCAGACCACATGGTATCTATTGGGCATGCTCCTGTTCTGGAAGTTATTTGCTTCAACCCTCTGCATCATCTTTTCTTCTTTCTGTAAGGCTGTATAGCTGTCCATTTTGAATGTTCGGTATATTACTGAAGATGAGCATCCCTGGGAAAGGTTACCTGGCTCTACGCTGTATACCAAAACGGGGAAAGAATATAACGTCAGAGCTTTCGAGCATCTTCATGGGTTTCCAAATCAGCACTATGTTGAATCAGATGGTGATACAACATCTAAGCTCACTTCTGTGAGGGTAGGACAGCTGCTAAGTAAGCATCCCTAGAGAGGGCTTGGTGAACCCTCTTCTGCTTTGTGACCTTATACTCTGCTAAAGATCCCATCATATGATGATGTTTTGAGCATTATCTTTGCAAACATGAGGCTTGACAGGTAAGTCTTTCTAGAGAACTTCACCCACAGTGGGGAAAACAAGGGCAGATACAAAAATCTAGTCTTTCATTGTCTCTCATTCAGAAAGGATGACAATAGCTAGAATGGTAATAATACCGGTAAAAAAAAAAATAAATAAAAAAAAATATGATTCATCCTGTTTTGGGGGCCTCTTTCGAATCTTATCCCTGCTCAGTTTCTGCATTATTATCTCTACTTTGTGGAGACTGAATTGAGCTCCAGATATATGACAAACAGTATTTTAAAAGTTGATTCAGGAAGATGAAAAATAAAAAAGCCAGCAAACAAACAAACAAAAAACTACAAGCTGAATTGTCACATACACACCTACATGAAGACCAGTTTCTAAGACAAAGTTATCTCACAGGACATGGATGGCTTTGAAAATGTGGATCTAGCATCTTCAGAGAAGTCCCAACTTCTCTGAGTCCTCTATAAAATCATCTGTAAGAGCAAATCCACTCTGCACTGGGCAGGGCTCCCTGCTGCAGGGATGGGCCTGTGCAAGACAGCTCTGTACTAATAACCATTCAGAACAACCACTGAACAGAACAGAATAACAGAACAATAATGAGAATAACTTGAAACAGAATGATATTCAACTATTTTTCAGTCTGGATGCAGTTCAGTGGAAGAGAAAGATACATCAAACCTAGCTGGTGCCTGAAGCAATTCTGAAGTGGTTCTTCCTAACAGACTAGTAACTTGCCAGAGAGGTCCACTGCTCCAGATAAAGGGGAATCTCTCCAGAATACCAAACCCAAACACGGAAGAACTTCCCACTCCATCCTTACTCTCCATCAGAAAACTCAGCACAGGGAAAAAAAAACGCTCTGCTGCATATCTTCCTGCACCGATATTAGAAGAAAGGTTTAATCTAAATTACGACAACAGCAGAATGTTTTATAGACACACACTGTTGAAGGTTTTGGTGGTGGAAAAATGTGCAAAAAGGACCTCCTGCTAGTTTCATATCTAGTCACAGATATGAAGAGAGGGGAGTGAGTGACATGGGAGACACAAATTTCCTGTATTTTCTACTGGCTTACTGCATATTTGTAACACAAAAATGCACACTTTAAGCAGGACTAATACTTGATTTATTTTTTTATAAGATAATATATACTCACAGCAATACACATGCTGTATGTATCCTGTGTTGGTTTCACAAGCAGACTATCCCTATCTGCCTAATATTCAGCAGCTTGATAAAAGGTACTGGTCCTGGTACAATAAAACACCCTGGCATGAGACTGTTTTAGAACTACCTTGTTAAATGAAGGGGGGTTGAAATATACAGAAGTGAAGTTCACCAGGTAATTTATTGAGGAGGCTTACATTTGATATTTTATTTCCCTTACAGAATAGGGCATCCAGACTAAGTGTATGCTTTTGTACATGAAGACAACACATGTCTGAATATGCATGAGGAACCATCCTTTTGGACTGGAATGCTGGTAGTCATCAGTAACAGGCACCCCACTAAACACTAGCAATCTAGAAGTGTTGGTTCACTGAGACATCATCTTTTCACATGCAACATTAAATCCAAATTTCTTTCTTCCGTCTCAATACACCTTTCACCTCAAAAAATATAGCCACATCTTTGTGACCAATTTTTACTCTGTCAAACAAAACCACTGATGATTAAACTGATACAATTTCATACCTGCATACAAAATACTGATAAAACTACCTATAAACTCCATTCATTATATTATGGAATGTATTATTTTGTTCTTAGAAGCATACTTGAAATTGCACTTAATATGAGCCAATGAATCTATTAAATACTAATGCTTAGGTATCTAATGACCAGTACATTTCCTTCAGTTAATAAGAAAATTATGCTACAATAAAGTACAGAGAAACTAAGAAAGATTTAAATTCGAGTTAGTCACCTGCGGTGACTAACCTGTGGTATATTAAGATCACCCTATATTTGGCCCATACACTCTGTAACTTCCACACCTTCTCAAGTACAATACATGAAGAGATGCTTAACGTGCATAAACCAATTTCTTTCAGTTTCCTTCTGAAATTCCCATGGGGTTTTGGAAAGATTGTGTAATAACTGAAAAAATATTTTTTCTATATGCAGCACAGATAATATATCCATAGTAAGATTCCATTACAATTACCTAACAAATGGGGTATCACCCGTAGGAAATGGACTGGAGAGCTCTGCACACAGATTACTGCCTCTAAAAGACACAGTTTTGGTATCTAACAATTCTTTCCCACAGGATGTCTTCTGCTTACCTTGCAGACTCAGTGCTAGCACATATCACTTTTCAATACCAACCAATTATTTTTTCCTATGCTTCAAATTCAAACAAAAAGCCATAATCCTAAGAGTCCTGCCATAAAAAAAAAAAAAAAAAAAGCCATAATCCTAATTAAAGAATTAAATGGATATGAAGGAAAAAAAAAAGATGACAATTCCACCTCCTTCCTTTTCCCTCACTTGAGAGAATAAAAACAAAAAAAAAAAAGAGAATTAGGAGTAGTTTACAGTAGAATATATTTTTAATCATGATGCACAAAACCTTCAACAGGAAGAAAAAAATATGATTTTTTTTTCCTTTTATTTTCTACATAATACAAATAGCCACTGTAATTTAAATGCTGCATCTACTAAGGAGACTTGATATCAAGGGAACAGCAAAATAAAAGGTCCTATAGTTTCAAGGCCAATTGGATGTTATTGTAAATATTTCCACCATACTTTATAATGAAGTACAACCAAAAATGAAGGAGACATACAGAAAGTAGAAAGAACAGGTATCTATCAAGAGAGATATCTGATATTAGAATACAGAACTAGACAAGCAGTGAAATTGATTGAACGATGTTATCTGAAACTAGGATTAGCAAAAGGGGAAAGAAAATGAGGAAATATGGGGAAATGACCCATAAGATCTATCTTGTTAATCCTTGATCCGATCAATCATCTCTGCTAAGATTACACATTGCTGGAGAGAAACTGGGCTGAAATGTTAATGATATCATGATTTACATCCTGCCAGAATCCTTTCATGTTCATCTGCAGCCTCAAAAATAGCACACAAGCTTCAGGGTTCAGAAAAAACATGAGGACAGGAAGTTATAATCTCTTTTAAAAATTGTTATTTTTTAAAATCACATTTTGCAGCACTGTCTATTATTGTTTATTCCAGTAACAGCTGTAAACTGGGCCTCTTCAGTTGAGTATACCTTAATAGTTTTAAAGTGTTTTGCAGACTTCACATGTATTGGGGTCACCGTTTTAAATTTGTGCCAGAATATTAAAAACTGACACTGGCAGTCACCATTTAATGGAAACAGAATAAACAGAATAAAAATTCGCATGCGTGGAAAATGCTAAGGTTAGTCAGTAAAATTAGTTTTAGGTTGCAAAATATAATTGCGTTATTTTAAATTCCAGTTAAACTAAATATTAGTTCTTTTTAATTACCAGTTAACTTTGACTCCAAGAACTGTAGAACTACAACTGGAATTGTTCATATCTTCCAAAAAGAACTTTGTTAGGACAGCTGCTGAACTGGGAATCCATGCTCATTCATACTCAAATCAAACTGTGTCATAACTGTCAAAATTTAATTTTGAAGAAAAACATTTTAATATGTCAAAGTGTTTCTTCCTGCTGAAGGGAAAACATAACAGAAAAAATATATCTGTTAATATTATTAGAGAATGTAAATTTATGGTATAAAAACTTAAAAGTTATGATTTCTAAAATAAGTAGAAATATCTTCTTTGCATAATTTGTGTGTTACAATATGGAATGACATAATTTTGAACAAAGAGAAGCTTGTTTAGAGTACTATTAGAAGAGAAACTAGTTTGTATAGCATACTTTATACCTGGAATAATTTTTCACAAATACTTAAAGAAGAAGCTTCTCCAGTTAACATAAAAGAGGATTTTTGTTTCTGAAAGTATCAACATGGGATACAAAAGAAAAGAAAAAGTGAGTTCAATAATGACAAGAAAGAAAATTTGAGAAATGCATTAAAGAGGCAGAACAAAGGAAAAGAGTGACAAAGAAATGGCACAAGAAATGTCAGAAGAAAAACAAAGGTGGTGGAAAGACTGCAGCACAGCGTGCATGGAAAGAGAAGGAAAGAACAGAAGAATATACTGAGAATAAGGAGGGTTAACAAACAAAATGGAAGAGGAACAAAATATAAGCCCGTGTATTAAAACAGAAACACTACAAACAGGGAGGAGTAGTGGAACATTTTTCTAAGTTTTCCTTTCTATCCCTCCCCTTCCCAACTTAGGATGGGAACATAATTCTCTTAGAACTCCAGAAAATCCAACAAAATCAGTACCCCTTACTGAAAGAATCTCTAATTGAATTCGTAGTCTAATAAATCTTAATATATTTAAGTATAGGAAATTGCTTCTGGTTGTTCTTAACTTTCTGAGGAGGGCAGCTGGTCAAGACTCATTTCCCACAAATGCTGAAAGTGTCTCCCTAACTTCCTTCCACCCTTCTACTTCTTCACTAAAACAAATGAAGTCACTGAACCCAAAAATAATGTTCTACATTTGGAAAGTAATCCCTCAGAGACTCGCCTTTTAATCACTACAGAAAATTAATGAATGAAGTTTTCATCTGCAGCAGGAATGAAACTGAATAGAAAGCATGCATCATTGCCATTCCTTAGAGTCAGAAAGAAAGGCAGGAAATATTCTTGAAGCTTTACAACTGGTACTAACACACCAAGTAAAAATAAAAACTTAGTTGGCAATTTTGATCAGACACACTGATTCTCAGTCTGGTCCATGTTAATGAGGAAAATCTACAAAATGCCAGAATGCATTTGGTATACTTTAGCAAGTATCTAAACATAGAAATTGGTAAATATGATTTTGGAAGTTGGATATCTGTTGAAACAAGCAAAAACATAATTTGGTGGCAAAAGTATGAAAGCAAATAAAAGAATGAATCAGTTGCTTATATTAGAATGTAACAGGCCAAGCCTACTAAAAATACTGAACTTCTATATAAATCAAAGGTTTCCAACTGATCAGTGTATTAGAAAGTAAGTGCTAACAAGGTATAGCATTTATATATTCCCACTACATATCCACTTAGCCTATACAACTAATTTCACGAGTGTCCATTTTTTCACTTCTTATAGCTTTATTTATAATGAACCATACATTACTCCAAATCCATCTTTGATCTCCTTGTTTAACTTAAACTTTCACTTTTTATTCAATATATTACTTGTATATGCGTTATTAGTAAATGCACAAATACATACACAAAGACACTACTTTCAATGTACATATAAAATGCATGTTTGTGAATGCAAACAAAATTGGAAAACATGAGTTACTATCCATTTGTCTTCACATAAAAGCAGCTGTACTCATTAAAAACAATTAGATATTTTAATATCACTTCTATTGTTCCACATAGCTAGCATCAGCATTTGAAACATGCTAGAAGTGGGTGTAAATTGCTGTTAGATCACTTTTTAGTCAATTTACATTCCAAAAATGACAGCATGGAAAAAGGTTGAGTTAATCTCTCTTAAATTAGGATTTATTATCCTCATACTCATCTGAGGAAGAGTGCATATTAAATGTAATTGTCTTGTTATTAGACAAATCAGCCTTCAGCCTGGAGAAGAGGAGGCTGAGGGGAGACCTCATCGCAGTCTACAACTTCCTCGTAAGGGGGTGTCGAGAGGCAGGAGACCTTTTCTCCATTAATACCAGCGACAGGACCCGCGGGAACGGGGTTATGCTGAGGCAGGGCAAATTTAGGCTTGACATAAGGAGGGGGTTCTTCACAGAGAGGGTGGTTGCACACTGGAACAGGCTCCCCAGGGAAGTGGTCACTGCACTGAGCCTGTCTGAATTTAAGAAGAGATTGGACTGTGCACTTAGTCACATGGTCTGAACTTTTGGGTAGACCTGTGCGGTGTCAAGAGTTGGACTTGATGATCCTTAAGGGTCCCTTCCAACTCAGGATATTCTATGATTCTATGAAATCAATAGTCTTCTTTCCCCCCTTATTTCCCTTTTAACTTGAATACGCAAGCATCTGTTAAATACCAAAATACCATAGTGAAAAAAGTCCTGATGGAGACTGTTAAAAATGCTGCAAAAGATCTTAGAAAACTGGCCAGACATGCATTAGTACTGGAGAACGTGCATCTGGACATATTTTTAAGCAGCTATTTATACTATATATTTTTAAGCATTTATACTGTAATTCCATTGGATGGATTGCTGTAGTTCACTTCGCAAGAGCAGGAGTGTTGATTGTTCAGGGCTGAGCTGTTTGTGGAATGGCAGGGAGAAAACCAGCTTTGTGCATCATTTCCTTACATCCACCTACCACAAACCTCTCAGCTCCATCTAATTAATAAGCTAGTCGATTACCACCAGGTAATCTGACCCCCTCAGATTTCCACAGAACCGAGATGCAAGCAAAATTATATTTCTTAGTACAAAACGTGGAGTTGAAAGTCATATTGGCATGCAACTTCTGAAAGGAAATAAGTCACTAAGTGGGAAATTGTACCAAAATGGATAATTAATGGAAGTCTTTTGAAGGGTTTGCTCCTTGCTGGCTGCAGCCAGTGTCTAGCTATTCCTCCCTGGCAATAGGAATTAGAGAAGAGATAAGGTGAGCAACAGAAAGCATGTACAAAACACGGAGCCAACACATTTCTAGGTGTCAATATAACATAGCATTATGGATCCATTTACTCAAAAAGGAAGAGACACGATGGCTATGTGCGGAACTGTAGCAAGAGAAGAAGCCTCTGGAAAAGTGCAAGTCCCACATGCAGACACAGTGAGCCAGGCGGTGAACATAGAAATGTGACTGTGATTGCCACAATCTGTCAATGCATGATGCTCCCATAACTCTTCAGGCAAACTATTGGTTTAATAACTTCTCATAAGAGAAATTGATATAATGCTTATGGTGCTAACTACGCTTGTTAAACAGCCCAAGCTGAAAGAAAACAAACAAAATGCTGATTTCTGTATACCTAGCATAGACTTCTAGCATTTTATGCAATGATAACCATTCTGCCCAAGGTTATCTGTCAACTCAAATTCTGTAACAACGTGCTAAAATGCATAATAAGAAGCAAATACGTATTGGACTAGGAATATGTTAGTTTTCACACAGTATCTGTTTCAGTTTACCATTAAAAATATTATGAAGAAAAAAAAATGCAACCAAATGTTACATTATTTAAAGGTACTCCTGCACCTTATGCTCATCAGATCTACCAGTTAACTTGCTAAAAACTTGTCACAACATCAATCCAGGTAGAACTTCACATCAAAAGGTAGGCTCTCATGTAAACATTTGCAATGAATACAAATACAAAAATTTGCATTTATGTCAGTACAACAGTATGAATTCACAGCTTGCAAGTCATCAGCAATCCAATGCAAAGACTATCAAAGCAAAAGCAAGAGGAATAATTTAATTAGAACCATTCCTGACTGACAGTGCTTAAATTATGATTTCTGAGTGATCTGCAAAGTTCTTGAAGGTGATGGTGGCCCTTTTCCCCACCTACCTGTGGTAAGAGTCAGCAGGCAGAAATAGCTAAGCTTACTTCACAACAGGCAAAAGCTAACAAATATTAGGAAAAAAGATCCTGTGTACAATGAGAAACTGATGATCACTTAATTTTTTCATATTTCTATTTGAATTATGGAAGCTGGGATGAATTAAACCACTCTGTAAATACTGTACTCATGCCTTGCATGAAATCTACATTTAGGAATGGATTCAAATCTCACAGAAGTAACATGTCTTTGGTGCCTCAGTGTACTACACTGCAGTATTTCTTAGCGGCCCTTACAAAGATATGGTGGTCTCATTTTCCTGCAAGAAGGAACAACTCCTTCCTATGAAAAACTTACACTGCCAATGAGCAGTTTGCTGTACCATACTTAATTGTTGTTAGAACACTAAGTGTTGCTAATTACTTCAAAAAGTGAAGAATATTCACAAAACATTTTAAAAACTCCCAAATCATTTTCTGCAAAAATTTTTGAAGGAATGAACTATCAAGGATTGATGAAATTTGAAACAAATTAACAGGCCAGCATAAACTAGACTGGTTTCAATTTTATGGGAAATTAGATGACTCCTATTCTTTTTCATAGCATCTTATTCAGTGAAATTACTTGTAAAATAATTATTCCTTCTTGAGCTGCTTCTGTGACAAGTTCTTAACTATGGTTCCAGCTATTACCCTTCAAACAGCTTTTATTTCATTATACTGACATAAAAGTAAACTGTTATTAATTCCTCTTCTGTCAGGACTTAAATCAGGCTGAGCAACCAGTGAGGTCAAAATAATTTGAGTTCATCTTTACAGCAGCAGACCCTACTCTAACTCCATACAATTGAGCATATTGGTAGTGGGAGGCCTCCAAACCACAGAGGCAGTGGCAACATCAGCAGCTTCAGGATTTTCTCCTTCTCACCAGGGTCAGGAGAGGCTTATGTATGTATGGAAGAACTTGGAGCAGGAACAAAGCTCAGAAAAAGTTCTCCCACACAGTTCAAACAAAAACATATGCTCTTCCTTGGTCTTTTTATACTATAAACCCAGATGATAAAGCTTTGTTTTAGCCTCATGGTTAAGTGAAGAGAGTCTTGTGTCCATATAGTGTTTGAAACTGATGCTAATTTACTGGATTGTCATTGGAAAGCGTTTTATTACTTTATCTACCAAGTGAAAAACATCTTTTCAATTCATTCAAGTTCAAGACTGTTAATCTATAAATAGATCAATTTAGGAAATTGTGGGTTAGCCCAGATGTTATTTTGGGACAAACTTGATTACCAATTTTGAAATAAAGCATACAGAGAACTGTTAAAAGAAAGAACTTGAACATTCATACTACAAAATACAGCTCAGTAAATACTACACATACATACTACAAAATACAGCCCTTATCTTGTCTCCATAGGGAAAGATACTACATCTGTAGTGGTTTCTAAGTAAACTAATCTGCAAAAATATAGATTATGTTTCTGCCAGCCATCTACTCATTCTGTTAAGATACCTTTGGCATCCCATTGTACTGATAATACTTGGATTCATAATAGGTAGCATATAAGCAATGGATTGAAACTAAGTTTTGTGTTGTGACCTGTGTGCTGGACAATGCCAGAAAGAATAACTGATAAGAATTAAAACTATACCAGCAGTTAAAAAAAATAAACCAATGGTTCTAATTTTGTACTGAAAATACTTAATTAAGACTTTTTTTGTCTTCCAGATCTCCCTTGTCCTACAACTCTTTATATTGTTAATTTAGCATCTATTTTATGTTGCTAAAAGAAAATGTTGATACTAATGGAAATTGGAAAACAATTAGCACTTTGTATTTTGCAAGCTACATGTTACACCCCCTCCCTCCCTATTTAAATTCCTGCACCCCAGGAACTGGGGTGCAGCTGTAATGTTGTCAAACTTTGGAATGGAAATATCTACAATTTAAAATAAAGAAGGGAGTGCAGCTAGGAGATGACAGAAGTAATTTCCAACCTTATAGCTACTCTAATTTTAGTCCTAATTCTAAAACACCAATGCTATAAATATTTTTTGTATTGTTTAGATTCCTTATAACATAACCAGAAGAGCAAAATAATGACGTATAAGTATCATTTTCCTTTTTTCTATATTGTATTTAATTGTTCTGCCACATGCTGGAGGATATTTTTAATTTGTTTTATTTTTGAATTAATTGCTAAATCACGTAGCACTTCTAAAGGAGTAATCTAGTGAGGCTGTCTATAAACAGTAGTTAAAACAGCTCTGTGTGAAGTCCAAGCATACAATGGAAATACGTAATAATAGATATTCCAGGGCAGAGTAGGATTAGAGTGACAGAAATCCAAAATCAACATGAAAGATCCTAACTGACATAGCATTACTGCACCAATCTGAGTAGGTTTGTTTACTGGTTTAACTGCTGGATGTATAATTTCTATAATTAGAGTCTGACCGGCCAAGCAACATTGTAATGCAGCTGCAACACCCTAAAGAATTTTTAGACAAGCTATTAAAGAATGATTTATGAAGCAGGCTTTTGTTCAACCAAGTGATTAGAATTTAATAGCATTGCCTATTTAGTGTTGAACTGGACATAACCAAGCTAAGAAACAACAAACAAACAACAAAAGGAAAGCATTATACCATCTTCTGCACCAGACCTATGAAGAGTAGTGTCATGGTAAAGGAACCAAAATTTTTCTGTCTTCCATTTTGGGCAATTTTTCACCCAAAATGTTGTGCTGAACTGCTGAAATGGGTTATTTTTCCATTTGAATAAATAAGAGCTGCAATATGATGCCTAGTAAAAGCTTGGGTTTGCTTCCAGGAGCTGAGGAAAGGGAGAAGGAATATCTAATAAAATATTTTGGGAAGGGCCAATTCTACTTTAGACAGACTTTTTTTTTTTTAATGAGTTCAGGGGGAAAAAATAAATAATAATAATAATAAAAAAAAAGAATAGGGAAAACACAGAGAGGAAAAAATGATTTAAAGCATCATAAACCTGATAGTGACTTTTTTTTTCCTCTACACACAAACATGCTTAATTGGTGCCCTGTCCATTGTTAGACAAGTCTGTAACCTGCTTCCCATTAACCTTAATGAGAATTGGATTGTGTTTGCAGGTATTGTTTGGCCATTAGTAAACATTTCCACTGGGAATAAAACTGTCTTATTCATACATGCCCTCATAACAATGAATTATTGCAAGCCCACTTAGTATTTTTTGTTGGTGTTTTAAAACAACTTTTCACTCAACAGAAAAGACATGATGGGTGTCAGAAAGTATATGAATTCAACACAAATATACTCTGCTCGCTAGCAGACGGATTAAAGTACAGATTTTAGTTAAAGTAGAATAAACACAATTACAAATGAACAACAACACCTGCTTTACCCACTTGCAGCATTATAGGATACTCTTTGAGATGTGCATGGTGGCAAGTATTCAGTAATACCCTCATAAACAGTGGTGTATATGCTGAGGTATAGTCAGAAGCTATTAGAACAGTCCCACCAAACAGTTCTTTGCAGTTATGAGCAGGTACCAGGGTCACTCCAACTCTTTACAGCATAAGGCATAAAATCCCTGTAGTGCCAACAATGGAACAAAATATATAAACAACAGGCAAGCAACACTGGGAAATACAGCATATATAATAGGAAAAGTGCCTTTAATTTTTGTGTATGTGCATGTTTGTATGAGAAACTATTACACCATGTGGTTAATCTCAGCATTTATCTTCTTGATTTCCTGCTCTCATAATTCTCTCATTTCTTGTGCATAACATGGGCTTTTAAAAAGGATTGAACACGATTAGCCAAGCTGGTAAGGAAATTATTCTGCACTTCATGAAACTGAAGATGGGCATTAGAAGAGGGCAGAAAATCTAGCACTATTTAGTAACAGAGACCAATGAAGTGTAACATTTGTTATGTGAAGATGCATGAAAACCACATGGGAAAATAAAGGCTCGATAAGATAACCTTGATGAAAATTTTGAGCAGAATTAGAGCACCCTGAAGGGGAACCTGAGTTATGAATTTCATTAGTTTACATCCAGATTACAACAGATGAGATGATGTTTTCAGGAATGCCAAAGTCAGAAAAAAGGTGTCAGTATCCAAACAGAAAATAAAAGTAGGAGCATGTAAACAGAAAAAAGAAGTGAAGAAGAAACATCAGTAATGTTAGGACACAGTGGGGACTTGAATAAAAGAAAAGAGAAACAGTGGTTTGAAACTTTTACAGCAGTTAAGAGAGTTTGGTTGACTGAAAGAAAACAATAGTGTACTATGGTCCAGTTTCAGGAAAGTTTGTGTAAAATAAAGTTGACTTCTGGAGCAAAGACTAGAAAAGTAAAGGTAATCAAACACAAGATGGGGAGGGAAGGAACATTGAGTCAGATAAACTGCTACTTATAATTCATATAATATATTACAGTAAATATCCCTGCCTCTGGCATCATCAAATGTCCCAGGTTTGAGCCCTGGATGACAGCTCCTGTAGGAATCATATTGGAACACAACAGAAGGCTAATTCACAGACTACTGCTTTATTCTCAGAAGTTCTACTTTATAAGCATTCTCCTATAAATTTTCCAGATATAACATAGTATGCAGAAAATGTCAGGCTCTCTATAGGCAAGAAGGGATTTTTAAATTAAGGAAACTAAATATGTCAGTACTTTTGAGGTAAAGCTAAATATATATATCTATATAATATATATGTATACATATAAACATGTATATATATTTGTTTATATATTATATTTAAGGCTGGTAATGAAATAGCCTGCCATTGCTGTCTGAAGTGTGCAGATGAAGGTCTCTAGTAACTCCTTTTGGGGATCTTAAAAGGTAAATAAACTCATCATAGAAACTTTCAATGAACAATTTTTGGAATTGTTGATTTATTTGTCACAATACCTTTGAGACGTATCATTTTATCGCTTGCTTTGTATATAGATAGGCAATTTTTCCCCAGCACTGTTATACTCAATATAATCATAATTATTGCTGTCTTTCTGATTTCCTCAACATCAAATGAAAGACAATTACTCTTGTTCTGAAAGCCTTTGAATAGCTCTTAACATAAATTAAACTCTTCAGTTATACAAAACTCAACACTGTTAGCAAAAAAATATGGATTCACAGTATGTGAATGAAAAAATATCAAATGTGCTCATACTGACAGACACCCATATGTATGACCACAAGTTCACATATCAAAGAAAAACTCGGAAACAGCTTACTAAACAATCATGTTACTAGAAAAGTTTTACTGGCAGGAAAAATTAAAAAGGAACAAAATCTAATGATGAATCACCAAGATATCCCAGAAGAATTTTAACCTTTGAAGTATCTGACGTCATCTTGGGTTATGGCAATTTGTAAATAAGACTTCTCAATATTTCATTTCAATCATCATTAGTGTAAAGTGCCTATAATTTTTAGAAAGTCGATGCAAATTGGCTGGCTATATATTATATATATATATAATATATATATATATATATATATATAAAGAATTGTGTCTTCTTAATAGTAACCTATTCCCGTTCACAAACATGCAATTTCTTAAGCTTACAGGCCCATGTACACCCAAGACTCCTCTAGCTCCTCACACAACATTCATTTGCTTAGAAATGATGCCTGACACCTGAGAAAAGCCTGAAATTATTTCTGTAGCAACACAAACACAAGTCAGCTACTGTTCCACCAAAGTAAAAGATAACTTCCACATCATGATTTGATGTTAATTTGTTTTCATAACAGACATTGATAGCCAAAAACATTTTGTATAAGATAAAAAAGTCAAGAAACATGTTCTGCTATTTCACACTGCATAAATATTGCAGATTCTTTCATTATATCCCAAATTCTTTATTTCTTTATCAAGTTTTGGACTCTGCTTTTTTTTTTTTTTTTTTTTTTTTTTTTTTTTTTACTTAAAGTACATGCCAATATAAAAGAGTAAACTCATGGAGCTGGGAACACAAACTAAATGTTAGTTACCAGAGAGAAGGTACAATGGGAAGCCCATCTGATCATAAAAAACTGTGACACTCAGGTGGAAAAATGTGTTAGATATCAGTGATCCAGTATAAGGACCTTTTCTCTGAGCTAGATGCAGATGTCAAGCTAGAGTCAGGGTAGAGCCCAACATTGTCTTCTTTCCTGCTTCTGGTTTCCATTCTCTGACATACTTTAACTGTCTACCTGCCATATATTATACAATAAATGGCAAAATAGATACACTTTGAGAAATATATTGTGTTTCCCTCTAATTTTCATTGCATATTTTTCTCCTTTGTTTCTCCTTCCATTTTGGAGAAATGGTTGACAAACTTTGAGCATAAACAACATCAAATTATAAAAGAAGGCTCTTATATGGCTACCTATTTTTAGTAAGAAAGCAATACAGCAGAACACTCTATGCACATTAGTTTCTAATCTAGATCCCCTCCTTGAACCCAAGCACCTGCTTCAGGAACATGAGATACCTTACATCTCAAGGCAAGAGTGTTCCCTCTGCTGTACCAAGTTCCTCCATCAGGTGGGGACACTGAAGGAAGAAAATGGCACAGAGCACTTACTGTTCAGAGCTTCTTTGAAAACATTAACCTGAATTACCATTACCCACACAGAGCTCTGCGGTTCCACTAGTATAAGTTGGGAAGAGAATTTCAATCTTAGACTGGCTTTCATCTATACTTTTCTTAGGGACCCCTTCTAGCAAAGGGAGAGACTTCATATACTGCCTCAAATACATGAGCAAACAAAGTAATAACAAACTCCCTTTCATCCAAAAATAAATAAATAAATAATAATAATCATCAGGTTAAAACACTTTGAAGTGTACTTACAGAGACAAGGACTGTAGGTACTTGTTATATATAAGGCTTCTCTATAAAGCTGGCAAAACATGCAGGTGCCAGGCTATATTAAAGCACTGAAATAACGTAAGTGGCTTTGTCTACACCATGCATTAAAACAATTAGGCTATAAAGGACTATTTCAATTTTATTTCATTTTGAAAGATGAAATAAAAAGGAAAAAAAAAAAAAAAAAAAACACGAAACAATAGAATGAAATTCAAATAACGACATATTATCTACAAGAATAAACCAGAGTCGTTTTTTTTATTTTTCTTCTCACTAAGAAGAAAAAAAAAATGGATAGACCAACACTACCTTATAACACTCTAAACACTGGCTGAGTAGGCAGAATTAGGATTGTTTTTTTGGTGCTGCTGTAGCAGCCCTTAGACATTCCCAACAGTGCCATGACAGGGCCATAGAGATCACTTTTAATGACTGCACAACCAGAAATGTTTTGCATGATCTACATCTTAATTGCTGTTGTTCCCAAAGAACAGAACAAAGTTTTACAATACACAGCATGGGACTGAAAAGATTCTCCTTAGAAAACTTGTAATGCAAAATACGTGACAACAAGGCCTTTGAAACTCATTCATACAATTGCCTTTCACATTAACACTTCTGCTTCAGTTACAGAAATAGACTCTCTCGCTATGACTCTTTAACAGATTTTTTTTTTTTAAACTATGATATCCATTCATTTAGAAAAAGGTCCCATATGTACAGTCCCCTGGATTAAATGATACAACAGTGCATATGAACAACACTCTTTTACTCATTAAACCAGATGAACAATTATTAAGGAATTGTCACTGTCCTCTGAGTTCCATTTAATTACCTTAGCCCTGAAAACACAAAAGCAGAGGTGAGGTTTTGTCAACAGTCTGTGTGTACATGGGAGTCATAACAAGGATACTTAGATTTTCCACTTTAATTTTAGTCTTTCAGGCTGCCATTTAGGCTGTGATAACCAAAGGTCCTGCTCCATCTAGCTGGCCCATAGTACTATCATGATAATAGCATACATATTTCTCCAGAGAATGACTCCAAATAAAGCAACTCACAGATGACTAGCAGCTAGTTTACAAGGCCCTGAAATCTCTGCTTCTTGACGGAGATACCAAATAATTTGCCACCAAGAAAAACAAACAAACAAAAAACCACCAGACCCACAAAAAACAAAGAAATAATGAGCAATAGACTTGCACGGGCCAAGAACCTGTTAAAGAAATCTGATTTCCCAAAAATACGGTAGTGTTTTATTCATTTATTTTATTTTTATATATACATATATGTATATATGTATATATTTTATTTATTACTGATTCCATCAGGGTACACTTTAATCTCAGTGTTTGTGTGGGTTCTTTGCTTCTGCAGATGGTTCCAAATACTTAAAACACACTTCAAGACAGTTTATGCTACTGTTCCTTTTTTTTTTTTTTTTTTTTTTTTTAACTTTTCTTTTTATCCTGAGGTGTTTATCTTTAACAGAGCATCAAATTTCCTTCACTGTATTTGCACAGTTGGGACCCACCCTGACCACATCCTTTTCTGTCCAAAAGGATATTGGAACAAAATAGTTAGAGCATAGATACATTTCAATAACTGAGAAAATCTTTCAAAGGTGTAAATGAAGGATCATTTGTCCTAAAAAGAGAGAAAAGGATTATGTCTTCATTTAAAGTGTAGAGTAAATAAGCTGATTTCTGAAACAGTAACAGCATTCATCTGCTGTAATTAAAGAGCTTGGTGAGTATTAAATTCATGTTCCCTTTTTCTTGAAGGCTGTCTCAAAAATCTTGCATTTTTATACTAATTGTAATAATTCCCATTGTATGCAATAATCCTTCAAGTAACAAAGTTGGGGATTTCATTGAGTTTAAATAAAGCACATTAAAATTAATCCACTTTTTCCTGTTCCAGGTTAGAACATCATTACTTGTAGACTAGTTTGTCAAATCATTTTAGATATATAATGTAAATATATTCCTTCATTAAATCTATATTCAGTCTCATTTGGGTTGCATTAATTCCCTTGAAGTCATATCTTGTTTCACTTATTAGAGATTAGTGGAATTGATTTCAGTGATTTAAGCCAGAAAAATACCTGCATTTAATGAAGCAATTGTACCGGTCCCACTCTGCCCATAAAGTACACATCAATTGTAACTGATTTCTTCCCCACAGCTCCTTTTTCCCCACACTTAGGTAAATGGGTTGGCTGTTTTGTTCTTCAAGTAAGTGCATGCGTAGTCACTGACCCTTCTTCATGTCTGATTTCATCTATTTTTTTTTTCTTAATTTGTTTCAAACTGAACTTTACTTGACCCTAGTTCTACTGTGATTGAAGCCTTTATAAACTGAGTCTGATGTTTAATTTCATCTCATCTTAAATGGTTTATTCCTGCAAAGTATACTTAAGTGAAAGTTATAGGCATGATATATCTTCCAGGCCAGTAGCTTGCTGCGTTTGATTCTGAACGCTAAGCAGGGATGCAAGAACAAGCAACAATTGAGATGCAATAATATCAGGTAGAAATAAATTCTTGTATTTCCTGGTAGACTGGAAGCAAGTACCATCTAGTCATCTACAACTTCATGCAGCCACAACAATCCACAAGCTTCTCTACCTCTAGGAATTACTTTCAATTACTTACATAGAATAGTAAAAATTTGAATTCTTACAATGCAAAAAAATGTGAAAGGCTATGATGTGTTTATGTATCATAATGATACATAAGACCACTGTTATTTGTTGTGCTTCATCCTAGCCATCAATGTAGTCATGACAAGTGAACTCCAGTGTATCCTGAGCTAAGCACATGCATAGTTACTTGCAGAATTGTAGTCCAGGTAGCCAGACATAATCCAGGCTAATTTCCCTGGGTTAATCTTGGTTCTTTATCTTCACTATGCCAAGTTGACTATAAAATATTCTTGCCTCTATTAAAAAATATAAGTACACTCCTGGCTCAATTAAAAAAATGTATTAATATGTAAATTCTTAACGTTTAGCACTAGGTTAAGGAATACATTTGATGCTGACTATAGGAATTATTGCATGAAAATAATTGTTCGTATTAGTTTGGAAAGAAATAATGCCTACTGAAATCAGGTCTGACCGTAAGTCCATACATAAACTGACTTCAAGACTTTTTAATTCTTAAGCAACAAAAATGATTCCAATTTAAATAGTAATTGTGTTCTTCAACATTTTAAGGTGATATAAAAGGATAAATCAATATGAAGTATGACAAACGTACAAAACCAGTAGTAATTAGAGTAGTTATATAAAGATATGAAAAGATGAAATATTTGCGAAGGATGAAGACTTCCACTGAAGCCATTACAGCTTCTTTACTTTCTTAGTCCCTATTAAGAACCGAACAGCTTTAAAACCAAACCTGAAACACTGACACCTTTTACGTAGCCTTCTGCAGGAAAATTTCTTGTTATACATGGGGACGGGTGACTTTAATAGAGTGAGGTATGGAAGCAGGTTATCAGTTATGTAATTTAAACATGTTTTGCTAAAGAAACATTATAAAGTATAACCTTGTACAAATTCTATTTCAATAGAACTCATTTGACAAGAGAGAATTATTGGTGTTGACAGAGAATCCATTCTGCAATATTTTTGTAATCTGTTGCTCTGTGTTTTCATTCATCCAGCCTATGAAGAAATCCTAGAAAATGATCATTAAGTTTCCAAATGGGAATGGTATACCTTCATTGCTACTAGCAGATTCATACACAGCTATGAAGGTTGGCCAATTCATAGCTTAGTAGCATAAAAATGCTTATCTGTATATATTTATTTAATGTGTGCATATATTAGTATATACACAGGTCCATCTGGAGGTCAAGGGTGACTTTGACTTACATTTCCCAAAGATTTCATTTCTCAAAAGAAGAATCTCATTGAATATGGCCGATTTTTGTCATTTGTATAAATGGCTCTTTATGAGGGAAAAGATAAAATTGTCATTTAAATTAAAGTCTCTTTTAGCAGATGAAAGAGAACTATGTATATTACTTGGATAGGTACTAATTCAGTTACATAAACTCATTATATTTGTCAGCAAGATAGTCTCTGAAATACTGAAACAAGGTTTCAAGCAATTATATTTCACAACAATCTGGATTTGATATGTACCAGCTGCACCAGATTAATTTACTGGGTAAATGTAAAATAACGAACTCAGTATAAAAATAACAAACACTTAAAAGCACAAACTACATTACGTACAGACACTATTCTATTTAACAGTATAGCAGCTCTATGTTAGTGAAATATACTGTAACTTGCTTGCTTTAAATATCACTTTAAATACAAAATACCAACAGAATGTGTCACAAAGTGAAAATGTATTTATGATAAAACTATTTAAAAAAATAAGAAAAATATAAGGAGCCATCATTTTATCATTGCAGACTGCAATCACGATTTGCCTGATAGTCTTACATTTCTATTCAGTTTAAGATTATTATTTATTTTTTAGCTACAGACTCTACTTTTAGGATTCAATAACAACATTTAGTCCAATTCCAGAATGTGTGCAACTGTGATATGATCTCCAAGTGCCAAATCATCACTATGGTCTAGCCTGATCAGCAGCACAGCAAATAGGGATTCCAGCAAGCCTTACTTTCAAAAAATGTTTTTGTATATTTAGATTGAAGCATCTTTATGATCAAGGCTTTGGCCACCAGAAGAGAGAAGAAAGAAGTGAGCGAGCAAAAGTACAAGAGCACAACACTGAGTAAGAAAGCATATTTACTGAGTTTCAATACAAATTGTAGGAAAAAAAACTAGACTGAGACAGACCAAAAGCAATTAGGTCACAGCTCCATGGCACTGTGACTATCCTAACAGTCTCCACTACTACCCACAGCAGCAAGGAAAAGATGCCTGATGCAAATTCTGAGAGACTGGGGTAGAGGAAAAGGCTGTAATGCTGGCAGAGATGTCTGATGAAAATAGAGAAAATAGTTACAATGCCTGGTAATGTTACATGCCTCAAGTCCTACAGGCAGCACCTCCAAGTCATATCTGCAAAAAAGTAAATTCACTCCAGAGACATCTGGGATGTAAGTCACTGCAAAGTGCTAAGTCACAGCATCTCAACAACAGCATCTATTTTCCATTTCGTAAAAAGTATGAGAGCACCTTGAATTTTACTGCTGTCTCCTTCTACTGGTGGGACAGCAAACAGGATCATTAAAAATTAATTAATACCTAAGAACACAGAAGTAACTAATTCCAGTTCCTGTTAAGGATTTCTGTGCATGGCAGAAAACTAGAAGGTTCCTCAGAGTGTTCCTGACATTCCAGCAGGAAACATAGTTGCATGGTCATCACACTAGCCAGCTGTGGTTAAAATCCTAACCCCAACCACACTGAGGTGTGATCAGTGACAAAGACATTGAGTAGAACTTCTCCTGTGTCCTGATGTATCGATATCATGATAACTATCCAAACTCCTTATTTGTGACAAACAAAACTACTTACCAACTCCTGCTATGAAAACTTAGTATCTTATATGTCTTAGTATCAGTACAGCAGAAACTCAGTGTTTTAAAACTTAGGGATCACAAAAAGATTTGCTTCTAGCTGCCAACAATGTAACGAAATATTGAATGGGTGACACATGATAGCTACACATTAGTGCAGTAATGTACTGGCATCATCTTAATGCCATAAGAATGGAATGGGGGAAAAAAAAGTGTATCACAATAAAGCATATTTAGAAGATAGAGTACGCTGAATTTCAGACCATATTAATGTAACCTACACATGCTTTGTTTGGTAATTTTGCATTCTGGTGCCAGAACTTTCAGAATTAGCTTGGTTTATTTTTTCACTTATTATTTTGTTTCTGAACAGTTTGGATCTTTCATTTTTTCCTTCAGTCTAGACATAGGGTCTATTTGGGGAATTAATCTAATTACAGGTAAATCTACACATAGTCATTAAGCCAAATGAAGTAACCAGACCAGAAATATTTTATCAGTACTCTTTATACATGCTGCATATAGATACACCTGGAATAAGAAGCTTCTTTTCATTATTTACTTAGTTTTTATTTGTACATAAGTATACATATTCTGTTTTGAAAATACCAATGTCTTAGTCAAGCAAACAAATATTTTAAGCATCATTATTAAAAGGGATGCTTTTGTACTTTCCATCTACCTTCACCTGAACAAGCTGAAGTTTTAAAGCAAACAGATTCTACATGGGTTCTCATATAGGTTTACAGTGTTGACAATTTCATTGTTCGGCAGTAGCTTTCTTACATAGATTGACAAAATGAAAAAAAAAAAAAAAAGCCTCTATTAATTACCAACTTGAGAATCCACAATGACTTTAAAAATCAACCCCCCAAAAAGTTAATTACATTGTCCATATTTGCTTGGCAATTCACCTTCCCCTGAAAGCTGATCTGTTCACATAACTGGGAGAATGTTTTACCCAAGAGTAGGTGAGTGTGTCCTGTTATTCCCTATGGAAAGTTTTCCATATTGATTATGGTGCACATGAAGGAAAACATTTGAATCTTATTTCTAGGTAAAGGGATTAAAAATGAATGTTTAAAACACAGATTTCTATACCACTATTTTGGCCGCATAATATTTCAGAGCAAGATTCGCTGTATGTTTGTTCTTACAAAGTCTACATTGAAGTGCAATAAATAATCAACAAGTAAAGCTATTAAAATTATGGTGTGCCTCAACATAAAAGGCTTGAATTTGGCCAATGAGTTATACACAATGAATAATTCAAACAAGTCTATTCATATGCACAGTACTGTATAAAATTTAATTTAAGAATTTCAGTATTTGCCTCTTGTGTGATTTTTGTGCCTCTAATCTAAAATAATTTCCTTTCTCAGAGAAATTACTGAAGAACATATGTCAGAATGTGCTACAAAGAATAACGGGGAAGGTTCTTAAAAATATATACTTTACAGTGTTTTATATAAACCTGCCCATTTCTATCAGACTTTACAATAATTATTTTATGATTTCATTCATATTCATTAGCAGTGGGCAGATACCAGAAGTATGTGGGTGACTGAAGGGAGCTCCAAAATTGAGAATTAATGTCTACTATAAAGTGCTGCAGGGAGCAGAAATGGAAAAAGCAAAAGCACTCTGTATGCCAAATAAATTTTAGGAATGGAAACATAGCTTCTAAATATCTTGGAGCTGACTGTCCATTTTAGAATTCATACTAATTAATCCTTCAGAACTAAACATGGAAACAAAATCAAGAAAAAAGACGTCAATAATAATGTTAACAATTATTAATTCTAATCACTAATACTGGTCATCAGTATTTCATAAAGCACTCTACAAGCAAGATAATTACTCTCCATTTGGCTAAAATGTAAGCTGAGATACAGAAATGAAGACAGAAATTAAAAACATTTCCACTTCATACTTACTGGTATGAAAGAAACAGGAGCAATGGACTAGCCATACCAGTCTCATATACACCTCATTGTTAGCACTTTAAAACATCAAAATCAAAACTCTATGAGCAAGAATGAAGCAATTATTTCAAAAGGTACTGCAGGAATTAGCTTAGGTTAAAATGAACACTCTCTGATGCACCGTAGAGTTAGAGGTTTGTGTAGTGTTCCTGTCTATTTTCCCTATCTTGTAATTTCTACATCCCTATTGTCTCAATACAAGCGTACATTGTTAATATTTGTGTTTGAAAAGTAATACAAAATACCATTTTATATATTGCTTACACTTTTGAAATAATTACTTTCCTCAGCCTTTGTACTCCCTTTGTGCTTTCTATGAACAACTATGTTTTCAATTCGTTCACGTTTCTGTTGTGAATGCTGATACTCAATGCTTACTTTTTGTTGGATAATAAAAGAAAAAGAAATATTGTTCACAAACACTTCCCCCAGAAATCATATTAGACAGGCCTCAGCTAAGCACTCAAATATGTATCTCCTGGTATCAAAGTAACTCCATTAAAAAATAGTTTGATAGAATATCTTGTAAGCAAGGACAAAGGGAGATAAAAACAAACCCTTCCTTCCTCTTTCCTCCAAACCACCTCTAAGACTTAAGTCTTGTTTTCCCCCAGGCAGTTACTCCCCACTTCTAAAGAACCAGTCACAGGTCAGCGTCTGTGTGCAAAACACAGTGAGGAAAGGTGAACAAAGGTTAATTCTTTCCTCAAAGTCATGTGGAAATGCCTCAGTGTCACAAACTCAGATATGACTGACACCATAAATTACAAATAGGAAAGCACCAATTTTTGTCATACTAAACGTGCTTACTACAAAAACCAAAAGAAAGAGTTCAAGGGTGTGTTGCATTTCAAGACATTTGACAAGCCAAACAGGAAGAAAAAGCCAAACTAAGTTATATTTGCTACCCATAACATGATGCAGTAGATGTGAAAGGAAGTGATATGAAATGTCAACGTATTACAAAATTTTTAGGAGCTGTTAAGAAACATCAGTTCAAATCAATACATCTGAGAAAAATGTCTTCAGCAAGAAGCAGGCATTTGGCTATAAGCTTTAATTCTAATTATTTGATACTTATCCCATTAGTAAATATTCACTTGTACATATCCCATTAGTAAATATTCACTTGTACATTTTATTTATTAAATGCTGTAATCACTATTTATATTCACAGAATTACAAACTCTAAGTGTTTTGAAAATGATCTCCAAAAAGAATACCACCTGCAATAGGAACCTCTTTGGCTCTCTAGGTATCTTTGTCATTATGTTTATTTTATAAACAAACATATTACGTTAGCTGCAATTGAAAGTTACATGTTTAGGAGAACAACATTTTTCTAATCAAAATACAGAAACATTTCAGAAATTACCTCAGTGCTTCAAAATATAGAGGAAACAGTTACCTTTTCCAAGATAACACCTGTATTTATTAAGTACGACATTATACTTTACCATCGTTTAAAAACCAAGGGGAATAAACTCTCCGCACTGTGAAAATTATGTTGCACAATTCAATTTTTCAGTCCAAAAATGCCATGCTCTCCAAGAACGCTTCTACTCTATAGAGAGTCTGATATCACCACAGTGTTTTCTCACTACCCTTGACTGAAACTCTACTCTTCAGTAAGGTCCTGACATTAGTATCATTACTAGATACCACAGCTGCTCTTATTCTAGAGGAAAAAAAAAATCAATTCCATTCACACACACAAAAGTGGGAGGACCTTCAGTAGACAATAAAATAAATTATTCATGACATGGTAACATTAATTAATGTTATGGTAACAGATACTACAAATCTCATGAAAGCATTACAAATGTAAAGCAACTGGATTATACACTAAGCAATCTCTGAACAAGGATATTTTTGCTTAAGGAAAAGTGGGTAATGATCTAGAAACTACAGAGATCGTTTGCAGTAATTGACTTTTTAACATGCAAGAACCAAGAGAAGTGCACTAATCTTCTATAGAACCAGATGCCTGCAATATTCTAAAGCAGCTCTACTTATGACATTTTTGGAGGAATACTCAAAATATGCTTTAGTAGGTTTGCAGTCCATTTTAGCATATTCATCAGGCTCGTGCTCTAAGGTTTCAGTAAGGGCCACATTCTGCTTTCAAGCCTGAGTTCAGTCAGGTGCTGAGAACTACAGCTTTTCTTCCAACTTCGGAAGAAATCGATTGAAAGTGTATAGAGTATATAGTATATAAAGTACATACTTCACGTACTTTTGCTGTCTACAGAGATGCCCATTCTTGCAAGACTCAAGCAAAAGTTGCCAGATGGAGAGTAGTGTATGCAAAGATTTGTAGTATATATACCATCATTTAGCTGAACAAGACTTAACCTATCTCAAGAACCACATGGTAGCTCAGCATGTCTCAAACAACAGCTGTGAGTTCCACTAGTTTGAGGTATTCTTTGAATTAAAGATAAATTCCTGAGATGCAAACTCCAACAGCATCTTCTCTCAAGTGGCACTAAAACAAGGAATACTACTTTTTGTCTTTGATATTTATAGGGCCATCTCAGTCACAGTATCACAAATACCTTTTGATTATGACATAGCATACTATGTCAGTGTTTTTTCAGCATGCCCCTGAACTTAATTAATAAAATTGGATGATCTCAACACTCAAAAGGTAATCTTCTGAGATTGTTTTGTAATCTTGTTCCATTATTTTGCGGCATGGTAAGAATGTATTAAATATTCATCAATGAAAACAAAGAAAAGGGAAGTTAGACAGTGACTAGGATACTTTTTTTTTTTTTTTAAACAGTTGAGATCACATTTAAAATATCCCCTATCACAGATTCTTTTGCAGTGAGGATTCAGTATATAAATATTTCTATCTGTCTCAACCTGTACTCAGAGCATTTCTCAATGCACTCACAGTGTTTCTGTGAGGAGAAAGACACCAAATCACAGATAAAGTAAGGAGACCAAATATCGGTTTTCTACATGCTGGAGAATGTATCAGTCATTAGTTGCGAAAGAAATGAACAAGGCACTACAACAACTATATTGCCCTCCCATGCTGCACTTTTCATGGGACTTCACTCCTTTGTTTCCTAACTTATTTATTTCACTCCTGTGTTTTCAAAGTTTTCATAATATTTCAAAATAATGTTAAATAATTGGACCCAAATTCATTTCAGCTGCTTTCCAATAGTGTCCTCCCTCCCACAGCAGACAGATATTTCCCAAGCCTTTTGTAAAACATTTTTCATATGTAAGAACAGAAAACTCTATAGAGTAATTTAACCATAACTTTGATTCCCTTTGTTGCACACTAAATGATTTTTTCAAAACAGACTTTGTCAAAATTAAAGGAAAAATTTGCATATCTTACCTTAAACTTAGGAAATATACCATTGAACCATCTGAACAAGTACCACACTTGAATGAAACTCCACCTGCTCCACATATGGATGAGGAATACTGTCTACATATATGCAACTATAACAAACTGTCCTTGGAGAACAGGTAAAAGAGTTTTACTTCAACTTTGTTAATGAAACTCAGGAAAAATATTTTAATTGAACAGAAGCTGAACTGGACAATAGAATTTTTTTTTTTTTCCCCCTGTTAAGAGCTTTTTTTTTTGTGTGTGTGTGTGTTTTGCAAAGTAGCTTAAAGAAGAGACTTCCTATGCCCATGTATGTCTTCTGGGGAATTAAATATAATATTTTACTTATTAGCAAATACTTAGCAAAAGTATTTTTCACAATCAGTCTGAGGGGCTTTATTTACCTGTTCATTATTTTCTGCATTATTTAATTTTATCACACAGATATTTGTAGAGTTGGGCTTTTTAGTGCTTCCCCTCCTGATTTGCTCCTGTCTTGGAGCTCTCTTTCAGAGTATATATCTTCAAGCTGCAGAAGATTGCTCTGCAGATGCAGTATCAGGAAACTAGCTGACACAGAAGATTAATGTAGAAGAATGTTTGAACAGTTATTGCATACCAAACGGAGTTCCTTGACCTCCTTTCATCACTAATTCCAAGGCACAAAACTCTTTTACTCATGGGCATTTTTATCTCATGCAAATGTCTCCTTTTGCTTTCCTTCAAGAGATCTGCCTCAGTAGGTTTTGCTTGGATTGTTATGGTAGCTATGAATGCCTTACTTTTAATCTATCTTTTCACTATTCATTCTCTTAATGCATTTTTCTCCAGACACTTATTTTAATTCCACTTCTTATTCTGACCTAATTTACATGTGACAAAAACGGCTCCCGGTTAGACAAAGGACAAGCAATAATTACAAAAATCTGGAAAGGAAGGTACTTAGAGGTGTATCCCATTTTGTCATTATATTTTTTTTTTCATCAATAGAAAGAAGTAAAAATCCTGATGAGATTGAAAGAGAATATTTGATATCAATTCACTATTAAAATAACATCAATATCAGAATATCAACCTGGTGATAAAGCCTGCTTTGTTTCACTTTGTGGGTCATAAAACTTCCTTTTTAATCAATCATTTCCACTCTCAGCCCTCATACATGTCTAACATTTTTTCAATTCTCATGAAGTTTCTTTTCATTTAGACATATTTCTTATGCTCACCATTTTATTTCTTTTTGTTAGTACTCAGAAATCTCCTGAAAAAGTTAAAATTTTAGTGAATATAGAGACAAAATAAATTTCACCTAGTTATTTTGTTATGCTCTAGGTACATTTTCTATCCACAAAGAGAAA
Source organism: Anas acuta (assembly GCF_963932015.1). Taxonomy (NCBI): domain Eukaryota; kingdom Metazoa; phylum Chordata; class Aves; order Anseriformes; family Anatidae; genus Anas; species Anas acuta. The sequence continues at coordinate 10,107,315 of NC_088991.1, read as the reverse complement.
GTTTCATTTCTTTTGTTTGTTTGTATTTCTGTTTCTCAAGTTTGTAATAAGGTAAATAAAATCAATTGCAAAAAAAAGCAAACTAAAATCAACTATATGAAAGATGTTACCTCCAGCCAAAGATGTTTCTAGCCATTTTGGGAAGGTATAACACTTAATATACTGCAAAAGTTATTTTTATTATGTTCAACGATGCTGTTCTCCATCCACTTCTACTGGAGTTCTGCAATGCTTTACATGTCTCAAGATAGTCTCATGCCTATATTAACCAAACTAGTTTGGAATCAGAAATGTCTCAGGTGAGAGATTAACCCCACTATCCTAATAGAATACCTATCCCCCCCCTTCCTGCCTTTCTTTACAGCTTTTCTGAGTTTCAAAGCTGGTCCACAGTTTAAAAGTCCCAATGTGAATATCTGGCCTAGTTACAAACTCTCTTCCTCATTACTCATTGTATGATCACCCCTTAATCTCTAATCTAATTATTTTATGGCCTGATTCTTACTGGTCTCAGATCTTTTCAAATCTCATATCAGGCTGTTCATAGTGAGAACTCCCCCATAGTGAGGCTCCCCCAGAATCCTACTGCTTATCCTATGCTTATACACACATTTTTTCCCTATCAATTCATGTTATTTTCTTTCACCATCTTGTTCTCATATGTCCTCATTTAAATTAACTACAGCATCATTAATTGATATAGCCCTTTTACATATAGATAGTTGTATGTAGCTTTTGGTTCTCTTAATATTAAGTGAGGGAATCTTAAATTTTAGCTGTAGAAAGCTACATTCACTTCTATTGCCTCAGTCTTTTCTTGTTGAAAAGGGCAAGCTGTTACATTCCTTGGAAAATCAATGCAGCTGACACATTAAAATATGCACCTAACAATTTTAAGTAGTTTTGCTGACTTAGTCTGGTTTAAAATCAGCCAGTGGATGAGTTTACTATGACATATAATTCAAAGTTAGAAATACAGAAGCAAATCATCTTAACACGGGTAAAAATCAATTAATGTTGGAAAAAACTAGGGATTGCAAAGCAGCAAACAAAGCAGCAAAACTCTTCTTATAATAAAGAATTACAAGTATCAAGACAATCACATTTGACAAAGGAGACTTGTACACACTGAAATATTTAGCATCACTGCCACATTATATGAAAAAAGTTAAGCAGCAGTCAAAAAAGTCAGGATCCAGCTGGAAATCCATGTAACTTACTGGGTTCACTGATACTTTTCTTCCAAAACACCTGCATTCCATCTTTTCAGAATTAGTGAATCTTGATCTAAGCCAGAAAAAAAAAAAAAAAAAAATGTATCTATTCGGCTCAGCAACTAAAAGTACCAGTAGCTGATTCTGACCAGTGTGTGCATTTTACTCTGATTTTTGAATAGAAGAATGTACATACTCTCTTTAATCCTTTATCTTACCCAAAAGCATGATCTAGACAGCAGGGAAGCAACACTGCAGAGTTCTCAAAAGGAATTTTGCCTATGAGATTCAGGGAGGGAGTGAAATGAGAAAAAGAAGGAAAATCTTGTACACAAAGAACAAATTTCCAGTAAAAGTCCATTCAAATACAAAGATACAAATAATTCCGGCAAGAGGGCAACATTTGAACATGTGAGAAAAATCTGCACAGGTAGGCTTAGAAGTCTCATATGCTCACTATAATACATTAGAAAGAACGGATTTGAAAGAGAGGAATTAAGATACCCTGTTACAGATGCAGAAAAACTGAAAAACTGAATTTAAATAATATTCTTTACTCATGGAGAAACTGACTCAGTATATCCAGTTGAAAGTGTCACTTGGGTCAGCAGAACAACTTAGACCTACTTGCAGTTCTAGACATAATTATTAGTGATAGTAAGAAATGTGATTTACTTGAACTAACCACACACTTGATGCACTTTTAATCTTTGAGATCCATCAATCTAATGTTCTCTCAGAAGAAATCTGGTAAGAAATTTGTTAAACTTTGTTGAATCCCTCTCCAAGAGCATTCATGCTTTTGGTTTGAGGATAGGCAACTATACCAAGAAACTGCTCTGCATACTTGTCTTGGTCTCTTAGTCTTTTCAATGCACCCAATTTCAGCCACTATGGTAGATGGCGTGTGGACCTACATTGTTTCTCTGACTTCATATATGGCAACTCCATGTTATTTTATTGATTTTGTTATGCTCAGAATAGTGCTAGTTACCCAAGTTAAAAAAATTGACAAATTCACATTCATTCCATGACGAAAAAAAGTGCAACACCTATATTTAAAACCACCTAAAAATTGTGTGCTCTACTCTTGAGTTCAATTCAGCTACACCTAGTTCCAAAATAAACAGTGTTCACAGTTTTTCATGTTTGAACAAGTGAAGGAATGGTACTACCCCATCTTTACTATGAGTTCTATGCCAAACTCAGACACTTGTTCAAACAACTTCACAATTTGTTTCTGGGAATATCTTCTCCATGAAAACTTGATCCTTCTGCAAGTGAGCGAGAAAGTAAGCAAAATCAAGGCAAAGGCACTCAGAAATCCAAACAAATGTTTGCAGAGACTTCCTTTCAAAAATATTTTTTCAGCTCTAACATTTACTCATAATGAAAGCTATTGTTATTCACCGTACTTCCCTTTACCACTACTCAGACTACATGGAAAATCAGAAGATACTGCAAAGAAACATAACAATATCACCAATATAATAACACTGAAGTTCTGTTTTATACTTCTTTTCTTGCTTTCTTTTCTGTGGAAACTTCATTTCTAGTGACTAAAGCACCTCTGTTTTCTTCTGTATTAGTCATCTTAGCAAAGAACAGCTGGCCTTATTTTGTGATTTGGCTGTTAGAATTTTGCAGCTGTTTTGCAGTACTCACGTTTGAAGAAACTATAGATATGCAATATGTGTCATCTTTTTCAGCATAGTACTTCGATGTGCTCAATAAAGTAACTGAAATGAATAATTTCAGCCTGAAATGCTTCAATCTATTCACTACTGATAAATATCTATACAGTATGTCTGCTTCCATCCTGCTTCCCCGCGTCTTCATTACTTAAACATTCCCATCTGGTCACTACATCTACTTGCACATTGAATCATCTGGCACATGCTTCTTTTTCCTCCTTTCTCTGATAAGACAGTGATTATCTTCACTGTGTTTCTCCGATTTGTGGAGATAAATTAGAAGGAGAAAAAAAAAAAAAAGATTTTAATCTCTGAAAGCCATTTTGCCTAGTCACAGCCAACCAAAATGTCGAAAAACCTTACAATGCTATTTTTCAAGTTATTCCCAATCACCTCAAAAATGTAAGATACTACCACTATTGCAAAATTTCAATTAAACCAATAATACAGCAGTAAGAATAAACACAGCAAATCAATATTTAGTGATTGTTGGAAGCTTGAAAAGTAAGCCAAATCTAACCAAACACTTCCTGTTTTCTAGACATTGAATTAGACACCTCAAGCCTAACAGAACCCTATCAGCAAAATAAATGCTATCTGAGATATTGTCCCATTTTGGGGGTAAAGTCTTCACAAAAGAGAGAGAAGCATTTTCTTCACTTAGAGCGTGGTTGAGCACTGGGACAGGTTCCTTAGGGAACCTTTTCCCTGGAACAAGGTCATGGCACCAAACCTGCCAGAGTTCAAGAAGCATTTGGAATGCTCTCAGACATTTGGTTTGATTTTTGGATGGTCTGGTGTGGAGACGGGAGTTTGACTTGATGATCCTTGTGAGTCCTTCTAACCCAGGGTGTTCTCTCTATAGTTTCCATGCAAGGGGGAACGTGTTAATTCACGAAGCTGGTCACTGTTTTAGTCGAGCACAGAAAAGCAACAGCCTCACAACTGCTCTTGCATGCAATGGGAGCATTCACACAGAATTCTGCCAAAATCAGACACTAAAGTTTAACATCTAAAGGAGACAGTATTAAATTTTATGTTTCAGAGCAGAGACTAGCTTTCAAAATGCACTGCTCTTCTCTGTTCAGCAAGCTGAGCTGTTCTTTCTGTTGAGCCCTGTTCTCTCTGTGGCACACAATCTAATAGGATTTTTCATGACCTGCTGCTGTCATCAGCCAAAGGAGAAACTGCAGTATGTAAAAGATATTTAGGCCAGCCAAGAAAAGCTCGAGAAAGGAGAGCATGCCACACCTACACAACTCCCATGAGGCGCTTTGGTGTCTCATAATGCAGACAACTAATTAGGTTCAGACAGATACATAATGAAATGCTTCCTAGTTCAATTGTTCCATTTGATATGATTTGACCCAAAATAAAATACATTGTTTACATCTCATGAAAAGGGAAAACAAAGAATTTCAGTTTAAACCCTATGGGCCCATGCTTTCAACTGGGGGAGGGAAAACAGGAAACTTGTACATCATAATATAATGAAGTTCACATAACAGTTAATAAGAGCACATTCAAGAATATCAATTCTTTCTGATGAGTTAAGACAAAGCTTTACATGAAATTACTACTACACAGTTTGCCAGATTGTGCTGACATTTTTCAAGGTACCCAGTTTGAACAGACAAGTCCAGATTATATTGTCCTAGAAAACAGAGTAAAAATCCAGTTAAACTCTGAATTTTATCGCTTTTGCATTTATATGCTTTTAAGTCCCAGATCCTGAAATCATAATTATGACAGAATGACATATTTCCATTTTATTAAAAAAAAAAAATAAAAAAATCCCTCAATCATGAGGAAAAATCTTGAGAATGTGAGTTCTTACAGAGGTGGTTTTTTTTGTTTGTTTTTGTTTGTTTTTTTTAAAACATGCTTTGATCTTTATTTTTGGAACAGTTATCACATTTTAATCAGTTATCGCTAGTAGCATTATAGGGCAACGAGGAAAGATTTTTTAAAAATACATTATATTAAACATAGCATCATTTAGCTTAGGCTGCTGGAAAAATTAAAAAACTTCAGTCTAATGGAGGCCTTACAAAGTACCAACAGTAGAGAATATCTTTGTTGTAGTTTCATAATTAAATAAGATTCTCCAGACTCCTTTTTACCCCAACAGTTAATTCTGAAGAATGTAAGAAAATAAAGAAGTACAAGATTTTAATTTGTATTTGCAGCGATATAACTGAAATAAAGAATACTTTTCCTGACTTCACTATAAACAAAATAGTAATAAAATTGTTGATCTATTGAGCTTTTTCATGAGCTCTATTAAAATAATTTATTATCATTGCTACCTTGGAACAGATTCCTAAGGAAAACAGGTTTTTTTCCTTAAGTGGATTCGAATATACCTTCCATTTGTCTCTTAATACAGTAAAAAAGGCACCTACTGTTTTATGAAAAAAACATCCATACAATTAACAGATTACTTCAGTAGACACCTCAATATACTTCAGTGTATTCTTGAGAACTTGGTTCTCCAGACCTCTGGGCTAATAAATCTATTCAGCATGCTCAAATGTCTTATTCTGTTAGTATAAACCACAATAGATGTACATTTTCCAGTTGAAATAAAGTCCTTTGTGCTCCATTTAGAAGCTGGAGCTATGCTGTTGTGCTTATCCAATTTATATTCAAAGTGCTTGCAAAGAACTTGACAGGTTGAGAACTCATAAGATTTTCAGAACTTCCATATACTATATTTTAAGGGACAAAATTTATCTTAATAAAGACAATATTCATTGCAGACCCTGCTTTTGATCAGAAAGAACTAGTACTAAATATGGGGCAATATAAGCTCGTGAAATATATAACCCCCAGCAGAAACACAAGCAAAATAAGCAGTAAGAAATGTAAGTGTACTCAAAATATTCTGATTAGTGCTAGAAGCCAAGTCATCGTGTACTTATCACAGAGCATTTTACACATTTGCTAGACATACTGCTCTTGTCACAATCACACAGACAATACTCCTTTTTTTCAGCACTAAGGAGTTATGAATCAAAGGAATATACTAAAGACAACTTTCATCCAAGCAATTCTTCGTCTGGATGTGGGAATGCAGTCTCTGAAGGAAACTACCACTGATGAGGCATACAAAAACTCTGCTCAGGCTGCTGTGAGAAACTTGGCTAGAAGCGAGAAGGAGCAACAGGGGAAACTTGCTACATTGTGAAGTTTCATTACTGAGAAGGGTTTGCACAACTTCCAAAGCACTTATGCCTGCAAAAGCTTGCTTCCTTTGGAGGATGTAGTGGCTATTTGTGCTCTACATGTGTAAAAGTCTGAAGCAAAAAATTCTGATGCTGAAAGGGTTTTATAAGTCATATTAAGATTAATGGTACTGCATATCCGGGGAGAAGAAACACTGACCCTTCTAAAGGATAACCATCTTGCAATTAAGACCCCAGGAACAAGATTTTTATTCTGTACAGATTAGATCCAAGTACCTGACCCTGTAATGAGGCTTAGCCAAGCAGCAAAGAAACCGTTGAAAGTTGGAGCTTCCCTTTTTAAAAAGCATAAAGCATGGCAACAGACGTTGATATGCTGCTTTTAGAAATCAGGGTACTCTAACACTTGAAGATATGCAATTCTCTAATTTTCTGCTTCAAACCCAATCTGTCCAAAGGGAATAGATGTTTTTTTTAGCTCTGTTCCCTTCCAGAAAAATACTAAAAATACTACCATATAGTATCACTATATGGTGATACTAATGAATATTTTTTTTTTCTCCAGAGGCCTGCTCATGTATAATCAATTGATTTTAAGATCAACACAAAAACTGCTTATTGTATGCACTTGATGGTAGCTTAGTTCTTATATGTTTATTTTCATATTGTGGAAAATAGAGTGCATTGTTTTATCCTGTCATACTGGGGACCAAGTTTCTACAAGCTGTAAAGGAACAAACCAAGTAATGACAATACTTCAGGGTCTGGTAAAGTAACTGCCTAAAATCTCTCATCAGCATTGAACAACACTATTGTCTGCAGACTGGTTACTCATCTTCATATTCAGCCATTAACACATACCATATGTCTAGAATATCTATTTAACACAAAACTGTAATTATCTTTACCTAATTAACCAATACATTAAATCAAAGGCCAAATCTAGAAAGTTAAACCACAGCAATTACTGATTGCGATGTGTATTTTCATTCTTATAATTGTCAGTGGAGTTTCTCTCTGACTATGATTAATACAAACTGATTAACTTTCTTTTTATAGTTTAAATCTTTCTAAAATGTATAAATATATTCTAGTATTAGTAGGTCTTGAAATTACAGCTGAGGGAATTAATTTTTCCTTTATTTATTGAGTTCAATAGTGATTAATAGTGATTAGCTGAGCCCCATCAATTCTTTCTAAAGCTCCAAAACGTACGTGTTATATAAAAAAATAAATATTTACTCAATATTTACTGCTAATTTATTTTTCAGACTTACCTTATTGAAAAAATAATAATAATATTGACCACATATTCTTTCTGTGATCACCCAGAAATCTAAACAAATTGCTTATGACTGGAAATCCAGCCCAAATTTAGTCTTATTGCAAAAGGTTAATTTCTTTTTACTCTTTCCAAATGCACGTTGTATCAGTTAGCCAATCAATAAGATTTTAATGCAAAACACAAATTTGTACAGCGATTGTTTGCTCCATATGCCATGTTAACTTTATCATTTACTTCCTTGTTCATCTGCATGTGACCATACCACACTGAGCCAGTCCTTTTTATTCTCATGCTATTTTTAGAATGTCAGAATTTCAGAGAAAAACATACTTAGAAGCAGGTTTCCAATTGTTTTTTTTCTTTTTTTTCTCTCTCTTTATATAACTTCATTCCTTTCCAACATGTCAGCAGTATAGTTGTTTGACTTCTGTCTGCTTGCCTGTCATCTTTGCTATCTATCTGTACCAATCACTTCCAGAGATGCATGTTTTTATTGTGCATGAGACAGCACATGGATGATGACTATTTTGTTACTGTGCTTCTACCTACATACAATATGTAAACAGAAGTGGTCCTGAGAAAGTGCTTGTTATTAGGCCTTGATTTGTGAATTAGTTCTACCTCCATCAGTTCTGTTACTATTCTATCACTACTATTCTTCTGTTCAGGATGAAGCTAAAATTAAATGTTACTGTAAAACAAATATATTACTCCATGGATTTTGCTGACTCATTTAAATTAAAATATTATGTGCAACAATTTAATTTTGGCAATGTCCAAGGGATCCAAGACAAGCTTTCCAGAATCGCATGCCAAGCCATGTTTCTATGAGAAGCCTTCCGCCTTGCTTCCTTCCTTCTCACTAGCTTGCTTAGCTCCTGGCAGCTCACCTGATGCGCTGAAAGCCTGAATGACCTGGAATACTAAGCATGAGCTCCTGACATTGACATCTCCCAGGCAGACTGCCAGGTGAACAGTTTCAAAGCAGAACACTATTTGTTTGCTCAAGATGCTCACATCTCTCCAACCAAATAACTTTGGAAATACAGTATTCTGCAAAACAGAACAACTGTTCTCCAGTCAACTCTGCCTAATATCTGTTTTCTTTCTTTAGTAAAGGTTTGCTAAACATTTCAAAATCAGTGCATGCTCCTTCCCGTTTGATGTACTCTGAGATCAAGGAGGTATCACAACATTCTCACCCTTGAAGTGCTGTCCGTGCAGAGTAGACTGTATTTGATTTAGATTACCAACCACTATTTCACTATAACAAGACTTTCAGTAAATAGGAAAAAAGGATTTTCATCAAATTGCAGGTTTCTACAGAGGCCTTTCCAGGCATATTAAACATGTTAATTTAGAAGGTATGTCAGGTGTAGCTGAGAATACTACAGCCATTACTAGGCTAGACTTGTCTCTCAGAATAATTCAAACTAAAGGCAACTACACAGAAATGAACAGACCTAAGCAACAGAAACACTTAAAAAGAATATCTGGCAGACAATACACAAAAGGAAGTGTTTTAAACAGTATGTGTGCAGATATTTGACAAGCTTGGATGACTTCTCACTTAAAATAGGTTTCAGTAATAAGTTTTATTAAATCCCCCTTCATTCTTTATCAGGTTACATTACTACATATATACCCTAAGAGAGATGCAGGTGTGACCAACAAGATGACATTTCACCAGCACTGAATAATTCAAACAATTGTGTAAGCCAGCAAATAATTTATATCTTCCAGTGCTAGATGCTAAAAATAATAATAATAATAAAAAAAAAAAAAAGCAGGACAAATATATAATCCATTCTTGTAGCACAGAACCGAGCCTACAAGCAGGAAGTCCCTAAACATTCACCTACAGGAAAGTCCAGGAAGAAACACTAAATGGCACTGATATTATATAAGCACCAAGTGCTTAGCTGTCTTCTCTCCTTTGAAAACTAGGCAAAGCATATTACTCAGTGGGGCAAATATCATGGTTTGCACCAGTTTCCATCAAAAAGAAATCAGCAACTCTATTCTTAGACTTTTAAGCCTTTTTAAATATATAAGTAGTTCTGCCATTGCTAGTATTAGGGCCAGATTTTCAAAGGAGTTTAGCTCTTATTTTAGCACCTAAATAAATCAGCAGATTATCAAGTAAGCTCAGTTTGTTGTCATTAAGCATCTTAAGAGTAAGGAAACAGAGCATGGATGTCTTTGAGTACTTTTTTCTTTTTTTTTTTTCTCCAAGTTTTACCGTTTAATTTTCTCTTGAAAGACTGCTAGAAAAGCTGATTCCAATTCCAGATGCTATGTAATTAAATTATTAGGGCCTTAACCTCACCACTAAGAAACAATATAAAAAAGACATACGGCATGCTAAACTACATTTATGCTCATCATTGATAATGTTCATCAGGCCAAAACTTTCTGCCTGCTAAAAAGGGGCTTCTCTGATTCTCCAGCATTTTCACACAGCACAAAACATCTGGTTTGAGACCAAGCCTCCACCAATATACACAGAAAAGAGACAGCCAGAAAAAAAAAAAAAAAAAAGAAAATGAAAAAAAAAGAAATAAAAAGTATTACAAAGTATTACTTATGAAAATTTAAGTGGAAATTCTGATCAACAACAACTGAAAACAATTTATGGCATGGCATGTGATTCAGAAGGAAAATTGTATAAAGTAAATCAACAAAATATAAGGTATGACAACTTAACAAAAGAGACATAACACTGCTCACTGAAAATTTTTGCCTCTGCACAGTAATTACCCTGTTCAACCTATGAGAGGGCCCAGAAATGGCAAATAGGGAACCAAGTATTGTGGATTGCTGAAGAATGGGATCTAAACTAAACAATTAACTATAGATAAATTAGATAATAAACTAAAATACCATAGTTCAGTCAAACTTCCACTTTGATTTACCAACTCCCTATTCTATATCCTCTTGTATTCTCTAAAAGATGCCTACATGACTCTACCACAACTTTTAATTCTTTACATTGTGGATTTCTCCACAAACTAGCATTTTTCCTGCTGCTGACATGCTCTGCAGTGAAAGGATGCATAAACAGGGGCATATCTTTGTCCCTGATTCAATTCATAAGATATGTGCTAGAGGACATTTTTCAGGTCATGATGTGTCTTGCTGATTTATGGTAACTGACAGCTTCCACAAGAAGTGTAGAAATTGTTTTCTAGATTTTTAAAATACAGTTCCTGATCAATTCTCATCAGGTATTTTGTCAGATGACTACTAGGTAACATTTATTTAACAGGACTCAGGGGAAGGGAGGGTGGGGTTAATCTGAAAGGTATGACAAAGAATTATCATACTTTTTTTCTTTTAACCCATTTTATTCATACTATATATATATATATTTTTTTTTAAAGTTACATCTTATATTGACATATAATTTGTTTATACTTAATGCAAAAATAAGCATCATTAAATGCCTACAGATTACACTTACTCACATTTGAAGATTATAGTCAATGATCAAATCATTACAGAGATATTCAGAAGGATATTCAGGTAAATGTACATACAGAGGGACAGACCTATGTTAGCATAACAAACTTTATTTTAACAGTATTTTGTAAAATGCAGGATGCATGGAAAATATTTTTTTGACTCTAAGTACAGTCTAAAAATTCTTGTCTTCCGAGATCTAGAGTACAAATTTGCACACAGATTATACTGCATTTCATTTCCACACATGGAAAAACATCAACACTATAGAAGCAGTATGTTTAATATTTTCTGAAATGATTAGTGATAAAAAAATTTCTGGGAGCCAAATTGCACCAACTCACTCATTCAGTTGAATTTAGAGATTGTCAAGAGATTAGCCCTGAAGCAGTTTACTCACTAACCTCTGCTAAAGTTAGTGAGCTTCTTATTAGAAGCTGAAGAGCACGTAATGTCTTCCAAGTCATAGTGTTGATGCCACTACATACTATTGCCACTAAAATTTAATTAACGATAGTATCACTTAATGCATCAGCCTATCAACATGGAACTCCAGAACATCCCCCTTTAGATTTAGATTGATTTTTAATCACATCTTGTTTTCAAAGGTTCTAGGTTAAAAAAAAAAAAAAAAAAAAAGAAAAAGTAATAATAATAAAAATCTGTATCACATTGTATCACTGTATATCATTGTATACAAGGTAGTATAAGACTAGTAAAGAGAGACACCCAGAACCATAACCTTCAGAAATCCTTGATGTAAGTCAACTAGCCTGAGTTAGCAAATCAAGTACTAAATCACGTATCTTCTAAATTAGAGCTTTGAAGCAGATAGCATGCAACTATACACAGGGTTTTAACCTGTATACCCTTCACTATCTTAATGAAGAAAAATCTTCAGTAGCAAAGATTTAAAGAAAAATACTCTAATGAACAACAGAGAAAGAGAACCAACTCCTCAATAATCAAAAACTTATTATCGAAACCCTTAAAGAATTTAAGCCTCATTTGTATGTTGAAAACAAGGTAGGAGGCCCTGAAACACTAATCAGATGTATTAAAAATGAAAGAAAATATCAGACATGGGAAATGATTGTAATTAAAATTTGAACACATACAAACAGAACAGCTCTAACATTACTAAACAGAAATCAAACAATGGTATCCAGTGTTAAGGGACTGAATAATAAGCCACCATTTAATTACCCCCATCTGCTCTTGTAAGTATGTACCTCAAAGAATTATGTTAATTCCAGGTATTAAAACATCAATTATCTTAAAAAGGATGAAAGATTTGCTGACCTTACACCAAAAGTCAAAGATCCTATTTTTCCAAATATTTATTTATTTATTTATTTTCAAGTTCACTTCCATTTTTCATTAAAAAAATCATTAGACTGGGAAAGAGTCTGAATTTGATTTTCCTTTAAAATGATTTCTTAGAATTCTGCTTCCAAAAGCTTTTCTTTATAAATACTATATTTTATTAGTTTGACTTGATTTCATGCACTATCAGCAATAACAGTTATTAGTATTACCAACGTCAGTAAGTTATTATATAATACTTACAGCTTATCATCTGTATTTAATTTTTAAATGTACAACAACTACTACTTTCACCTCCTTTTCCAAATCAAAATGTTTCTCAATTCTACTGTAGTCTAACATTCTTAGGGTCAAGTTGTCTCTAATTGTCTTTTCATATTTTTTTTTAATATTTCTTCTATTGTAAGAGGTCTCCCACAAAACACCCTTAAACATTACTTTTAGGCATCAATTTGAAAGCACAGCTGAAAATGTCTACAACCACAGAGCATCGGCGAGTTGCAACACTGTAGTTAACACTTCAGAAAGAGGTACAGAATATTTGATTTGAGCGATGTTATGGAAGATATTAAGGAGCAGGTTGAGTTAGGCACCTACTTCTGCTCACATGTTCCAGTTACCCTCCCCTGTCCCCTTTTTTTCTTATAACTTAATACTTTGATTAGAAGAATTAAAACAAAATCCAAGGACAGATCATCTTTTTTCTGTATGAAAACAAACTCATTGCCAAAGCTCCCTACTTCTTTGGAACATGCATTATGTTTGGGAAAACACAAATCATATTAGTCTATCAGTGGCCAGAGAGATTAGGGGTAATCTGTGGTATCTGCAATAGGGTAATCTCTGAGAAGCGTAAGAATAGTATTATCATTTATGGTCAACAGGCGTATGGTCAACATGAATATCACAAAGATTCATAGATAATCTTTCATAGAAGTACCACCAGGCTAGATCAGAGCAGCAGACAAGCTGTGGCCTCCTTCGATTCAGCAGAATTTCATCTTTATTCTAAGATCTAGTCTTTCCAGAGTCCACTTTTCCTATCTTGAGAAAGCTCAACGTATAGCTAGATAATGTAGCATGTGATGTTTTTTTCTATTTTTGTCTCCCTTCCCACTGCTACATACATCAACTCCACTTAGCTCATGGCAACAAAATATTTCCTTTTCCAGTAGAAACCCTAATGATTCCATTTTACCTACAGTACACAAGATAGTCTCTCTGAAAAACAAAACACTTTGCATTTTATAATTAGGTTGTAGGAAACATATGTGACATTACAGCCAAGAAGAACTGAAACTAATAAGATGTAGAGAATATGCTATGCAAAGGTATTTTTTTTTTTTAGAGAAGTTACTTTGGTCTCTTCCAAGCTTCAACGCTGCATTCTCCTGTTAGAAACACCTTTGTCTTTTCACAGAATCGGCTTTTTAACAGCTTTCCATAGATGTGACAGTTTTCCTGCTCTCTCCTTCCTCCTATATTATTCCTTTCCTTTAAGATATCTTGCTAAGAAACAAACATGTTCTTCTGAGTCAGATTGTCTCTATAAACCTTCTGGTGCTTTCCTCTTCAAGTCTGATGCAAGTAGTCTAAGACAGCTACCAGTGCTTGACTTTAGTCACTATTTACTACTGAAGAACAGACGTAAAAACCACTCTTGCTGTTGTTATCACTTCAGATACTATACAGACTGTTTTACATGATCTGCTAAGCAAATATATTTTTGGTGATATCTTGCAACTTTATACATTTCTTTTATTAAATAACCTCATTTCCAAATTATAATCAGCCCAGGTTAATCTGTTTCTACAGTCCTTCACTTGACAGATTGCCACATACCTACTACTTTACATCAAGAAAGAAATTACTTTTGAGTGCTGGCATCCAGTCTTTTCCTGAGAACAGAATGAATGCTTTTAGCTCTTGTTGATATGTCTGGCCAAGTCTCATCAATCCACTGAAACATTGTTCCTTTTACATTTTGTGTGTTTTAAGAAACAGATAGCTTCCCATTCCCTTTCTTTATGTACCCCCCTTCCCCCACACACACACAGCCACCCACCCCACCTCACCCACCCCTTCATCTCCCCAAACACAAAATGTTCTCTCAGTTTAGGAGTACCAAATATAGTACTGATGACACACAATTGCACCAAGGACAAAGTATTTTTTGTTTTTCCTTCTTACTCAGAGCCACAGTTGTCATCAACTCCATAGGGGAAGTTTGTTTAGTTGACAACCTCTCCATTGTCTTATTCAAATACCAAGTTACAAATGAGTATTTGGATATTCCTAACATTTTAAAAATACATATACATTTTAAATAACCCACAGTGAATATAAAAGGTTTGTTTAGAGTTTGTCTAGATTGAAAATTCACTTCCTTTTGTAAGAGATGTTCCTGAACCAATTGTCTTTTTGGTATTTTTATTTTTTAAATCTCTTTTGGAAAACTTTGTTTGCAGAGATGGCTAAGTTCCTGATGCACAGGGCCCAGGGGATTTGAGTTTTGTAGATTTCAATGGTTTGAGCACATTCTGTAACTCATTCTTTTTTCAGTTTATTTATATTTTAAATCAAGCCAGTCTGTACTATCTTCGAAATAAAGCACAGATGATCTGTACTGCAATCATTCTTTTCAGCAGGTGGAGTGCTAGCCCACATGAAGTTTACAAGCTTTGTGAACTTTGCATGTGCATTTGAAGCTGTGAACAAATCCAAAGAAACTATTTGAAGTAAATCTGCACTAATCATTCAGTTCCATATCTTTCTGCTCATCAGCAGAGTCCTGAAGTTTGAGCTGTGATCACTGGTCCAAGGGATTGGTAAAACAGGAGTTTCTAATAGTAGTTTACTGGCATGTTTAACATCATACACCACTGCTTGATTTGTTATTTACTTTGATGAACAATGCTACCAAGTCTGAGCAGTTCTACCATGTTTATGTTATCCCTCAGTACATCTCCCTAGCCTTGTCACTCACCCATTTTATTATTATGCAAGTCTGATGCTCTAAGATTTCTTCTTTATGTAAGTTTTAAGCAAACAGCTTATGTTTGTTTTCCTTCAAGGAAACAGCAATATAGTCAAAGAGCTTAAGAGAAGCACCAAAAGAATCAGGGATAAAAATGGCTCTCCAGAAAAATATGTGGATAATTGGAGAGAGTCATCTAAAAAGCAAAGAAGACAATGCATATAAGAAAAGGAAGGACTCTTAGTTTGTGAAAGACTGTGATGGATTCAAAATTGATGTTAACTGATTTCTAATCTGAAAGTAATCATGAAGCACCAAGGTGCACTGAACAGACACCACCTATTCAAAGGTAGCTTGGATTCCCCTAAACCCTACGCACAAACGCCAAATACAATTTCCAAGGAAGGCAAGAGTTTAACAGAACAATAATACTTAAACAATAAACATCTATTACTCAAACCAAATGACTGCAATCCTGCTGTCAATGATCCTCTTTTCAAGAACTTGGTATCATTATAAACTGGTTTGACAGGCCACTAATACCATCAACATACTATGTGACCAATAAGAACAGGAGAGAACATACCAATTTTGCATTTGGAGTGGGGGAACAGAAAATGTTTATTTTGTACATGGAAAGCATCCAAGTACAGTTGCTCAGCAGAAGGAATGCAATATTTTCTAGCAGAGGTCTGTTGTCAAGCTACAGCAATCTTGAACTAAACCCAAGTTCCAACCCAACTAAGAATCTACTCTTTCAAGCTGGGCTAGAAATTGTTTGTTTCAAATTAAATGGGCAAAAACTGTGCAATATTCATTGTTTCTACACCTACCATCAGCTTCAGATAGTTTATTTCTTATTTAGGCAAAAAAAGGGAATACTCCCCACCTCAACAAACATCTACTACAAGTATGTTAATTGGCACAGCAGTTCCAACAATCCATTGAGATGGGATAGTTGAATGGGAAGCGAGGACGGGCTATTCTACTCCAAGCTAAACATCACAGTAGTATGTTCTGCAGTAGGTCACCAAGACTAGTTCCATTCCTACAGGTAGCATGAATCTAAGACCATCATATTGTCTACTCAATATTCATGATATTGTTAAAATATGACAGTCCAGTATTAAGCTAGACTGACACATCATGTTATGCAGTTGTCATGGCATATCATCATTCAGTATCTATTCACCATTCATTACAATGGTGTAATTGTATGCTTCAGAAAATGATCCCTGATCTCAAAGAGATTCCACTCTACTACAGAGAAAGATATATATCTTGTAATGATAACGTGAAATAAATTGTACTTCAAGATTTGCTAAAGACCAGTAAGATACATCATGGCAACTCAGGACTACACACACTTCAGTGAGTCACATTTTATTAAGGTGAAGATGAAACAAAGATCAGATATGTAACACTACTTCCAGATTAAGGTTTCTACATGTCCTTTTCCAGAAATTCTAATCTGTATCCCACAACTATTCCCCACCCTCACCCCCCCATTTTGATTTTTATTTGGCCAAAGTGAGGCAACTAGAAAAGATTGCAACAGCAGTGCTAGCATCTCTGAGCAGGGACCAAACATTTCCATAGCAACTTGATCCAGCTACACAATCCTTGGTAACCAGTTTAATGCAGTTATTGTATTTACCTGCATTATTGCTCCAGGGCTGAGTATTTTACATGACTATTTGCTAGTTTCACACTAGGTACATTTTTGTTTTGTGTAATACCTAATGAAATACCTTTCCAGATACACAATTGAAGTTTAAATTGGCCCACAAAGAAAACACACAGAACAGTCAAAGTTTTATTAGTGACCAAAGACTTTAAAATAACTTTATTTTCACACTACATTTCAGTTTGAGTCTATTTGAGCTAGGAAAGTACATCTAAATCTCTAAATTGGTTCAGATCCATCCAAATTGCAGTAAGTATATTTAACTTCTAATGAAAAGTAACAAAGTAGGTTGTGTAATCAACACACCAGATCCAACCCTGTTGAACTTGACATTCAGCTGTTTTTCTAGTAACAGCATTCAACAACAACCAAAGAATTCATTCTCTGCTAGTACCCCTTACAGTACCGTTGATTAAATTGTGAAAAATTACTAGGCCGAAGTTACAGGCTCCTTTTCTTCATCTTCTGTGACATTTTTAAATTTTATATTTATCTTTAGATTTTTTTTCCTCTTAATGAATTACAACTAAAAATAAGACGTAATTCACTGTTTTAAGTATTCTACTTCTGTGGGTTTCTAATATTGATAAGGTCTAGAACGAGTTTATTTTAGGGTTGCAACAAATCGATAGGAAATGGACTGCTATTAAGTATTAATAGTTGTATCCTCCAGAAGTGGTAACTAAATACTATATGGAGCATGTAGTATATGTAGTATAATCAGCCTTTCTGCACTGCAGTACTTTTGAGATAGCAAGCATATGTATGCTTATGTTTATAGCCACACACAGTATCTTGAAATAGTGATCCTTTTGTGGTAATTTTCAACAGATCACTTAATGACACTGATTCCTTGTAAAACAATGTACACTAAGGAAATTGTAATAATTTTGTCCACTGTCTGTTGAAAGTAGGGAACACAAAAGGTTCAAAGTGTAATGAAAACAAAATTAATTACACAAGAGTTTGATTTCTAAAATTCTAGCCCAAAGATGTATCATAAACCCCATATTTGTGCAGTCCTCATAGAATCAAAGCCTAAGTCATTGGTTTTATACACCATTTAGCAATAAGCAGCATGCCAGCTCTTTGAACCTGATCCCTTCAGAAATAAAGTTTGAAGGCAAGATACATAAAAGAGAGATGTCTAGCAGAACTATCTGTCTGAAAGAGATAGAGAAATGCTGGTGATATGGAAAAGAGCAGTCTTCCTGGGCTGAAGTGCCTAGGGTGGCAAGAGGCTACTGGAAGAAAGTTATAAGCAAAAACAATATGTGAAGAAAAGGAGGACATAGGAAAAAATAAGCAGGAACATAACAGCGCAAAGGCAAAAGGCAGGAATATGATTCAAGGATGAATGAAGAATGCCTGATAAATAGCTTCATCCAGAACTCATTGAAGACAATGGCAAGACTTTCAGAAATGATTTGATATGAGGCTTGTAATCTTAAATGACTGTATTTGGAATCACTGCTTGACCAGCACATCAAAAACAGAGTGCTGCTTAAAAAGTGACTTCATAAAGCCTCTTCTGAGATGAAGACACCACTGCCTCTTTGAAGATATTCATTAAAGGATGAAGCATGTGAACAGTCAGTACAAGTCCTCTGAAGTTTAACTATAATCTCCTTATTATTTCATACTCAATTTCTGAACTATCTGGTGCAGGAAACAAAACTGAGGCAGATAACTTCATCAGTAAATTACCTGGTGTCACGTTAAAGGGGTGTAGCTGATTAACCGTTACGGGCCCGGTTGGATTCAGAGTACTGAACCAGTCGGACATTCACCAAAACTGGGGGTCCGTTCGGACATTCACCAAAAACGTAATAACCACCTGGGGGTCCGTTCAGACATTCACCAACAATGCATTAACCGTCTGGGGGTCTGGTTAGATTCAGAACACTGAACTATCACGGATAACCACCCTCACCCTAGTTGCATTAATGAGAGCTATCACAATGCAATCAAGTATGGTTTATTACAGCAACAGATAATCAGGTTCTTTTGGATTGCCGGTGATAGTGACTATCTGCAAAAACAAGCTAGTATGCATGAAATACACAGGGGTTCTAGGTGCGGGTTCTAGGTGCGGGTTCTAGGTGCGGGTTCTAGGTGCGGGTTCTAGGTGCGGGTTCTAGGTGCGGGTTCTAGGTGCGGGTTCTAGGTGCGGGTTCTAGGTGCGGGTTCTAGGTGCGGGTTCTAGGTGCGGGTTCTAGGTGCGGGTTCTAGGTGCGGGTTCTAGGTGCGGGTTCTAGGTGCGGGTTCTAGGTGCGGGTTCTAGGTGCGGGTTCTAGGTGCGGGTTCTAGGTGCGGGTTCTAGGTGCGGGTTCTAGGTGCGGGTTCTAGGTGCGGGTTCTAGGTGCGGGTTCTAGGTGCGGGTTCTAGGTGCGGGTTCTAGGTGCGGGTTCTAGGTGCGGGTTCTAGGTGCGGGTTCTAGGTGCGGGTTCTAGGTGCGGGTTCTAGGTGCGGGTTCTAGGTGCGGGTTCTAGGTGCGGGTTCTAGGTGCGGGTTCTAGGTGCGGGTTCTAGGTGCGGGTTCTAGGTGCGGGTTCTAGGTGCGGGTTCTAGGTGCGGGTTCTAGGTGCGGGTTCTAGGTGCGGGTTCTAGGTGCGGGTTCTAGGTGCGGGTTCTAGGTGCGGGTTCTAGGTGCGGGTTCTAGGTGCGGGTTCTAGGTGCGGGTTCTAGGTGCGCAGCCTAGAAATAAACGCGTTAAAAGGATCAAAGACTCGATAGAGATTTATAAGCAAATATTCAGATCTCACCCAAAGGCGTCCCAATGGGGGGGGGAAGAGAGGCTCAGCCCGTCGACTGATCCCAGGAGTCAGGAGGTCCTAAGGATGTTGTATGTCCTCGGGATGGTATCTCCCCTGACGATGGTATCTTCCCTAACATCCCCTCTCTCTTGGGCCAATTTATATTATTTTCTGTCTTTTAGGTGGAGCTTGAGTGGCTCTAGTCAAGCATATCTTAGTTATGATTGGTGTAAAGTTTTCCCGTCTCCGTTTAAAGTAATAGGCTCCGAGAAATTCAGAGCGCATGCTCAGTGAGGGGTGGTCGCACCTTGGAGGCGGGTAGCTTTTGGGATGGAGGTGTGTTTTGGTATTATAATGATATTATAATGAGCAAAAAGTACACTAGGGTACAGCATTTGTCAAAACATGACAGGTCTTTGGCTTAGGGTGGCAAAAAGTGCAGCTTTGTGCACAAGAACAATCGAGGCCCCACCTGATTACAGAGCCTAGCCGTGGTGTCTCCACTCCACTCTACGCTCCGTGGTGTTCCTTAGAGCTAGCACACCAAGTTTCCCCAGCGCGATAGCATCTAAGGTTGGGAGCCTAGGGAATGCTCAGATAATGCAGTTATGCCCTACCCTGAAAGCCTCTTCAATGCTGTACCTTTTCCTTAAAAATGTGAATGTTAGTTTTATTTTCCTAGTTACTTCAGGCATTTACACCACACCTGGACAACTAACTTTATTCTGAGATTTCATTTATGTGGGGGCATATTCACATACACGTATGATTATAACAGCATCTAAGCTTTTTACTTTTGCATTTACCTGAGTAAACACTGAAATGCAGTGCAATTTCCCCCTTACATTAGCTATTTGTTACAGCTACTAGCTACTGCCTTCTTACCACCCACTGGTATACATTTACTTTTGAAATTTCACTGTTCAATTAAGGACAGTTAAGAGATGGTATCCAGCCTTTTACAGCGCCTGTAAGAGAACAAATTTTTCACCACAGTTTGCTTTTTATTTGCTTTTTGTGGAGCAGTGATGTTTTTGTGCAAAGGAGAAGACAATGAAGCTTAATGCATAGCATGTTGAATCACAGTGAATTCTGAAGCAAATACATACAAGAGTATATACAAATACTTTTGTATATGCAGTGTCTTGAAATATATTAGATACTGGATAAGGCACTCTTGTTCAAATGCATGAAATCTATCTATATTTGTATGGTAGTGTTCAACTTTTCTTCTGTTCAATAAAAGGATGCATTTGTACTTACTCCTGAATTTCAATTGTAGAGTTCATTGATCTCTTTACAAAGAATGCTAAATAATAAGCTTAGTACTGTCTTAACCACTACAATTATCCAACTTCTGGTACAAATGGCAAACAAGCAAATACTATTCAGATTTCAGGAGGTGCTTTGCCTGATCATGGACCAGACAGTCAAGAACAAATTTATTTTCAAGGGGGATATATTCTATATCATCTCACAGTGCTTTACTCTGCAGATGAGTACAATCAAATCAGCAAGCAGTTCCAGGAATAGTGCCAACCTGTTATGAAGAACTGCATCAGATTCAATCCTTCAGAGTCACAGAACACATGTTCAGCTAATATATTTCATGACATAAAAGAAGCCAGGACATTCACTTTTTAGTCTGAAAATAATTCACATTAAAAGGAACAACAGAATGAGAATGCCCTAAATGATTTTGGTGAAAATAAGTAAGGAGTGCAGGAAGTTCTGGGTAGGACTAAAGTAAAACAAAAAGTTTTAAAGTTCTCAAACATTTCCTTGTAAAAATAGTTTTTTAAAACACTTAAAACTAAATAAAAGCTGTTGATATTGGACTTGACAATTAACGGAGTAGCAGCCTTGTTTGTGTGGATCAGACTTCAAGATTTAAAGGCAGCGTAACTTTTTATTTAGCAACATATGAATAGATAAAACAAGACATAAGAACAAAATCTAGTGGGAAGAAACAGAATTGACTCTTTCAAAAGGCAAGTTTCAGTGGACACATAGGAAAGTACCCAGGAGTCTTGCTCAGTTTCACAAAGAAAAACATTTAACACACTAAAATGATGAGGCCAGAACAAGTCATGAAACAGGAAAGGTTTATCTGAAATTAACAGATACCAAATCAGTATTTCATTATTATCCACTTAGGACACTTGAGATTCTCCTCAGCCAGCTGACTCCTACAATAGTCACCTAATAACATAGGCTGACTTTTTCCACTTCCTGCCAGAAATCATTACTGAAGCAAAGAAAGAGGGACACCTAGGGTCACGTTTAATGAAGGACTAATGGTTGTTCTAGCTAAACATTGAAACTGATGGAAAGCAAAAGTAAATACATATACATAATGAAAGCAGTGCCTATAGTCCATTCTTCTGTACTGCCTGAATGTTAATTAATACCTCTTCATTTTAAGAAGTAAAAAAAAAAAATCAATACTTATTGTGCTGTGTGGCCATAGAGCAACCAGAGTAAATAAAATACAAATTTTTGTATGCGTAAATTAAGAATTGCCCTCCTAGAAAAGGAACAATATTCAGAACCTGAGGAAGAAAAACTTTCAAGCCTTGTACTTGTACATCAGGTAGCTGCATGGCTCACTTCAGAAAGTCCACTGTGCAAAGAACTATTGTGACAACAAGAAGAGTATCACCCTCAAGAGTGAAAATTCTTGAAAGAAAAACTAAACATTGGTGGCATTAGCCCTGTACTGTGGTGAACACTGCAGTCTCCACTGATGTTCAACAGTAATGTACTTTGAATGCAATGTCTCTCTATGCAAGCAGTTACTTTCCGAGATCAGGAATTCATAGGTATCATCTTATACAGTCAGAAATAAAACTGGAACATCAGCTCAGTTATTTATTGTCAAGATTGAGATATATTGACACTTCATGTGCTCACAGTTAACTAGTCCAAACTATTGTTCCATGGACCAAATAAAGCCCTGAAAGAAAGCAGAAAAAAAATCTGAACATGTAAATAGATTAAGGAGTCATCTGCTGTGACACTATTTCTGCACATAAACTGCAACATCCAGAATTAACGCACAGGTCCACAGGTAGAAAACAGGAAATAAAAGCTGCTAACTTTAGAAGTCAATTTCACATTATCCAGTTTTACCAAGAAAAAATGACATTTAAAATTAATATTAATCATATTCCAGGACACTAATGAGAATGTGAAAATTACCACATTTCCATATTTACCTTAAATTATCATCCCATTAACAGAGACATGCAGAGCCACACTTCTGAACTTTCCAATCACAAAAATACATCCATTCCAAAGTTTACATATTGCAACAATCCTATTGAAAGTAGATCTACATTTCTGCATGAAGTTAGCCATTTTGCTTTATCTTTTCAGGACTGGGGTCAACCACATTCTTCTGTGTTTACAATTCAAGGTTTACAGTGAAGGAGCATAGAATACAACTTGGAAGTGGAACAACAGAGATTCAAACTCATTAAGGTAACATTAAATAGATCATTAAAATTCTCTGTCAATCGTTTAAATATTCAATCATCTTATTAGGATAAAGTATTATTGGCATCACTTAATAGAAGCAATTCCAAGCACCAACTGTTTCCCAAAATCTCAAAGATAATTACTTATATAAGTTACATGATTTATGGATACCACAGAAGTAAATGCTATAACTTAAGATAACAAATCAAAATGTAGCCATCAAAAAAAAGGCACAAAAA
Source organism: Anas acuta (assembly GCF_963932015.1). NCBI lineage: Eukaryota > Metazoa > Chordata > Aves > Anseriformes > Anatidae > Anas > Anas acuta. The sequence goes on along the minus strand of NC_088991.1, from coordinate 10,084,008 downwards.
ACCCCCCACAAACTCTTGCAAATTCCAGTTCCTTAATACATAAGGAATGATTCAATGGCCCTTTAAATAATGAAAAAGCTATCATCACTTTCAAGGTTATTACTGCTAAAAGAAGAAGGGCCTGTAATTCTCCTCCTACTTTCAACTGAAAGTTAAGTTTCAGCTAAAATCTAAGCTAAAATAAGTCTTCATCTGGAAAGGAAGACTTGATATATGTTGAGATTCCTTAATAGCTTTCCTGTACATTTTCTTTTAAACTGTTGTCATTGTTATCTTCCATATTTTGGAGCTTGAATTCATTCTGAAAATGTAGCACCACTATGGGCACACATTATGTGGTTATTTATGGCAGTGACATTCACAGAGATTTGAGTACTGAAGAAGCGATACCAGTGTTTTGAAAGCCTCGCTGAGAACAAAATGATCACTTCAAAAAATTTTGTTGTAAACTGAAGAAGTCACAAGCAACATAAGACTTCCCTGTTGAAGAGACTGATAGCTATTGACAGCTACGAAACATTAATTTTCATGTTTATTAATATTTAAGTCCTTCAATTCAACTTTCAAAACATACCTCTGGGACTTATAAGATTAATAACTGCATTTCATTATTTTTTTTATCTTCCAGAAATTAATATCAGATCTTCTGGGTTGCCAAAGTTCAGACAGCAAATTCCTCATCCTATTTGTCCATACAAATAGCTTCAGAGATTTAACTGTACTACTAATTATTACAGTCGTGTTCACACTCTTGTACATTTACCCAGTTGTCCATCAAAAACAAGCTTCCAAAAATGCTCTTATCACCACAATAGAATAGCTTTTCAACAACATATCTGATGTTTAGCACTAATGCTTTGCACCATAGGGCAAGACACGGATTATGGAATACTGACAAGGACACGTTTTAAACCATTGTTTTTAATTGGTAACTACTATTTTGCTAATCAGTAGAAAGAGAAGGCAAAACTTTTAGAATATTTAGAATTCAAATATTTAGAATTTAGAACATTCATTAATTTGTGCAGATAAATATATGAAATCATTACCAGAGACAAATAGCTACAAAGGTAAACTTCCTGTTCTGCAAAGCAGTGAACTCTTCTACCTCTTCCTCCCACCCCCCAAAAAAGTGCCATTTGAAATAAGCACAAAGCTCTGTTTTTCCAAAAACATAATCTTAAAAAAAAAAAAAAAGGTTTAACTATGAGAAGTATCTCTTTCAACACATGTCCCTATAAGGGTGTTTAAGTCACAGTAACAGTATATTTTTCATTCTGAATGCTGGACAGGATTCAGCTCTTCAGGGAAAATCATATAAATTAAGATAATATCTTACAGTGCCATCTACTGCTAAAAATTTTAGCTACTAATTATTCTAATTTATATGCAATCGGCAACGCTTTAGTACAAAAACCCTTAGGAAACATAATTCAAAAGTGAAGAAAGATGGTATAGCATGGCTAATTATATGATATAACACAAATTATTGCCAAATCAATAGCTACATGGATTAGACAAAATTAATCCAAGAAGGTAATTATCAAACTTGGATAAAGTACGAACAGTTTAATCTTCTCTTCCCACCCCCTCCCGCCTCCCCCTTTCCCCTTCTTATTTTCTCTTCCTGCAGTTTAATTTTGAGGAATCACTTTTAGGCCTTACTGCATGTATGTGCATACTAAAAGGAAATCTTTGGAACAACAAGCCTTTTTGCAACAACAGTGCTTAAGGTGAAATATAACAATGTCCCCACGAGTATATTTTACCATTATAATACAAACAATTTTGCAAATAAGTATCTAAACACCTGTAATGAACAAGAAATCTTGGGACATTTGTTAAGTTTGTACTATGAAGCCCAGTATCTGGAGGGCAGGAAGGATAAGTATTTGTAACCCTCAGCAGAACCATTTTAGCTCCAAATGCATACCACAATTAATGATATATTTTTAAAGAAATTGCTCATCTCAAAACACAGCTAAGACAAGTGTCCAGAGACAGAAATTGTGCAACTCTCAAGGGCAGAACTGGACGTTCTGTAGATGACACCACTCCTAACAAAGAACCAGAACAGGAGATGAGGGTAGCAAAGGACAACGAAGCAACAAAGAAACCATCTTTCGAAGCTGCTACAAAAAAATAGTCAATTTTGATATTTCTGTTAAAATTATCATCCAGTAAATTCTAATGTCTCCACTTGTATTAAACAAGGCACGTCTCTAGCACTGTTACAAGACTTGACATGTGTTCTGATGGTATACAAAGTCTCCAACACAAGATTTTGATCACATCTGTAAAATCATTTAGATACATATTTTAAATTTGACTATTTAGAAAGATATGCAACTTACAGATCCATTTCTGGATTTTCCTGCTGGCAGTGTTACATGTAGTGTCTTCTGGGCATCTTCATCTGTATTTCTGTATAAGATTCTGAAATAAGAGGGTTTTCTGTAACTACATAGCAGGAAATTTGCAGGCATAGTGTTCTGGGTATTCATCAAGACACATAACAAAAAAAGAGCTTCTCATGCATACTTTAAGAAAAGTGGTTAGCTAAAGTGAAGAGATACCTCAACATGAAGAAATACCTCTTTTTCCAACATCAAAGCATACTTTTCAAATTGATGAAACTAAAATTTGTGTCATGTTTATACACCTACATCCACTGGAAGTTAGGATTTGACAAATTCAGCTACAAAACTTGAACTAATCTGTATTCAAAGCATATTAATTTTCATACGCAATCAGCTGCCAGGCACTTGATCTGAGACTCATCATTCTTCCCCATGAGTACATTTTATTACTTCACTTAAAGGTTACAAAGATAATTTCCAAAATATATTGATTTGCTATTCACCTAGTCTTCCTCAGCTGCAGGAACTGTTTTGCCCCCAGAGCTGACAATCTGAACATTAAACACCTGATAACACCAGCATCATTTTTTCTGGCATGTTTTAGCACTGCTATTCCTAGCTATTTATGAATTTCATTATTGCAAAAATGCAAATTATTAAATGAACGATTACCATGTCAGATTGCAACTCTTGGCACACATATATTTAATTTACATGTTTCTTTTTATAGTTTTATCATTTTATTTATGAATATATCCAGCACTGTGGCAGAAAATATAAAACAAAGTGAAAAGAGGCTATGATTGCTTTTTCAATAAAAAGGGAGATAATTTTACAGTGTTATTAGGGTTACAGAATGACAATTGATCTATCATTGGCCAGTCTTGATAGTTTTGTGTGTTTTTTTTTTTTTTTTTTTTTTAAAAAGTTTTACACATTTAATGCTCTGATGATTCATGCACCAGATTGTCAGTATTGTTAGCACTAACGATTGTTTTGGGCGCAATGATAACTTGCTAAATATAATCTCTCATTGAACAGAAATGTTCATACTAATCTTCAGCAACTGGATAGTTGCAGAACTGGATTGTGACTGCAGTTTTTCCAGTTGACCCCTTAGGACTGAATAGCACTGAGTTTCATATTTTGTGACACAGTTCCCAAGTATATCATCCTTAACAGAACAATCCCAGTGAAGATTTTGCACATCTCCCAGAGTACATCCAATAAGTGTACACATCCTTGTTAGTTCAAGTATTCATCACATCAGCTCAGTGTTTGCCCAGGAAGCCTTATAAAGTTTCCCTACTGCCAACAAGAAAAAAAAAAACAACTTGGAATTTTAATGTAGCTTTACTAAGTGGAAAGCACTTATTTGCCAAAAGTAATTTTATTCTTATGAAAGAAAATAATTTTGATAACACTCAGCTGAGAAGCATTTCTGATATCAAGAAGTGGTCATCAGAACCAGAGAAGCAGCAGCCCTGCAATAACTGCTAAGCTATTGATCAAAAAGCCCACTTAAACAGGAGAGCAACATTCAGATTCCAGCCCTGCATTCACCAGGTAGGTTTCTTTCCAGGAGCCAGTGGGTGCCTTGGGAATGGTCCCTCAATCTCTTCAACTAGACTGATTTGATTTTATATGAATAAATATTAACTGCAGCAGCAGCGGCTCTCCATAGCCCACATGAGTACTATAACCACTGAGCTATAAAATCAGGGCTTCTCTCTTGCTCTCCAGCAAAATAAATATTTAACTATTTAAGCAGTGAAAGAGTTCAAATGAAAAAAATCAAGAAAGATAAGAAAGTAACCATCTCAGTATCCCAATAATTAGGTCTTTCAAATGGACTGTGCAGTCCCTGCTGGAAAACCCTGGTTTCTCTCTGCCCGTGGAAGATTTCTGCTCTGATACAGACCAGTACAGTATTTGAGTCCCAGACATGTTATTAAAAACACTTACTACCCAACTGAGTAAGCAGCAACTTGTATGCTCACCACAATTTCAGAGATGAGAAATAGAACAGCTGTACTGTACTTGATACCCCATACGGAGTGATATTACTCATTTTCTCAGTGCTCCCAACACACATTTCTACCTGGAAGGTTTGGTAGATTATTTTACTGTGGCCTCCAGAAACAGGCTCTGGTATCTTTGCTGCCTCTCACAGGATATAACCAAGATCAATCAGCACCTAACCATCGAGGCCTGCAGCTTCCTCTCTTGGAGCAGCTGAATCAATCTCTCAAGTAACACCTAAACTCTGGTTACAGTATCTCAGCATTCCTGCTAACCTGTATTCAGACATGGCCTTCAGCTCCTACATACACACACACACACTTAACTACAACAATAATTTACTCCCCAAAACAGCTACAGTTAAATTTCCCTCTGATGAATCATATTACTGGAAACTAGCTTTCAGAAATAATTGTTGCTTTTTTCTTTCTTGCAGTGATGAAATATATATTTATGTATTTTATATATAAAATTGTGGTGTTGGAATATCAGTTTCTTTTAATCAGATTTTCAGGATAGAATTAAAAACTACCAGGCTTTAAACAGAGAATTATGTAGCACTCCATTGCAAAGCCATGTGTACAGAATGACACCATTATTTATGCTGTCTTTCGTATGACAGAGGTTTCTTCATTTAGATATGCTGCATGAAAAATAGATCTTCTGCTCCTAGTAAAATTAAATGTTACTGATGCAGGCATTTTTCCTGAAGTCTATTTTTGATAGACGTCTGTTGCATTGGATCACTTTTTCTAATCAAGCTTTGCATAACTAAATGGTGACAGTAGAAGGAATATAGATAAATATTTTTAGCTGAGACTAGACTGAGTGATTTCTGCCCCCATAATCAAGTTAACCTTGTACAGCTGCTTTAGTTCTTTTAAAAACACACTTGCCTGATCTATATTACTACTTATATGTGAATAAACCTGTTTACCAGATCTGTTTTATTATTTCATGGCAACTGCCACATGACAATACACACTGACTGCATGTAATTCATATGAAAATAAAATTGACATTTAACTCTGGAGAAGTCCATAGACTTCATTGACGTATTCTTAAAGACAGCTATTGAGTTCTTGTAGGCTGCACTCTGTTTTTTAACAACTGGTCAAACCATATCTAAATTTGAGGATATGCAAGGCAGAAGAATTTATGTTTTATACAGTAAGGAATATTACTGCTATACTAACGATCTCACATAAATAGAAAGATCAAGCCAGAAGAGTCAGCAACAGAGTTAAATAAGTTTTCTGTTTGTTTTTAAATGAAGACACTGTTATTACTCTGAACCACTCATCTCTAGTTGAACTAGCACTGGTGAGATACACATGTAGACCCACTAATTGTCCACATAGGAACAGCAGAACTGGAACAAAATTTAGAGTTATATTTGCTTACTAATACAATTAGAAGAAGGAATGAGACAAGTAAGAGTGAAAACCGTCCATTATAGCTGCAAGAAGTTCAGTTGTCTCACATGGTTTACAAAATTTATCTTTTGTACACAGAAGTAAACAGTAATATGCCTAGCAGCTACCCATAACTTCCCAACCTGAATACAAAGCATTCTGGTATGCTTTGAGGCCCAAGCAGAAGCCTTGAACGGTGCAAAACGCAGAATTCTGCAGCCACTAAAATGTTTTAAGCATCTCTTCCCAACTACATTACTAAATTATATATCTTTACACATGTGGTAATTATGTAATGGATGACAGACTATTTATTAAAAAGCAAAGCAGCCAAATTCATTTAAAAAGAGGAGAAGGGGGGGGGGGGGGAGGGGGGGAACAGATGCCTTTATGAGCAGGCTGCAAACTAAACTATTTCCAGAGCCCTCATGTATTTGCTGCAACAAGCAAACAATTCAAGACTGCTGGGTAATGTATTTTTAGAGATGCAACAAAATCAGATACTACCTTCCTTGTGAAGGAAGATCTTTAGAACTGAAACCAAAACCTGTAAGATCTGCAAGTGTTCTCATTCCTTGTTCTGTCCCTACCCTCCAGCAATAAAATTCCTCATTCTTGTTGAGTTATCACAGAAAATGTGCGTTGTTCCACTCCAACAAGACTTGCAGAATCCAGCCCCTCACTACAGAATAAAACAAAATGGGCCACAAATCTGCTCCAATATTCAGCAATTCATTTGTCTCATCACTACTCACGCATGCAAGTAGTAAAGAAGTGAAATAAAAATGTAAGCACTAGAGAACAATAGTCTAAACAGCTTTAGCTTTATACAACTACCAATTATAATGCAGACAACCAATGCAAGCACTGTCTTTCACTGTTAGAGAAACCTGTTTAAACACATTGTATGGTTTGAAAGACAGGAGATGGCAAAGAGGCAGGAGACACTACAAAGCAAGTGTTTTCCTCATAACAATAGTACCGGTTCCATCTGGAAAACACAACACTAGGAGTTCACCCATATGACAATACTTCAAAGGGCAACAAGCCTTACATCAATAACTGGAGCTTATTTAGGTACAGAGAGTGTGCATAATTTCTGCTACTACCATTTATCAGTAACTCAATTTTTTGAGGTTTGGGGTAAAGATTTAAAAGATCCCTCCCCCCACACACAGACTGGGTAACCTCTGTTTTCCTTCAGCTTCACTTCTGTACAAACATACTACTTTTTTCCTTATTACTTTATTTCCCCTCTCCACTGGAAATATGAATTTTCAAAAGGAAGACTAACTATCTTCAGAGGAAAATAGAAAAGTTAACAAGTTTTAAGTTTAATTAATGCTTTTTATTTCTCCCCTTTTCATGAAGTTACCTAGGCTAGAAGGAATAAGTAACTCCATACCTTGTTTTTGAAAAGTATTTTTCAAACATTATTTTAAAAAGACCTTGAATTTAACTGAATGAGTTAGCAGCTGGTACAGCCTTATCCACATACCCCAACAACTGTTGGCTCTTCATTTTTATTTTTAAATATGGAAGCAGCCTTATGCTGATACAACTGTCCTTTTTCATTTCTGAATGACAGGGGCAAACTTTGGTCACAGAAGGCAAATTGTACAGATACATGAACCAACAGTAACCACCTGGAGTAAGAGGAAGCTAAGGATGTGATTTATTCCATCAAAATGAGTAATCTAGGAAATCTCTCATGGAATTGATTACAAGGCAAAGTTACCTGCTGATCCTGCATGAAGAATATGCCCATTCTATTTTATTGATTAGATAAATAATTCCCTGTTTTCTCTTGTTGTTTTGTAATTTTGCAGAGTAGACATCAGTCTGCACTGTAAACACATTCATTGGGAGACCATATAAAAATACTGAGAAGGAGAAAGGTTGAACATCTGAGAGAGCTCAGTCTCTCCCTGTATCAATAAGAAACCCTGACAAAAGTTAACTCATATTTATTGCTCCTTAACACATTGCTCTTAACTCCAAAGCAAATAGTTTATAAACATTTTTTTTGTTGTTGTTAAAAATAATAGAAAAAAATCAAGTATATGCTTATGCACAAGATTGCTCCCCACCACCATTCACATTAAATTTAGAATTTGGAGTGAAGTCAAAAGGTGTCAGCCTAAATGATCCACAAAGCCTCTGAAGAGATTTTACCAAGGAAGGAAAGAACTATAAAGCGAAGACATACTTTATACAAAAAAGTACAGGGATGGTGAGATCAAGCTTATTACTTGATACTTATTACTTAAGTATCCTATTGATCCTGAGTTTTTATGGGTGAAGGATTAATTGGTCAAGAATGTTATTTCAGAATTCTCTCTACATCACTTGAAAAGAAATTTATTTAACATCAATTAAATTAGTTAAATTTAATTAACACCTGCTTCCAAGAAGACTGTCATCTCATAGGTCTATATAAACAGATACAGGTAAAATTGTCAGATTACATATGTATAAATCTGTTTTTTATGAAAGTATCCAATTGTACCATCTCATTCACACTAGATGTTTCCTTTTAACTTAGATGATTCATTATGGCCCTAGCAAGAGAGATTCAGCATTGAACTTATTAGAATACAAGAGTAAAAAAATAAAAAGAGTAACAGACTATTACTATTGGAGAGCCCATCTGATGAGCATGGGAAAGTAGAAAGGCGGAATGATTGGAAGAGATGAAGTTAACAATTACACTATGTAACAAAAAATTAATATTGCATAGCCACAAAGCTATAAAGCAATGCGTTTGTGTGCACTTAAGGTTATTTTTTATATGTGTGTATATATATATATGCATATATATATATGTATATATATATATATATATAAAATGAAACAGCCTATGTGTCTACATGAATAAAGTGTCAGAGCCATATAAGATGCTTGAAATGAGCATTAGATAATACACTTTAACTGCTATTGCTATAGGAGTAACAAGACCCAAAACACAAGCTTGAGAAATGTTTTAGTGCTATAACTTCTGGTTCACTCAATTTCCTTTTCAGACATGGTTGGAATAGATAGCCCAGAACTACTCATCACCCTGTCTCCTCTTGGGATGTAACAGCAGGTACAAATCACAGATTTCATAGTGCTAAAGAGCTAGATTTTATTTATACATTAGTCAAACAATATCTGTTTCTTCCTCTTCTTTTTCCTCCTTAAATGAGGAAATTATTATACCTAGAAAATAAATAGCATTCTAGCAACTACTCAAACATGCAGATACCACAAACGCCTGTATCTTTTCAGATGGAAATGGAGTTGCTTAGTTTAAGGACATTTTGCTAAAATAATAGACCAAATTCTGCCATCCATTCTCTCAATACTATTGGCAACTGGAAGCACAATTTAGCAGAAAGTTAGAGGTAAGTAAAAGTACCACTTGAAGCTGCCTTTTGTAAAAAATGAAGAGGGAAATAATCTTTCACGTTTGAATTTGCATTTAATAGCTACATTCAGTACTATTAACTAACATTTTAAGGTTATAACACATTTTAGTCACTATTCCATCCACATTCATTGTTTGAGTTACTTTATTTTGAGTTAGCATTTACTCTTCTGAAACATGGCAAGTGCAGTAGAACCCTAATAAATTATTTACACTTTCAAAGACCAAAAGCTTATTAAAATTTACCTGGAAGAGGACATCTGTGCTTTGCTCAAAAACTGAAAATGTAAGTTAACATCTTCTGCCCTGATTCTTTTTTCACTTCGTAAGTATCATCCTCAGTTAGAATTGTGCAAATGAGAAATTAAGCCCAGGGCACAAGAAGGGATTATTCTTGGAGGTCTTTAACACATTCCGAGCTCTCCACTGGGCTATAATTTTCAGTTACTGCAAGAAAAGTACTGCAGACACTCACAGCTATCAATATTGAAAAAGAAGTCTCAATAATACAAGTCCCTACATTATGTTTTCAAAGCATAGAGCTGTCATGTACATAGACATGCTAGCAGACAACCTCTTCAGACTGATGGCTAACAGATGGTGGACATGATGTAGTCAGAACCTGAAGGTGTACCTGTTGGCCCTGGTACTCCTACACTGAATAAAGCAAAGAATGTGATGCTGAGGTCAAAAGATTAATCAGTGGTAAGTGAATGCAAGCAGTAACTGATCCAACCAGAAAAGGTTTGTTTTATGTGAGAGTGTTTGCTTTGCATATGATCTTCACACAGCAAGTCCAGAGAACATAATAGAATGAAATTTTGGGATGTGCTAAAATAACGTGAAATCTGTAAAGTATATGCCTTCTAAATGGCCATTTAGAATGGCCAGTATCCTAGCTCTTCAAAGCACCTTAAATTTCAACAGTTTATTCCTCTGTAGTTAACATCAGTTAAGACAGTGGTATTACTTGTCCAGACATGGTGAGTTACTGCAGTTTTGACTTACAAAGAGAACCAAAACACCTTTGTATATTCCAATAGACAGCTGAACCTACTGTTTACAAATAACACCGCTAAAGGATACTCTTATCTCTGCTGCATCCACTCCATGTCAGCACAAGCATTTGCATAGTGACAGGACAAACTGATCCAGGTTAAAAATAATTCATTTTTCAAGGGCAGTTTTAAGCTTCATTAGGTCTCCGGTCCAGTTCACTAAGCAACTTCACTAACACTTCAGCTGACATAACAAGTTTACACAAAACACTGACTGGTTGCATGAGAGAAGGAAACGTCAAGTTTCATCAAGGTTCAGTGATGACACCCCTGAGCGTACATACCACCTAACACTCGCAGTCAACAGAAGATTCCTTCCCACTCTATAGATTAGATTTAAGTGAGATGTAAAATGCAGAGCTTTCAAGAGCTAAGGTACTCAAAATCCAATGGATGACTACAACTTCAAGTCTTAGGAAGACTTTTATTATATGTACATTTTACAGGAATACATAATATCACATTTGAATAATTGGATCAGAAGTTGAGTTCCATTCCCATGGGTACCACAAACTTCATAATTTTAGTAAAGGTATTTAACCAATAGGTAAAAATTTGTTTTCTCCCATCAGCCTGGAAATAGACTTTAATCTTAGCTTCTCAGTTAACCCATCTATTAACAGGGTAAAGAAAGCAATAAGGTGTCTAATTAATATATATTCTCAGTATACTGATGTCTTCGATAAGTTATTGTACAAAAATAAGGACAGCATGGCATCTAAATTATCCAGATTTGAAGACCAGATACCTACTATCACCCAGGTAGAATATGTAGTCTTCTTTTTAAACATCCCGTGCCTCTAAAGATAAAGTCAAACTTCCAACATGTGTAAATAAGCTTTAGATAACAAGCAATTGCAACACAAGATAGCTTATCTAGCAAAGAATAATCAACAATAGCCTGAAGGCAGAAGCTGACATCTCAAAAATGACATATGATATAGGGAGGTAGTGATCTAATTCCTGGGGCTTAAGAATTAGAGGTAAATCCCACACACTGAGTGCAACAGCAACAACAAAGGAGAGCTTGTGGAACAGCAGAGAAAGCAGCACCAAAAGCCACGGAAAACACTTTTTGGATCTACCATGTGAATGGATGCAAGAGCAAGTTTGTCAACCTTAGAGAAAAGAATGCTGTGTGAAATAAAAGAGAAAGAACCTGTTAAGAACTTTAGCTAGACTATGCTATGATTTGTAAACAGCTTAGAAGTCTACGGTTTAATTAAGATTAGCAGAAGAGACCACAATGAGAGTAGCTATAGGATGAGCAAAGGACTGAAGACAGAGCTCCTGGTCAAACTCCCGAGAGAGAGTGTTTTAGCTCCATCTTAGATGTTAAGTGTCAAAAGATTGCAGGAATCTGCAGTAAATATTCCACACAAGGTTGGTGCAGGTCAGCATTGGTAAAAAAAAAAAAAAAAAAAAAAAACACAAACAGGGTGTTCTGCAGCTTCAGCTAGAAAAAGACAGCTGAAAACTGTGTAAAAGCAATACTTAGGGCCATCTAAGACAGAACTTAAAATATTTAAGTACAAAGGAGTTTGTTTTGATTTTATTTCAAGAGTAAATAGGAAGTATATGTGCAGTCATGAATGAAGACAGACAAGAAAAAGTAAGCTGAGGGAGTTGTATATGAAGAGATCAGAGAATGAAAGGGAAAATAAAATGGAAGAAATCACAGGAGTCACTTCTCTGATAAAATACAAGTGAGGTTTCTGTGGAGAGTATGGATGAGGTAGTGATTTTTTGCAGCTGAAGACCCCTGATGGAGCAAATGAAGAAGAAAAGTTGCTAATGAGGAGTAGTGTAGGGCAGGCAAAAAGAGGGAAGGAGAATTTCAATACAAATAATTGTGTGGAAAACAGAACAGTTTATACAGTTTACAATGCAATTCCTGCCCAGAGCTTCTTCCATACAGAGATGAAAAGCTGTTATTTGAAGCATATGGAATAGCAGAAAGCTAGGACCACTGCTCCAGAACTTGTAATGAACTCAAAAAAAAAAAAGAATCAGCAATCAGATGCAGCAAATTCCTCTCTCCATTCATATCATTATTTTCTAGTAATAGCTTGAAGCTGATTTATTTTCTTTGCATCATATTATCATGCTACACAAAGTTCAATGAGCTATAGATAGCTATAGCACATTATATTAATATGACAAAGTAATCTCATCTCTATAGAAAAGAAAATTTTCCGTTGACAGGAAAATATTGCACTAAACTGGAAGCAGCAGACAGTGTCCTTTCAAGCAGAACAGGTCTGGGAGAAACAGTTTAATAATAAGCAGTTTATATGTCCTGATGTGTACTGTGCATAGTGCACACCAAAGATGATTTATAGTTAAGAATCAAGAAGAGAATGAAGGCTGAAAGTAACAGTGAAAGCCAGCAGATCTGCTGGTCATCATCGTGACAAAATGTTGTGGGTTTATCACAAGAAAGAGATGGAGATTTACACATAGAAGCACTTGCCATCTTGTCATACTGTTCAGGCTGACCAAGCTTCCTCAAGAAAGCAAGTACAGGGCAGATCAAATCAACACAGTAAAAAAAAAACTATTAGTTTGTGTGACCTTTCTGGAACAAGGAGCTGAAATAATTCATTTTACTGCAGCACTTTTAGCAAAAGGCTGACAAGGGAGTACGTAGCTTTCTATTCCAAAGTGGCATTACCTATGTGCCTGCAAAAACAGAGGTGAGTCAGCCTAGGATTAAGTTAATATTTAACAGGTTGCAAAGAAGACAGTTCGACATCACTATGCATAAACAGAGAACTCTCATGGGGAGGGGATCTTTGTTAACAATGCCTTTGCAACACTGAACTAACTGTGCAGCCAGATCTGTTCTCTTTGATTTACAGATCATTGTGTCGCCTGTTTGTCCAGCAGTCTTCAAAGGCTCAGGTTTAGAAGCATCTTTGCTTCCTTGCTTTTCAGGTATGGATATGAGCACTGAGTGGTAGTGCTGTATGTATGAGCACCTCTGGAAAACAGACAGTCTGGCAGACACACACACCTGGAGCCTTTCTAGTTGGGCTTCACTACTAGTAGGTTCCCCTGCTCTCCAAGGATGAGGACAGCACACACTTGTTATCAGTACTTTTTAACCACTCAATACATATTTGTGTCTGTCCCTCATCACTCTTTGAGGGAATGTCCGAATACAAGCATGTTGATATTGTATATCAGCTCTTTGCCCAGGGCCAATTTCAAGCTCACTGTTTATGCAGGGTCTGCTGGGAATACACTTTAAATACTGCTGTTCAGATATTAATACATCACATAATGGAGTGTATGCAAATGTAGCCATGAACATGCATCAAAAATATAAAAAATACAAGATATTGAAACATGTGTCATGCACAAAGAAAAGCAGATACATTATGTACTCTAGAGACTGTTCACTGATGAAAGCCATAGGAAAATTTCTCTGCTGTTAAATTGCAAGTCTTCAGAAATATACTCTTACACTTAATACATCACACTTAAAGTAATCTGTAAGCACTGCCTTCAAAACCAGAGTAGGGCCTCTGCTCAGCCCTTAAGCAGAAAGCTACTTTAAGTTCAGTCTTGAAATAATTGAGCACTGATGCAAGTGCTTTAATCTCAAGTGCTAGAAGTGGGACTCCAGCTTGCTAAACTGGAAGCATCCCTATACTATACCATAGCATAAAAGTAAGAAGCAGTTTTACACATGATAAAGTATGTTTCTGTGTGTACATATTTTTATTAGTAAAATCTGAAGTACATCACCTAAAATATTAGATAACAATTTAACTTCAGAGAGATTTAAAGAAAAAATTAACACTGCACTTCCTTGAAGACCTGTGACCATTATTTTGCATTACACAGTGCCTTACTTCATAGCTTAAGTTTCATGAAAGGAGAAAGATTGCTGTAATCTCCTCACTGAAGTTAAGTTAGTTTATTTAGTTCATTACAGGTTCTAGGCTATTTACTTCATTACTATACCTCAGCTGCAACATGGCAGCCCATTCTTCTACGTAGCCTTTTCAGATCAGGTCTTGGCACATACAAACATAGCTTCTCCCCATCCAAAAGCCAGTCACATCCACAGTCTGGGTTCACAGTTCAGTTTTGGAAACCCTAATGACTCAGCTGCCCTAAGGGTTCAACAGCCAGGACCAGGATGGAACAGAATAGCTGGATTCCCTTGTAGAAATAAGTTCAAGGTTGTGTTTAAGAATAAGTTAATCAATTTTGCATTTTACTTTCCTGTAAGAATAACTCTGAGACCAACTTTGTGGCAACAGAGGACCTCTTTTCTCACAAGTATTCACCTCCCATATATGCATCCTCACAGCACTGGCACACAATTAATGATAGAAATCATTAGCACGTAGGTGAGATCTCATCCTGAGATCCTTTCTGCAAGGGGTTCCAGCCACAGATGGGACTTGCAGCATCCCAAAGTCAAACTAAGTTTAAGGTTGCCACAAGGGTAATGCAGATAACTTCAGATCATCTCAGGATCTCTTACCTTTTAGGCCCATACAAGGATTCCTTCAACCAATTTTAGCTCTTAAATCTTTAAATCTCTCCAAAATCAATACAGATGATAATGAGGCCAACAGTATCGCTATCACCTGTACACACAGGTATACGTCATTGTTTCTTTGTTTTAACTTCTGCCAAGTCTTACCATACTTCCAGAGCACACACAACACTAGGCATCCCCAAACTACTATTTATTTCCCTATCCCTCAACTGTGAGCTCTCACTAGATGGTGTTTTTCCACTTTAAAAACCAGAAGCATCGCTATTCAGTAGAGAAGTCAGACATTTCAGGTCTGTTTATGATCTCTGCTATAACTCCTTGGATCCACAAGTGTTTAGACTGAAGAGAAACACTACACCCATTTGTCTTTTCCCAGGAGCACATGCATTTGCTGAAAGGCAACATCCCAGCAGTTTCACACTAAACCTGACTCTGCCTCTCCCCTTCCATTCATTTTAGCTGTAAGCCTCCACTTTCCCCACTAATATGCACTGTGAATAACTATGTCAGCCTAAAAAAGCAGCATTACTTAAAAAATAGACCAAATTATTTCCCGTTTAATTGTGTAAGTATCACTGGGCTTAAAATACAATCAGGATCCTGAAGTGTTTTGCTAGGCTAGTCTAGCCAATCCTAAAATATTGCAGAGGAGAAAGTAACAGTATAATTGGACATAGAGAGCCATTGTGTTTAGATTCTTGATATATATACCACAAGCAAATCTCATTCTTGTGTTAAGACAATTTTGTTATTGCGTTATTTCTTCCCTCTTCTGTTTACAATGGTAGCTTTTTTCCTTTCCCTTTCCTTCTTCAAAATTGACCTGCTGCATCCATATCAATAAAAGGAGAAAGGTGTCTTTGGCAGGTACATTAAATAAAGTCTATAGACAGCAATTCAGGGAAGAAGAATAGAACAGAATCAAGTGATCTGATTGCTGCAAGGGAAACAACAGACTGATACTTCAGCTGAGGAAGCGTTACTCTGCTAAGTGAAATGGAAAGCATTTTTAACAAGTGGATGAGTACGGTTCTAAAAGAGGTTGAAGAAAGAAGAAAACTAAGTGTCAGCAGTCCTTCAAAACAAATGATAACGCTATATTTGCTAAGTTCCTTGAGATGGGCCTTTGTCACTGAGGTATCTAGAACATTTGAAGCAATATTCAAAGCAGCAATATTTCCATTTACAATGGTAGCTTATTCAGGAAAGTCAAGTTTCTTTTTCCCCACCTAACATAAAGCAGCTGGCCATTGATCCAAGTGTTGTGTTTCCATAGTTTCTGATCACAATCAAGAGCCAAAGCAACATGTTGCTACCATATCCGTATTTTTTTTTTTTTTGAAGTACACACTGTTATAGAGCATGACATTCAGTGAAATATCCTCACCGATGAGGATCAACTGGTACAAGACAAGTTCTTTGTAATACAGTAGTATCTTATGTAACCTTAGTGTAACTAAGCGTAAAAAGGATTATTTTTTTAAACATTTATTTGCATATAGTATTTAAAGTAGACTGCATACATGATTTTAACAATGAAATAGAGATAAGATACAAACATTGAATTCAAAATATTTTACTGAGTCAAAAAATCCTTCAGGACACTTCAATTCTAGAAACATTTTATTAAATTAACTAGTTTATTTGGAAAAGTATAACCAAGTCTTACCTTGCTCCTCCTTCAGACAATATAAAAATTTGAAAGTTAAATGAAAGCTCAGACTAAGTGGACTGAAAAAAATCAATCACATTTTAATCACTTAGACCATTTCTTTTTCTCAGTAACTTTTCCTTGTTCTACAAGCAATAAATTACCTATTTCCCATTAGAGAAAGCAACTACCTTGAAATATCTTTCAGCATCAAGGTGGTCCTCCAACTCCCTTGGTAGCAACAGCTTCTGCTTTCAGATAGTTCAGCTAGATATATTAACCAGTCAAACCCAAAACAGTGCTCTCCCTTTTCATTTAGCTTTCAAGTTTTCAGCTTTTATTTCAAACCTGAAGAGAGTTTGAAGAACCAAGAAACTCAACTGTTTTCTGTCAACCATTTTGGCTGGTCTACAAAAATGATATTACTGTTACTGTAAATATACAAGTTTAATAAATATTCTGACACCAAACCTAAAAATGAGTGCTATAGGCTTGATAATACAACCCACCAACACAATTCCAGCATGTTTAAAAACTAATACTCTTGCAGCCAATTTTACAGAGAGACTATTCAGATATTAATGTGATGTGCAAGAACATAAAATATTATGATCATATTGCTTATGACTAAATTAACTTTAACCACAAGTAGTGCTGCTCAGTTTTCGTTACATGCATCTTTAAAATAGAGAGCATTGGAGAATCTGATTCCCAAATTATGTGACAAAATATTATCTACTATGAATTACCTAACTAACTAAGAAAGGGTCAGTCAGATAAACAGTAAGTACATCATCTTCACTTAAAGCTTTCTAATGTCAATAGGTCACGTTACTGTTATAATCTTGTGCTTTAAGATTATAAATTAATGCTTGCATTTAAGGAGCATTTGCACTGGTCTGCTAAAATTTCATGCCAGTAGTATATTATTTAATGCTTTAATTTAAGGCTTCAGAAATGAAATTCTGTTATCAAGACCAGCACTCAAGTCTCATGCAAATACTGGTAATAATATTAGTCAATTTAACAAGGCATGATGAAAGCTTTAAATCAATATCCTGACAAATAGAATAACCCAAAACAAACCTTTTCACACAGCACTTAAATCTGAACAACAGACTGAAGTTACTGCCTTAAACAATCTGCTTTAAAATATATAATTTTCTGCAAACACCTATATATTTGCTAGCCACTCTGTAATTTCCCTGTGTTATAATGGGGTCAGTTTGTAAACCCAGTAAAAGTAATAGCACAACACTAACAATTAGCAAGTCAAAACAGAAGGGTGTTTGGGACATTATTATGGATCTTTACATATATCTAAAAGTAGAAACAACCATAACTAATAATTATAGCAGAGATTGAGTAATAGCAAATGAAATTACACATTATGGAAAAAATAGACAAGTGGTGCTACTTCGAATTCCGAGTTCTTTTCCTTCCAAATTCAACAGTAAGCAGATGAGAACTACAGGGCGAAAAGGTTGCTATTACTGATCTAACACTTCAGAGCATTTGTACAAGAATAAGATATTATAGGCATATTATAGGCCATATAAAACTGAATTTTTGAAGTAAAAATAGGCTAAAAATCTTTGCTGAGGTCAGCTACTTGTAAGTAAAGTAGAGCACGACACAATCAAATGTCTGGATCAATGTAATTGCACTGAGAGAGATGAAAGGAAACCACTTGCATTAAGAATCACACTGTAATTTACACAGGTCCCCTTATCTTACTTCCACTGAAGTCAACAGCACATTTTCATCAACTTCAATGGGATTGCTGATGGGCCATGAATTATCCTTGGATGCACATCATAGGGTCTCTAATTCCTGCCTTTTATTCTACCTGGTTGATGAGAGGTAACCTCACAGACATGTCATTATAGCTGGCATACTTACCTTAATAAGAAATTTTGAATGATGGTATTTTGTTCTATCACCAACCTTTTCTGAACAAAATGAATACCATGTCAGAGTTGTTATTGGTGAACTGCTCAGCTCCACTGAAACTTCATAATATGATGGGATAGATATTGAGTTACTCTTGACAGGTGATAGAGACATTTAATAACATGCACTTAAGTCAGTTGAATAGTTTTGAAAGGGGTGGGGGACTTATGGAGGTAGACCACTACTTCTGGAGTTATATAAATATAAAAGCAGAACAAACACGGAGTCTCTTCAGCAAGAAAGCCACTATAACCTTTGCCAGTTTTACTTCCTAGATGTGAGTAACCATGGATTTGGTCAAATAAGCCTGGTAGTTATGAAACAGTAGAAACCACTGCACTCTACTTAGGCACATTTAATACAGTTACAGCATCTATTGAACATGAAAGACAGGGTTCAAGTGAGTGAGACTTAACATCAGCCCATGAGACTAGACAAATCTCTCTTAAATCCTTCCTCCCCTGCACATAGACTTTATATACTAAGCAAAACATTATTAGACAAGCTTCACGGATATACATAGACACTTCCTATGTACTGCAGTGTTAAATGTAAAATTCATCATTACTCACATACATACATTTACATATGTAGGCAGATAAACATCTGCTAGGAGCACATTTGCTGCTCTGGGCTGCAGAGCAGCAAAGATCATAGTGACTGAGATACATTCTCAAGCTTTTCTCTTTCTCTGGCATTTTCAGCTAATGAGCCTCCAGGATCATCAGCTTTATAATTGTATTTGCAATGTATGCAGCTTCACTATTAGCATGAAAAATTCCGTGACTGAGGCAATTCCTAGATTTAGATATCCTGTGCTATTATGGACACCTCACTAACATCCACCAGGTTATACTGAATTAAGAACCTCACTCTCAACAAACAAATAGATACATGTGGACTAAGACAGTGTAAGACTAAACTGAAGGACCAAAGTAATTCATAGTAATACCTGAATCATTTTTACCTCTTCAAGAATCCCAACAATACAAGAAGAAAAGCTGCTGTTGACCATGTAATAGCCCAAAAATCCCTTAAGAAATATCCTTCCTGTTCAATTATTACAGCCAATTATAATATATACCATATTTATGATAAAAAAGGGACCATAGGATACATTGTATAGCAAGGAAAGAATTTGCAATTAAAAATAAGTCTTATACCTTGATACAATTAGTACAAAATGCCAGCCTTCTCTCTACGCAGGGAGTTATCCTGCTGACAGCTACAGAAGTCATTCACATGAATGAAGAACTTTTTTTTTTTTTAAAAAAAAAGCCTATACAATTTTTCCTCGTCTAATTCAGACAATACCTTTCAGCAATCTCTAGATGCTGTTACTTCTCTGCCTCTTTTTTGTATGTGTCCCTGCTGCTGGGCAGGGAGGTTGCACCTCCACCCTAGTAATAATACAATGACAAGATCTTTTGCTTCAACTCCCTGGAATGAAAATAAGGATGCCTGGCTTGGAAGGGTACTATGGTAAGACATCTGAGCTAAAAACAAACAAAAAAAACAAAACAGACACACCCAGGTTCATCTCACTTCCATTCTCTACTTACGGTTAAGCTCCCAAACATGAGAAAGTGAGGGAAGGAGAGCACAGGAGTAAGCAAGCAAGCAAACAGTAACTCAAATATGAAGCCTAGAGGCCAAGCCACATGTTGGAAAAAGATTTTTTTTTTCCCCAGTTACCAATGGAAGCCCTCAAGTGCAAGCTTGTGAAGTTGGACCCAGCACAGCACATCCAACACCCAAGGGTTCACATCACAAAACTTAACTTCCTTTCTTCAATAATTATCTATTCTGGCAGTTAGTCCTCCCCATACACTTTGTCAACCTTCATACTTGAATTGTGATTACTCACTTCAAATAACATAATTTGTAGCAATGTTGACAAGCATAATTCTTAATGTTACTTGAAAGTTGGTTTTGAACATCCATTTGGACTTGCTCTTGAGTCATCCTTCAAATTAAAGAGCAGGTTTTGTCAGTAAGGCGTATGCCCTGTTTTTCTTCTGAGGCATTCATGAGTGCTTGTCAGTACTCCTGTTTCCTTTAAAATTTCTCACTTGACATATCCCAACCTCATGCCAAGCTTTCTACTACTGTATTACACCTGTGGCTCAGCCATATCTGTAACGCTGCAGCACCTGAGATTTTCATTAGGCACTACAACAAGTGAAGGTCAGTTCCCTTGAGTTTCATTTCTTGATTTTTGGTTCTAATGCACATCCTTTCTGATAAGACACCTAGGAAGTATAGGAACATATTTCTAATAAAGATCAACTCAGCTGGTGAAACATTAGTCTGTGCACAGCTTGCGCTCCATCATTTTGACACATCAGCATAAAAGAGGGAAAGATGGTTACATGCGAACTAGTCCATTCCCTTATCTCTTTTCCACTCTTTTGTGCACACAATGACTAATCCATTATACCTATTATCCAGCCACCAACAATAGGGCAGTATAACAGCAGCTTAGATTCACAGTACAGTTAAAATCCAAACTGCTTAAAGCAGAGTCTATCAGAATGATGTAGCAAGAACTAACAGAAATTTCACATTTCTCCCAAATGGAAGTGATTACTCTAAAAACAAACACCCCACTTTTTCCTATAGAACATTTTCCAAAGTCCAGATATTCTGAAAGATTAATTATAAATAGGAAACTTAACAATTTCAATGTTTTGTTTTCTACACTTTATGGAGAAGGGGGGAGATAAAAATAGGAAAGAATAAGTAATGAAGGATAAGGAAGGATAAGTAATGAAAGTATTTTTTGAGAGCTTCCAGCAGCAATCATTTCAGCTGATATTGACAGTGATACTAAACACAGCAATGTGCATATTCTTTAAGTCTACTGTTCCCTTTCAAGGAAGCATTTAGCAGGGACATGAGTCTGGAACAAGCCTGTAACACCAAACACCTCCTTATGCAATAACCTTCAAATGCCTATTAACTACCTAAACATTTTAACACTCTGACAGTATTCTACATTCCAAAGACTTCAGTGCCACAGAGTGACAGTTACCTAAAACCTATAACTATCTGAACAAGGACTTCGGGGTAGTGAGAAGGTGACTAATTTTTCCTGCCCCTTTCCCTCCCCAGGCATACAAAAGTAAAAAAATAAAACTATGATCTACTGAAAACCAAAAAGTAAATTAAGTAAATTTTGGGAAGAATTTACATTCAGGAAAAAAAAAAAAAAAAGAAAGATTACCATGAGAATATTTTACACATTAAAAGCTCAAGCGTACCTTTAAGATCCTAAATTCAGACTCAGCTTCACTATAGACTGTGTGCTGAGAAAAACTTCCACAGCTCTTGCTGCACGCTTGTTTGTACTGCTCCTGTACAGTAAAACCCACGGGCTCCAACAGGCAATGTCCTTGAAGCACTGCTTTTCTACATAAGCTGATCCTGCATGTGGCTGAAGGTTACCAATAGCAGGGAACACTTGGTACCTCCTCAGAAATTTTACCTCCAGAGACTGGTGACATAACTTCTATAACTTTTATCCATCCATAATTATCTGTGGCTCTGAATCCATACTGCCACCCAGTGAATGGAAACAGTTGAGATGTCTCTTTCCAGAGCACACTGGCATTAAGAGATTAGATGTTTGGTTGGGGGTGTACAATTTTGGAAATACACAAGATATTTTTCCTTTGCATATCAATTTAATTTTTTTTTACTTTTAAAATATAGAACAAGAAAAATCAGGTGTTTTGTTTTTGCTAAATCATTTGTTACTTTTTTGGGGAAACCTTACTAAAATACTGTACATACAAATTATTTCTAAATCTAAAGCCCATGCCCCTAATGGATTTCATGAGATACTAACAGTTCTCTCACATAAGTAAACAAATCCTGCTCAAAATAGATCATACTTCCCTTTATCTGCTTACACATCTGGTTAGCTGATTGATGGAGTCCAAAGGAGAGATGTAATAGTTTCATTGGCTTCTTTTGGTGAGCAGATGGTTTTTCAGACTCTTTTGATTTAGTTTAAAAAATGAATATAAATTCAACTGTAAACAGCAGCATTTTAAAGTAAGATTACAATGCAAAAGCATATTTTAAATATACATACATGGAGCAACAGCTTCATCTAGAGAAGTTTGAGCCTGACTGTCTAATACAAAGCAAAAGGAAAACACAAGGGAACTTTAGATTCATAGCACTGTCATCAACAAAGTGTTGTTAGAGTACTTCCCTTTTAATAAAGCTGGCAGCTGTGTGGGGTAAGCTGCCTTTCCTCTTTCCCTCAGCTATGCTTGTAAATGCTAGGAAGTCTGATTAAAAGTAGCTGGTTTGTAGCTCATTCACAGCAAGCTAGAGAGGGAAGACTAGGCCGATACAGCCTGGAAAGGAAATGTGGTAACTCAGGGGAGAACAGGGCCACTTTTTGTTAGGGATTTCTATAGCACTTCCAGCAGCATTATAAATGAGCAGGTGCACATCCTATGAAAGCAATCTTTTGCAAGAAAGCTGTTTTAGCCAACATTTCTCTAAAGACTTTAAAGGGCGCTAATTTACTATATCCAATGCAAATGAGATACAGAATTGAGTGGGCAACAAAGTCAGGTTTGGTAACTTGAAGTGAAGAGTTACTTCTGTGCATTTCTTGACCACAGCTACAGTTTGGAAAGCCTGATAGTCCACAGTTACAAAACAAAATTCAAGCAAATTTACAGTATAGTCTTAGCCTTCACACAACTTCAGCATCATGGTCAGCACATCCACAGCCATCTCCCTGCTGAAGTTCAGCAAACAGATTTTGAATCAAGGGTGGGTCATAATTCCAAATCAATACACAAATTTGACCCCAAAACTACTACTTTATCTCTCCAATCAGGCCTTTGCCAGTATACTTCAGCTGTTATCATCTTATCCAGGAGAGCACAGCCAATATTGAACCCTAATTTTTGTTTAGTATGTTAAAATATTTTTAAGTCCAATTACTCTTGTCCCCTAGTTTTTAAGGGATTTAGAACTACAAATTGAAGTAGCTTGCAGAAAATCAGCTTTAGCAGCATTTCTCATTCTTTGAGCGTTACCAAAAAGTATTTTTTAAAGAGGTCAGAAAGAAATGAAAAGGAGAATAGCAATTGATGTTACAACTGTTTATAGGAAAAATAAAGTTGCAAAGACATTCAGTTCTTCATCCATCCTTTCCCCCCCCCCCTTCTTTTGGAAGTTTACTGTGTATTTGCACTACTTCAGAGAAGAGGGGAAAAGGTACAACTCTATTGCACTGGAAATAACCACCCAGTCATTGACAAATAACATTCCTGTAGCTATAAGCTGTATTAATTCTAGCTCTCTGGTAGGGAATAGCATCACTTTTTGCTTGAAAACAAATCTTACTGGAGAAGTTTACTGGTTCTAGCAAGCCTTTCATCCATAAGAAGTCCTCTGAATCAGATGAAGTTTTCCATCATAAGCAGATAGAATAAAAAAAAATTTAATAGACACTCTATCCAGAACAATCCATATTTACATAAGCTCAGTACAACTATTTGCTTACATAAACTCTGATTTACAGAAAAAATCTGATGAAGTTATTTGGCCTAAATTATTTCACTGTCTATGCTGTTCCCAGCATCTACTTTCCCTCAATATTTTAATGATCTTCCATCACAAGGTAAATTTTAATTTGTTCTTGGGACTATTACGTTTACTTATAAGTGAAATATTGTTAGATATGGATAACTCAAAATAGCTTAGATAGCCTAAATAACCATTCTACAGGAATTCCTGTACTAGTATGTAAAAAATACAGCAAGAGTGCAAAACATAACTCCATGCCACCAATCTACTTACAGATTTGAGGAAGCTAGTCGAACATTTTACAGCTACAAAATACAGATGATGCCTCTTTCACAAATAATTTGCATCTATAACATGTGCAAGGCCTAAATATTTTTTTAAAAAAAGAAAGCAAACCTTGAAGCAGTAAGAAAGTATTTGTTCACCACAATTTCTCTTAAAAAACAAACAAACAAAAAACAAACGACATATACTATAATGTTTCTCTCAAATTACTACTGAATTACACCAGATAATCAAAAACCCATGGAAAACAACTGAGTTTAGAGGCAAGAATGTATCAGAGCATATTAGAAGTGGTATTCAGACATAATTACTGTTATATCTTCAATTAGTAAAGAAAACAGTTATAGCTTTAAACACAAAGAAAACGTGATTCAAGTACTGAAGTTAAAAAAAAAAAAAAAAAAAGACAAATTGAAGCAGCAGTGGCATAGCAATTTGTTGTGAAATCATCAACAGGTAAGTTTTCAACACTCCCAGTAACTACATTCAGCAGAATGAAGTTTCCACTGCAGAAACCTTCTCTGCTTTCACATAAAAGAGACATTCATGTTGTAGAGCTTAGGGATATGGTTTAGTGGGGACTGTTAGTGTTAGGTCAGAGATTGGACTTGATGATCTTGAGGTCTCTTCCAACCTAGAAATTCTGTGATTCTGTGATAATTATAGCTATAAGCTTACTTTAGCTATATGAATATAACTCCAAAGTATTTAAGTTAAATATGCAGCTCTATGAAAGTTAGAGAGAAAAGTTTCATGCACAAATGCTCAGTATTTATGTGGGTATATCAGCAAACCAATCCTTTTTTCCTTCTGAACACTCAGTTGCATCTTAAAACAATATTCCAGCATCTTTTAGATATTTATAACATGTAAAAACATCACTAATAAGATCCTCAATCCCAACTGTAGTTGAGATCTAATAACAGTAAAAATAAGAATAATTTAAGAAACAAACAAACCAAAACCAGTAGTTGATTCCCTCCAGGCAGCTTGCACATATAAAGTGCTAAAATAAAAGAAATTTTACCTTAAGTAACAATCAGAATTAGCATCCTGCATCACATGTATGCTTGAATGCTTGAACAGCAATAAACTAGAACACACAACTAATTAAGTGTTCTTTTAAGAGAAAATTGCTGATAACATTTTGGTTCAGGTGTACATTTGTTTTTTTGAGAAATAATAAACATTCAAAAGCATGCACCAGAATACAACTACACAGACTCAAGCCCCTTCTTTTTGTATCATAATATCAGGGAACAACTTCAGTGAAGAAATAAACCTTATAGATTAGGTACTAACCTCAACTGCTCAGTAAGCCTCAGGAAAACTTCCCTGTAGCCCCTTCTGAGACTGATAAAAACTACCTGGGAAATATGTTTCAGCTGGGCCAAAATGGAGCCTGATGAGGCCCAACGGGCAGTGAGGGATATCAGATGAAACAAATAACATCATCAAGGATGCTGTGCAGGGGCACTGTTATTCATCAGCTTTGAGTTTGCTTGATGCGGTTTACAGCAGGAAAAACCCAGTCTTTTCTATGCTCTATCTGCCTTGCTTTTGTGGCTGGGGGAACTTAGCATGTCTTCCCTGGGGTCTGCTGAAGTGCTCTTGCTCACACTAGAATGTGCTGTCTAACTCCTGAATCCTATGCTAGTCCTGTTTAACAATGGAACATAAGAATACATATGAAATGGCATACCATAAATGGATAGAATATAGTAGCCTTTTTCAAGTGAATTTTCCACAGTAACCCTTAACTCCTCAGAAGAACTGGTCCATTGTATCAGACTGTAATAAAGAACTTTATAGAAATGAATGGCTTTTCCTTTTTACACTTGCACATTCATGCCAACTATCTGAAAAGCAATCTCCATCCAGTGGTTCAAATTACATGTCTCTAGTTGAATAAGGTATTCATAATATGCCTCCACAGTTTTGCATCTCTACTATTGAGAAACAAATCATTATGCCTTACAAGTTTTTATGTCCTGTGTATTTATTATTACTATTAAGTTTTCTCCCACTGCAACACTATTAATATTGATTTTGTAATTAAGTGAACTAAAACTCAAGCTGTGAGTTTGAGTGCTCCACCATTTGCTGTGTGCTACAGACAAGGACAAAGAAAAGCAAGTAAGGCTCTCTTTCTTCACACTTCACAAAGATGGCAGAAGGAAACTTCTTATCTCCTGTATGGATTTCTATCAAGCTGTCACAGTCCAAATACAGATATCCTTCATGCTCCAAAGTCTTGACCCCTGTCCACTAGTTTTCATCCAAAGTTTAGCATGTCTAAGCTTGAGTTACTGGCATGCTTTTTTTATTTTAAGGAAAAAAATAATCAGGAACATCAGGGACTATTATGCCCTCTATATTCAAACTATGAATTAAAAAGGACAGAGACCAGGTGTGGAAAATGTCATCTCAAAATGGAAGTTATAAGCATGTCAACAAGAGAAGACATAATGAAGTTTTACAGCCTGGATTGTAATGGTTATTACCACAGACAGCTAAAATAAAAATGAGGCTAACACTTGACATCACACCTCTATATGATAGGCTTGCTTGCTTCTAGGCAGACAAACTGATTTGTGAAAAAAGCTTAAACTTCCACTTGGGAAAAAAAACAAACAAACAAACAAGGTAACAAAACAAAACAAAACAAAACAAAACAAAAAACACAAAACCACACAACTCCACAGTACACGTCTTCATTTTCATTTACCTTTTCTTCAGCTGCTAACTAATTCTTAAGCCCATTTACTTCTTTGAAAGCTGTCTGTCCCATCATTATCTCAGCTTCCAGGGCAGCTGAGGTAATGATACACAAGTGTATGGCACCTGTGAAGTCAGTTAGTCTTTAGAGAACTTCAGATTAGATGGTGAAAGAATTGTTAGCAAAAAATCTGTCGCAGTTGTGCAGCCCTGAGTCAGGAATAAAATTGCTGATCATGCTAATTAGCGGTCAAATTGCACATGCTAATGAAGAACAAGCTGAGTAAGAAAAAGCCAATTGTGTTTAGATATCAGAGAGAAAATCCTGACTCCTAAGACTTGTATGGAAAGAATTTTCATATACATCACTAATTACTATTCCAGTCAATACTAAAAAATACTTGTATAACAGTGGTACTTACCTGGTGCTTTAGCTATGCTACCTTATCTCCCCCAAGAATCACAATCCGCTAAGCTGCATCCTTTAAACTTGCTATCTAATCTCTGTGAGTAGACACTGTGAATATACAGGGGTACAGACTACATTTGTTCCGATTAAAGCCTAGCAGGTTTTTCCTCATGATTGAATCCTACATCATAAAGCCTTTACCTACACTTTGGACTTATTTTACTTCCTAGATCACTGCCCTTCCTAAGACCTACATGATAAAGCTCATTCTTTCATATATCACCTTAGCAAAAGTACTAATCAAGCTTAAACCTTCACTACTCTGGTTAACTGATATCAAGTCTACACAAATGTAAAGAGGGAAATGAAAACCAGTTCAAAATAAGAGAACATCTTCAATATATGTTTATTTCTTCCCATGGCTTACTAAAGAAATGTTTCATATGCCTTTCTGTCCTTGATACTCAGTTGTAGTATCAACCAAAAGATAAATGTTCCATAGCATAAAGACCATGACTTTGTTCATTATGGAAATGCAGAGCCTGAGTTCCTTCAAACATTAGGGGAGTCAATGAAGAAATATAGTAATAAGCTAGCCAACAGAGAGGTCTGGACTAATGCTAGTCTGTACAAAACTAAAAAGATTGTACATGGGAATGAGTCCTCTTAAACAGAATCAAGAGACAAGAAATAAAGTAAAAGACAAGAGCAGAAGTTTAAAATGTAGCTACCAAGGTAAGTAAAAAGTAGACAATTTTATCAGTGCTGTATTAGTGCATGAAAACGGAGGGAGAGGCCAATTAGCTATTATTTTTATTTTTACTGATGCCAGACATACAAGATAGCGGTCTAAGAGATAATATGCAGACAGAGAAGGAGAATTTTCTACTGGAAAATTTACTGGCATTTGATTGATTGTTGTACAGTTAATTAAATGCTCTTCATTAAATTTGAGCTCAGTGGGTAATGGTTGTGCTTTGCTTTATACTACATATATTTTGTATAAATATGTGCATTTAATATTTTTGAAAGAAAAGTAATACAATTTTTTTAGGAATCTGATTTTATATATATATATAAGTTTTAACATATTAGGTAAAGAAAACCAATTGTATCCATATTTTTTTTCAGGCAATTCTGATTAGGAAATAGGCCAAAAACATTTATAATTAAGAGTTCATTAAACAAGGCTTGTTTCATATGGTTGTAGATTGTAGGTTTATTTGGTTGTACGTTTCATATGCTTGTTTTAAAAGCAATGTTTTAAAATTTATTTTTTAAGACTGCAAAAATAAAATATTTGTCAAAACAAAAAAGATGAAACTCTTATCAAATTCCAACATTATTTCTAATACTTTTTCTACTCCCACCATTTAAAGTTTGTTTTTTTTTTTTTTTTTGTGTGCGTGTCATTCAAAAAGCCTCCAAAGTCAAGAGTAAAATCCATTATGAGAAATGACTGACGTCATCCACAACTAGTTTTAAAATGATGTGAATTATACACAATTATTAACAAAAGGGCAAATCTGTATTGTAACAGTACAGTTATCTTTACTACTGCCCAAATTTAGTGGTAAAATTACATACCTGAGCAATCACTATGATCAATTTCCTATAAGCAGGAAGTGAAATAACATTGGTGTTTACTGAATGTTGTGAAATTCTCTAGTTTTAACACATAGAACCAAAACTGAAGAACATCTTCAGCTGCCAATCAAGCCAACGCTACAGAGGACAACTTCTCACCAAAACAGGGAGTGTGCAGTACAAACCACCTTTTTGAGATATTTATGTAAATTCACTTCCTCTAATTTCACTTACCTAATTCATTTATGCTTTCTGCTGAATTTATTTTCTCTTTTTCTAATAATTATTCCGTTGGTTACTTTTCATGTGGAGAAAGGAAAATCATAAACCAGGCTGGAGGGGAGGGAGGTAAAAAATGGGGAAAATCAATCAATCGAGCAAGCAAAAATCAAAGCAGAATACTTTTGTATGTGGTCAAAATAAAGGATGATATCTGGAAAAGCATCATACTTCATTCATAAAGCATTTTACTTCATGCATAGCTCTGACAATTACAAGAAAATAATAATTTAGAATCTCAACACTCTCAGGAAAGGTATTTTAAAAATGTTACTACAGATTTCAGCAAGAAACAATTACATTAAAGCAAAGAAATAAAATTAATTTTTAGACCATGCAAGAAAACGCTACATGTATATGTGAAGTAATGACTTTATGCTCCAAATCAGCTTATATCTTCATACAAGGATATTTAGGAAGGAAAATAGATAATAGTTCTTCTAGTAACTAAGTACTACCTCTCCTGACAAAGTAATATGTATTAGGTTTAACAAATGCTATTTGCATTGAAGCTCAATGGAGAGGTTTCATTTACGTGTATCACTTACTGGTATCCTTCACATTATCAGCCTTGAATAAATGAATTTTCTACTTACAGCAAAATTTAGGAGATAGTAAAGATTGAATGTTTTCCTGTTTTTCCCCTCATATATCTGTTGCACAAGCTGCATATTTTTAACAGATTTAAGTGAATGTATGCGTGCTTAATTTTTAAGGTGTTTTTTTCTTCTGATGTATGATGGTTGGGACTTGACAGAACGATCACAAATTGTGCACATGTCACACCTCTAACAGACTGACAGGACCCCTTCTGGAATGCATGGAGCACAAGCCCTAAAAATGTGCCAATTTATTTAAATTTTATGAATTACACCTTGACGTAAGTGGTTCCTCTTCTCTCAGCAGCATCTGTCAACAGACCACACACACTTCAGCACTTTTTCCTTGTTAAACATTTCAAAATTGAACTGAATTCAAAATTGAACTTAATTGTTCAGTGGCCTGTCTATACAGCTACATATAACAGCTACAAATGAGCAGGAAAAAAAAAAAAAAGTTTTGTAGTGATGATAAAAGTAGCCTTCCACTCTGCATTAAAGAAGAATTCAGGAGATTATATGCTCTGTGGTCCCAGTAAAATAGATTATGCACGAGCAGAGTTATTTTGCATAAGTATGTCTTTTTTGTGTGCAGTATATTTGATCCATCACAACACCACGTATGATTTATCGCAGGTGACCGCTAGATATTTTATGAACATCTACCAGTCTAGGCTTCCAAGTACCAAAGTACCAAGAAAAGCCGCCAAAAGCTATAAAAATACAGCATAAAGGAAATCTTTTTTTTTTTTTTTTTTTTTTAAGAGACAGGTTTTAATGAGAAATTTCATAACAGAATAAGAATATCTGGATACATTAGCAATCACTACTGGATCAAACTGCACTTGGCTCTCTATTCTCATGACTTAGGAGATGGCTGTGTTTCTACCCACGGACTAAGGTGCCTCCATCTCTCTTCCTATTTCACAGTAAGGGAATGTTGAAGTAGTTTATAAGGTTTTTACTGCTGCTTGACTTGTTGCTCAGAGACAGACAGGATTTTAGTCCGTGTGACATCTTTCAGAAAATGTACTGCACTGATTCTCTATACCTGGCCTTGAAAGTAACTGCATTTTGCTGGAAATACTTCTTAGAATCAGTTAAATGGCTAGCATTCATCTTCTTTAAATTAAAGTAAAATTAAATCAAGCCAAATTGAAACCAGCTTTGCCTGCCAAGGAGTTTCAGAGAGCTGGCATCTCTAGAAGAATCCAATTGGGCTACAGCGATGGCAGAGCTCTGACTGGAACCCAAACAAGTTTTATAGCAATGAGGATGTGTAGATAAGAAAGCCAGAACTGAAGCGTAACCACAGAATGTCACTCTTCAGGTCACAGGCAGCAGTCTTATAGTATGACATGAACTAAAATTACATACTTTTCACAGAGAATCCTCACAGATATAAGGAAAGGGATTGCACAAAGATCAAGGGAGAAACACAACCCTTACTGCCAACTTTTAGATTGAAAATTGACTTTTCTTAAGCCACATTTATTCCTCCTTTGCTGCATCTTTTCATGTCATCCTATTACTTCTTCCTTAAAAATATCAACATGTAAACAATTAAAAAGTAGACAGGTATACCACTACTGGGATTTCACTAGTCAGTCATTATCAGCATAGGAATGATTTTCCCATTTAGATTATTCCTTTATCTGATTGCATAGTAAATATATATTGGCTTCATTTTATAGGATTTTCTATCCGTACCTTTCATACATTTATGTTAAAAAGGAGTTATGTCTGAGTAACTAAATATGAAGATCATGTGTATTTTGCAATGGTTCCACATTTAGCATTTCTCTTCCAAAATACTACAAATATTAATATACAAGTGTAGATGTTTATGGCTATGGATGTTAAAACTGGCTAGTACAGTTATTTCTCTAATGTCACCCTAGGGTACCACTGAAATTGGATTTACAGCATTTAATTTCTCCAATAAGTATAGATAGCATCAGCCATAGAACTTATGTAAACAGTACTCATAGAAATAAGATGATGAAGCAGAGATTCTTCTGACTCCAGTAGCTTCAGATATAACCCTATTATGATATATAGCCATTGCATGCAATAAACAAGCAGAAAGCATGACTAACTTTTCAGCTGGCATAATGCAAGCCGTAGCAAGTTGCAGAAAACCATGCTGGCAACTGAGCAGGTCCATTTCCTTTTACAATTGGAACAAGTGATGGATGTCGGTGTCTTGAAAAATAACAAGGCCAGAAAACTGGATTCACAGCTCTCCAACTGAGGTAGTTTATTATCTGGCTCTGACATAAAGAAAAGGAATTGCAGACTAAACAAAACATATTTAAAAACCTGTAGTGGAATATATGTATTTATGCCAGCCCCACTTTGGTCTGGAATACAGTCATTACGTTTCCCCCCGCGTCCCCGTGACCAATAACTGGTACATTAACTATGCTCCATGAAAGATACCCCTCATATGAATTCAGTCATATACTGGCAAATCAAAAAGAATGGGTAAACTCACCCATCTGATGCACATGAAAAACAAGCATTATGTTGCTTAATGTATTAATTCACTTTTCTTTATGATTTAGAACATGATTTATATCAGCTGGAGTTTTACTCTAGGGCAATAAAATCAATGTAGTTTTCTCCCGTGGAAGCATCTTTATGTCTCAGTTTTGCTACCTTATCTTTCCTAGGCAAGCAAATCTCAATCCACTGGAAATAGGGCAAAGTTCCTTACAGCACATGCTTCTCTTCAGTTTATCCTCTATTCCTAAATTTACATTTTTTTGACATATATGTACATGTATTATGTTATTTGGAAACTGCAAAAAGGAACCCTTTCTTTTCTGTGTGTGCCTACTGCTCTACAGAATTCCAGAAACAACTCAGGGATAAGTAAAGGTTACCAATGAAAATTAAATTATATTTTTATTTTTTTTATGCATGCTATAGGTTGCCAATACTAAATACAGTTTGTCATCTTTTCAAAATCTTAATTTTCTAAAATCAGAAACAGAAAACTTTGATTTCTTTTCCTCAAATGGGTATAATTTAAAAATAGTAATTAGTGTCCCAAAACATTAATTAGATCACCATACATTAACATGTATCTTAAGTCACCAAAAGGAAAGAAAAAGAAAACAGAAGAGAAATAAAAAGAAAAACATTTGAATAAAATTGTAACAAAGATTTAAAAGAACCCAAGACTATATATATGGACAAGGTGAGAAACATTTCACATTTCTCATTCAAGGAAAACACTTGAGTAAACACTTCTTAAAAGGAGAGTTTGAATGTCCCTACTTCTGATTCTTATTCTAGCTCACCAAAAAGCTACTGGGACAACTTTGATGTGAAAGCATTATTTGTCACTTACCAGATATATCTTATTCACTGCTGTCACATACTCCAAATTTCCCATTTATTCCTGTAACGAGCTCTGATTTCATGCAAACACTGAGAGATTTCATTGAGACTTCTTTGGATGCAAAGGAAAATCTTCTGAATGCACCTGATACAAATTCCAAGTCATGGAGGAACTATGCAAAATGCCCTCCAAACCCCCCCTCTCACACTGACCTGTGTGGCAAGATTGCCACTTACATTCCTTTGTCATCCTGCCCAGAACCTCCTGCAATTTTTATCCTGGACTGGTAAAAAGGAAAAAGACTACAAGAAACTGCTTTATACTCATGGGTCTCTGACTGTTGCAAATCAACTTTTCCCCTGATTCTTCAAAATTCATTGTACCCATTTATTTATTTTATGAAATTTAGATTTGCCTTATATCACACATATTCAAAATACTTCAGAGTGCCATACACTATGCTGATCAAAACCAAATAATCTATTGCTTCAACTATGCAGTGCTTTTTCTTACACAGTTACATCATTTTGCATTCTGGTGGGGACAGGGAAAATTCCTATACATTATCTTGATTCTGACAGTGACCAGCTTAAACTTAGAAACACGAGACTGAAATTCTGCATTTTAAAACACCAGCTTCACAAATATAACATTTCAACTACTGTCAGCCTAAAGTCCACTTGAAGCTGTCCAACTGAGTGTTATGTGGATTTTTTTCCTTCTACCTAAACAATAAAATATTCCTTCCAAAATTATTTGTGGCTGAATATTTTCATTGGAAAATAAAATACCTAAAGCAAATTATTACTTTAATTTCACAGGAAACTGGCTTTATGAAACTGCTTTTCTGTGAGGGTTTGATGTGAGTCATCATATCAAGTTGTGCCCCTTTGCTAATTTGCTTTATTACTGCAATTCTACATGTCTACTGCGACCAGTTAGAACTGATTAGAAATCACTGCTTGAGCTATTTAAAATGGCTACTTTAATTTTTTATTCTGTATTTATGAGGTGTCACATTTTATTTTGTTTACTTAATTGCAAGGGTTTCCTTATTTCTTTTACTTTCCATCTTTGATGCCTCAGCTAAAAATAGCTACAGCATATTTTTAATATCCAAAGATCCTGACAGTAATTAAGAGGTACATCATCATCCTAAGTTACTCTGCATTCATATAGCTTAGACTTTCAGAAGCAGCTCCAGTTTATCTGCTTAATTTCCATATGTATGTATATATCACGTGGCCTACAGAGCAGTAGGTCACGGCTTTGCACTTCTCTGAAATGAACTATATCTTATAATAAAGGCAAATTCCTTGTATGAAAACCATGCCCCAGTGTTCAAGGGATTCAAAGAAGTAAATCTCACTGATTCGCACAAATGGCTGCAGTGCCCTAATTATGGCATTTTATGATTGAGGCCCTGAACTATCAAAGTTCTTAAGTATGTACTTAACTTTTAATTCAATAGAAGCATTCACCTGTTTGAAATGCTTAAATACTTTCATGAATTGTGATCCAAATAAAGTGAACAAGCAATGAAAAAGAGGCAATAAAAAGTACTTATGCAGTAAATACTCTGAAGCTTATTTCAAGAAGCTGCCCCATCCACTAGCTATGCAGCTGCAACCATCACAGGCTGCAAGCGTACTCAGATTTGCTCATTCTAGGGGTGAAGCAGAAGCGCTTGAATCTGTTTCCTCTTCTTCCCTCTCTTCCCTTCTCTGAGGATGTGCATATCTGTCTTTTGCTGTGCAAAGCCATCCATCTCGAGACACCTATATGCTCACCTCACCTGTTCATCTATGAAACTGTTGAGAGAACACAAGGTGACGAATCAAAGATGAGGTTCTAGCTTCTTTACAATGCTTCAGTTAAAATAATCATAATACAGCGGAAAGTTACAATAATGCTCTAACTAGGACATCTGTCCAACTAACCAAAGTTCTCAGGTAGCTTTTCTAAACAAGAAGTCATATACAAAGGAAATCTGTAGACTCACTGGACTAGACTCACTTCTCCTAAGAATAAACTCCCAACTTGCAATTAATTCTGCCTTTATTTGTAGTCTTTGGTCTTTTCTTTCATTTTCTACAGCCATTTGAAACCCCTCCATTTATCAAAACATTTTACTAGTGTTCAAATAAATAGGCTTGATCTTACCTCTTTAATCTTGATTTTGGCTTTCATTTTGAGTTACCTACTTTATTCTCATGTGTCAGTTTAGATTAATTTGCTATGCTAAGTACTTGCCAAATAAATAATGAGCTTTCAAACGAGTCCATATGTAATAAGGCAAGGATTCAATTATTCCTAACACCATTAACATTTTACTACTGTATCAGGGCCTTAGCTGAAAATATGATAGACACCTTTAGGATTTCCAAGAGCCTCAGTATTTTACTTGCAAACCAATGCTACTGGTAAGACATTAGCATCTAATGATCTGTAATAATGACAAAAAGAGGGCAATTCTTTGCAGTGATCCCTACAATCAGGCATTCTCTATGTTCCTTATTTAGCTCCAAACTTAAATTCACAGAAAGTTCCTGCCAGCTGCTGGAAGCTATCATTTTGTAGAGGAGAAAGAGAATAAAGAGTCTAAAATTATGTAAAGAAGGATTTTTATTTTTGTTTTTATTTATTTTTATTTTTTAAACAATAAATGTCTTTGAATTAATTTTGTTTCCTATATAATTGTCCTTAAAACCAATACTTGCAAGACAGCCACAGGTAAAGTTATTAGCTGCAGTTGAGGCCCACCTGTGTAGAAAACTAGATGTGAATTAAAGGTAGTCTCCTGCACATTCTGCAGAGATGACAGACCAAGAAGGAATGAGGAACAGAAGTACGAGCAAATGGGGTGATGCCACACAACCTGCCAGTGGTATGTGGGGAAGGGGTCCTATTCCCAGCCCCTGAAGATGATACTGTGAATACCAGCATCTGGGCTATGACAGTTTGAGATACATTTGTATTCACTTTTCAAAAGGTAGCCTGTCTCCTGGGATGGAGCCCTTAACAAGTCAGATCTTAAAATATTCCAAAATCACCCACAAATTCCTTTGAGAATGCTATCACCAGCAAAGAGAAAGAACATTACTTGTTTGGAAAAAAAAAAAATAGGTCTTGAATTTTCCCAGTTCTTTTCTGTAGTAATTTGGCTGATAGAAATTAAACATATGTTTTTCTGAAAATACACAATCAAAGAGCGAAACCAGTCATTTGTTTTTTATTTCAGAATTTTCTTCCATAATTGCACATTCAGCACTTCTCCCTATTTTATCACTAAGAATGGAGATAACGAAACAGCTACTTGATCCATCAAGTCCAATCCTTTGCAATCCCTAAAAGCAAATAATAATATAGCAAGATCAGCACTTACATGCCCTTACACACTGCCAGGCAGAAAGCATTTTAACACCTTGGAAGAAACTAAAAATCACATATACAAAGTGTACAACTATAAGGTGTCACAGCAGAGTATGTGACACCTTATAGTACACCATTAGAGTACACCACAGAGTACACCATTAAGCACTATCAAGTAGGCATTTACTTCTGGAGATCTGGAATCTGAAAAGTGAATAGTGTGTCCTGTACGGATCCAGTCTTTCTACTATGTGAATGAATCCCTGAACCTGGATAGACCCTAGGGCCTAAAAAAGGTGAAAAGTCTGTCAGAGGCCTGTATATGAATGCTGACACTGAACACCAATATCTGGCCAAGGGCAGCAGTGAGGTTCAGGGGGCAAAACCCTGCCTCAAGGCATGTGCCCAATCCTCAGCTTTCACTGAAGGATGGCAGAATATTGCCCAGTGGACCAGTATCACAATTTACTCATCATGTAAAATGGGGATAATGATCCTAGCAGATAGATGACAGCTCTTTAAAGATCTCTGAGTGACTGTGCATTTCAGGTCTTTTATAAAATGTTTTTAAACTCTGCCAAATAAACAAAGAGCCATATAAGAGTACAGAGTTATCACTATTGATCTCAGCACTGTGATATTGGGTCATAAATCATACCATTGACAAAACCTACCAGTCAATGAGTTTTGCAACACCATCTCAAGTTTAGTTCTTTCTTATTTGTACATAAATTATTTTCCTACAAAAATGTGAAATAAAAGCAAGCCCTTTGCAATTTGTTGACTTTAGACCCTAGATTTTAATATTAGTAAACTCACACATATATACATAAGATGTTTTTCCCCTTTTCAATCTTCCCGAAAAGTTTTTCTTGCTTGTTTAACTGGATTGTTTTCAGTGGGTTTCAGTGCTGAGAAAATGGAATTATACTTGCAATTTTCCCTTTACTGGTAGTTGCCTGCATGCAGTCCTAGCCAGAATACAGCCCTTGGCACTAACAACCTTATAGCAAGGGAATGATATTTCCATTTGCAGTAAAAGAGTTAATGGGAAAAATCCATGTTCAGGGCAGTCATCTGAGGTCAAAGACTGTGAAGTGGTTTGGGGGCCAAATTACATTTCTGTGTAGGAAGCAAACACTGTTTTTCACATATTTCAAAATATTATACTTGATATTTTCCAGAAAAGCCTAAGAAGATGCAGTATAAGTAAATTTCAATGCATTCATTAATGAGCAAACTAAATCTTCAAGTTAGTTTGTTAAGTATAATTATGCTTAATTCAGTCATTTCTTTTTATTAGCCATTTTATGTTGCTGTAGTGATTATAGCCAAGTACATTTGCATGTGGGTTGGCAATGGAAGAAGCATCTTTGCACAACGTTTGTCACAGACAAGGTGGACTTCAGAGAAACTGGTACTATATGATTGTTACTGAGCATGCTTGGAAAGGTTACAAGGAATAATCTAATTATTTGAACTTTCATAAATCTGTCCAAGAAGAAAATAGGTGTGCTGTGAAAGAGGTGAGCAAATAAAATATAAACATAGCAGAAGCCCTGGAAAATAGGAGGGAGAGATTTTTATTACTTAGTAGTAGAGTGGGATACATGAAGGAGACCAGGTTCATGTGGATCTGGCATGAGACTGTGTTTAAACTCCATCGGCTATGTGTGAGTGCCTAGCTGTAAGGCGAGAATAGTATTGTTATATCTGGAAAGAAGTACAAGAAAAATGTAAACTATATAAAAGTAGTGAAAAATCTAAAGAAGAATAGTTATTTCCATCTCAGTAAGGGTCAAATTCTCAAGTCCCCATCTCCTCACAGAACCCTAACCCCCGCCTGTGTACACTGAAGACATCTCCAAGACACGAGAGTATTTTTGAGTGCCCAGAGGCTATTATAAGTTTCAGAATATGCCTCACAGAGGCAGGAAGGCAGTGCTGCAGCTACTTATGACAGCTGTGAGATGGCTGTTGCACCTCCTGTCCCACTTTTACTGAGGCACCACAAGTGCGGCCCAGACCCCCAGTGTTGGCCACTGAGAACTGTGAAGATGGACTGGTGGCAGAGGTAAGGTGAATTGTGTGTGTATAGGCTTCTGCGGCTGCAGATTTTAATCTTGCATTGCTGTTGTTGTTGTTGTTGTTTAAATGTGTTAGGAAAAGTACATTTGGGGGACAAAATGGAAATGAGTGGCTCTAGGGAAATATATTTAAAGGAGAAAAAAAAAAAAAAAAAAAAAAAAAAAAATGCTCCATATGGGAATGTATACTAACTAAAGAAACTTAACAAGAAAGCTGTGCTTTATTTTAAAGGAATTATTTTTACAGCAGCACTATCCAAACATATGTCTGCTGACCAATTATGTTTTAAATGAGCATTCATTCTCTCACATGCTTTTACACACAGATATATTTTTATATCAGGGACATTACGAGTGACTGAAATATAAGTTTTGAAGTCATCTTGATGACTACAAGCCCTACTTGAAAAAAAATAAAAAGTCATAAAATATGCTAGAAATGTGGTTTTGGGTAGCCTACATGTAATTATTATATTTCACTGGGAAAGACAAACTAAATGAAGAAATACGGAACTTTAATATGTATATAATAAACCAAGGAGTGGGTCATTCTGATTGCTGCTTCTGACAAGATAAAGCCCAGAAAACATGAGGCTTCTTCTTACTAACCACACCTAAGTATGACTAGACTTCTAAAAGTGAGATATTCAGCCCAAACTATCTGTTCCTTTTCTTAGAGCCAAGTGAGACGGGTAAATGCCTCCAGCATATTACTTATCCCATTGGTTTTAAAAGTCACATTTTGCATTATGTCTATGCGAATTTAATAAGAAGGTACCAACCACTCCAGGGGGCATTGCCTTTCACTCTCCACTTGTGTCAGTTTTAAGCTTCCATTGCCTCCTCTCTCCTGTCTCTCTCATTTGTCTGACAGCATTCAGGAAGCTAAGATACCACAAAACTAATCCTCTACAGAACATATAAATAATTTTCTTCCTGTTTTAAGATGAATTAAGATTTGCAGTGATCACTCTGTATTTTGACTTATGCAAGTATTTACAATGGCTTTTCTGTACTCTTGAATGTTAGAAGGAAGAATTTTTTTATTTTTTTTAAATCTATCCAAAGATAGATTATAATGCCAGAACAGTCAAATCATGCAGTATGTTGAAAGGTTCATAGTTCAAGAGAAATAACAGAAGGGTAAGGGAGAAGCAGAATTGTGAACTTTCTGTATACATAAGATATTTTCCTTTTGGGAAGTCAGAATTCTACATTTTGTCACCAATTTGATAGTAGACAAATTGGATAATAGTTGAGGACAAATTTCATAGAAGTCAGGATGTTACTCTTAATTGCCATAGCCTGATCTATTTGCCAAAATAAATTCCCTGTATGTTATAATGAACTAGCTATTTATTTCTTAATGGCTGGGAATCAAAACAAATCTTGGAGGTCACTTATATTTGCAGGTTTTGTTCTGTCATTATACAGTCATAAAAGTTAATAGTCCTTGCTGCTTGCCTGGATTTGGCATTAAATTCTAAGATGAGTTAAGAGAATGTGTTAATTACCGTACATTACCATAAGAGTTCATGTGAAGCTACTTGGAAATTCAGTCAGCAGAGATAATAGAGAGCATTTTTTTTTTTTTTTGGGGGGGGGGCAATAGAGAAGTTTGGAGGGTCAGTGAGAGCTGATCTGTCAAAAGTGAAACTTTTTGATGGTATCTGTCATGTTTGATGAAAATTAATGGAAAAAAAAAAAAATGATTTCTGGATTTCAAATAGGGATTGATTCCTATTCTCATTCCAGAGAGCATCAAGTCACTTCTTGAGGTAAAGTAACCCACAGCAGAATGAGAAATTTGGTGCTGAGTATCTCTCTCTGCTTGATTTGTGGTAGGTGTGGAATCTCTCTCAGTTTTCCTCTTTGCTGAGTGTATATGCAATCACCATCAGGCTTTGGGTTATTTTGTCAAGTGCTACTTTCTCTGAAGTTTTCATTAAAATACTTCAGATCTGGGTTCCTCCCAGTAAAGACAGGGAAAGATAACATGGATTTTAACAATCTTTTTTTTTTTTTAAAGGATATTGTAAACCTGGATGGGAGACAATTTTCCTATCTCCCAAATTTTCTTGATTTTTCTTGAATTTGGGAGAGAAAGAAATGAAAGTAAACGTCTTTCAATAATATTAGTATTTCACTGTTGCACATTCCCAGTCACTGTACGTCTATCTCTCTATGTCTGAATCAGAGGTCACAAATTTTTTCTAACTAGATGCACTAAGAAAATGGGAAGTGACACTGATGCTTCTTTTCTTGCACAAATTAATTTAGCCTGCTCAGCCAAGATACAGGAAATAGCTCACCCAAGACATGAGTTATTGTCTGACTGTCTATGGACGCTCAAACACCAATCTCCAAATTTCCTACCTAGGACTACAATACTATGAGCTGATTTGGTGTGAAGTGAAGGACTGCTTGTATCCACAACTGAGGCTGTTTTAACCCTTTAAGAAATCTGACAAGATTTCTTTACAGAAACGTGTATGCGGTGAGAGAAAGTACGGAACTAGAACCTGTATATTTTAAATGAAACAAGCTCTTATCAATTCTTTTCACATTTTACATTAAACAGTTGCTGACTTCCTTATGCAGCCATTTTCTGTACATGATGACTTCTGCTGGCTTTCAGCTGCACAGGTTGGCTGGTAATGAAGATATCCCACAGCTGGGAATCAAATCTGATGAACGTATCATGGCACCTCATTCAGGGTTATGAATTTTCATGATGTGCTTAGGTCTTTTTTAGGATCTGGTTTTAAATTCTTCGTGCATGATTTAAGACACAGGAAGAGAGGCAGCATGCCAGGAGGTTCATATCAAATCCATCTAGCAGACTGTGGACAGAGAAATGTCTGTTCTGCCCTTGCAATGAGCAGCATCCTTGAAACTATTACTGTGCTCCTCAGCCTTGTAACAAGCATTGAACTGAAGCTGTCCTTTTCACACTTCAATCCTAGTTATCACCTGTGCTGGAGACAAAACTTTCATTGACTTTATGGTGTTTGACACAGGCTGGCCCATAGTGGAAGTTGGCAATTCAGTAGTTTCTAGAAATCAGACAGTACAAAATAGACAGTATCAAGCTATTGTAATATTTTTTATTGTTACTTTTTTTGAGTAAATGAGAAATAAAGGGAAATGGGATATTATAAAATCTGTTATATAATGCATATCAAAAGAGACTTTAATGGAGATGAAAGAGTTAAGGAGGAGAAAGACACACACTAGAAATACCTAATTTCTTTCCTTTTTTTCCTAAATTAGTTTTCCCACCTGAAAGTATTTATAGATTACCTGGTGAATCAGAAGAGATGAAGAAATGTTAACTTTTAACTAAGAATTTAAGGAAAAAGAAAGAATATGCATAATTATGGGCTAACTATTAGAAAAATTGTAGTGCTAATGTGTAGCAGAGGTCAGACTCCTCATAATTTATAATCAACATCAGAGAATAGAAAACTGTTAAGAAGAGCTCCTCTTCCTCTGCACAGCTAATAGCATTTTCTTCATGTGGATGTCTTTGTCAGTGAATACAATAAGCTGATCCATTAGACAGACCTATTCACTGTAAATCCACTTAATATTAATACCTAAAAGGTTTAAAACATTTTAGTGATCATCTTGCACAGAGCTATTGTAAAAAGGCAGAACTCAGTTTGCCCTGTCTCATGCTGAGACAATGCTCAAGAACCACGAATGTGAAAAGAATGGACAGATGGTCTTTAACACATAAAGTAGTATGATGGGACAATAGACATGTGCTTGACTGTTGTTGACTGTCAAAAAACAATAACCCTAGTCTTTGCAGAATGCTCAGCAGCCTAAAAAGCCGTTTCACCGACAGGATTTAAAGGTAGTAAGAGGTATTGTTATAAGAAAGCAGTAAATATGAATGAATGGCAAAAGGTCCATACTTGCATTCGAGATAGCCTTTTAGGTCTATGATGCTGGAAAATATAAATGTATAAGAGAGTCCCAAATTATCAGAGCTATGTTTGACTCAAAAAGAAGCCAAGGTTAATTTTCATCCCTTTAAAATCATAAACTTCTCCCAGTTAGCTGCTGAAATATGTCTCCACAGCACTGCTCTTTATACATATGCTCTTACACAAACCGTCCCAAATAGTTTTGGGACTGATTCACTAAAGCAATTAACATAATGTTTCCCTGACCCCATATTTTCATATTAGTGTATAAGTAAACATATGGTGAACAATATTCCATAGCATAAACCTAGGCAAATATACCTCTACGGCATTGCTTACCACATATTAAAAGCATCCTTCCTATGGAGCAAATAGAAAAGACCCGGACCAATGAAACTATTTATAATATATACAATAAACTTCATTGGTTCTGCAAAAGTAGAATATATCACCGTGAATTTCAGCACTTTCTAATGGTATTTTTTCTATTGACTGTGTATGTGTACCTATGGATGCATACATTCAGTAGTATTCCTTATAGATCAGAAAGGCTATTACAGATAAAGGAAATCATACGCTGAAAATCTGATGGTCAGGATAGATCTAATTGTCTGAATGTTATCTTGTAATAGAGTTCTGCAACAGCAAATCATCACCATCCTTGT
Source organism: Anas acuta (assembly GCF_963932015.1). Classification (NCBI taxonomy): domain Eukaryota; kingdom Metazoa; phylum Chordata; class Aves; order Anseriformes; family Anatidae; genus Anas; species Anas acuta. The sequence goes on along the minus strand of NC_088991.1, from coordinate 10,040,777 downwards.
TATCTGGTCCTTGGAGGTAATGTTAGGAGTATCATGATAAAATTGGAGAAATCCAAAAGGCTGCTCAACAGTTACAGTATCCTTCAGATGTTGTCGTGGCCTGCTTGATGTGTGTACTGCCTGCAGCCAGTACAGGGAGATACATGTAGAAACCTCTACAGATAGAACGATCTTCATGTGTTTCATTTGTACATTCCCATGCAAACCTTTGGGCTTAACAATGTTTGTCTCCTTATGGAATGAAGCAGAGAGAGATACAACATTTGGTAGAGTTTCCTGTTGTTTTTATGCATATTTTGTATCCTTGAAGGAACACCTAAAAGCATTACCTGTGGTGTGAACCTGTTGTGCCAGGCACTATACAAACTGCAGACAAAAAGCTATTTGAATGTACATCATGGAAATGTTTTCAAATTAATGTTGTGTTTTACTTGTAACTGGCAAGTGGTTGTTGTTGAATGTATGAATGTTTGCAGGGGCAGCAGACATCCTGAGTGCACAGATACTTTTAAGTAAAAATACATTATATTTCAATATAACGTATTTCAATACATTATATTTCAATGCACTGTACTACAACACGAGGGAGCAAACATAATAGATATTGTGTCTGTGATAAATTCTCTGTTAATGCTAAAAGGCAGTGTCTGTGAGATCTTTAACAGAAAATAGCACCATTTGAATGTTCACATTTTCACATTTTCAGAGCTGCTGAATACAAAAGATTATAGGTGATGAATGGATTATTAAAATATAAAATGGGCTTTGGGAAATCGGAGGAGAAATATCAATGTTATGAACAGAAGCTAACCATAGCTGCAGTGTAAGAACACATTTGTATACAGTTTATTTCATTCCTGGAGGTCCGGGTATCTCAGATTTTAAAAGACTGTTGTGAAGAAAACCAAGATATTTTTAAATATCTACTGTTTCTGTGACAGTAGAAAGACAGCAACACTCTCCACTTGACCAAAGGTTAAGAAAGGTGGAAGCGAGAAGGTATCTGCTAGCATGCTCGAGATTGGTGCCCCGTGTCTTAGTGTCACTGAATTGGATTTCTCTCAGTAGTGCCCAGTGACACGTCAAGAGACAAAGAGCAGAACTGAAATACAGAAAGCTCCACTTAAACACAAGAAAAATAAAACTTTCACTTTGAGGGTGATCAAACACTGCAACAGGTTGCCGAAAAAGATTTTGGAGTCTCCATCCATGGAGATACTCAAAATCTGATGGGAGAAGGACCTGAGTAGTATACTATAGCTGACTATGTATAGTATGTATGACTATAGTATAGCTGATATACTGTATCATACCATGTCATACCATGTCAGCCCAAGCAGTGGGGCTGGACTAAACCATTTCCATATGTACTAAGTATCTCCTTCCAAAATTCTGTTAACCAGTAGATGTACTCAAAAATACAGAGATAAAATATTGGCATAGCAAAATGTAAGTATGATTTTGAAACTTGGAATGGTACCTCACCATTTTTCACAGAATCAGTGAGGTTTTCAGTAAGCTTAAGAATGACCTTTGTTTGGTTGTGTTAGACTTCACGCACAAAACATTTGCAAGTTATAAAAGGCAAATGGTGCCATTGGGAAGGGTCCTGAAAGAGACAGTATATGGGACTTTTCCTCTCACAATGGAAAAGACTAGGGTGACAAGAAAACACAGTTGTTTGATGAACTTTCAAATTGTTATTAATATGTGACAGAAAAGCAACTCATGCATGACTGTAACTAGTCATGGTGTAGTAAATGCTCTCATTTTTTACTAAGTGTCTGTGTGTTGGGAACTTTGAACCCTGGTATATTCTCAGCAATCTTCAGTAGATGGATGGGAGAATATATTGTGATTCCCTTTGCAATCCCTCCCCATTAATCCTAATGTGAGCAGAAAATTGGAGTGCATTTTTACACATAGACAGGGACGATTGGCAGACTTCCATGTGAAACCCCTGAGAGAAGAATAAGCTTAATCTAACTAAAATTTTGTTGTAAACACTTAACGAAAAAAAACCATTTTGGCCTTTAAGTAAGGTACTTGAGGACAGAGGTTCTGCAGGTAAGCTTACTAGACAGTCCATCTGCACAATGGTATGGTAAATGCATGGTAGTGATGCAGACAGACAGCTATGTGCCTTGGACTACAAAAGGCACATCCTGACCACAGAAAAGGAGGTTGGTTTCTAATCCTATGCACAGCACAAGAATAACAAGCTGACCAAATTGACTTGCCTGAAAAATATTTCTCAAAGTTATACAATGATTCTTTAAGTCATTTATTAAAACACCATTACCTTAAGTAATCTGTGCTTTTTCCATATTGAATCTAAAGCACTCAGAATTCAGAAGCAGAGAAATATGAAAAATACTTCTACACATTCACTTTGGACAATTTTCATCATTTGCATGTGACTGTATCACCACTGGTAGTAAGGTGTTGCTCTTTTCTATCAATAGCTACAGCAGTCCAGCTCCACTGAAGGGCAAGTGAAATGCAAATCACACAGAACACTGGAAACAGTAAGAATTGGGAATGCTACAGAATAAATAGATGATGCAGATCTCTTTTTAACAAAAGCATTTCAGAGTCATGAAGCCATGTTCTGATTCTTTCTTAACACTAGGAAGCAATAGTCCAATTGGATTGTATTTGACTCCAAATTACCTAAACATTTTTGAAGTGCTAAGTCTGAGGCATAACATCAAAGCTTGGTTAAATCCCAGATCTAGTTGTCCTAGCTTACATCTTCATCTACAGTACTTCATTCAATAAATTCCCCACGCTCACAATTCTTCAGCAACGTACACATTTATTGGAATTTATTAAAATTGCAAATACTGTCTTCTCTGTCTTTGGCAGTAAATAATAAATATATGTATATAAGGGCCTTCTTCAGAGGGCCTGGAGCAGATACTACATCGTATTTTTAAAGCATCTAACAATCAGATTCTTTTATTTGTGAGAAGCAAGGAAGATATTCTTTTACCAGTTTAGCTTCTTATTACAAAGTCAAGGAAAGAAAGATTCAGACAAAATCTGCTCTGCTCACCAACATCAGTTCAAGTTTAAGGCTGATTAGAAGCTTTTTAACAAGACAAAGTTTTCCCATAAAATTCCATATAATTTGGCTCACAATATTTACTTTAACATTTTAATTTTTGCTGCTTCTGAAAGAGTTGCCAAGGTTTCTTGTTTTCCTGACATGGTACATCCCAGAACCAAGGATGCTGAAAGCTGTTAAAGCTGTTACATTGCTTATATGCTCTGGGGAAGATACAGCTGGATCCTTTACAGCAACAAATATCTAGCCTCTATTACTGAAAGCTGAACTAATTTCTTTAACTTCTCCTATTGCTTGGCTGATTTTTTTAGGACAATCCCAATTTGTCTGCTCCTTAAGGGTTTATGTACATCACATTTTAAAAAGTGATGACAAAAAATAAAGACTTTCTTTTAGAGGAGGTTTTATCAGTTCTACAAACTCTCAGTAGTGCTTAGTGACAGGACAAGACACAATGGGAAGAACTGAAATACAGAAAATTCCATTTAAACGCAAGGATCACTATCTCCTTCCTGCAAATTATGAACGTTTTTTCCTCTCAGAATGTGTACATTTTGCATTCGACAGCATTGAATGATGACTTACATTCAGTTTTCAGTCTGTTGTAAGTGCAGTATTGCTTCGTAGTGCTGCTGCCTAGTTAAAAAAAAAAAAAAAAAAGTTATTTAGGCAGTTTGCTTTCATGCCTTTTTTTCCAATCTCCCTTTTCCTCCACACCCTTAAGTATAATAAACTGCACTTGTTTCTAGTTTTTATCTTACTAGTTTCAGCTCTTTTTCCAGATTTTTGTTTGGATCTTGGGCTAAGCAAAAATGGGGAATACACTTCCCAAGAAGCAGGAAGAACAATAGCTACATAATAGAAATGGCCCCGAATTGGTCAATTTTTGTTTGTTTATGGATATTGCTAGTTTAACTTTATAGCTTTCCTCTGGGGATAAAGAAACAGCTTTGGTATTACCTGTGTTAGAACTAGAAAGCTTTTGAGAATCTTACGTTGATTCCTTGTTAACACCTTACCAGTATTTATCTGGCATAGCACACTATTAACATCTTCAAGAACACTAATGTAAAGCCCAACCCATAAAAAAAGAAAGCTAATTTTTTCCCCAAAAATTCAAGATAGGTACTGCAATACAGTGGTCTTGACTTTGTGGAATAAATTATGCTTAACTACTCTATTTTTTATCCTCAGTTTGGAATTGGGCATCTCTCAATTCCACTTAAGAAGGTATTATGCCAGAAAAAGAACAAATACGTTTGTAAAGCTGTCACTTGTGAACAAAACCCGGAGATTCACACATTGCTTATCACACCTTTCATTTCCTTCTATTCCACATGTAAATATATTAAGGTCATTAGCTAATTGAAGGGCACAGAAATATCAAGCTATTAGCACAAACATCAAACATACCTGAATGTTAAAACCCTTATGTGTTTCCCAATATACATATTTTTTTCTCCAATTTGAAAAAGAGGTGTTGGACCTTTAGTGGAAATATATAAGTAAATAGGCAGTAAGATGATTAGGCTGCATACAGATTCTTTGCCAGAAAATATTGTACGTACTTGCAAAATTGTTCTGATTCCTTTCACAATAGGGAAATGCCAAAAGGTAGCTACAAGGCAGAAAATCATATATTGCTCCATTAATGAAATCATAACAGAGGCCAAGAACAGAAGCATCCAATCAAATCAAGTATTTTATAGAAGGCTTAATGAAGAAAAATAATTATCCAGACTCAGATGAAGAGTTTTGTTAGTCATTGGCTCAAAGCCTATTACTTTCTTATAGGGTTGTTTTTAACGAAGTCTGAAAGTCTTGTTTTTTATCTTCAGTATCATCCTTGAAATGATTAATCTACTCATAGACATTATAGTCAGGTAGTTCTGTAAAAGGAATAGCTATACCACCAGCAATCAATCGCCAGCATTGGGCTCTTCACAATTTCTCTGTCCTGTGTGGAAGACATGAATGATGGGCTTGGGAAAATGAGACAGACAACTGGTGATTCTGAAGACTTTCCTATTTCCATCCCACAGGAGATTTTACATCTATAAACTCACAATAGCAAGGAAGCCTCTTGAACTGGGGATTCACTACTAGTGCTTTCTGTGATCCTTATCCTAAAAATGTGTTGTTGGTTTTCTTTGTTTGTTTTTAACACAATCATAAAGATTCCTTCTGTTTAACCTCATGAGAAAGAAACATAATCATCATATTGCAAATCTTGTAACTATCTAAAAGACATTATCAGTCAGATACTGATTCCGAATTCGCCAGTCATTAAAAGTCAAGTATATATCTTATTTTTAAGGCAATTCAAAAACCTACCCTATCTACCCCTCAAAGCTTTCTGGTGCACTATTGTTCTGACAGTGGTATCATCTTTCATTTCCTGCTATTTCGGTTTTCTCTGGCATATTTGTGATTTCCTCCACACATGGGAAGGGACTCCATCTAAATGCAGAAGTCACCAAAAGATTCATGTCCCGGTGCATACAAAACCCTTCGTGCACTGAGTATACCTGGTTTGTTGTGCTTCCCATATTGTCTTTTACTGCACTGGTGATTTATATATAGGTGATGCGTATATATTTTGACATTGATCAAAAACTCATTGAAAGCATTCTTGGGACTGCTGGGACTTTGTTGGCATTGAATTGTGTTATGTTCACTATTCTCCAATTAAAGCAGCAAGCAGCTAAATGGTTTTAAAGTCCTTCACCCTACTGGTACTGATGTTGGAGCATTTTGACAGCTGCAGATGCACGATGGCTTTTTTATCATTAGTAGTAACACTTCCTGAATACTGCTGCTGTATTAGGAGGGACTTTCAGGTAATTAGAGAAAAATATGAAGTTGCCCTTACAAACTCATTTACAATGTATATTGAAAAAAAAATGTATTTGTGTATGCATTGAAATCTATGTTTCTTTGAAATATCTCTGTGCTGCTCTATTTTTTATTTTTTGCTTTTAATAAATATAGTTAATAGCAGAGTAATAAGCATCATAAAATCAGTGGAAGTAATTCTGAAACCTGGAAATAAACAATGAAGTTTACAACTACACCTTTGGGACTGCATATATTGCTTATTAGTAATAAAGAATAAGATCTATTAGTAAGAAGGGAGAAGAAAGGATTGGAGTATTGGTATGGTATATTTATTATCCATTTAGTACCAATTATTCATGTATTTCAAAGCTTTAACTTAAAAATATCATTCATATTTCTCCAGTAGGTGGGTTTCTCCTGTGAAGAACTTTTACCCTAAAATTGTAGTTCCAAAAGAAATGCTCCATAAATTATTGGATTTGTAAATTCTCTGAACCATCAACTCCACAAAATATGCATGAACTCTCTGGTTTCCTTTTGACCACTTAAAATGCTGTCAGAGAACATGAATTTCCCAATGAGTCTCAGTTTCTTGTATGGAGCCAAAAGAATGTCAAGAAATCACATCATCATGAAAATGGATTGGCCTCTTCTAACTGTAGGTGAAAAGGGCATTCTTGCAAGAAACATTTTTAGACACCCATTTCTTAAATGAAGATTAACTTTTGAGTTCTACTTCAGCTGAATGCAAAACTGATCTGACTTTATATTTAGCCCTGCTCTGAGCAGGAGGCTGGGCCATGCAACCTCCAGCGGTCACTGTTCCTCTGTGATTTTATGATATATGGAAATGCAATGTCCACTTAAGAATATGTGTGTTATATCCAACTTCTTTTATTCCTTTTGTAAATCTACTGGTCCCTGTACAGTTTTGTAATTGTACATCTGTTTCCTGCATCAGAATTTTATGAATGACACATTTATCTTTTGAAGACCCTTTTTCCATCACCATTGCAACAATTATGCTAATCAAAACTGCAGCTATACAGCTCTCCAAGTGCAGAAAAAGTATTCAGCCTGCTTATGAAGGGTAAGTTGAATGTTACCCTGTGGATATAATTATCTGAGAGAATAAAGGGCAAATGCTTAAATATTTCTGCCTTCACTCTTGTTTCTCAAAATGATCTTCTGGTAATGAGTAAAGCACGTGGAAGTCTGTCTGTCTGTCCTGGATGTTCAATAGGTACTTGCTGCTATATTTGCTGACAAGATTTTTATGAAATTGGGGTACTAGAAGTTTAAGAAATCTAAATCCTTATAGGTGGAGTAGGAGAAACAGGCTATGTAACTCAGATTTATAATAAGCTTGTGTACAGTAGTATCAGATCCTAGAAAGGTATACACAAATATTTTAAACATACCATACATCCAACATACAAGTGACCTCATTAATTCATGATAAATATATTTCCCCTTAGGGGTTTGTGGGCTTGAATACCTCTCTTTAATTTTAAATGTTGATAGAATTTAGTCCTTTTTTGTTAAGCTAGCAAACAACTGTCTTTTTTTTTTTTTTTTTCTCCATATTAATGAATTTTAAATGGTCAAATGAGATGCTTTATACTGGAATGTAACTAGCTCAGAGGATTTAAAAACCTGGAGCTAATACTACTTTTAATGCATATTAACCAGAAATCTTCTTATGCTGTCTCCCACTGCACATCATAGTACAAACCTGACTTTTTTTTATTATCCCTCAGCAAAAATTTAAACAATGGTCCAGAGTTTCACAGAACTCAGCACCTTTACAAAGATTAAACTTGCTATTTGAAATTTAAGGCAATAGCTTTAAAGCTTCTGATATATTGCAACTTAAAAAAAAAAAAAAATCCTTTAAAAAACTTCAAAAAACTTTAAAAAACTAGCTAAGAGTAAAAATGTCTCTTTAATAGCTTCATCAGAAGACAAGCGTCTAAAATAAATTCCTCTCAAGCAAATACAAAGGAGCTAATGATAAATCTGATTACTTACACTTTAAATGGTGAGGAAAAATAGAACTATTTTCACACCCAGAAGTTCTGCTTGGATATTTTCTAGAGAGCTCACCAGTAGGATTTGTGATGTATACAGATTATAGAAAACAGTGTCAGCTGTGCCTTGTTTTATGAGAAATCCTATTAATTAGCCAAGGTCAATTTTAGCCTTTGCTAACTCCAGTTTCCACTTGAAGTTACACTTGCTTGCAATATTTACAAGGCAAAGCATGATCATGGTCCAAAGCATATTGTGGAAGCATCAAAAATTCTATGTATGTCAAAATACATAATGCTGTACAGTTAATGGCATCAATGTATGCTTATATATATGTTTTTTATATATATATATATATATATTCCAGTTGAATGGTCAGTGATGAAACGGGTTAATCTAGCTATTTTGATATTTTGAGAGTTATGGGTTGTTGACAGCAATTGACTCTGCTACTCTGTCTGTGGCATAGGAGAATAGACCTGTCATTTCTTTTAAAATGTGAGCTGGTATGAAGGTTATACCCAGACTATAGTAGTCGAGGTCAGCCACCTCGGAGCCAGCGCAGCTGCAGCACCCGACCGTGAGTTACAGGAGCATTTCGTGCCCTTGTTTTGCTAGGGAAGGCCCAGGACAGCAGCACAACTAGGCCGCACCCACCAGCTCTCCTGAGAGAGGCTGACAGGGAGTGGGCATTAGCAAAAGCGACTGTGCCCAGGCCCTTTGCCTGGAAAAAGCCTCTGGGAGGGCAGTGACATGTTGCTGCCCACCGTGAGCAAGGAGGGGCCAGCAGTGCATTTGCAGGGGTGTACAGCTGGTGTGGCAGGGCGCAGGAGCTCTGCACTGGCTCTTGGCAGTCTGTGAGATCACACACCTACCATGGTGTCCGCTAGGCAGAGAGCTCACTCCAAAAACACTGTGGTGACCCAGCTGGAGGGCCTGCCCAGAGACGTGGCTGTTCAGGCCTCTGGCTCCGGGGAGTGCCTGAGCCTGCTGCTGCTGGGGGAGTAGGGCAGCAGGGAGATTGCCTGTTCTCAGGTGGAAGATCTGCTCACCATGGTGGCCGAGCTCAGGGAGGAGGTGGAGAGACTAAGGAGCATCAGGGTGTGTGAGCAGGAGATTGACTGGTGGAGTAACTCCCTGGTGTGCCAGAGAGAAGGGCACTGGGGGGATGCCTTGCAGAGGGTGGTGGAGCCCCTGTCCTGTCACTGTCTGACAGAGGGAGGGGAACAAAAAGAAGAGGAAGGTTGGAAGCAAGTCCCAGTTTGATGCCGCAGGCAATCCCCCTCCCTACCTACCTTGCTTCCCCAGGTGCCCCTCCATAATAGGTTTGAGGTCCTGGATCTTGAAGGAGAGGTAGGTGAGGATGTGGTGGAAGGCCCGTCTACAAGGTCACACAGGAAGAGGCAGTTGACACACGCCTCAAGACTGCCTCCAAAAAGAAAGAAAGAAGTGTAATTGTAGGAGGAGATTCCCTTCTGAGAGGAACAGAGGGCCCAATATGCAGAGTTGACTGAAGGGAAGCCTGTAGTCTATGTGGAGCCTCAGTAAGGGATATCACCAGGACACTCCCCAACCTGGTGCGCTTGATAGACTACTACCCGCTACTAATCTTCCGGATAGGTCGGGAGTAAGCTGCATCCCATAGTCTGAGGGGAATGAAGAAAGACTTATTTTTTTACAGTGAGGGTGACAGAACACTGAAACATGCTGCCCAGGGGCGTTGTGGAGTCTTCTTATCTGGAGACATTCAAAACCTACCTGGATGCATTCCTGTGTGATGTGATTTGGGTGTTCTTGCTGCGGCTGGGGGATTGGACTAGATGATCTTTCAATGTCCCTTCCAATCCCTAACATTCAGTGATTCTGTGTGATTATCAGAATCTCTGAGAAACAAGAGAACTGAAATTGGTGTTCAAAAAAGCAACTTTTTATTGCTGTTGAACCTGTGCACCAATTATGATGGAGCCTTGCTTTTGATCCAGTGCTAAATTGGATCAAAATACAATTGATGATCCAATTAGCCTTGCTGTGCTTTTTGTTACTATTGTTTTTCTGCTTTCCACTGAGATCACCTACTGCAGTCCTGAAATTTCCTCACTTTTACAACTGTCACCACCACCTCTGAACTGAGAAATAATTTGCTGTAGAGAACTCATTTGCTGTAGACATGGGAAGTGGCCATACAAAATGATCAGCAGTCTTGAATTCTGGCTTCCACACTGGTCTGTGGGCAGCAGCAACCAGACTACCAGGGATTTAAGAAGAAAACAACATCCCAGTTGCCCTCCTGACTGACTCTGAAGCTCCTGCCCACCTCTGAAGTACTAAGTGGTCCATGAAGAATGGCCAAATGCTCTGCATGCAGCAGAATGATAACTTGAGTGTAGTTTTAATTTTGTTTTGTTTTTAAATATCCTGAAGCAAGAAGACATATTATTGATTAAAAGCATATCAATTCCAGTTTTCTATGGAGAGATAAGAGTTCCCATGTTGTGGTGATGTTTTCCTTGTGGTTTCCAATCTATATACAAATAAATAAAAAAGTGAAATGTTGCTAAATTCCATTATGAAACAGTTAAGTGAATCTGTTAGAAATAAGGAAAATTCCCCATTCCCCATTTCTACATATTTACAGATATAAATTCCTAAGGTACAAGAGATAACAAATACAAAGAGAACTGGTCAGAAATATATATTTTTAAAGGAGAAGCTGATTTTAAAAAACTTAGACTAAGGTCAAAATTGTTTATCAAAATGGACCTTAGTATAGAAACCATGTTTCTTTCTTTTAATTAATATCAGCAGTTATAAGAAAATTAGGATATTTTCTTCCTCCTCCAGTAAAACTGCATTCAGACAACTATTAGCAAGACAATTTTGGGGAAAAAAAAAAAATAGAAAAGAAAAAATATCTCTTGAGCCTCTGAAATCACAGCAGACTAAAATATCAAATGTCCTTTTTTTTCGATGGTCCTTCTAATTTACAGTGCCCTGAAAAAAATGTATGATTTTAGCTGAAGAATAAATGGAAGGATATACTAGTTTCTGTTGTGTTAAGGAAGTTACAAGTTAAAAGAAGGTCAAGGAGCAGATGAGAAGGGACAAAATGTGAAAAAGGAAGAGAAAAGGTCTCATTGGTAAAATAGTGTCTGTGGAGACACCAAAAGTATAATGCTCCCTTATTAGGAATTACCTATCTACATTGGAGGTATGTATAGGTAAAATGACCAAGTTATACTTCTCTGTTGTGATGTATTCTCTCAGCAGAAAATACTTGAAGGGAAAATAACAGATGAGCATGGATTTCTCTTGTTTTTTGTTTGCCTTTGTTTTCTTTAAGCAATATATGAATTCATGACAACACCATGTGGAGAAGACTTTGCAAGGTTATTTTTATTCCATTTTATTATTTTTTAAAATAATATTATTTTACAATTCAAGTTATTTTTATATTAAACAAGCATTTAAATTACAAAAAAAAAAATAAATCTTTGCTCATAGACAAATCAAACCTTCAATTTGTTGTCGTTTGCAAAAAATATTGTTCAGTATTTATTCACTTTAACCTGAATGAATTATGCTTTTTTAAATAATATAGTCTGTCCCAAAAATATTAGCATTTATTAAATTGAGAGTTTATTTCTTCCTTATTCAATATTTTTTCTCCTATATCTTCTTGTTTGATTTATCATTCATATCTTCCATTCTTGGAAGTTTGATTCAAAACCCATGAAATCTACTGGAGTTTTAGTTGTGAGAAATATATGGAGGACTCTATTTTTCTACTCTGTTCCAGCTGTGTATTTCTCATGGTTATTTTCTCTTCGGGTTTGAGTATTTAATAGGATTTCTGTCTATTTGCCATGCTGCTTTTTCTGGCATTTCTTATTTCCTTCCCTGGCTTCTGTTCAGATGCCAAGCCAGCAACCATTCAACACTTTCTCCCCAAATAATTACATTTACAAGGGTCCAGAACTCCTGCATGCTAAATTTCATTTTGTTCAGACTGTCTTTCTGGAAGGTGAGAGGAGGTTAAAAAAAAAACAAAACACACACTCAAAAACAAACAAACAAACAACAAAAACAATACCTTAGTGTCTTTCTTGAAAATCAATTAGAGAAATAAAACATACTGCCAATAGCTATTTTGCATATTCAGAACCGTATGTATACTGAAGCAGCTATTTGATATAAACATCAGAGTAATTCTTATCTATATCTACTCTCATTCTATCATACCTAAAAATACTTTAACGTTTGCCAGTATTTCTTCTGGTACCATAAATGGGGCTGGATCAGTAGCATTAATTAGCTTCCCAGATATGTGAATCCATAATTCTATTCCTGTGATTGTTTTGTCAATCCTCTTCCCTAACAATAATTTTAGTATTCCTGATGACTGAGTGAAGCCAAAATCTGCTACTGTTGTGTCTCCATTCTTTGTTGTCCAAGATAGCTCACTGAGTTAGCATGTGTTTTGGGCACTATTGATGGTTCTGAATTTCATTGCTTCCAGAAAAGCCATTCCATGGCTACTGGAATGTACTACCAATGGTTCCAAAGGTAGGCATTAAGAGTGCTCAATAGTTTTTTGTTTGTTTGTTTGTTTTTTTTTAATGAGAAGCTGTAAGTCTTTAGTCATAAGTAGTTCATAGTATTTAACTATTGGATAAGATTTCTGTAATGAATTACTTTATCTAAGTTGTGTTTTTTGTTGTTGTTGTTTTGTTTCATTTTATTTTTTTTTCTTATATTTTTTTCTGATATGCTTACAACTCTATAAAATGATACTTGAATACATCAGGGCCAAAAGGAAAACTCTTAAGACAGTTAAATTAATGGAAATACTTACCTCCAAAATGAGGTGAAAAATATTAGCCCCTACATGAATGATGTAATGTCAAAATCATCAACAATTAAGGCTCTGAAGATTCTTGTCTGAAGATGCAGAAGAGGCCAATAGCAGCATAAATAAATGAAGTCTGAAGGAAAATCCCTAACCTCTAATCTACCATTTCCCCTGGAGATTAGTTCATGTATCAACAACTGGATCCATGTCTACAAATGGTAACTGGGATCATCACCACTGAATACCCCTCGATCTTCAGAATGTCTGCTGAATGCCTATTTATAATGATGCTCACTAGGACCACGCTATGTTTTGACATATTCTTTATAAAAAGTAAACAAACTCTTGCATTCTCACTAAAACCAGTCCAACAAGAGAAGAGTGATGTGACCTTTTATAGTGCTTTATTGACCATACAAAAAGAAGCAACTCTGAGTTTGTCCTTTGCGTAGGTTCACAGGAGAGAAAAAGCATTACTCTGAGACTCAAATCTCTCAGTAATATAGTGCTGTCAGATCAAAAAGTTAATTCTTAGACCTGCAACCTTTTTGTTACTAACAATGTGCAATAAAAGGGTATATCTGAGAAAACATAACTAAAATGTCTAGATGACTATACATATTTGCAATGTTACAGCACCTTCCCCCTTTTTTATCATACACCTCTTTATACACTTAATTAAAATAGTCTATCAGCACTCTGTCATAAATGGTAGCTTGTGATATAACCTTTGCCTTCAAATACATAACATCTCATTTGTCAGTCAGTAATAACTAAAGGTATTCTTAACATATTTCATAGCAGAAAATGCAATGAACTGCACATCACTCCTATCTGCAGATTACTCTTTCAATCAAATGATTTCCAGAAATAGTCATAATTACACATCTTCTGTTCCAAATCCTTAATTCTGATAAAGTTTTATATGTGTGACCTTAAGATCAAAGGAAAAAGAAAGCAATAAACAAAAACCTGAACAGTCCTCTAACAAATAAATAAGGATCAAAGTCCTGAGTAGCAGAACTTAATAGCAAATGATCTGGCTTCTGATGTTTAATGACAATGGCTTATAACATAGAAAGAAAGGTTCCATCTTTCAGATGTGTTTTGGTACTCTATTCTGACACTGATTCTCTGTTTTGGTGTAACTGTAATCCATGGATATAGCAGGCTGAGCACAAGAAGTTCTCCATGATATGAAATCTGTTTACCAAGGAACGCTTGGTAGTGTTTTGAAACCTGCACACTCAATGTTTACAGAAGTGCCTTTGGGATTTTAATCTAATAACCAGATTTTTTTAGATCTTTTACTCCTGTCTATATGTTCTGGGATCAATAAAAAGTAGGACATCTGAAGATACACTGTACCCTGTCAATACTGGATGCAAACACATATCTAGTACTTTAGGACTAGAGAAAGAGTTTATTCAGTAGGATCTAGATACTTGATTAAGTTATCACTCCTAAATCAAGCTTCTTGCCTGTTGTATTCAAGTGTTGAACTAAGGCCCAAATGTATAAAACAGTTTTGTTTTCTTTTTTTTTTTTTTTTTTTTTTTTTTCCACTTTATGTGGTGCTGATAATTACGTGGAAGCTGTGATGCATCTGTTGCTAATTGCTCCTAGAAAGGTAATGCAGATGATTTTCTTAGTGTGAACCTTTTGGGAGGCTACTTGGTAGAAATGTTTGGCAAGACTGAAGATTATCCACTCACAAAGTTATGCCACTGAAGGATATTGGACTATGTTATGAGTAAACTTTTAGGGGAAAAACAGATGCTGAAAGTGTCTTGGTATGTTGCATTTTATCATGCAACATCATCCAAGAAGATTTTAAAAAGGAGAAAGTTCCTGTCTTAAATCCTACAACTACACTGAATTTTTTATTTGCATAGATAAAGTAATTCTGGTTTGCTGATGTCAGGCTGCTTCTACCAAATGCCAAAGCTGAAAGCCTTTAAATAGATTTCATAGGCTTTAACAAGCCCTGCAGGCCTCCCAGCTCAGTCAATAAGGATGGGATCTATGATGATATATAGCGAGTTACAGAGCCTAGGCTAGGAGAATTACATTTTGAAATCAGATCTTGCCAGAAGATTTCTACAATTGATTATTGTTTAACTTTGTTATCTTCCTATATATAAAAAAGATACCTTACAGGCTACTCTCAGGAGTTAATATTACCTTCAAAAGTACACTTTTAAAGGTAGATTGAGTGTTCTTTGAAAGATGTGGGGTTTTCACTGTAAAAACATTTTTGAAATATTCACCACTGAAGAGATTCAAAAATTTCTTCTGGTGAAATTTATTGAGTGCTATTTAAAGCCCTTGTGTATTATTGTAATCTGCATGGTGTTGGTAAAAGTAATAGAGTAGGATAAGGAGAAATACCATCTGTGTACTGACCAATTTGCAAATGGAAACCAAACAAGGAGTAGATTGGAGCAGCAGTGTTCATCATCTGGCTGCGTGATCTGATGCAACAGTCACAGAGAGCCTGGGATCTATTATACCTCTCTGCATAGCAGGCTCACATCTGGCAAGTGAATTTCAAGTTGCCAGTGTTTTTATGCGTCATTTGTACGGCCCAAAACTATATACCATTTATTTTATATAGACCATAGATAAATTATGATTTTACCTCATAGAAAATAATAATAATAATAATAATAAATAAATAAATAAAGGATTCAAAGTGTTCCCTGGTATGCAAACAGTTCTTAGGGAAGTTAATAGTTCTTTGGAGAACTGGACTCTAAGTAGGATTATGACACTTAATGATTCACATGGGAATAGGCAAAGTTATTATTGTCTATATAAATTCTAAAGGCAGATACCTGACATATCTGGTGTCTGAAATAACCATTTTAGACTTAACTACATCCATCTTTTTCTCTCTCTCTCTTTTTTTTTTAAACTAGTTGTAAAATGCTTAAAACTGTGGATTATGATGTGCTATTATTTAATCTGGTTGATATGTTGGATTTGCTATTTTACTCAGAAAAAGACAAAACAAAACAGAACGGCATAGAAGGCTCTGTGTGTTAACAATGTCAAATAATTTAATGTATGTTTACAGATTTGTTTTAATAACTGGGCAATTTGTATATGAAAAAAAAAATTACCTTGGAAGGCTCTTCCTAGTCCTAGCAAAATAAGGATGAAGTTGTTAGTAAAGAATAAAGGATGGCTTAAATTAGCACTGCACTTGAATGTCTTTTTCTCTTGGTCTTGTGTTGTGCAAACAACAGGTGAGAGCTGCTGCAGTTTAGTTTAGTCCTATTTTGTACTCCTCTGCTGATAAGCACAGCTTGACTTGGTGACAAAATATGAGAGGTTGTGCCTAATGAAACTGCTGAAATTCTTCAGAGAGATTACTGCCATTATAGAAGAGGTAAATACAGTCAATACGATGCACTTAAATTTCCAAGAAGCATTTTATGAAGTATTTATTTCTAGGTTAGTTGGAATGCCATTTAATATGAGAAAAACAAGGTGCTGGATTTAATCAAAATAAGAAAATCTACCATATTAAGCAAGCATTTATTGACCTATTTGAGAATCTAATAGTCATAAACATGAGGATTTTCTTGACCCCATTCTGTGCCTTACTGTGACTATTCCACCCCATTGCCTTCTAGTCTAACGGTTATTGATTAACAAGATACCTCTTAAATTAGACTATATTCTTATCTTTGGAGTTCAACTGTCTTTTCCTGCAACAAGTTATGGCCATACATCTACATATTATACATCAGAGCAGTTCAGAAAAAGATATCTTCTTGTCAAAACATTCATGTTCACACTTTTTGATTTATACCACAAGTAATAGATGGCATTTGTTCATAAATGAATTACAAAATTGGGAAGTAATTCCTAATTCCAAGATATAGAAATGATGATATACCTCAAAACTCTGTTTTTCTGAGGGAATTATTTCATTCTCATTGAAAAATCAGCTTCGAAAACAAGGTTTGTTTGCTTGTTTGTTTTTGGGGGGCCTAGCCTTGGGGCCTGTCACGCGAGTTGGAATGGCTGCAGGGCCCATCACAGGGGTTGGAACGACCACTGGGGTTGTGGCTGCTGGGATTGGAGTGGCCGCTGGGCCTGGAGTGGCCTCAGGGCCTGTCGTAGGGGTTTGACTGGCCACAGGGGTTGGAGTGGCCACTGGGCCTGTCACAGGACGTGGAGTGGCTGCAGGGCCTGACTCAGAGGTTAGAGTGGCCAAAGGACTTGGAGTGGCCACAGAATCTGTCACTGGCGTTATCGTGGCATCGAATGCAGCACGGTAAGTTTAGGCCAATCCCCATCACGTTGCAGTTATTTGTGTATCTCTGGAATTACCAGGGTGATGACGCACCTTTTTCAAGCATTCTACCAGTTTTTTAGGGTTTTGCAGTTTAAATAGTTTCTGAGATACGGTTTCCAAAGTATGGAGTTGACGGCAGTGCTGAGTACAAATACCAGATTAGTCTCATGACCAGCAATTTTAACATATTAAGCCAGTGTTACACTGTACAGTAAAATAATAATCTTAAACCAGCCCCTGGAAAGGATAAACAGCACGACAGGGAACACATACAGTAAGTAATGTGCTGCATAACTCAATTTGGAAAACAGGCACAGCAGACCTGAGATCAAAAGAATCAACATTGTGACTAGCAGCTATTAAGCAGATCTAATGCTTAGAACAATTTTTTTTTTAACACGTTCTGGTCAGATCTGTTATCTCAGACCTTTGAGCTCCACGTTGGGTGCTGAAAGGACTGTTGTGGTTAACCTGGCTGGCAGCTAAGCAACACACAGCCGCTTGCTCAGCCTCCCCTCTCCCTCTATGGGATGGGGGAGAGAATCAGAAAAAAAAAAAAAAAGAAAGCCTGTGGGTTGATATATAGACAGTTTATTAGGACAGATGATAAAGGAAAATAATAACAATAATGATAATAGTACTACTAATAGTAGCATGTACAAAACAAGTGATGCACAATGCAATTGCTCACCACCCGCTGACCGATGCCCAGCCTTTCCCCAAGCAGAGGCACCCCCCACCCCAGCCAGGCCTCCCATATTAATTCTTCAGCATGACATCAGATGGTATGGAATACCCCTTTGGCCAGTTTAGGTCAGCTATCCTGGGTCTGTCCCTTTCCAGCTCCTGCTGTACACCCAGTCTGCCCACTGTCAGGACATTGTGAGAAGCTGAAAAGTCCTTGGCTTAGTGTAAGCACTGTTCTGCAGCAATTAAAACATCAGTGTGTTATCAACATTGTTCTCATCCTAAATCCCAAACACAGCACCCTACCAGATACTAAGAGGAAATTTAACTCCTAGGTGAAACCAGGACAAACAATCATAATTTAATTTTAAAACTTATCAAAAGGTATTGGCAGTACCAGTGAAATACTGAAGACGAGTCTTCAAGGAGTCTGCCATTATTGAGCTATTGTTTGCTTTGTCCACCCTTCCAAGTAGACTGTTAAAATAAATAATGTGTTTTTGTTCATCTATTGCAGTAGTTCCCCTGCAAAGAGTAGCTCTCCTATCAATGCTGCTAAACTAATTTTCAAACCTCTGCACTATTACTTAGAACATAATAGGTATTGCACTTACCCACATCTCTACACTAATACTTTGGGATACTTAGAATATAAATACACTGAATGACACCTGATAGTTAAAATTTAAGATCCTTCAAAGACAAGAACCAGATGAATGTGAAGTATCATTATTAAGCAATAGCAACTGAGTTGCAGACCATTAACCTAGTCAGTCATTAATCCTGAAGAAATCCTCTGTACTAAACTTCTTTTTCTTCTTCTTATAAATACAATGCAAGGCAAAGAATAAATCCCACACCTATATTGACTTTTTTAGAGGGTGATAATGCCATTGTTATATTGCATGCTATAATTACCATGTACATTAACTAGTCCATTCTCACTGTAACACTAGTAATAGCCAGTAAAGGAGGGAGAGAAATGCTTCCCTAAGTGTTAAATCCAAACAGAGAAAATATTTGTATTCCCCATGTTCTAAGCAAAGCTACTTGAAATAAGTTTCTCTCACCAAAGAGCTACTTCATCTGGGTAGCTGTTCCCTGGTAGGAACAGTCTCCTGCCTCTCTGTTCTCCACCCCTGCAAGCATCAGGAATGTACCTTTCCTGCCTCAGTTTAGAGACAGAGGAGTTAAGTACCTTTAAAGAAATTCTCAGGGCCATATCCTCTCCATCATCAGGTCTTCACAGCTTGAGAAAGGGTGGGTCAAAGTGCCACGTACAGTATGTTAGATGTATTGATAGAGAACCAGACCTCTATTTCAGAGTTAGGATTATAAAGCATTAAAGAATGAGGTAAGGTTGGCAAACTCTCATTTTGGATGAGGTTTCAGGCAGAGTTTTTATTAAATGTAGGCCGAAAAGCAGAAAGAAAGGAAAGAGGAGGCAGCTGCAGCACATCTACCTATTGAGGGTCTTTGGTGAACATCTGGCAATGGGTGCCACATCTTCACTACAGTTGCTTTTGGTGCTAGCTGCAGTGGAGTTTGTGCATGCTGCAATCTCAATCTCACTTGTGTAGGCTTTTCCTTGACTATGAATGCCTTTAAATCACTCTTCCTTCTGATGGGATTTTTTTTTTTCTGCATTAACTTTTAGTGAAAATTTGCTTATATCACCTCTCTTCAGCAAGAAATGTCCTTAAAGGAGATTTTGAAACAAGTTAGTGCAATCTTGAAACTTTTTTGTCAATATTTAAAAATGAGGCAGGCAGAACTCTTTACCTGCTAATTCTCAGTTTCATAAAAAGAAGATCAATTTGCAGCCATTCTGTGTGTTACAGTGACAGAAAGAGCTTTTGTATTCATTCAGACTTTTAATAAAGGGTTTGACAGGACCTTTTTTTAGATTCTCTCTCATTGACAGCAGGGATTTTTTTTTATTTTTTTTTTCTGGCAATTTGCAGAAAAGGCTTTTTTTTTTTTTTTTTTCAAAGTAAATCCCCTTGTTTGTACATTTTTTAACTTCAGCACTGACAAAGGCCCAAGGAGGTTTAGTGAAAAGTTCACATGGTGAATCAGTCTTTGGCTAGGGATCACTGATATTATCACAAATCACTGTACTTGCTGCACAAGTGCATAGGGTAACTTCCCATAAAAGACAGAAATAGGAAAGTATTGAAAAGGGAATTCCATCCAGAAACAGCTCAGCTTCATTCATTGAAGTATCTCATTATGAAATCCTTATTTTTAGCCAAAGAAGCTGAGGATTATGTAGCACTTTGTACCATAATGTAAAAAGATTTCAGTAGAGGTAGTTTTATGAAGAAGCTTCATATCCAGGGAAAACCTTGGTGCAACTGTATTGAACAATTTCAAGGATTACTTTTAACATAACTGTAAAAGAAAAAATGTTCTTTTTTTCTTTAATATTAAACTCATTTAAATATATATATATAAAAGATTATGAAATGATATGTTTTGTGAAACCTTAAGGAACAAGAGTTATCAGTTTCTTTTTGTTTCCTTAATTGCCAAAATATTTACAGATTTTAAGTATGTAATGTATGTAATTTGTGTGAGGTATCAAAGAATAGCCACATTTATCCCAGTAAACTTTATTACTTTACAAGTATGAATGCCAATTGAAGCATTCATTATTTAAAAACCAAAACTTCGATGGCATGGATTATAGAATATGATACTTTGAGCTCATCGACCATAATAATTGTTGCATTTTCTGCTGAGATTATTGATTTTTCAAGATTGTTCTCAGGAGTCTCATTGACAATATTTCAAGGCCAGTGGTGTCAACAATGATGGGATACAATGAGTTTTAATTCAATGTATTCCTTTTCTTAAATCCCTTGATACTTTACACTTGAACAGATGTGACAGATCTTCTGGCAACATTTATGTGAATATAAGATATATTAAATAATACGTAACATTTCAAACCTCCTTGAAGCAGTTTCCATGGAGATCAAAGGCATCCACTAGAAATTAAAATACAAAGGATCTGAATTTATGGAATGGAAATATTTGATATAAAGTTCTGAAATCTTGTTTCAGGAGGTGGGAATTCATCTGCTTGGTTTATTTGGACAATATTCGTTCTGTATGCATGACTTTTTGAAGAATTTAGGAGGTAGAATAAACACTTTTTAAAAAGGAATATTTTTAACACTGTGTACTAGAAAGATTCAATTCACCCCTTTACTGAGCAAATAATCAAGCTTAATGTAAGAACTTCTGTAAAAAAACACAGGGGATGAAATCCACTTTAAGTAGGCAGCTCAGATAGTATGGAACATGAGCACCATCCTGTAGCTGCACAGACCCCAGCTGAGACATGAATAATGGCAGCTTCCCTCTATCTGCTGGATGTGTGTAGACATGTAAGATCTTTCTTTTGGTCCTTTTGTTCTAGTCACTTTACACTTGTTATAGAGCAATGCTTTCAATTATGGCAGGACAACACTTATATACTGCGGCAATTTAAGCCATGATGCCCTGGAAGTCCAGGTATGAATAATTTTGCCCTAAAATGAACCAGCCTTAACAGAATGGGAAAAAGGCATTGCTGGGCATAAGTGAAACAATGGTATTAACTACTGGGATGAATATGCTTTTAGGCCCAGAGTACTTTGTTTAGAATTAATGTACATGTATTATGCTTTGAATACTGGGCAGGGAATTGCCGTAGAGTTGGAAGTACCTCCCAAGAGCAGATTTCCATTTTGTTGGTTAGCTTCTGAAAATTCAAATGCCCAGTCTAACCTCTCATATTAAGTATGTGTTTATATTACTTTAATAGTTGTTAGAAATTGTGTGTCACCAGCAGTGGAGCTGCTTATATCAATATTTAAATATTTCCAAAGTATTTTGAGTAACAAATACAAGATTGCCCAAAGGACTTGAGGAAAGAACAAGAAAAAGAGAAGGAATAGAACCAAAATGTATCTTCTGCTATTGATTAAGAGTTCCCTTTGGGGGAAAAAAATGTATCTTCTACTTTCTTATCATTATTAATAGTTATAAGAAGTATGATGTATAATGACAAGTCCACAGTGGAAATACTGTGTAATCATCAGCATTTGAGGCTATGGTCAGGAGATCAAATAAGGGCAAACTGATAACGGTAATTATATTCATTTATTTCATTTTTTGATAGAATCCTGCAAGAAAGAAAGAAAGAAAAAAGCTAATTAAATATAAAAACAGATGGCAAAGAGATCTTTGCAAAGGTCAACGTTATAAAAATCTTAGCTCTGAATTATCTAAATGGATCAGACACATGTAATTTATCTGAGAGAATTAAAAATACAAATAAAAAGCAATTGATATTCAGAACAAGATAATGAACTCCAGCACTGAAAGGAAGTGAACAGTACTAATAGCCGGAGATGAGAGATCACTGAGTTTGGCCTCTAATTACTGGTTTGTTAATTCTAGCCTGATTCAGAAAGTGGATATCTGTATAGGAGCTGTTTTATGGCAATATAATATTGACATAATCTGTATTTGATTAACTAGGAGAGAAAATATATCAGCTCTTTCACCTTCTGCAAGTTGCTTGATAGATTATAAAAGCTTGAACTCATTTAAAGAGTTCTAGATCAAAGCAGTTAGAATACTTTTGGTCTCCTCCAGCCAGAATCCATTTTTTTTGTCTCCTTCACTCTAAATAGACCATCATTCTTAAAACAACTTTATAAAAGGTATGTGCTTCCTTCTGAATGGAGTTTGAAAAAAAAAAAAACAAAAAAAAACACATGAATTTCCATGGCTTTTTGCATTATCTACCATTACAGGTGAGGCTTTTTGCATTATCTATGCATTACAGAATTTTAGTTCACTACCAAAAAAAAAAAAAAAAAGAAAGAAAAATCTCCTATTCAATGGCACTAATATTGTGAACTCCTTTAAAAATCTATGTATAGAAATTTTTAGTGAAATGAAAAATAGTAAAAAATAGTAAAAATTATATCTTCTGAGGGGTATCCAGAAGAAGAAAAATAAATCTTGATTTGTCAGTGTAATCTTGAGATTTTAAAAAATTCTCAAAGCCTTCATCCTACATTTGTATCATATTTTCAAGCTCTTTTCCATTATTATGAAGACTGGAAACTCTTACCTCTCCAGCTTGATTTTATTTTAAAGAAATGAGAGCTGAGTTATCTAATCATTTGTCTGCAAATGCCACCAGAGGCTGTGTGGGAAAAGCAGATGAATATTGCAAAAGTTTTGACAAAAGTACTGTTGTTATCAATTCTGTGTAGGTCTTTTTTATGAAATCAAAATGTCTTGGGAAGAACTTCAGCAGGTTCAGCGTGCAAGTCTAGCTAGTTGCCATTTTTTTCTCTTAAGATTTTTTCTGTTTGATAAGGTATAAAAACATAGTCACAGCATCAGATATATACAAGTATGCTTCATTGCAGACAGAATATTAAGCAGCATCTTGTTCCTTTGTAATGGTGAGGAATTCTTGTTTGAGTTTATAAAAGTTACTTCTCCATGGAGAAATGAGGTCTCTCCTCCAAGAAGGTTCTCTTGTCCATGAAATTATCCCTGAATTTTGAAGAAAGGGCAAGCTGTGAAAGTGTTGGATAGATATTTTAAAGAAACAAATATCCCAGATGGGTATGATTTTCTCTGATATTCCAGATGTTGAATCAATCTGGAGGGGACAGCCCAAGGAGAATCTCTGATGCTTTTTATAGTTTGAATGGGGTTTCCATTTAAAATCAATATTAATTAGCAGTTAATACCAGAAGAGGGGTTCTCATTTGTCTTACTCAAATCCAGCAGGGGGAAGAAATTATCTTAGTATTTTTCACATGGTGCTAACAGGTTTCCAGCATTATTTGAATCAGTCACAAACTGCAAAAGACATTTATCATACTTTTAAGGAGGTGTTTTTGAAAGTCAAATAACATCAAGCATCAGCTTCTTTTATCTCAGCATTGGCTCTGGAAAAACAACTCAGTGGCTGAATTTGGTCACCCCCTGCATCAGCAGTTGATCTAATTTTGTTTGTTGCAAGTACAAAGTTTTGTGATATGAACAATACCTTCTTTCTGATGTATTCTTGTTCAGTAATGTGTAGTTTAAGGTGAGGTGAAGGGTACATTGTTGTTCTCTTTTATGCAGCTGCTAAACTACTAGCTGGAAAAGCAATGGAAGAGGAAATGATCTGTTTTTTTGTTGTTGTTGTTGTATTTTTTTCTTAAGTAAGAGAAGAGCAGAAAACATCTATACCAGATTTAATTTACTTGGAAATACTTCTGACCAGGAAAGGCTGGTACAATAACAAATGCAGTCACTAAAAGATCACTAAAAGCACTGATCTCACAATCTCACACAGGTTGCAATGAGCTAAGTGTAACCTAACCTTACCAAGACAAGTCCTGCTCTAACATAACCAATATGGGCAGTCCCATAGATATGCCTGATAGAACCTGAACTGTTCTACAAGGAATGATTTATAGGATCAGGTCTTAGGCTTCTGTGTTTCTTTTGATATTGAATACAAGGTTTAAAGGTGAATATAAAGATTTACATGGCCAAATACTAACTATTTATAGGAAGACATGATATAACCTTCTAGTACCTAACCCAATAGCTGATTTTTAACTGATTTTATTTATAATCTATGCCTAAAAATGACTATGACTTACTTCGGTTTAGCAAATGTATGGGAAGCAGGGAAAGAATTAATCAAATAGCAAAAGGAGAACTTGTTCTAGTCTAGCAAAACATTTAGTAAGTTCAACAGAGGCCTGGTCTGCCTTACATAGAACAACTGTTCTTCCACTGAAAAGTGACTGGCTGTACATGACAATATTTGAGACAGTTTACATTTTCAATTGAATGGTTTTGTGTTAAGAAATGCTTCTCTGTTACTGTTCAAGGATGCTGCAGGATCATGTTTGTGTAAATGTGATAAGGAAATAAAGTATATGAATGTAAAATGCATTGAGCTTGAAACATGGGTCAAACCACTGTTCTTAAATCATGTGGTTTGGAAAATTCTATTGCATAACGACAAACAAATGAACAAACAAGAACAACAAACTTTGTCTTTATCTGGAACCAAAATTATGTTAAAATGTCAGTATTTTCTCTAAATACTTTCTTAGGAAACTGATCTCACTTTCAGTGCTTTATGCATAAGGGTTTTGGAGCTCTCTGCCAAGCTTTATACTAATAATGAAGAAGCTGTACTTATCCTTACCTCTCCCCATCAATTGTGCATGGTATTGTTGGATAGGAATCCATTACATATGCTTTCCAGAAAGGGAACTGATAGAAGATTCCAACTGTGAGCCAGCAGACCTTCTTATGATGTTATTGTGCCCTCAAAAGGGAATGAAGAGCTGATTCAGACTGCTGAAATTCTTCCATTCTGCAACTGTGCATGTTATTAAGAGAATAACATATTTTTTTTCTGTTTTGAGAGCCAGAGATCATCCTAGATGTGAAACTGATATGATGGACTTTGCAGCAAATATTGTTCTTTCCCAAAACCTGTACAAATGTGTTGGTTTTGATGACGAATATATAATTAATGCACCTTCCTGCCATGAAAAAGAAAGAAGAGTGAATGATACAAACCTGAGGGTACAACACAATAGTGGGTAAAGATGACAGCAGAATACTCAGATAAAAAAGCAGAAGCTTTTTTACTAGAGTTGAGCTGTATATAGAGGAGGACAAGCCATGACGTCATTTATTCTGGTCACTTGTGTTTCATTTCTATGTTGTTTTTATGTCTGCATTGGGAAGATAGTAGTCTTTAGAAGAGACTGAAAAATAATTACAATTTTCTGGATTTCTATTTTGTCATGTTCTAAAAGAGTCATATGGGAAATTAGGACAGAATTTTGTGTTTGATGGTGTCAAAGAGAAGGCAATAATGGAGAGCCTGAAGGAGGATGTTGTTTTGTACAAGGGACAAACAAAGCAGCTTATCTTGTCAGAACCCTTTTTTTTTCTTGAAAAAGTTGAAAGGCATCAAGACCAGAGAGGAAGACAGGATGAAGGAATAGATAAAAAAAGGTGTATACCTTTTCTGGATGGTACAAGAAACAACATTTCTGAGATTTACATGTATATGAGTCGGGAGGATGTGTTTATATGTCTTAAGTCTCACCAACTCTTAGACAATCTAAGGTTCAGTATTCCTAATAAGTAGCAATGCAGCACATACACAGACATCTCTCTCTATACCTGTCCTGTGTTTAACATTTGTCTCTTTTGGTTTAATTTCATGTTCTTCCCCTTTGAAATACACCATTTCCATAGTAACCAATGTCATCAGTTCAGACAACAAAAGGCTACCCTGTGACAAGTGTGCTAAGAAGTCAGCTTGTTGAATGGATTTTAAATTTATAAAGTGGTTTGTGAACTTAGCATGAAGCTAACATTAGAAGCATTTTAATGATTCCTCTCACATTAATGAAGGATTTTAATATTAAAAGAGCACATTAATATAAAAATGAAATATAATTCTGTGTATTGTATAAAAAGGTTCTGGGAAATGATGACCATCATGCAAGGCTTTAAAAAACCAATAATCAAATCAAGGCTATGACAGTAATTCCTAGCAAAAACAAATTCTGAAGAAAAATTACAAACTTTTGCTGTTTAATGAATATTTCGTCCTTCTTTTAGCAAAATTTTGAAATAGCCCGAGATTTGTCTGTTTCTAAAAACAACGGATAACACCCAAATAATACTGCTACTTGTTTTAAGGCTGTGAATATTACAAAACAATTGTCTGGGTCATTGTTGGAATATCACCACGACTGCAAAAGTGCCAGAATAGTGTTCACTGGTAAAAGGCATTTAAAAAAAAAAACTTTTCATTTTTTTTTTAGAGGAAAACAGAATGAATTAACTATTAGTTCCAATGATTTCATAAATTTCCTGAAAGAAAATATTAGGTTTTGCATCTGAAAACTTTAGTTCAACATGTGCTTGTTCTCTTTTGAGCTTTGAAATTTGTGATAGAAAAGTTCAAATTCAAAATTTTTGATAGTTTTGTAACTTGAAGTGGACCTTTGAGAAAATGGTGATAGATTAAAAAAAAAAAAAGTGCATATCTCATCATAGTCTTCTGTTATAAGATGTGGAGACACTCAGCTTTTGAGATGAGAAAAAGGTATTTTCATTTCAATAGGGTAGAGACATGATATCCTGTATCTAATACATAATTATACATAACTTTCTGGAAAAAAAATAATGGCAATCAGATATGAGTTTTAATCAATATACTAACTTATCTTAGATTCTAATTTTAAGTAATTAATCAGAGCGTCTTACTTTTGTGTGTTTTTTTTTCAGTTATGTGGGTTTTTTTGTTTGTTTGCTTGCTTTTATGCATGTATTGGTTTTTGATCAGCAACTTCTCAGAAATATAAGAATAAAGTGAAAAAGTGTGTTTTGCTATCAATTTTGTGTTTCTTATGCTGTGCAAAAAAAATAAAAAATAAAAAAAATCCACTGTTTCTGGAAGTGAAATTAATTAGGCTTTTATATTACCTTCTTTTCCTTAGAAAATGAAGACCACATGACTGTTTCCCTGACTTCACTAATCAGTCTCAACTCAGTGTTTGCAACATAGGAGAGAAACAGAGATCTTAAAAATAACTAAGGTCCTAACTCATTTGTGGAAAATAATTCATGATACAGAAAAATTGGTGTTCCATCCAAAGAGGAGATTTCAGTGTGGTGATTCTATAGTGGACGTGAAAAAGGGAATTTAGCATGCTGTGGTGGAACTATACAGGTGTAGTGGGTTTACATGGCAAGGTTTTGGTAGCAGGTGCCATAGGCGTGGTTTCTGTGAGAAGGATCTAGAAGCTGCCTCATGTTTGGTAAGGGCCCCACTGCTGACCAGAGCCGAGCCAATAAGCGATGTTGTTTTGCTCCTCTGTGAGAGCATTTTTAAGACAGGGAAAAAAAAACGCTGTGATACACAGCAGCTGGGAGAGTAAGAGGAGTGAGTAACAGCCTTGCAGGCACCAAGGTCAGTGAAGAAGGAGGGGGAGAGGTGCTCCAGGTGCCGGAGCAGAAGTCCCCTGCGGCCTGTGGTGAGGACCATGGTGAAGCAGGAGTGGAGGAGACCACGCAGGAGCAGGTGATCTGGCAGGAGCTGCTGCCTGTGGGGGATCCAGGTTGGATCAGTTTGCTCCTGAGGGATGGACCCCGTGGTACGGACCCATATCTGGAGCAGTTCTGGAAGAGCTGCTGCCTGTGGGTAGACCACGCTGGATCAGTTCATCAAGGACTGCATCCCATGGGAGGGACCCCACAGCACAGGGGACGAGAGTGACCGAGAAGGAGCGGCAGAGAAGAAGCGCTGTAGACTGACCATAACCCCCATTCCCCCATTCCCCTGCGCCGCCCAGGGGGAACAGGTGGAAGAGGGTAGATGGGGGGGAAGGTGCTTCTGGTTTCTTTCCTTCGTTTTTCACTTCTCTAGCTTGATAGTAATGAGCAATAAATCTTACTGTTTCCCTATGCTGAGTCTGTTTTGCCCGTCACAATAATTACTGCGTGATCTTCTTGTCCTTATCTCAACCTTTGAGTCCTTTTCAACGTATTTTCTCCCCATTCTTCTTTGAGGAGGGGGAGTGAGAGAGCGGTTGTGGTGGAGCTCGG
Source organism: Anas acuta (assembly GCF_963932015.1). Classification (NCBI taxonomy): domain Eukaryota; kingdom Metazoa; phylum Chordata; class Aves; order Anseriformes; family Anatidae; genus Anas; species Anas acuta. Next base: position 10,012,328 of record NC_088991.1, on the reverse strand, counting down.
CTGCCCACTTGAGTGGAACCACTACAGTCCTTTTGGCGCCCAACGTGGGGCTCGAGGGATTTGAGATAAGGATATTAGTTGATAGAAGTAATGGGCAAAATATGGACTGGATGATTGTTATGAATGTACAAGTTTTGAAGAAGTTAAGAAAGAAGTAACTGTGAGAAATATGTTTCATGTTAGTGTGGTGAAGGGACAAGGGGTGGGGTGTATGTAAAATGTCCACCTTGTCAGTGCTGTGGTGATGTTATGTTTATTTTGGTGTGGGGAATTCTTTGTCTTTTTGATGTAAGTGAAGTTTGTGAAGACTGTGATAATTGTAAAGTACGAGTATATTGTGATTATTCTTAAATATGCTTTTAACAGAGGCGAGGGGTGGAATATAGTGGGTTTACGTGGCAAGGTTTTGGTAGCGGGGGCCATAGGGGTGGCTTCTGTAAGAAGGATCTAGAAGCTGCCTCATGTTTGGTAAGGGCCCCACTGCTGACCAGAGCCGAGCCAATAAGCGATGTTGTTTTGCACCTTTGTGAGAGCATTTTTAAGACAGGGGAAAAAAACACTGTGATACACACCAATTCACACAAAATTTGGCTTCCTTATGTTACAGTTTTCTGACACTCCCCATTTGTTTCTAAAGCAATAAACCAAATGAACCAAGAGATGTCCCCAGATAAATGTGTTCAGGCTAGTATTAAGGCCAATATTTAACCATCAGACTTGCTAAGAGGTTGATAGAAGAAAAAGTAAAAGACAAAATGTGCTGGATTCAGATAAGAGATTTTCTACATATTATTTTCTTCACAGTAGTAGTGCAGTACAGAACTAATATTCAAAGGACCTCATTTTTTCTTGCTTGATTAAAAATGTTACAATGTTGTGTTGCTGTTTAAAGTAATTGGCCCTTTTCTCTTATTCTCTTTCATCTAGGAACAGCAGCAACTTCCTTTGGCCTCACCAAAGTGACTTAAGCCTCCAGCAGTAGTCTTTTGTGAGTCCCTGGCTGAAACTAAGACATAACTAATCTTCCCTCCGTTTGCAGATGAAACGATCTGCACTGCTACATCATTGAGCTTCCTGACTTCCTCTTCATGTCCTACGGAAAGGTAATTTCTTGGTTATTATTCTAAAACTGGCTTTTACTTTTCATACTTTTCTCCACCAGAATGCTCTAGCATTATTATTATTTTTTCCAAAGAGATTTGCTTCATTCTGATTTTAGTCCGTGCTTTGCTGTTCTGTGGACTAACATACTTTCTACAAAATTAGGCATTTTTGTCTAAATCATAGGCAGAGTATCAATTACTTTCTGCTTTCTTATTTTCAAATACATCACAATTTGTCTTCCTTTCTTCCTGCCTTTCTGCTTTCTCCTCATTGTTTTTTTCTTCCTGTAAAAAGTAAAAGTTGCAGGCCACATGAAAGACTTAGTTTTGACTTTGACCCCAAAGACCTTTGAAGTCTTTCAGTTTAGGAATCCAGAGTTTATTTGTGCCAAAACTTTATCTCTGGGATCCAGAATTGCCCCACAGTCTTTCTTCTCCATTCTTTTCCCCTGAGCACAAGGTTCCTTCTCTGCCAGTCAAGTCCTAGCGCATGGTCTGATGCACAAAGTGAGGAATTTAAGACACAAGCAATTGTTATGGATAAAGTGAATAACAAGCATGAGATTTTTTGATGATCTGACATTAAATAAACAAAACTAAGTACAACAGTTTCTGGTAGAAAAGACCTGAAGGTTGAAGGGAAGCAGTCCATTATCAGGTGCCTTTGAGAAGCTCTTGTGTGGCAATAGTCACAGATAATGCAGCTAATTAGTTCCCCACAGAAAATGTATTTTCTTCTTATAAGAACTTAAGTATTGAATATGAAAGACTGTTTTTAGTAAGTATAATTCTGCATTGGAAGAAAACCATTTTGGGATGACAAAATGCAGGTAAGTGCTTTTATTTTATTTTGTTTTATTTAAATATATTTTTTCTGAACACTCAGAAGCCTTTAAAATTGCAGAGACATTTGTAGAAGTGATTGAGACCAGAAAGCAACTTGAAATATATATATGTATGTATATATATGTATGAACTATATATATATGTATCTAATGCATATATTAGTGATAGATTAGGAAAAGTCCAAATAATGCATTACTATGAAGTTATGAGGAACACAGGGTTCTAGAAACCTAGCAAATTTTAAAGAAACTTACTTGGATCCTGATGAAAATAAATATTGGAATAATTTTCCATTCTAAAATCATTTTCCGTGATGAAGACAGACAGGATGGTACCTACAGTGCTTTAGAGCATATATATGTGATTTTGAAATGGTTTATAAATTCAAGGAAATTTATTTATTCCCCAAGGCTAGTTATTTTTATTAGCCATTGCTGTTGATAAATGTCTTACCCCATTCAAAATAGCATCTTCCAGCTAACAGAAGCTGGAGGGGTTCACATATATGTAAGATTCCCCAGGCTTTGTCTGATAAATTTATCTAGTAATGCAATATTATAAATAGTAAAAAGAAATATGAAAATCTAAGTGTCAGAACAAGATATTTACAGTGTTCATCTGACAGCTGTGGGGATGGGTGTACAAAATTTTTTGCCTTTAGTAGATTCCTTTATGGACGATTGTTGGTCCCCTGCCTGAAGTAATCTTGCTATATCTCTATTGAAATGAGTACTTGTCTATAAAATGACCATAGTAATTAGGCATGTGGGTGCAAAGGGAATGAGATCTTCCACTTGCTATTCCCTTTATAGGCCTCTCTAAACTGCAGTTTTGGGCATGAGCTTTGGGCTTTGGGCTATACACAGGAACAGTGCCCCTACACTTTTTTTTCCTTAAAGCACATTTACAGCACCTGACCAGTACAGATGTTAGTAAATGCTCATTTATCTCTTTGTGAGGTCTCAGAAGAGGTCTCCGCTAGGGTGTTGAAATGAGATAGAAAATGGTGGTTACTAACAGCCCTTTTCTGAAGGACATGTGACAGTTGTCAGAAGCCATTCAGCCACTTAGTGGCTGGACTTTTTATTTTTCCTTCTCTGTCCAAGTACTTTCTGAAGTGTTTTGAATTTATGTATCTTGGCGTGCTACCTTGGACACAGCCAGCTATGTTGAATCAGAATGCTAATGTGGAAAGGGGACTTGCACTTACAAAAGATACTGATCAAGGATAAGTAACAGTATAAGGAATAAGCATTACAGAAGTGCATGATGCATAACATCCATGAAATGGGCTGCTTGGTTAGTCAAGAAAGCTAAGTCTGTCTATCAGCAGCACTTGAAGGTCATAATTATAATTTTGCACGCTGTCATAAAGGCTACTAAAATTCACCAGGGAAAGATACTTGAGAGAATATGTGATACTTGAGAGCCTCTGTGATCCTGTCACTGTTTAGTAAAGACTTCATATGCATGAATATAACTGCCAGTGTGAACTGTGCAAACATGACAACAGTGACAGACTTTTTGTTGTAATTCTGGAATATTTCTATTTCCTAATCAACGAAGTTTACGAAAGCTGACCCAAAATAATGTTAAAAACAAACAGTTTTCTATATAACTTTACCACAGTCTGCTAGGTAATTTAAACCATTTCACCTGTATTGTAAAAACTTGTTTTGTATTTTTTCCTCATGAGATAATCAGGAAAAGAAAAACAACCCAAATCTGCAGGGAGAGGAATGTAACTTCTAGTGAATGAATATAATCAGTTCTTGGTGTCTTCAATAATGTTATCACATCGCCAAGTTAACAATATTCCTTTTATCTCAATTGTATCAAATGCCATGTGTAGTCTTTTCTTAATTTCTTTCAACTACAAGGTCTTTATGGCCAGGACTCACTCTTACTCTGTAGAGTGTCTAACAAAGATATTTAATATAGCTTGACAGTTGAATGCTATCCATTAGCACAGATAAACTGTAGTGGTTTCTAGCCTTCCAGACAAACTTAATTGCTAACTTTCACTCTTTAGCCTTCTTTATCACCTCTAAATACCTATTTCTTACTCCTTGTACTCTTTCTCACTGTTGCCTTAATTTGACTCTTAGCAATGTATAAACTACTATATCTTATTTTAAGTATTTTTTTTTTCTCCACACTGCTATTTGGCTGTATATTTAAAGCACGTCTAAAGTCTTACTAGTGGCTTTTTTGACAGAGAAGCTGGGCTCTAAACACTTGTCTGAAGCTTAGTCAATGTCATTGCTTAATGCCTCAATCTGCTTAAATGCAAAGTGAGGACAATGATTTTGCCATTCTTTATGATGAGTCTTGATATCTCTTAACCAAATGTTCTATATGAGTCAAATATTATAAATGTGTTACTAGACACTGCGAAGAACATTTGGTCGGATAATGCAATCTATTTATTATTGCTCTGCATCTATTCAAGGACTTCTTTAAAGTAAGAGGGAGATATTTCTATATGTGTATGGGAATCCTGAAAGAACAAATTTTAGCATATGCTGAATTACAGTGTGGCTTCAGTACACAAAATTATTTTCTGCCATTCAATTTTCATTCCCTTCCTAAAATTTAGAGCATTAATTCATCTAAAGGGCTTCAGTATCTAACATCATATTGTTAGATACTGAAGCTCCTCTCTCACCACATGGTGAGAGAGAAGGTTTTAGCACTGTTTCTCTGGTGAACAACCGGCAAAAGGTTCCTGTTATGTACATGATTTTATATTGCTTCTATCCCAACTGTTTTCTCCTTTCCACCCACTCCCATCTGCACCTGAATTAAAAATCACATACTTCTGTCTGTTCTAGTGGCTTATATTTGTATATCATCGGCTAAAACAGAAGGTGAAAGCATCTCCATGTTTTCTGTCACCACCACTACTGGTATTAGTGTCAGAGAATAGTTTCTGGAAATACCAAGTGCTTAATAGGGATGTTATAGGAACTACAGTTTCTCCTTTCTTATACGTGCATTTGTGTATACTTGCAAAGTTGTCATAGGTCTTAGAATACCTCTGGGGCATATGGAATAATATCTCAGTTCAGTTTTATGTTTGAAGAAACCAAACTGCAATCATAGCTAATGATGCTCCAGATCGTTCTGCAACTGAGGAACAGAACTGGGAATAGTTACCATGAAAGCAGATTGTTTGCTATGAATGTTCTACCATAGCTGTTGCAATAACAAGCCTCTTTGAAGGATAAAGGCATGTTTTTAAAAAGTGACTCATAAGTCTGTGATACAATTCATGGCATGAGTGTATCAAAATCTCTGATTCATCTACCAATAGAAATGCAGTGAGAATTACATAGAGCTCAGTGTGATTTCACATCAGCTACTGGTATACATGGATGCTGTAAGTACATGGTGATAATAATTACATGCATTTTAAACCCTTGTTGGTATGTCTCTCAGAATGGAAATCACCCTTTTAGGTGTACAGACTTCTCTTTAAAATCTCTGAACATAGAGGTAATGATAATTAGGTAAATGAATTTAAATTCTTAGGTCCCATCACCTTTGCCCTTTGACTTCACATCTACTGAACTTTCCAGAAATCAAAATAGTTGCCTGTGTCTCTTGCACCGCTTAAAATGCAAATTTTAGTCCTCCAAGTCAGTTCCCACCTAGAGTGCCTAAAGTTCATGTCACATGTTTTTTTTTTTTCCAATCTTCTGAAATTGTTCTCTGGGTAGCCTGAATATTTGATCACACTAAAGACCAGCTTTGTGTCTGTCGCTAGTCTTGACAGAATCAGTAATCTAGGTCTTTCTTACCTATGTCTTGCAAGGATTTTAAATCAGTAGGCATACTCTGACTGTGAGTTTTGGACAAGCCTATACAAAATGCAGGGAGAGAAAGAATCACAGAATGTTAGGGATTGGAAGGGACCTTGAAAGATCATCTAGTCCAATCCCCCTGCCAGAGCAGGAACACCTAGATCAGGTCACACAGGAAAATATTGTCTTGCTTAACACCTTGGGTATTCACCTACAGATTAGCATAGATGTATCCTAGTTCCTTCTCAAATTTCTATTTCAGTAAAAAATAAAATAAAATTTTCATAAATGTCTAAATTTGACTGTTATATCAAACTATAACAGAAATCTAAGAAATTGTAGACAATAGATGTGGTTATGTCGTGCTTGTAAAGTTTAAACAAATGTATTTACTAGCATTGTGATATTTAATCTTCTCATGGATGGTCCTGGGTAAGTCTGATTTGTGCCCTTGGAAGGGTGGCGTGTGTCTATTTAGAGCAAAGTCTTGACCCCACAGAATCAATAGGGCTCTTTATATCCTTTAAGTTAACATTAATACAGCCTAGCTACTTCTATTCAAATAGGACATTAGAAGTGTTTTGGAAGAGGACATCCAAATTCAATTATCTTGTGGAATGATTACATTTCCTACAAACTCATCGTGCCTTCTTTTGTATCTCTTGATTTTATGTTGAGCCACAAGTAAACCAAGATAATGAACTTACCATATTTGAATTAAATAGAGAAGTTATTTATGTCCAGGTACTATTAATATATTTAGATGAATAAATCAAAGCTGCATTTGCCAGGCCAATGATAGCTTTTGTTTCAGGGAGGATTTCTGGTCTAATTGTATTAGGACCCTATGTTCACTAATAATACCTAACACCACAAACATAGAAATTATGTGGAAAACAATGGACTCTCCTGTAACTGAGTTATCTGCATGTAATAATGAAGAAATTGAATCACTATACAGTCACTGCAGTACTTCAGAAAATCAAACCCACAAATCAGTACATTTTGTATCCACCTGCAGTATTTTTATACAAATTCCAGTGCTCTAACTTGGAAAGTTATTTTAGGGGACCAATGCAGGAATGGGAATATTTCATGGCTGAGTCCACAGTTGTTTTTTTGTTTTCAAATACAATTCACACCACAAGTTAAAGTAAATTTATGTTATGCAACACTGTTCTTGCAGTTCATTTATGATGGAAGTTTACTATATTGTTTAATGCACAATTACAAAATGGTTAGATAATCTGGTAGTGAGGGCATGGTACAAATCAGTATAGCATGATATTAATAATTCAGCACAGTGGTCTTCATTATGGAGTGTGGTTTTGATAGCTACCTCAAGATCAGACTTGCTTTCCATCCTTTTGACCGTCACTACTTGGAACGTCCTCTGTGACACTACTATCATTTTCAAACATGTATTTCTGCAGCACCTCCTCAGCTAGGGTGGTGACCTATCTTGCTCCAAGGCACTCCTGTAGTATAAATAATCAGCAGTTTGATCAGTCTGATAAAAGACCTCTCCAAATGCTCATCTGTAGTTAGCCGTTAAATTTAAGCAGCACTGCGGTGCTTTGAGCTGGCAATCCAAACATCTTCATTTAGATAGAAAACACCATACGGTATAATTAACTCACCACAGTAATTTTCTCCACTGCAGTATCATTAAAGAAGTATCGTAGCATAAAAAAGAAACTAAAATACACTGCTTGGCCAATGAAAAGGCCAACTGCCTTCTGCAGTTGCATCTATTTTTACTTACTTTGCTACTGAATTCCTTAACATTCTCTTAACACATCCATGCCTGTCTTTACTTTTTGAACAGAATCTGAGTTACAGAAATCCAAGTTTGAAGATCAACCATCTCAGAGAGGTTTAAACTCTTATTGCCAACTCAAAGCACTGACTAACTCTCTAACATAAGATGGATCTCATGAGGAGCTGGAAACTGAACCTGGCAATTTCAGTAGAGTTCAGAAAGCCAGATGATTGTAGTCCCTGCTAGGGGGTGTCTTTTTCCTCCATGGCACCATTTTACTTCTGCATGTGCTGAGATTCAGGCAGGAACCATTGACAAAATTTATTACTTAAGCACTTAGAAAACATTGACCGATGAAGAAAATATAAGTTAAATATTTCCAATGTGGGATATGTATGATGAGATATTAAAACAAAACAAAACAAACAAACAGAAAAAAAAAAGTATTTGAAATGATAAAACAATGCGCTTTCAGCAAATAGAAAAGGAATTTGCTTTTGCATTCTAGATACTGATGAAAGAAAAAGATACAGTGATATATTAGGAAAAAATGTAGTTCTATCAGGTATTTTCAAGGATACAATTAGACTGTAGTTGTGAGAATTCGCAGGCTTCTCTTAATAGCTATGAAATTAATTTTCATGGGGAAAAGAGATTGTGTGATGTTGAACCACTGTTACTTTTGTGTTTGAATCTAAGCTGATTATTTTTGTTTCTTTGGCTAGTCCCTGAGAATACACTAGCAGCATGGGAGGGCAAAAGACACTAAGAAAATGAAGTTATCTTTCTGGGATTGCAGTTACACCAAAAAATTGAATGTGTATTATGTTTACTTCTATACAAATACTGCACAAATACGACCTGTATTTTACGGTAATACATACCCATTCTAAAAACACTGGGAGGTCTTTGAAACCTATTTATTCAAAATAAATTTTGTAGCATGTCAAGGGAGAAGGACAGAGAGGAAAACAAGTGGGGATAATTTTTCTGCTCCTTCTGTCAGTTTGTTGAACCTATTCTGCTTTTCTTGCTTGCAAAAAAATATTACTCCAAAATTTTCTGCATTTTCTCCCCTCTTGAAAACATAAAACCCATGATTGCTTTATGGCTCTGTCTTAAGATTTCAGGTATGGTCATATAATTAATTTATTATATCAAACTGATCCCAAGTAAATACCACTAATGTATTTCTGAAAATATTTTCCATGAGGTATTTTCTTTTGGTAAAATAGCATCCCTTTCATTTCATGTGAATTTGTATTGGTACTAAAGTTTGGGAAAAATGAATTTCAATGTTCCAAGCCTCCAGTATGGCTAAGCACATCCTTATAATCCACCTGTAAGGAAGCTGACACTACCATATTGCTTACGTGGCAAGTCAAAGAAAGGAGGAATATGGAAGTTTTATATATCAGCTGACATCCATGTAGAAGAAATTCATTATTTGATTCACATAACAAATGGTAGAACAAATTCAAGTAATAATGAATATGTTTGAGAAAATAAGATCTGCTTATAGAAAGTTTTTAAAGTATGCAAATAGACAAAGTGTAACAAAGAAGATGAAAGGTCTAGAGGGCAAGAGAAGCATTGGCCTCTCGAGGCTGACCAGCGATAGGACCCAGGAGAATAGCATGAAGCACCAACAGGGGAGTTTCAAATTAGAAATTATGGAAAGCTGGCCAGGCACTGGAACAGAATCTCCAGGGAAAATGGTCATGGCACCAATCCTGTCGGAATTCAAGATGGACAACACTCTTGAATATATGGTTTGATTTTTGGGTGGTCCTATGTGGAATCAGGAGTTGGACTCAATGATCCTTGTGCATCCCTTCCAATTTGGGATATTCTATGGTTCTGTGAAAATTTTATTTGTAATTACTTACTGAGATATGCTCAGAATGTTAGCATCTAAACTTTATTCACAAAGCTTTACTTTCAACTTTGGACTCAAATAAGAAACAGATTAAAAAAGCTACATTTTTATGGTGCATTGTAGCTTTTCATACAATTATTTCTTCTGGCTGTAGAACGGATATGAAAGATTTTGGAGTCTATTCTTAATGATAAAAAATCTCCCTGTAGGTTAAGGGAGACTTGAAATTAGATATAAAATATAGTTATGAGGCAACACGGCAACAGACCATAGTTTTATGGTCTTCCCTGTGGAAATCAAGAAAATAAAAGTAAAAGAAAAAGTTGATACAAATACTTAAAACCACTAAAAATATTTTCAAGAGTGTCTGTATTGCTTTGTGTCAAAGATGACATACTTAACTTAACTAATGGCTAAAAGTGCATGTTATTTTACATGCAGATTTGTTGAAATGACCATAAGCCACATTCCAACTGGGTGTTGTTTGGTACAAATGCAGTCCTACAGTCATTCACATTTAAATTTAATATGTGGCTCATGATTTTCAAATTTTCAGTTTGGAACTGTACTCAGATTTCTTCATTTTGATGACAAAAGGGTTACAGAGTTTCCAAGCTGCACACCTGTAAATCCAAAAAAGTTTTATAGGCCTATCTTTTACAATAGTCAGAGATAAAAAAATACCATTAGAGGGAATAATACTGCATAATACTTGGGTAAAAGAGCTAGGACTCATTTTTCTCCTCTAGCTCCCTTTTGGAAGAAAGAATGGAGGAACTGAGAGTCTGGAGACTGAAATGATCCTGGATTAAGAGTGATAATTGGGCTCCAGAGTGGCTCTTGTAAACAAAAGCAATTACAAGGTTGACATATTTTGGGAAGGCATGCCTGCAAGAGGCAGCAGAAGGAAAAACCTTCTTCATCCCTTTTTGACAATGACAGCCTACAAAATTCATAGAATCATAGAAACATCTAGGTTGGAAAAGACCACTAAGATCATCTTGTCCAAGCATTAACCTAGCACTAAGTCTACCACTAAACCATGTCCCTAAATACCACATCTACACATCTTCTAAATATCTCCAGGGATGGCGATTCAGCTGCTTCCCTGGGCAGCCTGTTCCAATGCCTCCCAACCCTTTCAGTGGCCATTTCCTCTTGTACTATTGCTTGTTGCTTGGGAGAAGAGACCAGACCATCCTCACTACAACCTCATTTGTGGTAGTTATAGAGAGCATTAAGGTCTCTCCTTTTCTCCAGGCTAAATAAACCCCAGTTCCCTCAGCCACTTCTTGTAAGACTTGTTTTCTGGGCCCTTCATCACCTTCATTGCACTTCTCTGGATACACTCCAACACTTCGATGTCTTTGTTGTAGTGAGGGGCCCAAAACTGAATGCGGTATTCAAGGTGTGGCCTCACCAGAGCCGAGTACAGGGGGAATATGGATAAGATTCATATGAATCTTAGTATGAAGGAAGCATAGTTATGAGTAAAAACATTCATGATTGCATGAAGCTCAGCAATTAATTAATGACATTGAACTGGACAGCTATAAAAGCTGTGTAGAAGAAGCTTAGGCTGTGCTAGGGAAGAGACATGTAACATGCTGACCAGTACACGATCTTCATCTTCAGCTATGTTTTTTCAAGAAACAAAATAGATTGATGAAATAGCTGCTCTCAGACACAAGGAGTAAGATTTTCCTCCTTTAAAATAAAAGGCTTCTCTGAAAAAAAAAAAGTTAGATGCTGAACGCTAAACGCTAAAACAAAATAATTTTCCCCTTCTACTGTGGTATTATGGACAGGTTTTATTCATTTGTGTGTGGCTTACTAGAGACCGTGGAAGGATATGATGCTGTCTCACATTGCAGATGTTACATATGGTAGAAATCAGTGAGGTTATTAGGTTATTCTATTTATTACAAATATATCTCACCTCTGCTTGGGCAGATTTTGTTGATGTGAAGAACCTGAATCACACAGATCTGAGATAAGAATTTCAGATGCATGTTGAAATTTCTAAATTTTGAGGGCGTTTTGTTCTGGGGATTTTAGCCTATTCCATTAGGATGCATGTCCTAATCCTATAAGCCTTTAAGCAGATGTATTTGCTTACTTAAGCAGGCTATATTAAATTCCAGTAAATGAAAATAGCTGTTAACCCAAGTTTATTCATGTACCTCACAATTTTCTAGTGCTCAAACTGTAGACTATACATATTTGGCTATATATTTCTGTACGTTTATTGCCTTACAAATCTGGGGAGCAGTGAAATTACACTTTCCAGTGTTTTCCTTTGGCTTTGTCTGTTTACAGTGGGAAAAAGAAGAAAGCAGGTTAGGAATAAAGAATGTATCCATGTGCTGAAGGAGCATGATACTTGCCAACACATTACTTCTTAAAAAAAAAAAAAAAAAAAAAAAAAAAGGCCATATTTATCCAGACTAAAAATTGCTTCTTTTTACCTAATACTCAGAACTTAATTCTCTTTTCAAAATATGGAAAAATGATCTTTGCTGCACAGTTGATGATGAAACTCCTATTCCATTTTCTAAAACACTGGATGATAAAATACGTACTGAATCAAGGTGCAGCACTGTGTAGGAGTACCAAAATACATAATATCTGAAAACTGTTTCTCACCAGGAGACGTTTCATTTTTTCATTTTAAAAAGCCCTCTCCCTTTCATGCAAATGTCTAAATCAGTATCGTGGCAGGATAAACAAGCAAGCAAACAAACAACCAAAAAAACAAAAACTGAGTTTAACAAACAGGCATTCTTAAGGACTTCAGATATTCCTGATTTAGTTCAGTGTTTAAAGAAGCTGAAACATTTATCTTATTTATCCAGTCCCAGGCAATGGTACAGAAACATACTGTGTATTGAGACATAATGTGATGTATTGAATGTTAGTGGTAAAAGCTCTTTTATTTGTTATTTAGTTAGTGACTGAGTGGTTAAGTTACAGATGATCAAGTTATGTGGAACAATGGAATGGATGTTCACTTCTTGATAATTTTAAAATACAGATCTGCAGGACAGCTAGGAGTAAGTTGGGTGGATAAGAAAGTTGTGGCTTTCTTCATTAATAATGGCCCATATGATTTCTCCATAATTATAACTGTCCTTCAAAATAGTGTCAATTAGAAAATGCAAGAAATTCTTTGCAAATATAACGGATAACTTTTCCTCCTTAATTGCATATTTTAAATGAATGGGTGATAATTCATCCATGTAAGTAAGTTTGAAATAATAATAATTCCTGGCCCATTTTCTGCTTGCTAGCCATAGCAAGTGGGGCTAAGGGTGAAGGGGCTAAGGGTGAGAATATCTAAGTGAATGACTTCTCTAACTGATGCTTTGCCATTGCAGATGTACTAGTCAGTGCATTTTATTCAGATGATCCCATCCTGTGTACCCCTAATGAACTAAAGCTCTTTCTCAGAATTATAGAATTTCTAGTTCTGACATTCCACTAGCGGGAGTTAAAGTGAGTAGTTGAAGTTAGAGGAAGGATTTAGGATTTCTTCTCTCCTTAAAAACACAGTGAGAAAATTTGTGTCTTTTTCCCATAGCCTTGATAAGACAGTTCATCTTAGTTTTCCTTCTGCAATGTGGCTGAAATTAGGATGCTTTTCTTACTGTCTTCACTATCACAATTATGTATGTATGTTTCCTTTTTTCCTTTTACTTCTTTGCTATTGCATATCTTCTTGCATCATTATCTTTCTTCCACTGCTTCCTCTTTAATTTTATGTTTCTTTCTTTTTATGAGTATATACTGACCTTCCACTTTTGTTTATTGTCCTCCTTTGCTTTTAGAATTAGGTCTTTTCAGTCTTGGAACAATAACTAGGAAGCTGAATCTGAAGAACTGTTCAGATATGCAGCTGTCCAGTATTTCTGAAAGTATTTTTGTCCAGGATAATGCTGTTCTAATGAAAGAGGTTAGAGCTACAGTTCTAGGAAATAAAATATTCATCTCCCTCTGAAATACCTTTTGAAAATGAAATACATGTATAGAATGAAAAAAAAAATGCAGCCTATACTTGATTGAGAGAGAGTTTGCTCTGTTGAGAGCATTGTATACAGGAAGCAAACCCAAAAACCCAAAACAGAAATGTGCAATTTCTGATAGTGCAGATGTTTTACAGTAGCTCGTAATTGCTTAGTTCTCCATTAACAAATAAATTAAATATTTAAACATGATTAGAATAATTTGCTGTTCCACTTTTGCAAATGTTGCAAAATTATGATGAACAAGTTCAACATAAAAGAAGTATAGAATTCAACACTACCTTTCAAGTGGAAAATTTTTCTGTCCAGTTGTTTGCCATCCAAAGTGTAATTATGATCTTTGTCTTAAGTGCAGCAACTTAAAACATGACTCAGTTCTATTTCTACATGTTTAAATAGCATTCTATAGGCATGTGCGACTGCCCTAAAGAACAAAATATCCTTGTGTCCTTACCTGAAAATTGACAAACTCTTGGTAGTGTATGTTTCAGTGAAGTTGCTTTAAAGGTCATTAAATGTCAAGAGGTAAAGCTTTCAGCTTTGGCCACGTTTCATGGAGAAAATTTGCACCCATATGTAGCTGTTTAGGTGCCTAAATATGCTCATCTTCCCCTGCAATTTTTAATACATTTATTGTTTTCTGTGTCTTAAATATTTGGGAGAAGTACTCTCACTGAGCATCTGATGTTACCACAGGCCATCTTCCACTGTAGTCTAGTTTTTAAAATAATTGTTAAAATATGTTTATATGGTTATTTTTTATGTTAAAAATTGTTAAAATAATCTCAGATTTTTTTCTTGTCTCCTTAAACAAGACTGGCTCTTTAGAATAAGTAAGTGCAGATTCCAACCGCTAATGTCTGTTCTGTAACCTACAAAAATTATCTGTGGATGCATATCTCCTTAGGGAATATTTCCTAACTTCTTTTGCATCAGAAATATTTCATATTTACATTTTCAATATAGACCTGATCTGAGAGAATTCAGATCGCCTCATTAAGGCCTACTTCAACAAGGAATTTATTAATATGTCTTTACATCCAACAGTATAGGGGTTACACCAATGAACTATTCCAAATATAAGATCAACTGCTTGCATTTTCATGTTGTTCTGCAGAAATGCATAAATTAAACAGAATGTAATCTCTTTCTTTGGAACTATGACTAAAACGGAGACACAGAAAAATTCAGAAACAAATGGTAGGAAACCTGTAAGGGTTGCAGTCTTGAATTCCACTCATCACGTTGCTAAGGATATAATCCATTTCCTACTGAAATCAACACAACTCAGCTCAGATTTCCAGTGGAACCAAAAGGGAGTCTGAGAGTTAGATTAATGACAACAGATGTGGCTGCAAAGCATTATGCTGTCTTATAGCCATATGATTCTAGCAGTTCAATGAATCACCCTATTAAATTGCATAAATGGTCATGTTGTGATTATTTCTTCATTATTTCTATAAAGGAACCAATCTAAATTGAATTTAGTTTTTTAAAAGGCTATTTTTTGTCTCATTAATAAGCAATGTGTGTCATTTAGGAGTATGACCATATTATTTATGCAAAAAAAAAAAAAAACAAAAAAAAAAAACAAAACATAAAGAATTCTCTTTACATAAAGAACTTATGTTCCTCAGGCATATCGGCACAACTTTCAGTTATGCAAATGAATGAATAACTTAAAAACAAAATGAGTCACATAAATCTAAAAAAAAAGGATGATAGAAATATATAATGCATACAGACACAAAGTAAATGTGACTTTGATCTTTAAACACTGGTAGTAACTGATCTACCCCATTTTGCATAGAGGAAGCACAAATATCTAGCTTTATACTAATTAAAAAATATATCATCACATATATATACATTTTATAGGTGTGCGTTCATACACACATATTATATAAATTGTGTGAACATGCACCTCTGGATCATGTGCATTGCTATATCACACATATAACTTTTTTCTAACTGGAAGAAATACACTATAAAGATTAATTATTTTTAATTTTTAAACTGAAAGCTTCAGTCTTATTTTTTAATATAAGTAAATATATTTTATTTTTTTATATTGAGTGCTTAACTCTCATTGAAAATTATAGAGATTTAAGCACCTAATTTATTTTGAAAACTTGTCTGCATTCTTATGTTCTTTTTTTGATGTTAATTACTGGCTGCCTAAAATGACCTCTCCTGTCCTCGGGGTACATGAAGTGGTATATATACACTTTCAACTGCAAGCTTAATTGCAAAGAAGCACAATTTAATGCCTGTGTTCCACCAGACATTGTCAGTGTTGTTGAGATAATCCCAGTCTGACTCAAGGTTTTCAGGTATGATCTCTTACCACACTCCATGCCAGATGCCCATCTGCTCACTGGAGAACTTTTTCTCATGACTCCGCTGACACTAGATCTTAAACTAGACACAAGTATCTTCTAGTATGGAATATGCTATTTTATGCGCAGAAATCTTACATATCTGATACGTGGTCTATTTTATAAGGGAGTAGTATCCGTTGATCTACTAAGTCATACCGAATTTCAACCAGGTTAAGGTAAAAGACAAAGCAAAGCTTTCACTTAAAATAACTACCATAAAAACATGATTTAAAATACAGTTACAGAAGTTGGGGTGAGATCATGAAAGAAACCTAAGCCTTGGATGTTACCAAATGGTCACTTCAGCTGGGTAGCCTGACCAAATGCAACAGATTAACCAGATTTAGCAGCTAAGCAAAAATGATGACAATGAAACAGTCCAGAGAACATGATTTGCTCAGCAGCTCCAAAATTCTTTGAAACAATAGAAACATGGAAATTGCAAAATCTAGTCTACCATATAAAAGTGTGTGGGAAGGACTATGCCTGTATTTAACACCTGATGACTAGCCAAAAGGCTTGAAATTACAAATAATAATAATAAAATAAAATAATAATAATAATAATAATAATAAAGGCTTTAAAGTACAAGAACTAGACAGAAGGAAAAAAAAAAAAAAAGTCCCAAAGAAGCTGCTATTCCTATAGCCTTCTAACAAGCTTATTATCTTGGTAATAACCAGTCACTGAAGTCTCTGGAGACTGTCTTAAATAAATAGGCGCAATGTCTAGTCATTAATTACCTGCTTAGTTTCAAACCAAACTGAGCACGGTTCTAATGTACATTATAGGTTTCTGTTTTTAATTGAAAGCAAACATGGGTAAACAATGAAACCACATGTTTATCAAGTGCCTATTTCCTAGCAATCAAGAAATATGGTAATTGCAGTAGCAAAAGGGCTGTTTATCAAATGCTTCACTGACAAGTATTTAACTATGTCTCCCCCTAGTCCTTGTTCCCATAAAACACCAGCAGTGCTGGCAACAGTGCGAAAAATGTCCCTCTTGAGGCCAGCAAGACCATGTTTCACGAAGCCTTACTGCATGAAAGGTGACTGGAAAAATGCTGTGGACTGATTGCAATGAAAAGATTTGAGAGACCAAAAAAGAAAAACAGTGGTGGGAGTAAATAAGCATGTGACATATGCTAATAGAACCAGACCATGAATTCCCTATTAAGCAAAAGTCTAAAGCCCTCTAAGGACTTATGGCTGTATTTTGATACTCAGGGGGAAGTACTGAGTAGGCCCCTGTGGTGGATGTTTCAGGGGAACTTTTATAGTCATATTTTCTAAAGCTTGCCAAAATGCACTTGATAGTACTTTTACAGGTGGATATCTAGAGTTTAGGAAGAAACAAAAATGCATGCTTCAGTGTTTCAGTACAGGAGTCAGCAGTCTTTCCAAAATCCTTTCCTTAATGTGTCACCACTGAATCGCTTGCTAAAAGTCAAATAGTTGATTAAGTAACAAAAAAACAAGGTTGATCATAGAGTAATGCACTTTAATAACAGTAGTGAGTTGTCACTGTGCTGAACTACGACAGAGCTCTGTTGGCTCTTTGACAAGATTCTGTTTCTTTAAGAATTAAGCCCTGTGTTAATTAGGTTAGCATCTCTGCAGTAGGTAGCTATGATGCTCTAAATCTACCCTATGCTGTTATACTTATCTGTGTGCATGGAAAAGGAAATAACTATGTGGGTATCAAATGTCCTTTCAGTGGTTTAATGATGTTAGGAATAATCATTGATCTGACACCACCTTATAAATAAAAAATTCATTGACCCAGTAAATATTATTTCACACAAAAAACAGTTCCAATCTAGATTAGATATCAGTCAGTGGTCCCTCTGTCCCCTTGCCCCACATATAGACTTTCTAAATAAGGTCTATTTAGACTATAAATAATTCTAAATAATTTAAATATTCAAAAATAAATTCTAAATAATTCTAAATAATAGACTATAAATATTTCTAATAGACTATGAATAATTCTAAATAACTCTAAATATTTCTAAATAATTTCTAAAGAATTTTTAGAAATTCTGTTTCAATTAAATTGCCAATTCTGGAACAACGTCTATTCCTTTTATTTCTCCTTTGATCTCAAGAAAAGCATTTGGTTTGCACCTATCTGGAAAGGTAGAAAATGGATTGACTTTTTAAACTTCTTAATCAATCCTATCTTATTTTTTGTTTCGATTTCATCAAATAATTATTCAAACTGGGTGTTTAACTGATATAAACCCACATCATTCCATTCTTCTTCCATGTGCCTTCATTGTTTTATATCCAATGAAGATTTGCCTCTGCTGCTCTGGAAGAACAAAAGCCAATCTGTTTATAAATGTGCTTGAGAATAGAGCTGCAGTTCTGATGATATTAGCAGAAACAAGCACACCTTGGGAATAGAAGTTTTACTTAATTAATGCTATATGACCATCTGGGGAAACTCAGTTTGTTTTTAATATACTTCTAGAAGTTCTATGCATGTGAAAAATGCTTAGGTATCGCATAACATACACAGTGCAAATAATAGGTTATATAATATAGAGGAGTAAATATACAAACACCAAAGTGCACGCACACAAAAAGGAGAAAACCAGCACACCAGAATAAAAATTATGACACTGAAGCAATGAGGTACCCCATTATTTGTATTAAACTAAGAAGACAAATTGATAAACAACTTTTGTTTCAGAGTACTATGAGATAGTTTACAGTGCTTTTAATGTAAAGTTTTTACTATTTGCTTCAATAGTCATATATTTTAATAGAGAAAAAGTCCATATTTACTGGTATCTACATTAATTCCTATAGATTCACAGTATGCATGTTTTATTACTATTATTTATTACTATTAGTATTACTACTATCATTATTACTATTACCATTTTTATCGGTTTTGTGAAATGTGGGAGATAAAATTCTTGGATTTAAACAGCCAATAGCTGTACATTTTTGTGAAAAATATATTTTTCTATTTTTAAACCACAATATCTTTCTCCTACCATCTTCATCAAAACACTTATTTGTATTTTATTTTCATATGTATTTTCAATAATATGCTTTAACTTTTGGTTAGCCCTGAAGTGGTCAGGCAGAAAACTTTTCAATATTTCAATAACATATGTGCATAAACAATGTTAGCAAAGTGAGACTAGTAATTTCTCACCCACCATCCCACTTAATCCATGAACAGAACTGATCAATTAATGCTTTAGCAAGGAAAGTTGTATTTTGTAGTGGTGACAGCTATCACGTTTTGCTACAGCCTTGTAATAGTTACTTGTAGAGAAAACAATTTATTTCATGGTACTGGGAAACTTAGAAACTCTTGGGTGCCAAACTGAAGTAGGCAGGTGCAAGTGCAGAATTTCTTTATTTTAAACCTTTTCAGAGAGGAGATTAAAGGAGTAGCATTTATGTTGTATAAAAATTTTGTATTCTTATAGGACAAGGTTTGGTACTTCTAGATATTAATGTTCAGAGTTATGCAGAGTTGTAGATCTCTTATTGCCAGTTACACTGATGGCATTTAAAAATGCATTTTAAGAATGTTATTTCTTTGACAAAACAGAGATTTCAAATGATCTTTTAAAGCAGTGTTAGAAGGATTAATCATTTTAAGGTAAGGTAAGATAAAAGAAGCAATAGTTTTTTACTTACTTTTACATTCTGAATTTAGTGTTAAATCATGGACCATGAAAAGTTAATTTTGTGTTCGAGCCAAAACTATTGGGGGGAGGTGCACTGGTCTGAGTAGTCAGTTACATGTTCCACTTTCATGTTCCGCTTTCATTACTGTCATCAAGAAAATGTTCTCTCTCTAATTTACAATACAAAATCAAGTCAGGGACAAGTTTCTTAGTTTCTATATGGAAATCCAGAGTTACAGTGACATCAAAATTATTAATAGAGTTACACACACCTCCATGAATCTGGGTAAAGTAAGACAGTGGCAATGAATAATTAGAGTTTTGTCTACCATAAAAGTTCAAGATGTTTAAATTTCTCCATCTTCCTTCTCCTGCACACATCAAATTTCATTTTTTTTTTAAGAAAGAACATAAAGAAGCAAAAATGCACAATATATTTCTGGTGTTCTGGGACTGTGCTCTTCACAGTATTGGAAGAACAATTTTTTGTTATGTTTTGAGTGAAATGATGCCTGTGACCTTTTAAAGAAAGGCTAAAGATTAATAGAATCAGGGTGTCAGGCAAATATATTTATGTTCCTGAGAATACTTATTTTTGCTTAGTTACAGTATGAAACACTAATGACCTTGGCTATTCTTATTACTGAGGCCTATCACAGTCTTCGTTGGTGCTGTGTTGTTTTGTTGTTTTGTTTTGTTGTTTACATTGGTCCATAAATACCTAGGGACTTTGTATGCCTTAGAATTTCCATCCCTGCCACCTCAAAGTATAAGTCTGAAGAAGACGCTGTTCTTTGTGAATTTAAAAAAGCTGTAAATTTGCCCTGTATTACTGCTTGAGCTGGCATTCATGTTTGTTTTTTGTTTGTTTGTTGGTTTTTTTTCATATATTCAACAGGGAACATTCTGATGATGAACTTGTTGGAGAGTAATAAATGTGTTGTTTTTTTTTTTTTTCACATATTGCAGTAAACCCTACTGACTCTTTCTAAGACTTTACATCTCTGTATTTTTGTTATTGCTGAAATCCTATTGCTTTCAATACTTAGAAGCCACAGGAACAGGATCTAATTAAGGGTCTAGATCACTGTGCTCTTTTAAAATAGGCCTCCAGAATTCTTACGTGGCTTCATTAAGACCGAGGCTGGTTGTTTTTTTTTTCTGTTTCCATTACTACTTTTTAAAATAAATATTTCTACTTCTTGCTAGCATTACTGTCATAGATGGTTAAGTCACCAAAATACTATTTTGCTTCTGGAAGAGCTTTCTAACATTTGCAGGTTAGAGTGATAAAATGTTTTTGATGCTGAGCAGGTTCTGAAAAGCAATCACAAGAAGAGTATTTGCCAAAAGGTGTGTTGGAACTACAAATTTTAAAGCACCTTGTGTCTGTGAGAACTTGCCAAAACCTTCCTGATTAATCCAATTTGCTGAAGCATTTTTATTCTGCTGTCTCAGCAAATATTCACCTTCTTGCAGAACAAAACATCACTGGTATTCTTGAATGGCTGTCTGGGGTTACTATGAAGTTTGAATCTTTTTCTTTCTCTCTCTCTCTCTCTTTTCTCTCTCTCCCGCTCTCTTTTTTTTTTTTTTTTTTTTTTAATGCTGTAAGAGTGAGCTGGTACTTAAAGGTTTTATCTGTTTCTGCGAGTATTGTAAGGCTTGTTGGTCAGGTCATACATAAATTGGTTTCAGGTTCAGTTTTGCACTAGGAGAGGAGCTGAATTCCTGATTCAGCATGGTTCCATGCTCACCAAGTGGTTGCGCCCTGAGAACTGGTAGAGACAGGCCATGTGCAACAGTACCTTGCAACATGTTATTGTTAGTGTAACTTCACTTCTGAGAAAGCTTGCTTATCTTTTATTCTCACCTTAAAAAATAAAAGCCTGTGTGGTGAAATGAAATCAACTCCTAGCTCTTCTATGGAATAAACTAATTAAGCATTGTAATGTCTTGTTGAATTCTTTTAAGCAGTTTAGTCCACTGAGGTACACATTCTGCACACAGAGGTGGTACAGGTTACAGTTGGTAGGAATGGTAAGAATTCTTACTAATGTGTGAATGGTGTTCAGTTAGCAAGACATCATGTTTCCACTATATGTAAGTGCCCCAAATACTGTGGGAATTTAGTTTCATAGTGGCATTTCTCTAAAATACTTGTAACAGTACACAAGCCATTGTTTGTTAATATTATATCATCAGAAGAATAAATGGAAGAGTAGCATGGCAGCATCTTTCTTACTCTCAAATGACACTTCACACTGACAAGGAATATTGGGAAGTAGATTTTTGTGAACCAGAATAAAAATAACAGGTGGCCAAATTCTTTTTGTTTTAGGATTTCACTTGAGATTTGAGAAAAAAAAAAGTCATGTTGTGACACCTAAAGAAATTATCACAAGTTGTCCTTCAAGAAAAACAGCAACAACAAGATTTATTTTCAAACAACAACAAATATATATATATATATTTAGGAAGGGAATAGTTTTCCAAATTCGAACTTCTTGCTTTGACCAGACTCCTTCAGAAGACCTCTTCATTGCTGTGTATTTGCTTCATGAACAAAATCTGATCATTTATGAAAATCCCACTCTGAAAAAGATGAAAAACATTCTCAGAATATGACTTGACATTACCTCTGACAAGTGATTTTTCCTTTAGTTCCATAGAACCATGCTATCTTTGAAGATACTTTTTAAAATATGCATATAATTATTAAAATATTTATGGAAATGTAAAAAAATTGGCAATTAGCTTTCATTAATATTATTGCCTACATATTTATTGTCTTTCATTGATAGCATAAGAGTTTCTTCAGGCTGTTCTTATCATCTTTGTGTAGCTGTTCTGCTGTGTTAAAGGGTTGCTGTGTGTTTGATCCGTGAGGTGTAGATTCAGGTTGTCCATGGGCATATATAGTGCAGCGTTACCAGAGTGAAATTAAAGTTAAAGCCAAGTGGATGCTCTTTGCTTAGTCATTGAAAAAAAGAGCTTATTTTTTTTAATAAATAACTTTGTGTGTCTGTGTGTACACGAGTGTATGTGTGCACAAATTCACATGGCCTAATTAAAATCTTATTAAAAATAATGGAATTAGGGGATTAGTTTCCTTGCGACAGTAGCCAGCATGTGAGATGCTGAGCACTCTGATTATACTGGCGATAAATCCAAACTCTGAAATGAGATTACAGTCAAAAGCATCTTAGTGCTTTGATAGTTTTACTAGGTTGTTCAGTGGTTTGCAGAATTTGTAATAAGCCATTGTCTGGTTATGGCAGCAAGTCAAGGGAGAGAAGAATCCGGTAATGTTGTTTATTATTTGTGTTACGGGAGTGCCTAGAGGCTGTGACTGGGAATGGTGTCCTTTGTGTTAGTAGCTGTGCATATCTACATGAACCTAATCTCTTCTTGAAAGAATTTACAGGATGAGTTGATAAGTAAATTAAATAGAAAGAAAGGTAGATAGAAATTGAAAGGGTTAGGATCTGGGCAGCAATAAGAACATATTCCTATGTAGGATCTCTATATGGTTACAGTTTTTTGTTGTTGTTGTTTTGTTTTCATTTTTGTTTTCCCTAAACGTGAAATTGTAACAGAGCAACATACTATGGGGAAAAAAATAAAATAATAATATTTCTGAGCCAGCATGCTTGGGACAGATAATAAGATTCCTGACTCTGCTACAGTCTCCCTGTTAGACTTTGCATAACAAAGAATTTGAATTAGGATTGGAAGGAAATATAGCTACATTTCCTGTGAGAAGTAAAAATGACTTTCAAAATGTCATTTTCTTCCAGAGTTGGATAGTAAAGAATTATGGAAACTTTGATGTAGTTGCTTATGAGTGATAAGTCTATGTAATGTTTAAATGGATGAATCAAAACATAAAGTGCATGATGGCATTAGCAAAACTGGATTTGAAAATGGAATGCCGTACATTGTGAGAGGGAAGTTATAGGCAAAAAAAGAAATGGAAGGAAGGAAGGGAGGGAGGGAGGGAGGGAGGGAGGGAGGGAGGGAGGGAGGAAGGAAGGAAGGAAGGAAGGAAGGAAGGAAGGAAGGAAGGAAGGAAGGAAGGAAGGAAGGAAGGAAGGAAGGAAGGAAGGAAGGAAGGAAGGAAGGAAGGAAGGAAGGAAGGAAGGAAAAAGAAAAGTAAAGTTTTGTACCTCTGGTAATAACAATTTCTCCAGATTGGAAGATACTAGATTTATTCTCAAAATAAAATATATTGTGAGATCAGATGACAGGGCTGAAAGGATACAGAAACCATCTCATGAGACCAAAGGAGGAAGAAAATAGTCATTTACAGAGAAGAGATGATATTATATATAATGAAAATCTGATAAAGTCAGTAGGAACCTTTCGTCTCAAAGCATGTATTTATAATTTATTTCCATACAATATAGATAAAATTCAAAAATATCATCCAAGTTGATAAAAGGAACTGTTGGGAATACTTGTCAAGCAGACAAATGTTTCTGATGAAGAGGCCACAAATATTTCCCCAAAACACTCTCTGCTGGGAGGAATAATGATATAGTAAAGCATGGTATAAAATAGAAAATCACAGCTCCCTGTTCAGAGAAAATTTATTCTAATTTCAGAGGTGCCCAAGGAGTTCTAAAAAGAAATAAAACTTTGGAAACCCATGAATAATGTCAGGGGGAAAAAAAGAAGAAAAAGAAAGAAAGAAAGAAAGAAAGAAAGAAAGAAAGAAAGAAAGAAAGAAAGAAAGAAAGAAAGAAAGAAAGAAAGAAAGAAAGAAAGAAAGAAAGAAAGAAAGAAAGAAAGAAAGAAAGAAAGAAAGAAAGAAAGAAAGAAAGAAAGAAAGAAAGAAAGAAAGAAAGAAAGAAAGAAAGAAAGAAAGAAAGAAAGAAAGAAAGAAAAGATTATTTGTATTCTGTAGAATAGGATTAAACATATGACTTTTAGCATACTTATGCCAGTAGATCTGGGAAGTTGTAATTTCTACCTTTGACTTAACAACACAGGCTCTTTTGGAACAATATAAGTGGTTTGTCCTGTCTCTGAGAGATAGACTGAGACTCCAGATACCTAAAGTTTAAAATTCCTTACTAGTCAGAATAGATACCTAGTTGCATTTATGAATATCTATATGATTTTAAAAATCAAACATTCAAAATGGCAATTACAATTCCAAATCACCTTGATTTAATTACTGGAGTGAAGGGATGTATCAAAGTGGACGTGTGTGATTTTTAAGTCCGGTATGATGATTTGCAGCTCACATGTCGCAACAGACTGGCACTGGGATTTTATCTTTAACAGCAACCTCAAGTCAGAGCTTAAGTTATCTTTGCTTTACTGTTTAGTTTAGTTAATGGGAAGTAAAAACCATGGTGAGATAATCATGAAATAATCATGAAATAATCATGCCTTGAACATTTTCAGGTTTTTCCCCTATTTGTAAATATGAGTATTTTTGTAAATGCTCATGTATTTACGTGCATTTTCCCACTACCCTTAAGGAAGGCATGCTACAGATATTTCACAAAGCCAATCACAGTACTAAGAGGCCATCTCAGAGAGACTCCCTTCCTTGTCCCTTCTTCACTGCCTAAGACCAGATAACCAGTTATATACATGTAGTAACACTGAATGTCAATGGGAGTTTGTTACAGATTCCCTCTCAGTGTCCTTCAAAGAGAATAATCAGTTCCCAAGCTACTCCAAAATAAGTACAATTTGTAAACTCATTGCGGCAACCTCAGATATTCAGTTTAGCTTGAAGTAGTAAAAATTTGATGAGTTCACCTTAAATCCA
The DNA here is from genome assembly GCF_963932015.1 of Anas acuta. NCBI lineage: Eukaryota > Metazoa > Chordata > Aves > Anseriformes > Anatidae > Anas > Anas acuta. The sequence goes on along the minus strand of NC_088991.1, from coordinate 9,987,083 downwards.
TCAATACATAACAATACATTGGGAAATGTGTCCTGCTGTAAAGGATTTCTCACTTGAACTTACGTAGTAGACATGTATCATTGGTGATGTATCTGCTTACCTTGAGAGATCAGGAAACATCTGTTAAACTCTTTTGGACAGAGTTCGAGGGGAAATTTGTTCACAGTGAAACAATTCACTGCATATTCACACAATACTTAGTAGTATGCTATCTTCAAAAACCCCAACAAGTCTTTGGATGCTATCTTGGACCTAATTCATGAAGTTCAGATTAATGTCTCCCACCACTGCTATAGGTGGCCAACTGGGTTTCTCTTTAATGAAGTCAGCCATTACACTTCTTGCTTTTTGGCATGTAGATATCATAGATGACGGCATTGCTGAATTAATAGCTTTATCAAGGTTATTGCACTTTAGACCAGTGCAGTGTTTACTCTGATCCTGAAATGAATTTCTCTCTTTGAATGTTCTCTTTGAGCTGAAACAGCCTCTTCTCATTTCACCAAATTTCTTCGTCACCATGACAAAGAGTGATGTTCTTATTTTCACATGACTTGTCTCTCCAGTGTGGAGATGGGTTATTTCTCCTCCTCCAGCTAGATTATGTTAATACATTTTCTATACATAGCCTTACTGTGACCATCTGCACCCTGAAGGCACTTTGACTTGCCGTAGTGGCCTACTGTGAAGAGGCACCAGAAAATCACATTGGAGTGCTAAGGCTAAAGCTGAAAACTAATTCCTGTTTCCTGGTGTATTTATTCAATTTCATTTCAGTGTAAGGATTACTTTGCATTTGCCACATCTTGTGAGTATACATGCAGATAGTTTGCATTACTTACCCAATGCATGGTATAGCAGCTTGGTATGTGTCTTAACCACAACAGCAGCAATTTTTACGGAATGCCATCACTTTTATTCTGCCATAAATATATGGCAGACAGCAACCAGCGTCCATGATCAGTGTTTCTTAAATTTCAAATCAGGAAACGGTGATTTTTGTATAGTGGTTCTTTCCATATTGGAATGTTGCAAATGGAAGAGAGAAGTGTGTCAATGTCTCTTGTACTTGCACACTGTTATATACAGAACAGAGTGAAAACATTTTGTTGAAATTCCTTTGCCCCTGTCATCTGAGCAACAAGTGCTCAAGTCTTCTCACGTTTCAAAGGGCAAGACATCAATACTCTGTGAGGGTCCTCTGGGTATCAAAAAGTGAAATGAGTCATCAGAAGTGTACACAGAAATGCACTATGCCAGAGCCCAAATAAATAAAAACCTGATGATATACTTCAGCTACACATGCACTACATAACAAACCATTATCTAAACCACATAATAAAGGGTAAGGAAATTATGGCCTTCAACTCCAACCACAGTCTTCATCTCCAGCTAAATGAATAATCACTTGATTTCAAAGCCATTGTATTAGATGTCAAGATTTTCCATTGCACTGAATGAAAACTACTGGCATTTAGACATATCTAGTAACAGGCAGTAGTGCTCCATTAAGTTCTACCAAATAAATGACAGCCTTCCTATATGTAATTAATATCATTTATATCTATAGCATTTCCCTTTCAGGATATTATATTGATTTATGTACTCTATAACTTAATTCTGGACATCAGAAATAGGAATAACCCATTAGGTCATCAAGTCTACCATTCTGCTGGTGCGAGTTTTATTCGGGACCACTTCACACATCACTGAACTGTAGCCACTTACTTTGGATGTCATTAGGCAATTTATCTGCCATACATCTGCCCATCATATCACTATTCTATAAAAGGGCAAATTAAAGTGTGGGAAAATTGGTATGTCCTTGGAAATTAGCTCTAACTTTTACAGTTTGATAGTCAGATAACCCGCTGAGGGAAGCCACTTTATAATTGCTTTCATACACTCAGTATGAGATGAGAATCTGGCCAAGAGAATTTAGGGGTTATTGGATAACCAGGGGTTGTTTGTACAAGAAGAAAACAAAAGGAAAATCTTTTCTACAACGTAAGTTTATTTATGCTTTTTCCCTTTTAAGCTAACTCATTCATTTCTGAATCCAAAAAGGAATTACTAAGAGGTGGATGCAAGCTGTTTAATTAATGAATGTTGAAGTTATTCATCTCTAACATATCTCAATACATTCACAATATGCAACAACAAAATGTGAAATAAAATGGGAAACTATGGGATGTTCTGCAAATAATCATTAATATGAAATATTATTATGGGTAGTACAATTAATGTTTTTCATATGAGGAATTTTCATTGAGGTGGATTGAAAACTTGCCAGATAGGTGGGCCCAGGGGGTGGTGATCAATGGAACAAAGTCTAGTTGGAGTCCAGTTAGTAGCTGTGTACCGCAGCTGTCACTACTGAGTCCAATTCTGTTTAACATCTTCATTAACGATCTGAAGGATGGGGCAGAGTTTACCCTCAGCAGGTTTGCAGATGGCACAAAACTGGGAGAAGTAGCTGATAGACCAGAGGATGATGCTGCCATCCACAGGGATCTTGACAGGCTGCAGAAATGGGCTGACATGAACCTCATGCAGTTCAACAGGCTACTGAGATGGAAAGTGTCTTGGCAGAATGAGAGGTCATAGTGGACACCAAGATGAACATGAGCCAGCAGTGTGCCCTTGCTGCAAAAGAGGCTATTGGTATCCTGGGCTGCATGAGGCTAAGTATTGTCAGCAGGTCAAGGAAAGTGATCCTTCTGCTCTACTCAGCATAGGTGAGGCCACACCTGGAGTGCTGTGTCTAGTTCCAGGCTCCCCAGTACAAGAGAGACACAGTCATGCTGGATACAGTCCAACAAAGGGCTACAAAATTGATTATGGGATTGGAGCATCTCTCCTATGAGAAAACATTGAGAGAGCTGGGATTCTTCAGTTTAAAGAAAAGAAGGTTCAGGAGTATCTTATCAACATGTGTATATTCCTGAAGGGATGGTACAAAGCAGACAGAGCCGTACTCTTCATTGGTGTCCACTGACATGACAAGAAGCAATGGGTACTAAGTGAAACACAGGAAGCTTCTTCTGAACATTGGGAAGCACATTTTTATTGTGACAGTGACTGAGCACTAGCAGGAGGATTTGACAAGATGACCTGCGGATGTCCTCTCCAACCTCAACAATTCTTTGATTCTGTGAACTCCAAAGGCTTGTTAAATAGAGCCAAAAAAATCTTAGCCAGAATCCCATTGCAATGGGTTGTGAGGAGCATACTGTCTCAGGAGTTACTTGGAAGAATAATTTGCTTACTTTACAATGTGTCTATGCTCCCTAAGTATGGAGCATACACAAATACTTCTGCATGTCAACAACTCAGGAATTATGTTCTTCTCTGACACGGCATGGCACTGAATCTTATTCAGTCTCTCTCCCTGATCTTTTTTGCTTCCTTCATTAGCTGATATAGGAGGCAAAAGAGGTCCTACCTGTGCTTACCAGAAATCCTTTCTCTGCATTGAAAAAGCAGTGCTGCATCTTTCTGCTCCTGCTTAGCTATAGTACACAGATATTCAGCTTGCTAATGCTCTTGTTCAAATTACAGCATACTATTCTCATATCTGCAGAAGTATGTGAGCATGGTGAAGCTAAACAAACCAAGCCAGAGACAGAAAACTTGTGACTGAATGAGGTCTATAACTTCTGATGTGATTTTCTTTCTTGGACATAGAACTTGCATCTTTTTAAACCTAATTAAAGAAGTAATACTCAGAAACCATATCATTATGTCATTGTCATAAAAAATGTTTCTCAGAATAGAAAACATACTCTTGTATTTTTAAATCTGTTTTGGCCAAGCCCTTAAAAAATGGGTCCTGAAATATACTCATTTTTTATCTTTCTCTCTTTAAAAGGCTGTATGTTTGATTTTATTTTTATTATAACAGCAGAATTTTAAAATCCACATACTACTCTTTATGGAAAAAAAAATCCAATTCTGTATCCCATACTACTGATGAAAGCAGTGACTCTGGTATGTTAAAAAGAAGTGACTGGTAGTAGAATGGATATGTTTCATGAAGGATCATCAGAATGCAAGCCATGGTTACAACAGGGTACATTGCAACTGTAGAAAATCTCAGTGATTTCCTAGTTCTAAAGTATGTCAATACTTTGTGCCTCTTCATTTTCTATTGCAATCACATTTCAGAGAGATGTTATGTTGGTTCTGCCAGAGCTACACATTGCTTTTAAAGATCACATCACCTTTAGGTTAAATGGATTGTATTTCTCCATGCTTCTGACAACATACTCTTTTTGCACTGAGATGTGCAAGCTGGAACAGTTAATCTGGACACGATGTAATCTTTTGATTTCATAAAGTTGGAACATTATTGGAAGAAAGTACGAAGATGATACTTCATGGAATTGTGGTCAAGAGGGGAAATTGAGAAAAACAATTCTCTGTAGCTTGGGTCTTTGACTGATCAAGGCAGACCATGTAAAGTATACTGTTTGCCTTGACCTTATAGCACTCCTGCTCTTCCATCAAGGCTGAAAACTTGCCTCTTCCCAGGTATGATGTACATGTAGCAAGTTGACTCTGAACAATGAGAAGACATATACATGAAACAGGAGGCTTCCTGATATGGGAGCTTGTGTCAGGTTAGTAGAGTGGTGAGGGAATAACACTAAAACCCATACATACAACACCAAAAAAGAGTTAGTTAATATCTAAAAAAAACTGTATATCCAAAATAACACCTCATATAACTGCAGTTTTATAATTATGACTGCAGAAACTCTCCAAACACACTAACATAAAAGCAGCTAAAATACAACTGGTCAGAGTAATCTAAATAGGAAACAAAAATTTAGGCTTTTCCATTTTTTGTGATTTTTGTGCTTTCAGACTCTAACCTGTACTCTTTGTACTTTAGCTGATGTAGAACAGCCTTTCTGATGAGTTAAATACAAGAGTAAGGTTAATGCATATATCCTTTAGAATACATTTTTTGCCATGCTTTTAGATGGAAGCATAATTTATATGTTATTTTTGTAGTTATTATTAAAAAAAACAACAACAACAACAACAACAACAAAAAATCCCTCTGGCTTTTTTTTTTTTTTTTTTTTTTTTTTTTTCTCCTAATTCACTTGTCTTACTCAATAAGGTCTTTGTGGCCATGTCCATGTTCTGGTATTTCAGTGACTGGAACAGATAATATGCATATTCATGGAATGGCAAGATATGGAAAATAAGGCACTGATAGCATGCTAACAGATTACAGTTATCTGGCTGAGTAGTGGTGTCTTGTTTGTTTGTTTGTTTTACAGTTGCTCTATGATATTCTAATCTCCGACTTTGTGTTTAAATACAAAGGTAATGTCAAGCCTACACAATGTCCTACTGAACTCAGTTTGTTAAGGTCATACTCATGAATTGTAGGTGTTGCTGAGTTTTTATGTGGTTGTTGCTGTTGTTGTGACTTCTGCAGCAAGATAACAGTCCTAGCATGATTCCAGAGAACTGGAATCTGCAAGAGAACAGATAGCAGTGTGAATGACTGTTCCCCAGAAGTGTTAATTGTAGATGCCTTCAGTCACATCTGCTTGAATTTTCACAGGAAAAAAATAATCTATCCTAATATAAATGCTCTTAATTTTATGCTATGATCTCTTTCCTGGGAAGCATGTTTGGTGATTTCACTACATGCTTCTTTCTCTCTCTATCTGTAATGAATCAATAATCCAACAGGACACTGGTGGCCATTGTCCTGGTCTGGGAGATAGATATCTCCTATGTGAGATACAAATTTGGGATTATTTAGAGATTTGTGACATCTTGTAACAACAAGAGAGGGAGAGCTGAATGTATGGTTCTAGGTAATCATTTTCCGTCTTTCAAAATTTCATGCTCTTCACTTCTTATGTAAACTTCATGGGGTATTAGTTAAATTTTTATGCTAAACTCTTCTAGTTTTTGTTACATATATGGCAAAACAGCTGAAGTGGAGTTTTGTGGAGGCTCGTACATTTTGTGGGCAATAGAATGACTCAAACAGGTCTACTAGCAGTCACACAGGAGACTAAACAGGTTTCTTACACTAGGGATTAGGAAACTCTGCCTGCAGCTAAGAATTATAATCTTTCTAATCTAAATAGGTTAAAAATAACACCTTCCACAAAACTTGTTCTTCAACAGTAGGTTAAGAAATCCTTGAAGAAAATAGGAGAACTTTGAGCAATCACTGAATCCTTTAACAATTTATACAAATTATTTTACAAAGTAAAAATGTAGAACATTCACTTTCCACTTTTGCTGTTTTGACAGTGCTCAAATTTCTAATTTACTCTTAAGAGAGCAATTAAACCTCCCTTGTGATTCTAAACATTTTTCCACATAATGTTACCTTATAGGAGGTTAGAAATGTCTTTTTATGCAGCCAGCTTGCTGTTTGACTATACACCTATCTAGATGCTTGTGTGGGTCTTACTGCTGAAGTATCCAACTACAGTTACCAACGAGTTATATTCTCCAGACATCTACTTAGGTCACAGGTTTATCATACAGTGGAAAGGCAAGGTCAACAGAAAGTGTGCTTATCTAAAGTTAAATGGGTCTGCAGCAAATGAAGAAATGAATCAAAATGTCCCTGTGTTCACTGTCAACCTTTAAATACTAGATAGTCTTGCTTTAAATAATTGAGTGCTTTCTTTATTGCAAGGTACAATTATATCTATTAAAGTGCTACAGATTCTTCAAAGACTACTCACATGGTGGTTGGAGAGTAGTAACTCAAAACATGTTAGAAGGAGCTCTTAAGGAAGTTAAGCTTGTAATGAATGTCTTCCTTTTATTTCAATAAACTACAAATACGGTGCATTGAATGTATTTGCCTTCTGGTGATTTGAGATGATCTTGTTGTGTATGCATAATTTAGTGATCCTATCTCATTCAAATTAGAATATGAGTTAAAAAGGATAAGGATTCAACATCTATTCAGAGATGTGGATGAATGCTTGGTAGAAAAGCTTACTAGAAAGTGCATACTGAATTTATTGAAAGCGAAAAAAGTATGTTAAAAAAACTGCTGAGGAGCATCCTGGCATCAGAAACCCTACAGATAAATACTGCTTCCCATGTAACACACTGGAATCTGATACTTTATGACACAAAAAATAGCCTCAAAGGAATACTGCATTCTAAATATATTCCTGACACCAATGCACAACCACTTCAATCTGTAAATTTAGTTACTTCTTTCTGTGCTAGAGGATATCATTGTGCTTGAACAGGAATCGAAGTCACTTCTGATGTTTCAATTCATGTATGCAGCTGATATCTTTCTCACTACTACAATCTAGTAATAGACTTTTATCTTTTATTGTTTATAGTAGTTTCATATTTGCATTTGATATTGTCACTTGGAACAATCAAAACAAATAAGAAAAATCTTGCATCTGAATTTCATTTCCTCTTCTCACCTATTAATATTAATGTTTCATGCCATGCACAATCATTAAAGATAAAATCCTCCTGGCTATATGCAGTGAGACCTAAAGAAAGAGCGGGGAAGATTCCCTTCATGGGTTTCTGCTTGGGTCATACAGAAGGGCAAAGTTTAGAATACTGCAGCAGAGGATTTTGGCAGGAATTCTGTTATAAATTATGTCAAATGCTATTGTAATATAAAATGCCTCGATATTACCATTGCTAATTAAAGAAAGGTTGGATGCTGGCAATTTTGCTGACCAAAGAGAAAAACAGACAGGACTGGAAGGAGCAAAGGAGCTTAGGGAGTTCTGTGCTTAGGAAAATAATGCTGGCTCCTAGGTAATTCAGGGGCCAGTGCCCCAGCAAAGGCTGGAGGGAGGGAGGAGGAGAGGGCAGACCACAGAGGAGATGGAAAGGATGGACAAAGAAACTAGCAAGTGAACTGAAGCTCAAATCTGCAGCTACTGAGTTGGTTGAAGCATCTGCATTGATGAATGATAGGTTAGAAATGACCCTTAAAATCATCAAGTCCAATCATCAACCTAATACTGTCAAGTCACCGAGCCATGTCCCTAAGCACCACACCCACACATCTCTTAAATACCTCCAGGGATGGTGACTTCCCTGGGCAGCCTGTTCCATTACCTAACCACCTTTTCTGCGAAGAAAAATTCTTCCTGATATCCATCTAAACCACCTCTGGGGCAACTTGAGGCTCTTTCTTTGTGTCCTAAAGGTCCGCCTGCCTCAATGCACTATCAGAGAGATTTTAGAGATTTGATGAATGAGGCAGATGCAATGAACTTTCTTCAGGTATGCTACCATGGAGGATTCATCCTTGTTTCTGGTCTAAATATGTCAATGGTTAAGATGATAGCTGTCTCTCAGAACAACTGTAACACATACAGACACTAAGTTTCTTAAGGTCTCTGACATCTTATGCTTGAGAGTGAGAGGTAGGATCTTGAACAAAATCTTGGATTGAAACTTTATTTTCCTGTTCTGCCCTTCCTAAATATGTTTCTTCTCTGCTCCAGTGATGGCTGCTACTTCATATAAACCCTCTTCACCAAATTCTGCTGTTTTCACCAGTCCTGATGGAGCCAAGATAAAGTGCTAGCATTTCTCTGACATCCTGTTTCAAGCAATTTCCTCTTCATTATCCTTTTTTGTCTTATTCACGACTTTTTTTTTCTGAGATGCATGTTCTTGTATAATACTTAGTATAACCAATAGTTATACACGAGCAGCTGAATATTAGGGCCCATTTTGTTTTGCAAGGTGTGATCATTTCATATAAAATTTTCTGACAGTGAAATGAAGTGACTATTCCTTTTTTTCTTTATTACCTCCATTATAGGCCCATAGCCTTCCATTGTTTTGTGCATTATGATGTGCATGCTGCACATCATTGTGTTAGGCAATGTAGAAAATGGGGCTTCCTAGAAGTACAAAAGAGAGTATAAAAGAGAGCTCTCATATAGGGAAATCTAAATAGTTTGGAATATCAGAACAACTGTTTAGTCAGCATTTTTAGATTAATAGCAGGTAATCTCTCATCTTACATACATAAAGATCCACGCTAAAGGGTTATAATTTACTTTCTGGACTTTTAGTTGACCTGATAAAATCAATCTTTTGCTTGCAGCTTTTCTGATGGTATTTGAGGACAATGTGAGACTAGGCATTTCTTATTACCTATTGCCCCCTACAGATATATACAAAGATGACAATGAGTACAGAAGAGAATGCGACTGTACTGCAGACCATCAAAAGTCTGATTTTTACTGATTTAAAAGGTAGTTTATGAGCCTGAAAAATCACATTGCCTATGTTAATAAAGTTTTAGCTTAATTGTTTATTTTTTAATTCAGTGGTGGTCATATAAAAAGCAGCAAGCAAAACCAAAGAAAAGCAACCAAAACAACACATCAAATTGTACTGATTTTCAGTCTAGCAATGGCAAGAAATCTCAAATGCTGTCATTTTTCTTCGGGCCTTTTTCTTCACTGCAAATAGAAAATATTAAATCATCTTTTCAACTTCTCATGAGATCTATGCAAACCAATATCCATCAGCATTTTATTCTAACATAAAGGAAAGTTAAAAATAAATAAATATAATTTGCTTGACAGGAAAAAATACTGAGCAGACAGAAACTTATTTATCAGAGAGACACCTTTAAAACTGATGTTCTAAATTCGTAATGTATGAATATAGAGGAAAAAATTAAGCATGAGAATATGGCACTTCCACATACACAGAAAAGCAAAAGTTTTGTCTTGCATTTATGAAGGAAGATTGCAAAATTACTGCAAAAGATAATTATCTCAGAATAAGCATACATCACAGCAGTAATTTTAACTTCACTGTTTAGTATGAAATGTCTTACATAGGAGAAAACTTCGGCAAGCAAAGATTGATTGTAACTTGCTTTTTTAAATGGATAGTGTGGCACATGATTCCACACAATTATTTCAATGTTAGTTAAAATGTGACTGCTCATTCTATTTCAATTTACATTAATGGCTCTACAATTAGGTAACTAGTCCTGCAAATACCCTCCATAGGTCACTATTTTTGGGTCACTCATATTATTAGGTGCTAGGGGACATCTTATGGAACAGGAAGTTTTGTTTGTCTTTCAGGGAACTGTGCCAAGGGTGTGGACTTGCACTGCACATGGGGTTTTACAGAAATTCCTGAGGAGGCAGTTTTAGCCCACAGGAGATGTGCTAAAATGTGGTGACATTACCCATGTCAGTCTGCCTGTATGCAGTAGCCAGCTGCAGCTATGATGATATGTCCTTCTGAATCCAGAATCCAGAATGGGATAATTGTCTAATTAGCAAGAAGAGATTTCCCGTGTTGTTATTTGGCAAGTTAAATCCAGAATAACAGGCTGAGAAGCAGACTGCTGCCAGGAAAGCTCAGGAAGCCACCTCTCTGTTTATTGACTACAGATCATTTCATCAACAGATGATGTTCCTTACTTTATGACTTTACTACAACAGAAAAAAAAAAAAAAAAAAAAAAAAAAAAAAAACATTATTGAAGGATTACTAGTGATGCTTTGCAGAACAGACACATTTTTTTCCTGTATTTCCAGGATATATATTTTTTAATAACAAATTATTATCACAACAAATAATTTGGTATAGCTGGTTAGGATTTGTTCAGTTATTTTGATTTTGGCAATAAATTTAATTTTGTGAAAGCAGGAAGTTTTGGGGGAATTATACTGGTTTAAACAATGTTTTCACCGAGGATTCTTCTTGGATCAAAGGTATAATAAAGAGGCAAGGCTTTTGTCTCCCCCGACAAGTTTTGCTATTCAAGCAGCTGTAGAATATGAGAGATCCAAATTCAAATCCCTTCCCTGATTTGAGCACCTTTGGTCAACCGCCTATGACCTGATCAAACTACTGGGAATGAAGAGGTGAAGGCAGTAGAAAATGGGTTGCTTGGGTCCTTCTGTATCCAAGATAAATTTACTCATTAACTCTTCACCACAGAAATAACTTTTTCTGGATTTAGGGAACATGGAAATCGGCCATCCCCATGGGAATATATCAGACAGCTCCACTTAAATCTTCAAAAAGCTTTTATAAATGTTCTTGAGGAAGGAGACCTGCTGTGCAAAGAAAAGCTGTTCTGGTCTGGGCAATATTAATATCCAGAAAACGTTTCACAAACATTGTTTTAACTTCTCAGAATGCTTCTGACTCAGTTAAACCTCCTCTTTGGGGGTATTCTTCTTTCAGTGTTTCAATTCCTTGGTTGGACATCTGGTTAGGAAATTGTGCAATTATATCTGTTGCTTTCAAAGAGGGCTTTATCTCAAGGTACTTCTTTTCTCTCTCTGATCCTCATACAAGATTTTTCTTATGAAAATAAAAATAAGTGCTTAAATATATATACATATGCCTGTATACGTACTTGTACATGCTACATGTGTACACACATACACACATTTCTACATATGAAGTGGGTATATTATATAAAATATATAAAAACTGCATTTATAGAGATATAAAATATCATTTCCTAACAATGTAAAAAGCCAAACTTGTGGAATTTATTAGTGCATTTCTTATAAGCTGACATTATTACATTTCACTTGTCTAGGGTTTTATTTGATATTCAGAATACTGAAATTTAAGAACTGGATGTTGGATGCTGTTCAATATTTATCTGATTCTCTTAGCTAATATCCTGAAATAGATGGAGGGTGGTGATGAGAGTTTCATTGGCCCCAAACTCTTCATAGTAATCAGAATAATAATAACGAGCTCAAAATATATTTACAATTTTAAAAATACTGAGCTGATGGGAACTAGCTATTCCTAAGAAGCCATCAATTTTAGGTAATTGGAGGGGGATAGTTCATCTTAAAAGGCATTTTTTGTTGTTCTTGATTGGAGTGATTTTTTTTCCAATCTTCATTTAAATATAATTTCAAAATTGCCTGGTGTTCATGATGTTATTATCATGAAATAATATTAGCTGGCATATTTATGGCAATTTATTGTAATTACCCAGGAGTAGACTTAGTATTTTGAACCAGTATTAAGAAAAATTTCTGTCTGTTTTCATATTCTTTCTTCTTTTTGCTTTCATCTTTCAAAGTATTCATTCTCAAAAAATACTATTAGTACCTAACAAATGTAATATATCCTTGAAATCACAGTTATGTGTATAAACATTAAAATGAAGTGACAAATTCTCTGTCTCTCTCAGATGGTTTTCTTACCCTTGAGCTAATATTTTTAGAAAGAGAAGACTTTTAGCTATGACTTTTCTAAACCATTTTAATCTTGTTAAAATTTCTAATAATAATACAAATATATGTAGAAAGTGGAAAACATTCAAGTTATCTATGCTTTCTTTAGAGACAGTATGTTTTATATATAGAGAGAGGACATTGGCATGACTTTATATGCTAGCTTCACAAGTTATGCTAGTGTAAAGAATCATAAAAATATGTTACTCTGTTATTAAGGGCTCTTCCCTGTCATCCTAACTTTGACTGTATAGGGTAGGCAGAGCTGGTGATTGTGTAAGTTAAGTGCCTAAGTTAAACACTCAGCTAAAGATAGAAAACCATCTTGCCACCCTTAGTTTAAAAGGGCTCATACAGAAAGTTATGTGGTTGTGGCAACAGAATGGATAAAATAGCCCACATAAGCATACTTGTCTCCACTGAATGTGCTTAGGTTTTCCAACTGTTGTTTTTTTCCAGCTATTTATATGATATGACCATCTCTTTAGAATCAAACAAACAAACAAAACCCTCATAGTTAAACGCAGAGAAGACCATTGGAACACCTCACAACTAGATTATTCTTTTAAATCATCCCAAATAAGTTACTCATCCTAGCACTGGCTGTAACTGTGCTACAGGTTGTGGCACAATTTATGTTTCTTAAAATTAAAGGAAATGTTACTCTGTCCATATGCAGTGTTCTGTGAAGACCCAAAGAAAGTATCTTGTTTCCTATGAACTTAAAGTTTGATATAATAGCATCAAAGAATTGTTTGCATCTTTCTTGTTTCTACATTATTATGTAGAAAGAGATTTTAACGTATTTATGAGAGCTTCAGATCACAGTGGGGTATAACAAGAGCTACTACTTACCTATCTGAATACTCATGACTTATTTCTATCATCTCCATTTTAATCCTAACTGAACTACGAAAACCAACTGTGTGTTTTGCATGCTTATGCCAGTGTCAGTTTCAAATAGATACTTTTAAATCATGGAAACTGCTCTGGTTAAGGGGAAAGATTAGTTCCCCTTTGAGAGCACTTGATAGTTTGGAGGATGAAGACCCAGAATAAGTATGTGAAATACCTTCAAATATTAAGTGTTTCAGTCATAGTATGAGGGCTACTCAGGAGAAAATCAATGTCAAGTCCCAGGTGAGACTGTAAAGGATCACTCCAAAAATTTGCTACTTGATTATAAAGAAGGAGAGTTAATTACTGTTTTTGAAAATCCCATACTTGAAGCAATCCAAAATCATAAGAATTCCATCTACACTCTATTTCTGCAGTTTCCTGTTCATGGAAGATGCTATATGCACATGATTTCCTGCCTACAACGTGTTAGAGACCCTATTGTTAGCAAAAGATAAATGCAGATGCTGAAATGATATAAGGGGGAGTTTATAGACCATTGAGAAAACACAACAAGCGAACTAATATATCTTTTTTATGTTCCTGAGAATCTGTTTCCAGTTTATCAATAATCAATAAGTAAAAATCTGGTACACGAGTGTAAGAAAACCGTTTAAAAGACGCATATCTTGTTTAAAATTCATGGGAGGCATTTCATATCACATTAGAAACTGGAAAATTATCTTTAATATATTCAACGTATACCCATCAATAAAATATATAATCACAGGAAAGATTATTCAGTGTTTCACTTAGTCTGTACTCTATTAAGTAGGTAAGAGGATTATGCTTAATTCCATTGGGATCAGTTTCTCTCTGGAAGAATAGACTTCACTACTTCTGTTAACATGAATAAAACTATCTCCCATTACATGCAGAGAGAAGATAAAGGGTATGGGCAGAAACCTTGCAAGTGAGGAGGCAGGAAACACTATGCCTACTTCCCTATAATGGGGGCAACAGTCATAGAATCATAGAATCATAGAATCATAGAATATCCTGAGTTGGAAGGGACCCTTAAGGATCATCAAGTCCAACTCTTGACACCGCACAGGTCTACCCAAGTTCAGACCATGTGACTAAGTGCACAGTCCAATCTCTTCTTAAATTCAGTCAGGCTCGGTGCAGTGACCACTTCCCTGGGGAGCCTGTTCCAGTGTGCAACCACTCTCTCTGTGAAGAACCCCTTCCTGATGTCCAGCCTAAACTTCCCCTGCCTCAGCTTAACTCCATTCCCGCGGGTCCTGTCGCTGGTGTTAATGGAGAAAAGGTCTCCTGCCTCTCGACACCCCCTTACGAGGAAGTTGTAGACTGCGATGAGGTCTCCCCTCAGCCTCCTCTTCTCCAGGCTGAACAGGCCCAGTGCCCTCAGCCGTTCCTCGTACGTCTTCCCCTCCAGGCCTTTCACCATCTTCGTAGCCCTCCTCTGGACACTCTCCAACAGTTTCATGTCCTTTTTATACTGTGGTGCCCAGAACTGCACACAGTACTCGAGGTGAGGCCGCACCAGCGCAGAGTAGAGCGGGACAATCACCTCCCTCGACCTACTAGCGATGCCGTGCTTGATGCACCCCAGGACACGGTTGGCCCTCCTGGCTGCCAGGGCACACTGCTGGCTCATATTCAACTTGCTGTCTACCACGACCGCCAGATCCCTCTCTTCTAGGCTGCTCTCCAGCATCTCATCGCCCAGTCTGTACGTGCAGCCAGGGTTTCCCCGTCCCAGGTGCAGGACCCGGCACTTGCTCTTATTGAACTTCATGCGGTTGGCGATCGCCCAGCTCTCCAACCTATCCAGATCCCTCTGCAAGGCCTTTCCACCCTCATTCGAGTCCACAACTCCTCCAAGTTTGGTGTCATCAGCAAACTTGCTCAAAATGCCTTCTATTCCTACATCCAGATCGTTTATAAAAATATTGAAAAGTACCGGCCCTAAAATGGAGCCTTGAGGGACCCCACTGGTGACCGCCCGCCAGCCTGACGCAGCCCCATTCACCATAACCCTTTGGGCCCTGCCCGTTAGCCAATTGCTCACCCATCGTATGATGTTTTTATTTAGCTGTATGCTGGACATTTTGTCCAGTAGGATCCTATGGGAAACCGTGTCAAAAGCCTTGCTGAAGTCCAAAAAAATCACATCAGCTGGTTTCCCTTGGTCTACCATACGGGTGATCTTATCATAAAAGGAAATCAGGTTAGTTAGGCAGGACCTACCCTTCACAAACCCATGCTGGCTGGGACCAATGACTGCTTTGTCTCCCAGGTGCGCCTCAATACATTCGAGAACCATCTTCTCCATGATTTTACCAGGCACTGATGTGAGACTGACAGGCCTGTAATTGCTAGGGTCTTCTTTCTGACCCTTCTTGAAAATCGGCACAACATTTGCCAGCTTCCAGTCTACCGGGACCTCTCCAGACTCCCAGGATCGTTGAAAAATAATTGAGAGAGGTTCCGCGATGACGTCCGCCAGCTCCTTCAGCACCCGGGGATGAATCCCATCCGGACCCATGGACTTGTAGGGATCCAGGTGGAGTAGCAGATCCCGCACACGTTCAGGGTCGGTTGGGAGTTTGTCATCCCCACCGTCCCGGTCCTCCAGCTCGGGGCACCCTGGGTCCCCCCTGTGGGGCTCTGTCCTCCTGGATTATCTGCAGTGACTGGTAAAGACAAACAAACAAACAAAAAAAACCCTGCCCCTATTTACCCTTTTCTGGAATTTCCAGGAGATTTCGGAAATGATAAACTAGTTGTAGTGCCATAACTAAAGGGACTTCACGTCAGTGTGGCATCAGGGCTTCTGAATGCAAAAAGACTGAGTACTCCCTACAGATAACGTGGGTCCTAATGAATCCCTATGGAAAAGAGACTATTTTATGTCAGGATATCCAGGCTTCTCAAGGAATCATTGTTGAAATAGAGGCGATGTTATTCAGAGCTTTCTGGTCTAGCTGGTCAGTATTAAATGAAAAGTGAACCTCATGCTGGAGTGTTTCAAAGGTGTAGCTCCCCTGGGAGGCCACAGTAAGTGGGCTCAAAAGAGTCTCTCTGACCCTAAGCATATTTCTTTTCCATAACACATTTTTTTCTCTTTCTTTTTCAAGTGTTGTAAATCTAAATGTTGAAGTCTAAATCATTACACTGGATATAAAGGTTTTGGTTTGTAATCTGAAGATATGAATTTAGTATTTTGATCACTTCATAGGGCAAATCTTGTGGTCATGGTGTACTATAATTTGCATACCCGAACATCTTATTTTCTAGCTCTAGTAAAAATTGACAAATGATCAAAAGAAATTCTTCTTTGTTTCTCTTCTGTCACTGTATAATTTATCTCCCACTTTTTTTACTCCATTTTTTCTACTTCTTGTTATTGTCTCACTTACATCTGAAATATCCTTCTCCAAAACTATAACAGAAAATAACAGAAAATAACATGATTTGCTTTCTGAAGATCAAGATTCGCCATCAGCCTGTTGTTTTCATATTGACACATGAGTAGGAACTGCCTAAAGCATCACTTTCAGCAGTGAACATTTATGTTATTCATACCTGGTAATATGTGGAGTAAAATTTGGATATATTTGTGAAAAATTAAACCACAGTAAAATCCAACATAAATCTATGAGATAAAAGTAAGTTAGGGGAGAAAAACAAACTAACAAGCAAACACATTTTAAGATTAGGCTGGCCACCCTTTTACAAAGAGCCCTGAGAGGAGATACATAGAATATCTTACCATCCTAGACCATGTGCCTTGAAGGTCTGCTAGTAATGGAAACACAAATGACTTCTGGGTCCAAGAATGCAATAGAAAAATGTGTCCTACCACACAGAGGTGAAAACATGACTTAACCAATGCCATTAGGTACAGTGCCAATGTACTGTTACATGTTAATTTATATTTTTAATAAGTTATTAGTATCCGGTTTGAAAATGGTGAGGTTGTGATTAGTTGAAACATAAAGTTACAAAGGAGAGATTCACAGCTGCAGAAAGCATAAGCGATCAGACAGAATTATATGTGCTAAATATTACAGACAATATTTTGGTGTCAAGAATTAAACTGTTTTTGTTGGTTTTGTTGTTGTTTTAATGTGGTGGCTTTGAGTATGTGTAAAAAGAATTAGACTCAGCCAACAAGATGGCATGCTTATCTTTTGAATGAATATTCTATATGGATGATGTTAATTATTTCATTTAGTGATTCAGATAGGAAAACTTCATCTGGCATAATTAAAGTAAAATCATGTCTCAGAAGTGATTATTCTTTTTAGTATTGGTTGAAAATGTTTGCGAGGATGAGAGGGAGGGATTATATATCTCTGCGAGAGGGAAAAATCTGTGCCTACTCTGTGATGCAGTTGGGGTAGGAAATAGCTGCACAACCTTTTCTTATGACATAGCAAGACATGGAATATCCAAAAGGACTCGAGAAAAAAATCTGGTTTAGATCTAAAATCATCTTTGCATGATTTTGAGTGGCTATAACTTTTGTACTGGAGAACTATGACTGAGGAAACCTCTTTTTTGGTGGCTTTTCTTTTCTGATTGAACCCCATCCTCCCCACGTTTTGGTTCTGTCTTCTTTCTCACCCTGTATCTGTCTTCTCTATGCACATGGTAAAAAGCTCCCAAGATTTTGTTTTCCACTTCTCACATAAACGGCACAGAGAACAAGAGAACCTCTAGGTGGTAGTATACTGTAAAAATTAGAAGCAGCAAGAAAAATCCTGCTAGCTACTTATCCCCAATTCAAGACTTCACTTAGACTCTAAGAATAATATTTACAAAGGAAACCCCAATTCCTTTCAGGTGGAATTCACTCTAACACATTAACATCTAAACATCTTCAGAGTTATAGCTGTGTCAAGCTTCATTGCTGTACATTTCCCACATTTCTAACCTAGCTCTGCAGAATCCCATTTTGTAATTATTTTCGTTATCACCGAGTGTATATATTTAGTTCTGTTAGCTCAGAATTCCATTGAAGATTGATTCGTGTTTAGATATAGCAAGAAAGTCCATCTGACAATTTTGATAAATTGCTTTCATACTATTTAGCATATATCCAAGCAATTTACAAGAGAAATAGAGCGGTAACTTTCATGTAAGATTATTCTGTAGCATATATAGCAGATACAAAACGTGTGCAAGGGAAGATGAAATAACACAGCATAGAAAAAGATGAATGCTTAAGGTGACATGTAATTTGTGGTTAAGATTAAAGGAAACAAGTAATTTTAAAAGAACTGCATTCTCTTTCAGGAAAGAATTGGAAACTAAAGCAGACAAAACCAACTTTCTTGTTTAGAGGAAAACAGCCCAAGATTTCTACACAAAAGCTTTATCTCTTAGCTGCCTTTTGGGTCTACACAGGATCCGATTTTACCCTAGGACAATCAAAAAAATAATGTGAAAAGTCCCTTCAAAAATAAATTTTGCTTGTGACTGTAATTTCAGATAACTTTGATCAATGTAACAGAGAGAATATTAGCTTGGTTAAAACATAAAGGTCTCACAATTATTTCTTCTACCATTCTGTGGAAGAAATATATATACAGGTGCATGAGTAACATACTGGATGTTGCTTAAATTTTTATGCCTAATCTTACCATTTAAAATATCAGAAGTTAAATTCAGCTTAAGCTGCAGGTGGCCCAAGGGAAAGGCAGACTCTAAGAAGCCGGGCTGTAACTTACTTGCGTGGTTTTACTCCCACAAGTGCCAGCATTTCAGTCTTGTCTAAAATGATTCTTTTCCCGGCTTGCTATCCCAGTTTCTGTGGAAGAGAGGCTTATACCTACAAAAGGCAGAGGAAAGTCCATGACATGAGGCTGCAGGACAAGCCAAGCTATGGCTTTATCACACAGTGAGTATCTCTCAGAAGAGAGACTGAGAGTTCCTGAGATGTGGGGGTAGGTCTGCAGAAGAACAGCGGATGGAGCAATGCCCCGACACCTGCTTCCCCTAAGCCTCACCATGGGAAATGAGTTCAGAATAGTATCTTCACTAAAGGCAGCTGTGGGCTGTTGAGCCATGCCTAACTGTTTTAGGGAAAAAATATTGTTCACTTTTCCTGGGGCTCCTTTCATTTCAGTCAACCTTAAAATGAGCCCAAGAACAGAAACTACCAAAAAAGTGCGGTACAAACACATTGCCCTTACCATGGCAAGTATCTCCATGGGACTGGGACAGTTGGAGGCAGCACAGCAATGACAGGCTTCTGCCACTTCTGCCAAAAATTTGTCTTCTTGCAACTCCTTCCATTTCTTTTATTCATTTCTTTTTCTTTGCTGTCATCTCTTCTCCCTTTCTTTCTACCCCATTGACACTTTCTGCCCCTCTTGACCTTAACCCTATGCTGTCTTTTGCACCAGAGGATGCAATGACTGAACCGATGGTAAATGGATTATGGATCCTATCTGAAAACAGGTTCTTGTCTGAAAACCTGTCAGAAACACTGGCTGATTTGTCAGGGCAGATTAAAGTTATGGGACATACAGTGCAACCAGTGATGTACCAAGGAAATGTTGGCTCATTTTGTTTGTGTCCACTGTGGGATTAAACTTGAAACAGCTATCAGCCTTGTACTCTCCTACCCAGAGCAGGCCATTAACTGCTCACCTCACGCACACAGAGTAAGAAGAACAGATGGGGACCCGTGGGAACTTTTAGCCTCTTCACAAAAAAATCTCCAGCAGCGATACTGTAGTAAAGACTTTCTGTTTTCGGAAATTTGGGTTTCCCATTGTAATTGGACAGAAAAACAAACAAACAAACAAACAAAAAAAAAGCAAAACAGCCAAAACCTAGACCTTCTTCATAAAGCAGCCTTATTTTCAGTATGATTATTCTAAATATAAAACTTATCTTAGATCATGTATACCCCTATGTAATATATTTGTTTTGGTAAACAATCTGTTCAGACCAATAATTATAATTATACTTATTAATATATCTTCTGCCTGTGCATCTCAGGCTGAGTCCAGCACGTGACTCCTGGTGTTTCACAGCAGCAGTATATTATGTGACCTGTTTTTGTTTGTTTGTTTGTTTGTTTGCTTAATCACAATTTTAGCAATCCCATCTATCAGGTAAAATAAGACTTTGGAAGTTGTGGCACAACACAAAAAAACATGACTTAGTTTATATAATTCATTCTAGCAAGGCCAAAGAAACTATGTACAAATGTCATTTCAAAGCAAGCAATTAGCTTAATCCAATCATCCTATTTCATTACTTAATAACTTATCCTCAGTACAACAGGTCATCACATTAACTAAACAGCAAATGAACTACTCAGGAAGTGTAACTATTCTGTGTCTCAATGAATTGTTGATGACTTTTTGTCTAAATTCTTGAACTCTACTTTATAAAAAATTTAGATGCAATTTCACAAAGACGAGGTCTACCTTACCTGGAGAGCACACAGTTTATAGAGATCTCATTAATGAAAGTAGCATGTTGACTCTTAAATGTCTTACTTTTTGTAACTTTTACACTCGTATGCCTGTAATTAAAGTAGATGTGTATGCTTTGATGGATGTTGGTGCTGTAAAGTGACATCTACACAGTCAAGCATTATTAATAGAAAGCTTTCTAACTTTTACAAAGAGTAGATTTAAAGATTGAGTGGGCCACCAGAAAGGAGTTAGCACAAAAAGTGTTTTCTTTTTAAAAATAAATTGTACATATATGAATTTCTGACCTTTTTTCTAAATTGGTTGAAAGTTTTCACCAATACTAGTAAGGTCACAGTTTCAAATTAGGGTACCTTATTTGTTTTTTATGCCTTCAAACAACTCTGACCTGGTTTGGGGAATGGGGTATTTTTTCCCAATACAGCATGGAAGCTTTCAAAATCTTTGGGAACAGCAGATTAATATAGATTACAAAAATATACTTTAGATTTCATTTTTAAGTGTTGCCACTTTAAAATGTTAATTTCTATTTCCTTTGAAATGTTAAATGTGATGATGGCAAGCAGTCATTAATTAGCCTGAAATTGCCTAGAAATGCCTCTTTGCAATGAAAAGTAAGTAAAAAGCAAAAGTCAGTCAAAACCTACTCAATAATCAACATATTATTTTGAATTTTAAAATGAAACAAAGTATCTGATATTTTCCATTTTAATAAAGTTCAAAGTTTGAATGAAAATATTCAGGCAATACGACAGAAAAAAATAAAGAAGTATTACCATGGCTTTTGTTTTGTTTGGTCTGGTTGTTTTTAACAAAAACATCTTTTTTTGTTTGTTTGTTTGTTGTTTTGTGTTTTGTTTGTTTTGTTTTGTTTGTCTTGTGTTTTGTTTTTTTTTTTTGTTGTTGTTGTTGTTTTTGTTTTTAGTATTCCTCATATCTTATTAATTAGAATGAAAAAAGTAAATAGCAAGGAAACTCAGTGTTTCACAGCAAGTCTTTCAGTCTTTCAGGTGTCAAATCATACATTTCTACTGTACAATCTGCTGGGTCCATGCCATCACTTGCTGTGGGCTGGCTAAGCACTATGCTGGCAGTCCCAGAAGAGGGCAGAGTAGTAATACAGTGTGCAGCCATTACAGCCTATTCCTGTACATACAGCACTGCCACCTCTTGTGAAGACTGTTTTGTAAAAACAGAAAGTTTGTTGTTGTTGTTGTTGTTGTTTTTAGACTTTAGAAAATAAATACAGAGACTTGACTAATCAGGAGAGTGTTTATTGGAGAATGTCCAGCACTTTTATATCTGCCCTCCCTCCCCCTTGCTTAATTATAGCAGTAGGTGCAGATCTGGACAGGCTGGAGACTTAAAAGTCTTTTTGGAGACTTAAACAGTCTTTTTAGTCTTTCTTTCTCAGCCAGCCCCCCACCAATAAATAAAGAGAAGCTTTTTTCTTGTAAGCTGTAAAAATGCTATTGCATGTTAATGAGCCTCTGAGACTTGAATGTATCATTTGGCTTAGGCCTTCAGCACTGGAACTTGAATGTGCTGGCTGTCAATTCATCTCGTGCATCTTTTGTACCTCAAGCACTCTAATATCTATTTAGTCAAGATACCTTGGGTCAAATTCCTCTTTCTCTTCATTTTTTTTTTTCCAATGAGAAAAGTCCTATAAACTCAGTGTATTTATTCTATATTTACTCCTAGTATCAAAATAAGTTTTCTCTAGCCTTTGAATTTACTCTCCATAAAACAACCAGTATTTATAGATGAATAATTGGAGATATATATAAAATCATTATTACAATTGAACCTACTGCATTTTGTTTCACTTATTTAGGCCAATGTGCTGAACTGGAAAAACACCCTTTAAAAGAAATATAGTCTTTATTGATGAAGCCCATATAGTTTATAATGGTACATAGTCATTTTTTTTTTAAATTATTCTCACCCTTGATGACACTCTGTCTTGAGCTCCACCAGCTCCAAGTTCCCTTTCTTGAGTCTCAGCTGTATCGACGCTACCCAGAAAAGTTCATAATAAAATTGACTGAGAGAGCACTGAATTCAGGTGAGAATTCTAGCACATACTAGTGTATGTGGTAGTGGTACAACTTGAGCATTTCTGTGATACTTGGTTGGATTGTACTGATATTTTGTCTATCATTTGTCTCCTATATGAAAGATTACGAGCTAAGAGGTCCTATTGCTGCTTTTATGCTCACCTCAGAACAAAATTTTAATCCCACTATGCATTTTTGAGCGTGCTTTTTATCAAGTCTGTCTCCTAGATGCTGAGTACTATTCTCTAGTATACTAAAGAATTTATGCATGGATTAAACTTTGTACAGTGAATAGGCTATTATTGTTTACCTGGCCTGAGGCCAGTATGCTCATTCTTTTGCAGGATAAAGCCTTACTGATAAATGTCATCTTGCTATATATCTTGGTCTAATTTACAGATATTTGCAGGCCATTTATTTTACCAAGAGAGACATTTTTCTTCTGGATACCAAATAAATGGGTTATAAAAGCAACAGTACTGCACTAAATGCTTGGGATTCTTATTTAGTTAGTTAGTTTGTTTGTTTTATGAAGCCTAAAAAGGGTAAATAACATTTAAATATGATCTTATAAATCAGATGACCAGAAATAGCAGCTGGGAATTTTGCATTCAGAAGAAGCTGGCTCATAAAAAGCTTGGAAATACATAATTTTCAAAGTTTTTAACATAGATTTTTCTTCAGGTGTTATGAATGTAAAAAGTACTTCCAATATATTTGCAAATTCATTTAACTCACAGAAGTATCATAGTAGCATTTAGGCTTGCTTTGTAGCTAAAAAAAATAAATCTAAGTCAAAGTTAACATTTAAAAATGATGCTACATAACACATTCCCACCATTAAATACTAAAAAGCACAATCAAAAAAACAATAACAAGAAAGGTCAATCTCAGCAGTTTTGTGGGGCATTCAATGAAGAAAGTCAATTTAGCATGTCAGTGTCCCTATGTTACAAATCATTAGGCTTGATCCTGCAATACATGAGATATACAACTACTTATCTCCATAGGAAAGCCTCAGTAACCAAATCTTGTTTATATCATATGAGACCTATATTGTAGTGTCCACTTCAATGTGTGATGGGACCTATTTTTTGAAAAGTTCTAGGCTTTGTGCTATTTGCTAAAGGCTTTCTCTCCATGCTGTAAGCTGGATATAAATATAAACTCAGTTATCAGTATCATTGAATCTGAACATTTAACTAGTCTTTGATTGGTTTGGGGCATAAATTGGATGTAATTTGCAAGTCAGTGAAGATTCTAATTAAAAAAAAAAAAAAAAAGTCTGTAGGATAACCAAACCACACCATATCTAAGTCAGCAAGTCTTCTTGTAGTTCTTTGGCTTTGCAGAATTACAGATAAAGTGCTCAGGTCCAAAGTATACATTTATATTGATCTCCGTTTATAAAAAAGCCTTAATAACAATACAAAAAAATGTTGGCGTTAGTTATGAGAAGGATATAAAATCTCTACAACTTCTACACTTTATCTTTTGTTCAGCTGATGAAGCTGGGCATTTACATTATCAATTCATTCTAGATTTTTTAATTTTTTTTGCTAATTTTTTGGAATTTTTGCAAATATTAATGGGAAATAATGTTGGATATCTCTTATACATCTCCAGATATTTAAAATGCACAAGAACAACTTATGACATAAAGACATTTTCCAGTCAAACTTTAAAAATGACCTAATAATCTTTATACAGTAATGGCAATGCAGGTTAGCTAGATTTTTTTTATAAAGATATGGCACAATAATTCTATTTCATGCTGAAATTTTTACTTGTTTCCCAAGAGGACTAGCCAATTTCTAACCTGTCATTGAATGTTAAGAGTTAACTAGTGAGATGTAGACTTTACAATGAAATTGTGAATAGTGCTTTAATGATAGAATTAATCAAAAATGGGGATAGCCCAATGTGGGAGGTTAGATGACAAGCTATTAAGGCCAAGCTATAATCAATATGCAGAGAGCTTAAGACTTACATAGCTGAGCAACTGCAGTTTGAAATCGTATGGATGACAATTTGCAGTACTCTAATGACTGTCTTCAATAAACTTGGAACATAGTCCTGACAGATCCTCAGGGCTAATGCTGTCAGTAGCCCATACAAGGAGAATCAATGCAGCTTTCATTGACATAGTTCATTTTACTGTGGCTGTGCTGCTGTTGCTGTATAAAAGCACCCACTGCATGGTCTTCAGCAACTGTGAAGATGACCTTGACAAGAAATCCTATCATCATAAAAAATATTAGGTTGTGAAAACAAGGTAGGTATGGTTAGACTATTGCTTTCAAATCACACATCTAATTACTGCTCAGGATGGATATCTTCACTGAAACTGCAGCTCTGGCTGCAAAACTAAAATAACTGACTGGTGGCACAGATGAAATGGTAGCCTTTTGTAAGCACAATTCTGGAAAATAAAAAGGTATTTGTATGGGCCTGTCTCAGGAGAGTCTGTCAGAGCTCAACTTTTTGAGTATTTGCCTAAATTTCTTTTCATGAAGTATGTGTTTAAACCTTTTGTTCAACTGGTATGTCAACAACAAAATGTGATTTCTTGGGAGTGCAAACCAAGGGGCAGAATTCCCAGAGAAACACAACCAGAATTCCTGCTGACTGTCTACCTGTCTTGGACAAGCCACTTGACCTCTCTATTTTAGATGTACTGGCTCCAAATTGTGTGATATTGTTTTTCGCATTGTGGACATTGCTTTGCTGAGGGGTCAGCCAAGTTGCCAAATTACCAACTATTTTGCATACCTCAGAGCTTTGGAGAACCATCTCTTTGATACCATAGCATTGCTAATGGACAAATAAGTCTGTGTGGGGCCACAGCAGCTGTAATTACTAGGACTATTGAGTGTCTGCAGCAATTACCAGCCACATCTTCAAGGATCTCCCCCTGGTTCTGTTGCAGTTCCCCTGGCTTCCTCTTATGGCTACTAGACTAATTTCTTAGTCTGTCTCCTTTCATCTTTAGAGAAGTAAAATTTTGTCTTGCCCACATACCTAAATTGCCTAGAGGTGAATATGACCTGGCAGCTATTGCCTGAGTTTTGTATGACCTGAATGTAAAATGCCCAAGCTAAGTGTTAAAAGACGATGAGCATTATTGATATAGTATAAACTCACTTTAGGATAGAATAAAACTTGTGGTTAGAAGTTAGCAAGGACAAAGTAAACGACATCTTGTTATCTGTAGACCTTTTGTTATGTTTAAGCATCTTGTTATTTGAAAACATCCCAGTATCTGTTAACCGTTAGTCAGGCTGAGACTTGAGATAACTTGAGTCAATTGTCTTGTCTTGTTAACTGAGACTTCCTGTTATCTGCCGACCCTCAGTTAAACTGAAAGCCAACTCAGCATTTTTACAGCTTGGAAAACAACTGATTAAGCAAAGGTGAAAAGTGCATTACGAGGAAGACCTACGGCCTTCCTCCCAAAGACCACTGCCCACATCCTGGAGACCCCGGCCCACAATTCTTGGAAGGCTTTGCGCAAGTGCAAGGACTGATAAGCTAATTAGCATACAAAGCGAGGGTAGGCGGGGTTAGGTAATGAATATGCATGGATGCTAATTGAATATTCATTGTTTCGCTGTATAAATATGAGATATTTTGTCACTTCGAACATGCACGATAGGCGGAAGGATCCCCCGTGCATCCAGCGCTGCAATAAAGAATATACCACTTAAAGAAATTTTGGCTTTGATCTTTAAATCATGCCACTGCTGTAGCTGCTCACAGTCACAGGGCACAGAGAGCTGCTGCGGGCAGGCAGAGCTCATGACAGACACTGACTCCAGGGGGGCAGCTGCCAGCTTTTATGGGGGGGGCACAGCATCATCATGGAAACGTATTACGAGAGCATAGAGGCTTCGGGAGCCTGGGAGATGGCATGTAGGCATTTAGAGGATATATTAGAGTATATATTTATTTAGGTATTTAGGCACATTTAGAGCAGCAACAGCCATGTTTCTGGCCTCAGCCTGGGGAGATGTCAACGTTGTGCCCCCCAGAAGGAGGCAGACCTTGGGGACAGGTCTCCGTCTCCAGGCTGCTCTGCTGTGGGGTGCGAGTGGGTAGGGAAGGCCCTGAGTGCTGTCACAGCACAGTATTGAGCTCTGATGGCTCTTTTTGGGGCTGGCATCCCTCCTCAGCCAGGAGCTCCATAGCCTGCAGCTGAGGCGTGCTCCTGGGGCAGGGTGAAGGGAGCAATCGGGATGCAAGCCCCATTGGGTTGAAGGCAAGCAGGTGAAAAGGTGCTGGCAGAGCTGGCTAGACAGCCGGACAGCTGACAGACGTGCCCTTTGCATTGCAGGGCTCTCTTCTGGCGATTCTTTGCTGCGGCTTTAACCTTACAGAAAAGGCACCTTCCTCACTCACACCCCTCTTCCCTTCCTTCCCGTTCCTCTCCTCACAGCTCAAGAACAAACACGGTCTTTGGGGGAATCTTTTTTTATTCCATTATGAGCGGGGTGGTGTAGATGGAGTGCCGGATTCCAAAAGTGGTTTCGGGTGCCTGGGGCTTGATCAGCGTCACCTGGAAGGGGAAAAGAAAAGGGGTTTCATTAAGGGTGCTCGGCATTTCTCATCCGCAGCGAGAAGCCTGCTTGTTCTGCAAAGCCCCAGCTGCAGGGGGAGATGCTTGAGGGCTGCTTGTTGCAAAACACAGCAGGAGAGGCGAGCAGGCTGCCCTACCATTCCTGTGTGGTAGTCCGCGGGCCCAAGCTGGACAGTTCTGTCCCCTCCAAGTTTGTTTTGGGCTGCAGTGGTGTAGATGGGAGCCCTTCTTTTGTAGGTATCCACCTCGATCTTTGGGAATGCGGCGGGACCTGGAGTCTGCGAGAGAGACAGGAACCTTTTTGGGCACAAATCTGCAGATTTCTCCTTCCCGAGTCCCCTCGAGGGCTACACGCCAGTGGCTCAACAGAGAAGGGGTGCGGGAGGCCTGGGACAACATCAGCAGTGGCCCAGTCTGTTCCCCTCCGAAGAGGGGCATTTTCCAGAGCGGCAGGCAGGTGACCATTAGGTCTGATGAGCTCTTGTTCATCCAAACTGCCAGAGCAGGAATGCGAGGCGCTTGCAGGTGTGGGCAGAGCCTCCCTGCGCTCTCTTCTCCTGATGGAGCACTGGGAGAGCTCTGTGGCCCCGCGAGCACAGCATGTGGCTTTGCTCCTGGTGTGGGGAAGGCAGCCAAGGTTCACAAGGCAGTGCGGAAAAGAAGGGAAGCATCGCTCTCCTTCGAGAGGTCCGTATTGAAGCGCTCGTGCTTGCTCTTCCATTTCATGGAGTAGCACGGGCTGGCAGTTGTGTAGGCTGTGTTGGGTCCCATCAGCCTGGGTAAGGTGTAGGTGCCAGGGCCTGCACGAGGAGTTGGAAGAGAGGGTGGGCGATGGAGGCCAATGGAGGCGATGGAGTGAGAAGCTACTGCTTCTGGCCCCACAGGTCAGGGGGGGGCTTTGGAAACAGGCCCCTTGCCAAGGCCGAGCAGCAGGCTGTCCCTGGAGCTTGCTCAGGCTGCAATTCTCTGCCCTGCCTGGGGTCGCATTGCCTGGAGGGTGGTCTGCTCTGAAGGCCTCGTGCCAGAAGGCCATGGACTGCACTGGCGGTCAATTAAAGATGTGCTTGTTGGATGCCTCGGTGTGGTAATCGCCTGGGGCCGAGGGGGAGAGAAGAAAATCAGTCAAGTGCCAGTCTTCTTCTGCAGCCACAGAGGCAATATCCCGCGAAGGGGCTCTTCAGCAGGGCTGTGAAATTCCTGGCTCTCTGGCAGCTCCTCCTGCGCTGTGCTGGAGGACACAGGCAGCACCAACGGGGAATTTCCTGCACCCCGCAGCTTTCTCCTGCCTTGCTTCACACTTGTTCTCCAGCTAGACTAGGGCCACAGTGAGGTGTTGGCATTTTGTTGGGATGAAGAGCTGGAGAACCGTTCTGTGCTGAGCAGGCCAAGGCCTTTGTGCCTCACTGCTTCTGGCCTCGTCCCACTGGAATTCCTGCTGCTTCTTCTGGAGTTGTCTGCCATTTGGGGTCTTGGCTGTGGCATTGAGGCACAGCCATGACAAGAGATGAGGCAGAGCAGCAGCAGGCATGTTTCTAGCCTCAGCCTGGGGAGATGCCAACCCTGTGCCCCCCAGAGGAGGGTGTGGAGCTGGGCTCTGTCTCTGTCTCCAGGCTGCTGTGCTGTGGGGTGTGAGAGGGGAGGGAAGGCCTAGCAGAACTCAGTAGCATGGTTTAGTGGTGAACCTGTCAGGACTTCCTTAAAGGTGGGAGTAAAAGGTCTTTTCCTATCCCGAATGACTTTATGATTCCGGGTAATGCAAATTTTTGTTCTGAGAGAATACTGGAGAAACAAGTCCTCTTCTGAATCTTCTGTGCAGAGCAATGACTGATCTACAACTTTGGAGCTCAGACAGCTCTGCTCACATCCCTGTATTTCAGTTCATGGAAGAAGCACCATTTCTCCAGAAAACAGGGAAACTGTGCTCTGAGGCAGCAGATTCTCTTGAGTTTCAAGAGAACAACAGAGTGAATTCATCTTGGGTTTTAGCCATGATAGCATATGCACAAAAATAAAAAAAAATAAAAAAATAAAAATGGATAAAAGAACTCTAAAACCTGGTCTTTATTTACATCAGCTAGGGAAAACTGAGATGGCTACCCTCATGAAGACCAGGCCTTTTATCAGAAGTCATCCGCTTCTGAACTCAAAGCAGTCTGTCAATTCCCCCATCGTTCTTCCACACAGAGACACTGCTGGGAGCTGCCACATTTAACAGAGAAGCAGCTGAAGAACCAAAGTCCTTGGTGCCACCATTCCCGCTCTTCTTTCCCTCACGTTCTTCCTCAAACTCGGAAAATAACCACCCAAACTAGTCCCAGGAGCACTCGGCTGGCAATGTGGCACAGCCGAACAAAGGCCAGCACCCCCCGTTTCCAGATCTGGACCCGGCTGAGCCCAAGGGCACAGAAATCTCTGAGGAATTCCAGGACAAGACCTCAGGAAATCTCTGGCCAGCATGGGCGTGTTGGGCAGGAGAAGGGCTGTGAAAGCCGAGGGGTAATGCCTCAGTCCTGCCGAGGGCACAGGAGGACAGGCAAGCCAAAGAAGCGAATGTTTTGAGCGGCGACAAGCACAACGCCCGGGCACTGGGCACAGAGCGAGACAAGATGGAGGACGCAGCCGGTTCTAACCGGTTCCAGCCAGTTCCAACCGGTTCAAACCAGTTCAAACCGGTGGCAACTGGTTCAAACCAGATCCAACCGGTTCAAACTGGTTCAAACCGGTTCCAACCGGTTCCAGCCGGTTCCAGCCGGTTCCAACTGGTTCCAACCGGTTCCAGCCGGTTCCAACCGGTTCCAACCGGTTCAAACCGGTTCCAACCGGATCCAACCGGTTCAAACTGGTTCCAACCGGTTCCAACCGGTTCCAGCCGGTTCCAACCAGTTCTAACTGGTTCAAACCGGTTCCAACCGGTTTCAGCCGGATCCAGTCGGTTCAAACCGGTTCAAACCGGATCCAACCGGTTCCAACCGGTTCCAGCCGGTTCCAACCGGTTCCAACCGGTTCAAATCGGTTCAAACCGGATCCAACCGGTTCAAACTGGTTCAAACCGGACCCAACCGGTTCAAACCGGTTCCAGCCGGTTAGAACCGGTTCCAACCGGTTCCAACCGGTTTCAGCCGGTTCCAGCCGGTTCAATCCGGTTCAAACCGGTTCTAACCGGTTTAAACCGGATCCAATCGGTTCAAACCGGTTCCAGCCGGTTAGAACCGGTTCCAACCGGTTCCAACCCTTTTCAGCCGGTTCCAGCCGGTTCAAACCGGTTCAAACCGGATCCAACCGGTTCCAACCGGATCCAACCGGTTCAAACCGGATCCAACCGGTCCAAGCCGGTTCTAACCGGTTCAAACCAGATCCAACCGGTCCAAACCGGTTCTAACCGGTTCCAGCCGGTTCGAACCGGATCCAGCCGGTTCAAACCGGTTCCATCCGGTTCCAACCGGTTCAAACCGGATCAAACCGGATCCAACCGGTTCCAACCGGTTCAAACCGGATCAAACCGGTTCCAACCTGAACCAACCGGTTCCAGCCGGTTCTAACCGGTTCAAACTGGATCCAACCGTTTCAAACCGGTTCCAGCCGGTTAGAACCGGTTCCAACCAGTTCCAACCGGTTCCAACTGGTTCATAACGGTTCCAACCTGTTCCAGCCGGTTCTAACCGGTTTATACCGGTTCCAACCGGTTCAAACCGGTTCCAGCCAGTTCCAACCGGTTCAAACCGGTTCAAACCGGTTCCAACCGGTTCCAACCGGTTCAAACTGGTTCAAACCGGTTCAAACCGGATCCAACTGGTTTAAACCGGTTCTAACCGGATCCAGCCGGTTCAAACCGGTTCCAACCGGATCCAACCGGTTCCATCCGGTTCTAAGCGGTTCCAACCGGATCCAACCGGTTCCAACCGGTTCTAACCGGTTCAAACTGGATCCAACCGGTTTCAACCGGTTCCAGCCGGTTAGAACCGGTTCCAACCGGTTCCAACCGGTTCATACCGGTTCCAACCGGTTCCAGCCGGTTCTAACCGGTTCATACCGGTTCCAACCGGTTCAAACCGGTTCCAGCCAGTTCCAACCGGTTCAAACCGGTTCAAACCGGTTCCAGCCGGTTCCAACCGGTTCAAACTGGTTCAAACCGGTTCGAACCGTATCCAACCGGTTTAAACCGGTTTTAACCGGTTCCAGCCGGTTCCAGCCGGTTCCAACCGGTTCCAACCGGTTCAAACCAGATCAAACCGGTTCAAACCGGACCCATCCGGTTCAAACCGGTTCTAACCGGTTCAAACCGGATCCAACCGGTCCAAACCGGTTCTAACTGGTTCAAACCGGATCCAACCGGTCCAAACCGGTTCTAACCGGTTCCAGCCGGTTCCAACCGGTTCAAACTGGTTCAAACCGGTTCGAACCGGATCCAACCGGTTTAAACCGGTTTTAACCGGTTCCAGCCGGTTCCAGCCGGTTCCAACCGGTTCCAACCGGTTCAAACCAGATCAAACCGGTTCAAACCGGACCCATCCGGTTCAAACCGGTTCTAACCGGTTCAAAACGGATCCAACCGGTCCAAACCGGTTCTAACTGGTTCAAACCGGATCCAACCGGTCCAAACCGGTTCTAACCGGTTCCAGCCGGTTCCAACCGGTTCAAACCGGTTCAAACCGGTTCAAACCGGATTCAACCGGTTCCAACCGGTTCCAGCCGGTTCAAACCGGATCAAACCGGATCCAACCGGTTCAAACCGGATCAAACCGGATCCAACCGGTTCCAACCGGTTCAAACCGGATCAAACCGGTTCCAACCTGATCCAACCAGTTCCAGCCAGTTCCAACCGGTTCAAACCGGTTCCAACCGGTTCCAACCGGTTCAAACTGGTTCCAACCGGTTCAAACCGGATCCAACTGGTTTAAACCGGTTCTAACCGGATCCAGCCGGTTCAAACCGGTTCCAACCGGATCCAACCGGTTCCATCCGGTTCTAAGCGGTTCCAACCGGATCCAACCGGTTCCAACCGGTTCTAACCGGTTCAAACTGGATCCAACCGGTTTAAACCGGTTCCAGCCGGTTAGAACCGGTTCCAACCGGTTCCAACCGGTTCATACCGGTTCCAACCGGTTCCAGCCGGTTCTAACCGGTTCATACCGGTTCCAACCGGTTCAAACCGGTTCCAGCCAGTTCCAACCGGTTCAAACCGGTTCAAACCGGTTCCAGCCGGTTCCAACCGGTTCAAACTGGTTCAAACCGGTTCAAACCGGATCCAACCGGTTTAAACCGGTTTTAACCGGTTCCAGCCGGTTCCAGCCGGTTCCAACCGGTTCCAACCGGTTCAAACCAGATCAAACCGGTTCAAACCGGACCCATCCGGTTCAAACCGGTTCTAACCGGTTCAAACCGGATCCAACCGGTCCAAACCGGTTCTAACTGGTTCAAACCGGATCCAACCGGTCCAAACCGGTTCTAACCGGTTCCAGCCGGTTCCAACCGGTTCAAACTGGTTCAAACCGGTTCGAACCGGATCCAACCGGTTTAAACCGGTTTTAACCGGTTCCAGCCGGTTCCAGCCGGTTCCAACCGGTTCCAACCGGTTCAAACCAGATCAAACCGGTTCAAACCGGACCCATCCGGTTCAAACCGGTTCTAACCGGTTCAAACCGGATCCAACCGGTCCAAACCGGTTCTAACTGGTTCAAACCGGATCCAACCGGTCCAAACCGGTTCTAACCGGTTCCAGCCGGTTCCAACCGGTTCAAACCGGTTCAAACCGGTTCAAACCGGATTCAACCGGTTCCAACCGGTTCCAGCCGGTTCAAACCGGATCAAACCGGATCCAACCGGTTCAAACCGGATCAAACCGGATCCAACCGGTTCCAACCGGTTCAAACCGGATCAAACCGGTTCCAACCTGATCCAACCAGTTCCAGCCAGTTCCAACCGGTTCAAACCGGTTCCAACCGGTTCCAACCGGTTCAAACTGGTTCCAACCGGTTCAAACCGGATCCAACTGGTTTAAACCGGTTCTAACCGGATCCAGCCGGTTCAAACCGGTTCCAACCGGATCCAACCGGTTCCATCCGGTTCTAAGCGGTTCCAACCGGATCCAACCGGTTCCAACCGGTTCTAACCGGTTCAAACTGGATCCAACCGGTTTAAACCGGTTCCAGCCGGTTAGAACCGGTTCCAACCGGTTCCAACCGGTTCCAACCGGTTCATACCGGTTCCAACCGGTTCCAGCCGGTTCTAACCGGTTCATACCGGTTCCAACCGGTTCAAACCGGTTCCAGCCAGTTCCAACCGGTTCAAACCGGTTCAAACCAGTTCCAGCCGGTTCCAACTGGTTCAAACTGGTTCAAACCGGTTCGAACCGGATCCAACCGGTTTAAACCGGTTTTAACCGGTTCCAGCCGGTTCCAACCGGTTCCAACCGGTTCAAACCAGATCAAACCGATTCAAACTGGACCCATCCGGTTCAAACCGGTTCTAACCGGTTCAAACCGGATCCAACCGGTCCAAACCGGTTCTAACTGGTTCAAACCGGATCCAACCGGTCCAAACCGGTTCTAACCGGTTCCAGCCGGTTCCAACCGGTTCAAACCGGTTCAAACCGGATTCAACCGGTTCCAAGCGGTTCCAGCCGGTTCAAACCGGTTCAAACCGGATCAAACCGGATCCAACCGGTTCCAACCGGTTCAAACCGGATCAAACCGGTTCC
This sequence comes from Anas acuta, assembly GCF_963932015.1. NCBI lineage: Eukaryota > Metazoa > Chordata > Aves > Anseriformes > Anatidae > Anas > Anas acuta. The sequence continues at coordinate 9,953,191 of NC_088991.1, read as the reverse complement.
AACCGGATCCAACCGGTTCAAACCGGTTCTAACCGGTTCAAACTGGATCCAACCGGTTCAAACCGGTTACAACCGGTTCCAACCGGTTCATACCGGTTCCAACCTGTTCCAGCTGGTTCTAACCGGTTTATACCGGTTCCAACCGGTTCAAACCAGATCCAACCGGTTCCAACCTGTTCCAACCGGTTCAAACCGGTTCAAACCGGTTCCAGCCTGTTCCAACTGGATCCAACTGGTTCCAGCCGGTTCCAGCCGGTTCCAGCCTGTTGCAGCCGGTTCCAGCTGCTTCCAGCTGGTTCCAGCCCTTTGCAGCCGGTTCCAGCCGGCTTTTCAACGCTCCCAGGCGCTGCTGCTGCCATGGCAGCTGCTAACGGCCAGGCAGAGCAGTGCGCGGGCTGAGGCGAGCTGAGGGAAGGGGGTGGCCCCCTGCGCCCTGGGGAGGAACCCGCGCCAAGGCTCAGCTCTGTGGCTCCTTGTGAGCCCAGGGACAGGGCAGGGAGCAGCTGAGAGGGGCAGGGGCAGCCCTCCAGCCCCGACTCCAGAGGAACTTTCCAGAACTTTCAGCATTCTGCAGCCTGGGCTGTGGCACTGAGGTACAGCCATGACAAGAGATGAGGCAGAGCAGCAGCGGCCGTGTTTCTGGCCTCAGCCTGGGGAGATTCCAACCCTGTGTCCCCCAGAGGGGGGTGTGGAGCTGGGCCCTGTCCTTGGGTGATAGCGTGAAAGTCAGTCAAAGAAACTCTCTAAGACTCAGTTTGGAGTTTTCGAAGGCAGGCATTCTTTATTTGCAGCACTGGGTGCCCAGCGGATTGCTCCATGTAGTGTGTGTGCCAAATTGTTCATGCTACAGGGGTAATTCACATATGTAAGCACTGAATAAATTTCCAATAAATACAGTATTCATACTATTTCCTGTCAATCAATAAAACCTTTCAAGTTTTCTGGCACCCTGCACACTGCTTTTCCTTGTCCACAGGGGGAGATAGGAGCAGGCTTACCGCCACAGGGGTTGCAGCTCCTAAGGATGAAGGGCGCTAAATCCTTTCTCCTGCTCCAGAAAGTCCGAAAGGCCCCTTGGGCACCCAGAAACTAATCCTTGATCCTCAAATCTGGCCCTGCAGCTCTGAAAGCTGCCTCCCCCTGCGGGAGGAGTCCAACTTCACCTTTCTTAGCCTTGGAAGGCAAAGTCAATGAGCATGAGCTTGTCTGCCTGATATAGTATAAACTCACTTTAGGATAGGTAATGAATATGTATGGGTGCTAATTGAATATTCATTGTTTCGCTGTATAAATATGAGATATTTTGTCACTTCGAACATGCACGATAGGCGGAAGGATCCCCCGTGCATCCAGCGCTGCAATAAAGAATATACCACTTAAAGAAATTTTGGCTTTGATCTTTAAATCATTATCAGTTGAAGTTCTAATAACTGGTGTAAGAATTTTTTAAATTATAACTAGGAATAAAATACTGGATTCAATATTTCAACATTTTATGTAGAACTGCTGAGTTCAACATAATCTGGCTTTCATCCTAATTAGCTGGATTAGACCAACTGCCGTTTACATGTAAAAGATGAAATAGTGCTTTCTTAAAACATATGAGAAGCTTCAATACAATCGGTACTCATGAAAGTCAGATAAGTGGAATTCATCAACATACATAGTTTGTTGACTTTCTTTTTTATGTACTTTTGATAAGCAGAGAAGTGTGGGAAGGACTACAAATTGTAACTTGATTTTTAGAATCCTTTGCTATCTCTAAAGCCTCAACTACTCTAAAGTCTCAACTACCCTGATATTTGCCCCTCCTTATGAGACATGCAGGCTGAACAACATGGGCAGAAATACTAATGCACAGCTATTTTAGAGGCTCTTGTTCAAAATAAGTAGAAATAGTCCATGCAATAGATAAACATGTCCCAGAAGCATTACTGCTAAGACATGGTACAATAAAAAGAAAATCAGAAAATCTGAATATATAACCAGAATAGTCAACTGAAAATAGATAAGACCTATTAAAACTCTAAAGGTGTTTAAGGGCAGAGTAGTCCAGAACACAGCAATCAGTGAACTATGCAAAGCCACTGGTTTTGTCTCTAGGAAAACTACCATAAGTATTAGACTAAAATGGATTTGTAAAAGATAGGGAAGTTGAAGCCAGCTTCTGACTGTTTTCCTCCTCCTTATCTACACACTTATCAGACTCTGTCAAATACATCCCAAGTTTGGATGTTCTAGTGTTCAGATTCTTCTCCAGAATCTTCATTCCCATTTTCTGTTTCTTGTTCAGTTTTATTTCTTCCTAAAAAAGTCTTCATTCAACTTTTTTTTTCTTTTTTTTTTCTTTTTCTCACTCTAAAGGTGTAAGTTTGATTTTTATCCCTTAAAGACTTGTAAATCAAAGGAACTTCTATTCAGTTTGATATATAAGAAAAAGACCAAGATGCCTGCCAGGCAAGTGGTCATATCAGAAATCTATCAGAGCCCAGCTCTTGATAGCAGGCAGCATGTTTGAAAGAAAATGTTTCCCCATGGATTTCACTAGCTCAGCTTCTGTAAACTAATGTAATATGAGCACAAAAAGAGAACAAGCCAAGGGTTCAAATATGTTGTATTATCTGCATGTTTCAATTCCAATAACACTATTAACTGAATTTTTAACAAACTAGGCAACTTAATATTTATTGAATAATCACATCTTCTTTGCTGATTTCCAAGACTCCGTTTCTTAGCATTTATTACAATTTATTTTGGACTTGCCACAATTTACACGTAGGTGAGTGGAAAAATCAGAAATTTATTAGGTCCGTACCAGTCACACTCTGAAACTTGTTCTTCACTTATATCTCATGTTCATCTGTAGATTTGAATTGCTCATCTTTTGAACTTAGATCAGGAGAGAACCTGAGTGATGAAATCAATGGACTTGCACAATCTAACTTGTATTGTTTGGGATAAAATGATGAAGTGGCTCTTTTTTTCACTTTATTTGAAGTATCCAAGCCTTGTTCTACATTTGCAATGAAACTCATTACAATAGGAAAAAAAATAGATATGAGCTTGTTTTGCCTATATGAAAGGTGATGTCTCATATTGGCCCTTACAAGAGAGTCTCACAAGGTGCAAGACAGCAGAGAGGGCTGGAGTGTTGCCACTGGATCACTTATGCAGCAATACACTTGGACTTTGTTTTGTTGTTTTGACTCTCAAATTATTCATTTTATGCTTATGCTTAAGTTACTGAGCAGATAGGAATCCCTTTCACTTCCTTTTACTGCCTACTTCAATAGTCACTCTCTATTTTGAAAGCATTATGAGTTTGACTCACTTCAGAAGCACCACACAATAACTCAGGGTGGACTGTTGGATGCCTTTTCATCAGAGTTTACACAGAGAATCTTATAACTGGATCTGATCTTCAGACTGGTGACTAAACCCAACACTTGCATCTTACTGAGAAGATGCTTTTTTAGTAAACATTCAAAATCCACTGGTTTTGTATAACAGCCAAATACAGAGCATCCAACAATGCTGACTCTGAGTGACAGTTACTACAAAAGTCACAAATACAGTAACCATGGACCTGAGTTTTCCCTTGTTGGTATCCACAGGAAAAAAAAAAAAAGTCTTTTCTTACTTACAAGAAAATATTAGAGTTCTATATCTTGTCAATTTACTGCTAGAAGCCCAATTGATTTTTTTGTTTGTTGACCATTCCAAGTAAAAATGATTGAAAAATGTGCACTTTGCATGATGAACTTAGGTTGGATAAAAGTATTATGCTTATCCCACTGTTGTCATTGGATTTATACTAATGTCAGTGCAATCCAAACTGGATACCTATTAATCTTGTCAAAGATATTTTATAACAGGGATGGAGTGGGAGGAGTCATCTGAGTCCTACTGACCTGTTAAAACTGACAGAGATTTTTGATGAACGAATCTGTGTCACACCCTATACCATACATCATTAGTGGTTCTGAATGTGCTGAAACTAAGAACAACCTCTCTGCATTAGACATCCAGAAGACAGAATTTGTTGAGGTGGTTTTCATGTAGATGCGATAGGATTCAAACTATAGGCCAAGAGAATAACCATTTCATATCATCACCACTCGAGAAATACATGTTTTCCTGACTGTAACTTTAAATATCTATTATACTTGTACCATAGGAACCTTTCCTGACCCATGGCCTCTTGTTTTACTCTACAGAAAGTACTTCCTTTCTCATGTGCAGAGTTTTCCCTGTACTAACCTGAAGTTCTTCAAAAATTGCTTTTTCCCCAGCCAGCTATTGTGCTACATTCCAATTGTTTTTAATATAGTAAATCAGGAGTCACAGTAGCCTATTTAAAATAATTTTAGCTAAACATATATTACTGCTTCCACAAGCACAGCCTGAAATTTTCAGAAGTGCTTTTCTCTCTTTTCAGTGCCAGAGGGAACGGAAGGAAAAGCATAGTGCTTTAAAAGTGAGTCTTTTCCATCTGGTCAGTCACCCTTAAACCTACTTGAGTCTGCCGGGAATAGCCTAAAGTTGTTTCTATTTTTTATCTGTAGTTAAAACACTAAGAGGCATAATGAGAACAGGAGCTTTTATAAAATTACTGACTGCCAGAATGATGAATTTGCTTTCTTCTATTAAAATGCTGCTGTGTTTTGGGTTTGATGTCATTTTATGCTGTTTGGCTATTACTCTGCTTTTAAAGTGGTCGTTTGAATTATTATTTTTTTTTAATATTATAGGAGCAGTATTCCTGCTGCTACACTTCAGGGTCTCACAGAATTTTCATTATAATGCTTTATTTTCCAGGCTTTGTGACTTACTGCAAAAAAAAAAAATCTTCAGCCAAAAAATGGTTCACAAAGTCTCAGTTTGGGAGTTTGTCAGGAACTGCTTGTTTAGGTTGATTTAAAATAAACTGAATTTTGATGAATTTTGTTTCAAGCTTTTTCTTAGAACATATTATTTATACACATGAAAAATAATGCATTTCAGAATTATTCTTTGTGTCTAGATCATTTATCATTTTGTAAGTTCCAGTCAAACATGAAAGATTTTATACTGATCATAGGAGTTTACCAGTACAACCCAGAGCTATTAAATCTCTTTGATACTCAAACCTGACATTTTCTAACTCATGCTTTTGAAAGCTGAGGGTTCTTTTCTTTTTATTTTAGGTATATTTGAGTGTGTGTGTATGGTTATATATTTCAGCAATATAACCATTTTGTTTCATAACCTGGAACTGTATTTATATTGTACCAAAACACAGAACATCAAATCCAGGATTTCACAGCCAAAAAAAAATCAATAAAATCAAGACAACACAGAGGATTTATGATTGTGACTCCAGAATCCTTCAGTCTTTGGGCTTTTCCATCTTTATCCTAGTGTTTATAGAAATTCTATATCTCCCCTTGCCTTGCCTTGCCTTGCCTTGCCTTCCCTTCCCTTCCTTGCCCTGCCCTGCCCTGTTAGCTCCAGGAATAGTGAAAGCAGGACTTGTTAGAAACTCTGGTAACTATAGGAGAGGGATAATGTTTTGCTGTAGAGAAAAGGATATTCCAGTGCTTACAGGTCAGCCCAGAGTTAGCCAGCTAGAAACAGTTTGATTCCTTTTTCCTGCACAGGTTTCCTTCATAATCCCTTCTGGATAATATAAATTTTTCTATGCCTTATTTCCCTATCTTTATATTGTTATCTGCTTGGGGGTGCTCTGTGGTTAAATAAATGATTTATTTTTTTTTTTCATTCAAACTCTGATAATGCAGTGATATGTCCTCATGTAAATATTGGAGAAAGGCCTTGCATTTTGCTGATCTGATGGCTGCAGCAGTTCACTAGCATAAGAAAGGATATAACTTGTTTAATATTTCCAGGCCTAATACCTTAAAAGCTTCAGGGAGTTTAATGTGAAGATGGAGTTTTTTTGCTAAGCCCTGTATTTTCTCTTTCACTTCTAGGCTAAAACTATGCCTTCTAATGGAGTACAATTGTTGTTTCCTTGGGCTGTAAATACTCTTCATGCTTATTTTTGTGCAGGACACATTTGGTGTTACTGAGGTCCCTCTGAACAGCATGGAATATTGCTGTTTTAAATGGGTTTACACTCCTATTAAGCTAACATTTTGGGAGCTTTTTAAAATGCTGTGTCTGCTTGCACATGTGCCTGCACAGGCCTATGTTTTAAAACCCCACAGATGACAGTCTGCATATGCAGACTGCGCAGACTTCCGTCAATGGCTCCGTGAAGGTCAATGACGCATAATCTGAGGAATAACCATTAATACCACTCAACATAATGCTTTTAAGATGGAGCTTCATCACAGTTTATCATCCCTACAGCAAATCTATATGTAGGTATTGAAGCCTGAAGTGGTGATTTTCAGGATTTATTTAGGCAAAAAAAACAGGTGAATGTATTTACATAACTGAACAATATTCCAGCTCTAATATTGGCAATGGATTAAAATGACAAAATTCTTGTTATGGTCCAGATTCTACTTTTTCATGCACATCTGTATTTTGGAACTTAATTTGGCTTTCTGATTTTAACTCTTAAACTTCCTCGATGAAAATCATATACCTTCTAAAAGCATCTCATGTGGGGGACATTTTATTTCATATGCACATCCATTTCAGGCATGTACCTCTGAAAACTCAAATGAAGTAACAGAAATTTTGTCAACTCAGATATCCTATTAAGTACTAAACTTAGCAACTGATGAAGTGATAAAGAAGTGTTAACAGTCTTCATCTCCCTTGTTATCTCTAGCATCAATTGCTACCACATCTTCCTTGCAGAAGATCTTCCTTAAAGGGAGATTACATCAAATGTGCAAATATATCCAAATACTTTAAAATGTTAAACCTTTAAGAAAGAAGTTTACAGCATTGTTTCAGAACAGAGCTTCTTTTGGTATTAAACTATTTGCAAGCATTTTCACTCATTTTATGCTTTGATGCTGGCTTGAACATGGAGTGTTGTTTTCAAAGGACTATACTGTCTGTACTGGTCCTAGGTTCCTGGGACTGAAGGTTGATGAAAAGAAGTAGGAGTGGTATCTGCAAGAATTTTAATCTTCAACCTCTGAGAAAATACTGTATTTCATTTTCTTGCCTGATTTACATAAACAGCATTTGACTTTTGATACTCCCTCCCAGAACCTGACTACTGGCTGCTCTGTAGATCCATTATTTTCAGTATCGGTTCTTGAGTGCTGGGAACTCAGGAGCTGCAGGGCTAAAAGAAAATATTCAATATGATAAGTCAGCTTTTACTTAATGTAGTTTTTAGTTTCAGCATACACGAAACTGTCCATGCAAACACAGCAACTACAGACTTCACTTCTCAAAATTGTCCTGATGATAAACATAAAATAATATGAGGCTGCCCATTATCTCCTTAGCACTGGAGCTGATGGAGGAATTTAATTCTCTACCTATCCATGGGCACAATTTCAGGAAGCCCCTTAATTAACCAAATATCTTAAATACGTCCTTCTCACAGTCCACAGAGTGACATTTTGTTTTAAAGTAATATCTAAGAGAATCAAACCGTTCAATAAATGTAATTAATGTAACCATTTAATTCTACTACTATTACAAGAAACCTGCCTAAAACAGAATCTTAAACTATTGCATATGAAAAAAATGTGAGAAAGGCAGAGTTCTTCACTTCCATTTTATTGCAGATTTCAAAGCAAAGCAGCTGCAACTTCACTTGATGAAAAATCTGGCTCTGTAATATCCTCAGCATTAGTCCAGTGAGACTCAAAACTTCTTGTTATGGTCACATCAACTTTATAACTGGAATCTGTATTATGATTCATTCTATAGTTCTAGGCAACTGAATGGGGCAACTCCAGGCTTATCTGCGGGGCCATATCTACAAAATCAAATTGATATAGCCATCAGTACCTAAGCTCCTGTCGTTTGAACTGTGCATCAATCCTATGATTATAATGCTAGAACTGTCTTATCTCAACAGGCAGAGAAAGTGCTTGGATCATAAATGATCTCTGCCTGGATTGACAAGGCAACTTCCTATAATCTCTTCTTCTGTTGCTTTCTCAGCCATCCTGTCTTATTATAGCTGTCGTTATTGCCCGTCATTTCAGAGATACCAACCAGTTTCATTCTGCCCCATTTATCCACTGGGTTCTCTGAAGTTCTGAGTTTTGTACCTGAATACATGCAACATGGTCAACATATGAAATTTGAGTATAGTTTTGTGGCAAGGAAGATTTTAGGAATGTCTTTACTTCATATAGAGTGAGAATGAAATTTAGCAAGGAGTTTTTTTACTTTTTCTAATATAATATGCAAACTTTACAATCCCTATTTTGCATATTTAAGTGATAAGAAAAGCTTAGCTTTTTATACATGTCTAACAGCCTTAGCAGTCTGCTAAGATGGATAATACAGTCAGGGGCAAAATAAATGGAAATGGTTAAAAATTCAGTTAAATTCAAAAGCCTGTCAGTTTTCACTAGAAAAATTCCACTCCTATTTTGAAGGGGGCAGTCAGAGTCATAGAATCATAGAATCATTTGGGTTGGAAGGGACATCAAAGATTATCTAATTCCAACCCCCCTGCCATGGACAAGGACACCTTCCATTAGACCACGTTGCTTAAAGCCCCATCCAAACTAGCCTTGAATGGATTGGATGGGGCTTTGAGCAGTAAAAGAGTTATCCTGGACCATTTTTGAGTCACTATGCTTGCAAAATTCCTATAAAGAAAGAATGATGAGTAAAGTGATGAGAATAAGGATACCCTCTGTTGGCAACACAAGCTTTGCCTGTACTGATGGAGGGTTCAAGGACCCTGAGCATGATCAAAGTAATTAAATAAGAAATAACGTGAATAAATTTCTTTCAGTATAAGCAGCAAAATCAGAATGAGTTTTTTTGTGTGTGTTTTTTTTTTTTTTTATTATTATTTTTTTTCTTAACTCATTCTTATTTTCTTACAGGTTAAAGAAGATAGTAACATGTGTGTATACTTATGGTCCTCAGTCTCCAGAGTTCTCTTTCCTGGTGAGTAAAATATAAATGAATTAGTAGATATTGTTTGATATGTTTTGACTTGTCCTGTTTAAGGCATCACACAATGATTGATTACTTAGGTAGCACAAGGCATGATTTTTTAAACAATCTTATAGCCTTTTTGAAGTTGTATTACACTACAGATGTTTTCTAACCTAACTTTAGCAGTCTCATAGCGTGATGCACAGGAGCTATTTCTTCAGTTAAGTTTAACATGCATGCAAAAATAATTATCTTCTTGTGAATGCATGATTTGTAAAGTCTTAAATGTGTGTCATGAAATATTTCCAGAAAGGGAACATTACTTGTACTTAGATATTATTTCTCACTTTGAAGCTTCTGTTCAGATTGTACAATCATGGTAGAAATCCAGTTCACGCAAAAAGGACCATGAAATTTAAGAATACAGCTTTTGAGAAACAGCTAATCCATCATGCTTTATATAAATACACAGAATTTATGTGTTCATTATGTTCCTTGAAGATATTTTTGTATGAAGAAATTTGATGTAGCTTTGACCGTGCTAAAACATCATTGTCGCAGATAGATGATCAATTCCAACTTTCATTTCTTCATCTGTTGGTATCTTGTGGCTATGCCTATTTGCATGCCAAATTTTGTCTTCATTTTCAATAATTTCAACATAATCAAAGACAAATGTAATACAGAAGCAATCTACAAAAATATTTGTAGATGGTATGCTATGATATTTTGTGAAACTATTAAAAAAAGTGTATCTTCTTTCTCTCATTAAAGAAATTTTTTTTATGTGTCAGTGGGCCCCAAACTTCTCATTTAAAAGTAATTCCATTTTACTCAATTCAAATGTAGTGAAGGTAAAAGAATGGAATTTATTTGTGACTTAGTAGAAAGCTTAGTAGAAATATTTAGAGAATGCTATGAAGCAGACTGAATTACGGAAACACACAGTGGGTAAAAAATAATAAAAATGATACAAGACAATTACTTAAAATCTAGGAAGCAAATACTAGCACAAAAGAGTTATTTCTCCTAATATTTTTTCAATCACAGCTATTGTAATTGCTGCTCTGTAAAGAATGGTTCCTATTAAATGGTGTTCCTAATGTTTCTTGGTTATTAATCACAGAGCATCATTGCTGGAGACAGTCTAGAGATCATTTTCAGAATGTATACTCCTAAAGAATCTGCTTTGGCATTTTCAAACAATTAATACTATTTAGCTGCCTGAGAGCTGTCTGGCCCACTATTCAGATAGCTTTTCTGTCAATATTGCTAAAATATTTTCCAGATTACATTTTCAATCATTTGTTCTCTTACGACTGCTTGTGAATTAAATGCACATTTGTCTCTGAAGTTGTATGTGTTTAGTAAACTTGCATGATGCCAAAGAGAGAGCAAAGCAATTGCTGAAGAAATTATATTTATAGCTCCTCCTACCTGCCTCTTAAAATTGCTTTCTCTTGATTTTAAGTTGGCACATTTTTGCACATTGATCTGTTTCTGAGGTTGGTTGTTCTTCACTTTCAGTACATGACAGCAGCTTTTCATGTGTGAAATTACTGTTAAGAAACAATATTAATAAAAAGAAGTGGGTTGGTTTTTTTTTGGTGGTGGTGGTGGTAGGTTTTCTTTGTTGTTGTCGTTTCATGTTGGTTTTTTTTTCTGAAGAACCTGGAATAAATGCAGAAAAAAAGCATTGTCCCCTTCCACAAAGAAGTGGAAGAACAATCCACCTGATGGACTTGCAACTGAGTAAGGATTAAGGAGCATAAGATTAGGAGAGCTTTCAGATAACACTTGTGAGGAATATATTCCTTGAGTTTGGAAATTAAGTGGAAGAAGAGGGAACTAGCCACAACTAAACCAGCATATTGGAAAATCTAACAAATTTGTACTGAGAAAGGAAAGAAGGATAAAGACACAGAAATCAGAGCAAATCTTACACTCTCTAAGCAGCCTTAGTTGTGTTTTGTTTTCACTAAGCACTTTCTGTTGATAAAATTTAAATATCTAAGTCAAATCTCATTTCTGTCAAAAGCAGATAATATAATTGACTCAGAAGAGATCCAGAAGGCAAGTCTTATGTCAGTGTAAAACCTTAATTGTAGGAAATTGATGATTTGGAATTGAATAAAAGTGTTTTTCTTTTCTGTTGATCTTATTCTCTTTGAAATGATCACTACAAATGTTCCTGACTAAAATTATAAATGAATTGTTCTCAGGAACATTTAATGTTCTAATCCTTCTAATGTATTTTGTGAGTAAAAGTATGCTTGTGACTTGCTGGGAACCAAAAGCCTCATTTCCATTATTAAATGAAATTAACTAAACTATTTTGAGTTGTAAAGGTTTTAATGTGTTTATTGTGAAATGGCCACATTTTAAAATATTAAGATATTAATAACTCACATGAACAAAAATAATCAAATTAACCTTTGCTTTACAAATGTCAAAGGGTTTTCCAAGGGTTTAGCTTGTACAAATGGTTCAGAGAGGATTTCAAAACACTGCTTATCTAAATTATGAAAAGTCATTGAACAGAAACTTTAATCAATTTTTGATGAGCTGCGTATTGAAATCTAGTATTGCTATATCAAAATGAAGGGGGGGGGGGGGAGGAGGAAATATCAGATAAAGTAATTTTTGTAGCTTGATTAAGGTGACTAGAACAATGCTGATTTATGCCAGCTTTGGATGTGAAAGCATTTTATCTAAATGTCCTGTTGTTAAACTCTCCCCTGACCTTCTATTGGAACGTACCTGTAGGACAAATGGATTTATCAAGTTTATATCCTTACAGAAAATTACATAGTCAAAACCTAGTATTTATGTAAGGATTCTTGTGGTAATGAGACTCGTGTTTGGGTGGTTGCATTAGGTTTCAGTCCAAGCTTAAAATTTGTCATGCCTCTTAAAGGAAAATTAAAATCTTTGACTGGAGCCTAAGTTTTTTTGATTGTTTATTTTTCTCCTTTTGAGCTTTATCCTCTAGCTGAACTCTCTGTTCCTGATGTGGCCGGGAGTGGCACAAATGCACACATTTCTAAGGGAAGAAATATATAGTACCTTTTTTTTATGAAAGCAGGCATCTCAAAAATGAGATTTGTAGAGCAAGCTTGAAATTCATAGAGCAGGCTTGAATAAAGATGTTTCTCACATCAGTGTTCATGGAGAGATATGTAGATTTTTGTGGTGATTAATTTTTTTTAGGGTGGTATTTTATGGTGACTGATCTAGAGTTGTGCCAGATTTTTTGTTTTTCTTAGAAGGAGTGAATGCAGAGAATGGCTTCAGAAATTCAGAGGAGCTCAAATTCATACTTTTAAATGCCAAGATGTGAAAAGAGCACTTATGGGATCCCAAATATCAATGCTTAATGTGATTCTCCATGACAGATTCCCATGACAGGGAATGCTGTTACTTATGTAACATACCTATCTCGGTTGAGAAGTAAGATATGTTAGATAGAAGTTAGAGTCTTGACTAGTTTTACCTACTCAATGTGGAACACTTAGATATCTGTGTAGCCAGAAAAGTCAGTTAAATTTTTCCTTAACAAAGCAAAAAATATACAGAAACAAATACGGCCCTTTGCCTTTTACTTCCTTTTCCATTTAAGTTGTTTCTACTGTCCAATGTGTAAAAAGGACAAGTTAAGTGAAAGTCAAATTCATTTTAAATAATCACTATGATGTCAATTTTCTGTCACTTTTGTACTGCCATGTTTCATAATCTTCGTAGATGAGGAAGGGAGGAAAAAGCATTTCAGGTTCAAGAATGGAAGAAAATATATTCTGTTTGTTCTCAAGACTGTGAGAGTCAGGTATTAAGCCGAGTATAAGTGGGGAGAAACTGATATTTTCTTAAAGTTCATTTTTAGTAGAGGAGAGGACTGTCAGGTGGTGCTTAGGAAAACTATAACATTTGCTGATACAGTTTTCCAGAACAGACCCTGTTCTTATCTGAATCCAGACATACTACCATTCTCTTAGCAAGTTTCATATTCTAACATAAATACCACCATACCCTCATGTTGCTTCAGTCAGTTTCAAAAAATATACAATTAAATATACAATTTTTATATTGCAATCAAAAGACTCTGATTAAATGGGATTCCTACTGACTTGAAGGGACCACATGTTATGTGCATAGCAAGCCATTTGAATTCATGTATTTTCTTTTCCATTATGATATGTTATTTTCTGTTTGTTGTTGTTGTTTTTACCTCATCTCCCTTAACTGCCATGTAAAATACCAGAGATTTAGTATGTTCTGCTAAAAAATGGGGGTGGGGAGGGGGATGGGAGAGGTTATTATTATTTTTTAATTTTTAAATCCGTATGTGATAATAGACAGTGTGGATGTGCTTACTAGGACAATTTTAGGAATTTCATTCCTATACATATACTTTCTCTGTGCTGGTAACCTGTTAAACACTTGCTGTTGCAGAAAAAGCCAGAGATATCCTTTTTAAGAGTTTCACTCTAGGAACTTTCTAATCCCCTGCCAAATGCCAAAACCCTCAAAATCTGAAAGCAAAAACTCATGAGCCAGGACAAATGGAGGAGTTCTGATCTCCTTCACCTCTCTGAAGAATTTGACATTTCTTCGTTTACTACCAAAAATAAAGCCATGACACCTTGACATCAGATTAGCTTCTTCCCCACCCCAGTTTTATTCCCACCAACTTTTCATGTCGTTCCAGTGATGTCCAGGGAATTGCTGGGTAGGTTATCACAAATAAACACTTAGGAGACAATGAGGAGAAAAAAATAAAATAGTAACTAGGGAAACCTGGTATCTTAAATTTGGGTCAAGTGTTGGATACACAAATGTTGCTTTTTTTTTGTTATTGTTGTTTTGTTTGTTTTGTGGTTGTTTTTTTGTTTTCTGTTTTTTGTTGGTTTTTTTTTTTGGTTGCTTATTATTAACTACCTGAAGTATTGTTTCATCAGTATTCAGCACATGGCATGAAAGCACTGTATCTTCAGCCAGTGACATATATTTGCCCACCAACAGATACAGTAAACTCAAATAAAGCTTGGGGAATACAAAAGAAGCAAAGAAATAGAACACCACTTAGATGAGCTGGGGATTATCATTCTTGGATACCTTGCCAACTGGATTTAAATGTACAAGTGACTTCAGCAGGCACTTTGTATAGGTTATAAATCCAGGATAACCGGAACATACCAGGCAATCTGACATCACTCCTCTTAATTATCTAGTCTCTCGTAAGCTAGGACTTCAGGATTGAGTTCTGCAATGTATGGCAGGTGTAAAGGATGATTCTGAGTCAAAAACACAGCAGGAGAGTGAAAGACAATACTGACTACATCCAAATTACATATGACTAATTCTGGTTTAAAATACTTCAGGTTTACATGAGCCATATAAAGCAATTAAGGAAAACATCCTAGGGTGAAACAAGGAACTTATGCATATAGGTTTGCTGGTTGACCAGAATTGTGCAGTAGTGTGTATAATGTCAATGCTCATAGGAAGTTACTCACTTTCCTTTTTGGAATGAGATTAGCTTAAATTGGTTTTAACTTGAAATTAAAGCAAAACTGCCTTGCAGCTATTTAAGTTCTTGAAAAGCATTTACTAGTTTGTGTATTTTCCTAGGGTGTTTTCAGTTACTTTAATGCCTCTCCTTCTGTGGCTGGATCACAAGTAAGGCACAGTGTGGCTGCAAATATTCTACAATAAAATATTGTGGAGCGCGTGCTTAAAACTGATTTTTTTCAAAGTCTTTCTTCTTTAAAAGACGTTGCTGCACATCCAGGAAGATTCATGGCAGAAGGCCATGAAAAGCAGTGATTTCACCATTTCTTATTTAAATTTTCAAAGGATCTTATATGATTCATTATGCACTGAAATTTTACATACATTCATTACTGGTTTTAGTTATAACTGCAGACAATTAGAAAAGACATTCTGAAGCTTCGCTTGAGCAGGCAAAGTGCATCATTCTCTACATGAAATAACTACTCTCTTCTTTCTCATGCAGAAACTAAAGCAGTGGCAGATGTACACTTCCCTTTATAATGATGTCTGTTTGGGAAAATGTACCACTGGTTTGGCTATTTCAGTTTAGAGAAGTAGTACATTTGATCCCTGATATATAGAATATATCTGTGACCATTCAGCTGACCAACAGAAGCTAGTAGGTGACACATAGAAGATGCTTAGTTCTTAGCAGAATTTTATATATTTATATATAATATGTGTGTTCATAATATTGCACTACTTCACTCTCTGCATGCATGTGTACACACACACACAAGATACTTTTTGTTTGCCTAGAGAGACTGTAATTCACTTGCATTAACAGACTGTAATTTCAAATGGTGTTAGAAGTTTGTTAGGAAAGGCATGGGCATGTTTTAGGGGACCCTCTTGAGGTCCTTTCCTAAGGAATCTTCTACTGTATCAGCAGCTCCTCATGAAGCACTTCTATTCAATGTGTAAAATGCAGACTTTGTATTGAGTATTAAGACTCTCTCTGTACCTATTTCCGCACTCAACTGTCCATTCTAAGCTTTTTATGACAGCTTCAGGAGCTCTTAATGTCATCCTGATATTGAATGGTATTTGTTTTGCAGGCATGTCAAGTTACTTTTCTGAGCCAGTTTAATTCAATACCTTTGGCAGTCTCTATGGCCATGTATGTACTATCCCTGTTGTTACATTTCAGCTCCCTGAAAAGAAAGCTGGAAAAGCAGCTTAAAAGGGAAGTACTATAAAATAGTGTGAATAATGGGAAATCAGGACAGGCATGTTATGGAGTGAAGTTATTCTGTATCCTAGACATACATGTATATCAACAGAGAGAAGCTGCTCTGGCTGAAGGCATGCTCACATATTATGTACATGTATGTTTCTCAGATCTTTTGTGAATCTCAGTAAATTGATTCAGAGGAAAAAATTCAATGACAAGACATGGATTCTAATTATTTTAGAGGGTGAATTCTTTGACTGGGCAACTCCAGTAGAACTGTGGCTCAGAGAGCACTCATACTAACACATTTTATTATTCAAGACATTTAGTTTACTTCTTGATTTATTTTCTTGCATTAATGGAGCAGTGGGTCACCCTGAGCCTCTAATTTATTAATTTCTACACTGAGTTTCAAGCAAATGATATTTGAGTGCCCATTGCTTCCATTTTCCAAACTAATATAATTTTTTTTATTATTTATAGAAACTTAATTCTTAATGTAGCAACATTACTTCCACATATTCCAATTCACTTGCCCTTTTTAATATAAAGCATAAAAGATGCTCTGTGTGCTTCCATCCTTTTCTACAGTGTACGAACTAGACTAAGCAGTACAGTTTGCAGTAATTTTACTACAACTTATTTTTAGTTTGTAAAGTCAAATATAAAAACAAGTATGTACATATGAAAAATCACAAACCATTTTCTATTTCCTCTTAAGGAAAATATTTTGGCATTTTTTTTTTGTGAATTGCCATTTCAAAATTGGCATGTAACCCTTTGGAATTTATGCCATGATTATTAGTCACTTCAGCAAAATATATTTACCAACTCTTTTATGTTCTTGCAATAAATAAGAAATACCCAGATATTTGGTGTAAGCATAATGCACTTTGTGGTGAGTTTGCCATGCATTCAGAACTTCTGTGATATCTTATGAGGGGAAAACAACAACAACAACAACAAAATTTTCCATTTACCATTTTCAAGATGTACAATGACGTCCTGTTTTGGTATCTTATCTTTTCATGAAAAGATTGAGCAGAACAGTTTTGATGTTAGTGTGGTACAATTCATATAGCCATACAGAACTCGACTGAAGCAATTAAATGCAGAAAAAAAATACATTTAACAAATTTATTGTTGGTTAAACTCTTCAACAGTACAAAGAGACAACTGACAGTAATGTGAATGCATCCTTTTGTTTCTCAAGTGTCAGACCAAGTGTTAGTGAGATTTCACTGGTGGAATCTTAGTAGTATTTGAATACTGTATTGTATAGCTCACAGTTTGCAGAGACAAACTTCAGGTAAGGGAACAAATATTTACGTTCCAGAGGCCTCAGTCTACCTGCCCTCAAGGATGAACCTGGCCTCCAGATCAAGATGAGTATCAAAATGTCAAAATTAGTGGCTATTTGTCCACTACTTCTTTCCCATTCTTTGCCCTAGAAGCAACAACCTTCTATCCACTTTCCCTCCTTCCTCAATACAATTTCTCTTCCAATTCACTGACGATATTGATGGGCCGATAATAGCTTTTAGCAAAAGTATGTTAGAACAGGAATAAAGCATTGTGCTAATGAAATGGTGTGCATTTGGTTAAAAGCAAAGAAAGCGTCTCTCTAGACTAAGAATGTTATTGGTGTTTAGCTCATTACCGGTGATAGCTTGGGTAGGAGTTATTGTAATTAATTTATTCTAGTTTTATTAGATAATCTGTTTGTTGGGACATTAAAGAAAAATCAAACTTCAGAAGCTCCTCCTAGGAGCTACACTGATATCTTTAATGATATATGAAGCAATATGCAAGCTGCTAATGTATTTCTGCATGTGCAGGTTTTTTGCTGTTATAGTGCTACATTTTAGCTTTGCTTTGGGATGTCTGACTCACTTGACCACAGTCACAGCATAGAATTTAACTCAGAAAGAAGCACCTTGTAAAATAGCTAATATCTACTCAGTGTGTGTGAATGAAGGAATCTATGAGGTACTTCCTATTACTGACTGCCTACATAATCCCCTCTTCGGAATATCACTCTAAAATACTTTCATATTGTAATTGTTGTCTTGAAAGCTACAAATTTGTTCTTTTCCTTTTTACTCTAGCTTTAAACATTGGAGAAAGCTCTGTGTGTGTGTGTGTGTTTTGATTGTTGTCTCCTTGACAAAGAAATTAACACAAAAATAGAGGGACTAAACTGAGAGAAAACAAAGAGGTAGCTTGAAATGAATGGGGATTTTTCTGAGCTCAGTAAAAATTAGTGCTAATGCCCCAATCTCCCTTTAGCTTGTGCAATAGCATTTGACTCCTTATTTCCTATTTTCTGCTAAGAGTTTAACTTTCTGCACTGTCATTGCAAACCCCTTCAAATTTTAAGTTCATCTTTATTTCCAGACTTTGTGAAGTGTTGAGAATGATTCTTGTCAACTAGGTAGCTAAGGCTAGCTTCTTTCTCCTTTCGCTCTCCCTTCAGCTTCTATCAAACTTTCTCATCCCCATTTCAAATGTACAGCTGAAAGACTCCCCCTTTTTGTGTTAGGGCTCTACACTACAGAAAGATACCAAGTCAACTTGGCAACTGGAAGTCTAAGGGAGAGCAGCTGTAGATGTACCCAAAATGAGGTTTAGGAGATAACAGAAAAACTAGATATGCCCACATGGAAGGAAGTTGTCACTTTAAAAGCTGCTTAGATATTGTAGGTTAAACAAAACCTACCTGCAATCTCTTGGAATTGTGTGGAGATCATCAGCATTTCTAAATATATGAACAGTAGGTGAGAAACATCAGTTTTGTCTTACTGGAGGCAGTGTTGTGCAGAAAGATGCAGCAGAAGAGAGAATAAAGGGAATATTTGTGACAAGAGGCTAACAGTCATCTTCATCTCAACCTTTTCAAGTCTTGTATACGCCTACTCAGCAGTACGTAATAAGAGATTTTTATTTTTTTCTGGCACATAGTTGATACCTTTCTGACTTCTATAACCACTAATTCAGGAAGTACAAACAGCACACCATCTGCTTCATTTCTTCATTAGAATATACTCAGTGATGACTATTCAAACTTCTTTTGCAAAGCTCAGCTAATTTGGACTGCTGCAGGCACTTATACATCATTATTTTTACAGTAGCATATGCCTTTCCTAGCATAAATGCTAGTTTTTGGTGCTGCCAATATCTAAAACAACTGTGTTTTAGATTGGAATATTCCAGAGCATGCCTTTATTTCTTTACAAACATATCCTGAGTGGCTGAAGGTATATTTTACCTAATCACGACTAATGTTTAAATAGCAGGATTCCCAAAGTCACCTCAATATACTTCAGTTTGGGCAGGGATGAAGTGGTGGGGAACATTAGGAAAAATAATGCTCCTTATCTGTTAGAGCTAAGGATCCAGTTTTGGAGGATGTAATATACTGGTTAATGTCTAGAAAAAAAATGTAATACCACAGCAATACTATATTAGCCAATTTTCATCTAGAAGGTCTTTTTTTTTTTTTTTTTTTTTTTTTTTTCCATTATGGGCCTCCTTACAGATACTATTGAGGATGTAACTAAAGCATGAAAGATATGGATGTCAATAGTATAGGAAATTATGGTTAAAATGTTCATGTGCCTGAAGGTTCCTGTTTACCTGGGGATACCTGGTATGATATAACACCCTCCTCAAGTCATTAACAGTGCTATTGCCCACGTATGGCTGATTATGGAATGAAGATGTAGTGTATTTACATTCTTTTGACCTTATGCTGATTAAAAATATGATGATAATTTTTATTACCCTGTGTGTGTGAGTCTTAATATGATTATTTCTCACTGAAGGGCACAAAAGGGTGATAGTGACTTAAAAATTGCATTTGTCAGTCTACAGATCTCCCATAACAAACTGGAGATTCCTCCTTTTCCCATCCAGCTTGCCAACTAGCCTTGGAGGTTAGGTGCGAGAAGGATTTTTAATTCTGCCAACTCTGCTATTCCAGAAAAACTGCCTTTTATGCAGACACAAAAGCCTATTTTTTTACAGCTGTAACTCAAAATATAATGTGCTGAAGTAGTCATTTCTTGTCAACACAGAGCAGCTAGGCTCTGTTAATCATATATTTAACTAGCCTAATGATTTTAAAAACCAAGCAGAGGAATATAGACAGTTTCCTTTGAGCTGCAGAGACCAGTGAAGTAGTTGCCAGTGCTGGTGGATACTAGGGTTTTCTGTAAGCTTAAGACATAAAATATTTATAACATGTAATAACATTATAACATACTATTATCTTTAGAAACCTAAAAAGGAAAGTGTAAGAATAAGCCCAGAATAGCAATGATTTCCAAAAAGGTGAATCAAGATATGGAAATTACGAGGCTGCGTCTCCTAAAAATTTTATTTTGGGAAAGAGCAAGAATTTGAAAGGGGAAAAAAGAAATCTGATCATTTCAAGAATTAGTATAGAAGTTGTTGTTTTGAATAGCTGTGGTGATCCATCCTTTTTTTTTTGCCAGAAATTTTCAGAACAAAAAATAAGATTTTTCAGTCATGCTACTTTATCAATTATGTCAACTGCTATCTCTTTGGGAGCAAATGGAATAAAAAAGATACAAAAACATGGTGTTTCTGTGTAACCAGAGCAAAGAGCGTGTATTTGTGTGTGATATGCGTAAATCTAGACATGTTTTGGGGGGGGTGGGGATTAGACCTGCTGAATTTGTGGTGCTATCTGTTTTACAGCTTAAATGTAAAATCTGCAGATGGAAATCAAAACAATTATATTCTATACTATACATTTCCCAAAGTCATGCAGTTTCTCTCTCTTTTTTTTTTTTTTCTTCCAATAGGTTAGCAGGTTACAAAGGCTGATAAAGGTACAGGATGCAGTACAACGTTGGCATCTGTCCATGAAATGTAAATCCGTAACTTTCCCAGCCTCTTTCCTAGCACTGTTGATATGGCTAACAGTAATGAAGTCAAGTAGCAGTTTCAATCTCTCTTTGCGTAGTTGCAAATGACCAAAGAGGAGTCAAAGTGCAAGCTAGTTGCATCCAAGCTCTAAACTCCAGGTAGTTTCATTTTATGATTAATAATACACACAGTTCATTTTCAATTATGTAGTTTATTTTCTTTTTATATAATGCAATCATAGACATACAATGTGTTTCTCAGATCTAAATAAACTATTTCAAATGGGACACTAAAATCCATGATTAATTACGTTATAATGCTCAAATCAGATTCTATTTTGTAGCTGGTCAGAAAAACAGTTTCATTACAAGATTAGAAACCTTTTAAAATTAAGTAGCAATGGACATCCATAGATGTACAAGCTAACACTAACGCAGTTAAGGATGTATGATTACTAAACCGTATCTTCAGAAGGTTATACCTTGGCCACAAAGCTTTATCTGTCTTTCTGCATATCACTGAATTTTCATCAAAAGGTAGACTTTCTTTTTTTTTTTTTTTAATATATATTTGGAAAGATATTTTCCAGAACTTTATTCTTTGGTTTGGGGGCTGAATTTTCAAAGATTTGACTCTTCTTGACTGTCGTGGTTTAACCCGGCCGGCAGCTAAACACCACGCAGCCGTTCGCTCACCCTCCCCCATCCCTCCCTGGGACGGGGCAGAGAAATGAAAAGTGAAGCCCATGAGTTGAGATAAAGACAGTTTAATAAGACAGGAAAATAATAATAACAAAATAATAATAACAATAATAATAATATGGTGATAATAGGGAAATAATAATAATATGTACAAACAAGTGATGCACAATGCAATTGCTCACCACTCGCTGACCGATGCCCAGCCTCACCCTGAGCAGTCCGGCCCCCTCCCCCCGGCTAGCCACCCCTATATATTGTTTAGCATGACGTCAGATGGTATGGAATACCCCTTTGGCTAGTTTGGGTCACCTGTCCTGGGTCTGTCCCCTCCCAGCTCTTACTGCACCCCCAGCCTGTCCGTTGGCAGGACAGAGCAAAAGGCTGAGATGTCCTTGGCTTAGTATAAGCACTGCCCTGCAACAATTAAAGCATCGGGGTGTTATCAGCACTTTTCTCATCCTAAGCCAAAACACAGCATTCCACCAGCTACTAGGAAGAAAATTAATTCTGTGCTAACTGAAATCAGGACATCTATCCACCCCTTATTCCATACCATTTATGTCATGCTCAGGTTACACTCTTTTCTATACATTGTAATTAGTCACCTATAGTAATCATGGTAGTGATAACATACAGTGTAATATACTAATTAACATGGTACAATTCAGTTCATGGGCTATTCTCACCCAGTATTAAATCTCCTTGAGGTACACACCGCACCTCTCCGTTCTTTTGCATCACCCACCAAGTGTATCCAGGTCCCTGAGCGAAAACAATTCCACGAATAGGTTTGCCTTTTCCTGAGGCAGGAGTAGCCCAGACTGTTTTACCCAGCATATTTTTTACATGCACTACAGGAACTTTATCCCCATCTACAGTACGTAATAGGTTTGATTGGGCAGGTCCAGCTCAGTTGGTAGATCCCCTAGTATTGACTAACCAGGTGGCCTTTGCCAAATGCGTATCCCAGTTTTTGAACGTCCCAGCGCCCATTGCTTTCAAGGTAGTCTTTAACAGGCCATTGTATCGTTCAACTTTCCCGGAGGCTGGTGCATGATAGGGGATGTGATACACCCATTCAATACCATGTTCTTCGGCCCAAGTGTCTATAAGGTTGTTTCGGAAGTGAGTCCCATTGTCTGATTCTATTCTTTCTGGGGTGCCATGTCGCCATAGGACTTGCTTTTCAAGGCCCAGGATGGTGTTCCAGGCGGTGGCATGAGGCACAGGATATGTTTCCAGCCATCCGGTGGTTGCTTCCACCATTGTAAGTACGTGGCGCTTGCCATTGCGAGTTTGAGGGAGTGTGATGTAATCAATCTGCCAGGCCTCTCCATATTTATATTACAGCCATCGTCCTCCATACCAAAGAGGCTTTGACCGTTTGGCTTGCTTGACTGCAGCACATGTTTCACAGTCATGAATAACCTGTGCTATAGCGTCCATGGTCAAGTCCACCCCTCGATCACGAGCCCATCTGTATGTTGCGTCTCTACCTTGATGGCCTGAGGTGTCATGGGCCCATCAGGCTATAAATAATTCACCTTTATGCTGCCAATCCAGGTCCACCTGAGCTACTTCAATCTTAGCAGCCTGATCCACCTGCTGGTTGTTTTGATGTTCTTCAGTAGCCCGATTCTTGGGCACATGAGCATCTATGTGGCGTACTTTCACAGCCAGGTTCTCTACCCGGGCAGCAATATCTTGCCACAATGCAGCAGCCCAGATGGGTTTGCCCCTACGCTGCCAGTTGTTTTGCTTCCATTGCTGTAACCATCCCCACAGGGCATTTGCTACCATCCATGAATCGGTGTAGAGATAGAGAACTGGCCATTTTTCTCGTTCAGCAATGTCTAAAGCCAGCTGAATGGCTTTCACTTCTGCAAACTGACTCGATTCACCTTCTCCCTCAGCAGCTTCTGCAACTCGTCGCGTAGGACTCCATACAGCAGCCTTCCATCTCCGATGCTTCCCCACAATACGACAGGACCCATCAGTGAACAGGGCATATTTCTTCTCATTCTCTGGCAACTGGTTGTACAGTGGGGCTTCTTCAGCACGACCCACCTCCTCCTCTGATGATATCCCAAAGTATTTGCCTTCTGGCCAGTCCATGATCACTTCCAATATTCCTGGGCGACTGGGGTTTCCTATTCGAGCCCGCTGAGTAATCAGTGCAACCCACTTGCTCCATGTAGCATCAGTTGCATGATGCGTAGAGGGGACCCTTCCCTTGAACATCCAGCCTAGTACCGGCAATCGGGGTGCTAGGAGGAGCTGCGCTTCAGTACCGACCACCTCCGAAGCAGATCGAACTCCTTCATATGCTGCCAATATCTCCTTTTCAGTTGGAGTATAGCGGGCCTCAGATCCTCTGTATCCCCGACTCCAAAACCCCAGGGGCCGACCTCGAGTTTCCCCAGGTTCTTTCTGCCAGAGGCTCCAGGTGGGGCCGTTCTCCCCGGCTGCAGTGTAGAGCACATTCTTTACATCTGGTCCTGTTCGAACTGGCCCAAGGGCTACTGCATGGACTATTTCCTGCTTGATTTGTTCAAAGGCTTGTCGTTGTTCAGGGCCCCATTCAAACTCATTCTTCTTACGGGTTACTTGGTAGAGTGGGTTTACAATCAGACTGTAATTTGGGATGTGCATTCTCCAAAACCCCACAACACCTAGGGAAGTCTGTGTTTCTTTTTTGTTAGTTGGTGGAGACATAGCTGTTATTTTGTTGATCACATCCATTGGGATTTGACGACGTCCATCTTGCCATTTTATTCCTAAAAACTGGATCTCTCGTGCAGGTCCTTTGACTTTATTTTGTTTTATGGCAAAACCGGCTTTCAGAAGGATTTGGACTATTTTCTTCCCTTTCTCGAAAACTTCCTCTGCTGTGTCACCCCACACAATAATGTCATCGATGTACTGCAGGTGTTCAGGAGCTTCCCCCTGCTCTAGCGCAGACTGGATCAGTCCATGGCAAATGGTAGGGCTGTGTTTCCACCCCTGGGGCAGCCGATTCCAAGTATATTGGACTCCCCTCCAAGTGAAGGCAAATTGTGGCCTGCACTCTGCTGCTAGAGGGATGGAGAAAAATGCATTAGCGATATCAATTGTGGCGTACCACTTGGCTGCCTTCGATTCAAGTTCATACTGAAGTTCCAGCATGTCCGGCACTGCAGCACTCAGTGGTGGCGTGACTTTGTTCAGGCCGCGATAGTCCACTGTTAGTCTCCACTCGCCATTAGACTTTCTCACTGGCCATATGGGACTATTGAAAGGTGAATGGGTCTTGCTGATCACTCCTTGGCTCTCCAATTGACGAATTAGCTTATGGATGGGGATCAGGGAGTCTCGGTTAGTGCGATATTGCCGCCGGTGCACAGTTGTGGTAGCGATTGGCACTTGCTGTTCTTCGACCCTCAGCAACCCCACAACAGAGGGGTCCTCTGAGAGACCAGGCAAGGTAGATAATTGTTTAATGCCCTCTGTCTCTAAGGCAGCTATACCAAAAGCCCACCGGAACCCTTTTGGGTCCTTGCAATATCCTCTTCTAAGATAGTCTATGCCAAGGATACATGGAGCATCCGGGCCAGTCACAATGCGGTGCTTTTCCCACTCATTCCCAGTCAGACTCACTTCAGCCTCCAATACAGTCAACTGCTGAGATCCTCCTGTCACTCCACAAATATAGATGGGCTCTGGTCCTTTATAGCTCGATGGCATTATAGTACATTGTTCACCGGTGTCTACTAAAGCCTTATACTTCTGTGCGCGTGATGTGCCAGGCCATCGAATCCACACAGTCCAATAAACTCGATTGTCCCTTTCCTCCCCCTGGCTGGAGGCAGGGCCCCCCTAATCCTGGTCAGAATCTTCTTCGTTTCTGTGTTTGAAGGACTGTCTGCTGGAAGTTGGAGCAGCAAACTTTTCAGAGAATCCCTTTTTCCTGATTGTTTTCTTTTGCAACTCACGTACCCGTGCCTCTAGGGTCGCGGTAGATTTTCCATCCCATTTTCTCATGTCCTCTCCATGGTCTCGTAAGTAAAACCACAGGGTGGCACGGGGTGAGTACCCACCATATCGTCTTCCTTGTGTGGGTAAACGCCTACCCCTGACAGCTGAGACACTGCTTTGTACAGGTGCGGAGGAGAATAATCTCTCTTCAAGTTGGTGAACCTTTTCAGAAAGTTTCTCCCAGGTGTTCTCTTTTGGTCGGTGGACACTGGTTGGTTCAGGTGGGGAGGACAATAGATTCTCTTCAAGTTGGTGAACCTTTTCAGAAAGTTTCTCCACAGCTGAGACGCAGGCCTGTAAGGAAGAGGAGAGACTTTCTTCGTACTGCCGGAGTTGTTTAGCCGCTTCATCCACTGTGGGTTCCTCATCCTCTTTCCAGGCCATTATTGCCAATGAGCTGGCATATGATGATGGTGCACTCCGTACAAACTTCCGCCACATGGGTCATGTACACTTGACTTCATCTGGATCTTTGGATGTTTGTCTGAGGTCTGGATCCTCATAAATCACTTCCCGTACGGCTAATTCCCTCAGGTACTGGATTCCCTTCTCCATAGTGGTCCACTTGCCTGGTAGACATAAAAGTTCTTCCTTGAAGAGATACCTTTCCCTCACAGCTGAGAGGAGACGCCTCCAGAGGCTGGTGGATTGTGCTCCATCTGCAATTGCTTTGTCAATGCCGGCGTCTCGAGCAAGGGATCCCAGCCGCTTGGCTTCCCTGCCGTCTAATTCCACACAATTGGCTCCAGAGTCCCAGCACCGGAGCAGCCAGGTGACAAGCTGCTCACCTATACAGCGACCAAAATCTTTTCGCACATCTCGTAGCTCGCGCTCGTTTAGGCTTCGGGTAGTTACTGTTGATTTTTTGACATCCTCATCTTCCTCCTCCTGAATCCTTGATGGCCCAGCGTTGTCGTCATCTTCGTCATCTCTATACCTAGTTTTGGCAGAAGCCTTACCTGGATTGGCAGAAGACTCTCTGCGTTCTAAACGACCTGAATCTCTATACCATTTTTTCACCTTCTCTACAGGGGCAGCTTGCACTGCTACAGCTCATTTCTCTGACCCCGTTACAGGGATTGGAATACCCTCTGCAGGGGCAGCTTGCACTGCTACAGCTCGTTTCTCTGACCCCGTTACAGGGATTGGAATACCTGTGTCACTTTGCAACTGCCAGAATCATGACACCTTTTCTTCAAGCATTCTGCCAGTTTTTGAGGATTTTGCCATTGTTCAGGGGTGAATTTCCAACACACTGGGGGTGCCAACTGCTCTGTCCGGCTAAATTGCTCTCAAATTTTCATCTGTCTAGTAACAGCAGAAAAAAAAAATAACCTAAAAAAATAAAAAAAAATAAAAGGATTTTCTTGAAATAAATAGAGCGACTCTGCACCCCAGCGACCCTGCGCCCCAGCGACCCTGCGCCCCAGCGACATTTTTTATTTTCCTCCAGTACTTGAAAGGGAGCTTAGAAGCCACCTAAGTAATTTCACAGGATACAGACAAGGTGAAGGAAGTACTCAAACTCCTCAACCGTAACAACCACAGAACCCAGGAACTCTTACCTGCTGTCTCCTGAACTCGAGTCACTTCCAACGTGCTTCGCAGTGAAATAGTCCCACCAGGGTTTTTCTGAAGAAGGCACCACCAATGTAACTGGCTCATAGAGTCTCTAAAACTATTTCACAGAGAGGGCAGAAAACTTGAAGGAAAAGCAGCCTAGTAGGGAACACTGAGCCCGATTCACCACGAGAGAAAAACACCCTAGGCTACCCAAGCCTCAGTTTCTCCTGGGGAGGCAATTCCCCCACCCGTCCTCAGGCTTCCTATATAACAAAGGTCAAATGACCCACACCTGGCAGGTTGCACTTAACAAGGGTGAAGCCAAGAGACCTTGTGGAATAAGCTCATCTACCTGGCTTCAAAGTTTTAAGGTCTATTGCTCCTTATCACTTGTAGAAATAACCTGACAAGGGGCTTAGTGGTTACAGTTGACCTAATGAATTAACTACAAAAGGTGCACAAGGGTCATATTTCTGTTAGTCATTCTGTGAGCAAAATTACTACAGAGC
This sequence comes from Anas acuta, assembly GCF_963932015.1. Classification (NCBI taxonomy): domain Eukaryota; kingdom Metazoa; phylum Chordata; class Aves; order Anseriformes; family Anatidae; genus Anas; species Anas acuta. Next base: position 9,925,745 of record NC_088991.1, on the reverse strand, counting down.
CTGTTAAAAAAATAAATACAAATAAATAAAAGAAATGAATAAAAATAAAATGACCTTAAAGGCAAACTTGCCATCATAGATTTTCATCTGTCTACTCATGACAGATAAACAATTTAGCAATCAGAATTCCTTTTCTTGATATTAATGTTATTTACATTTTCTTCTCTGAGATCCCTTCTTTATGCAGGACTTTTCTAAATGCCATGCCAATTCCCCCACAAGACCGTCTCTGTTCTCCAACAGCAGATCTAGGAGGGCACCTTTCCTAGTTGGCTCCCTTAGCACCTGCACCAAGAAGTTGCAGGAAATTTAGGAACCTCCTGCACTTGCTCGTGTTGGCCGTATGGTAATCACAGTTGATGTCTGGCAAGTTGAAGTCCCCCATAAGGACAAGGGGAGTTGATCTTGAGGCATCTCAATTCACAGAGAATAATTTATCAGCGTTGTCATCCTGACTGGATGGTCTGTAATAGACTCCCACAACGACATCCCCTTTATCTGTTCGTCCCTTAATCTTTACCCAGAGGCTCTCAACTTTGCCATCGCCAACTTGAAGTTCACACAGTCCAGCCCCTGCTTCATGTACATTGCCACCCCCCCACCTGGCCTACCCTGCGTGTCCATCCTGAAGAGCCTGTAACCATCTACTGCAGCACACCGGGCACAGGACTCATGCCACCGGGTTTTGCTTACCCCAATGATGTCGTAGCTGTCGTAACTTCAGTTGTTAGGGCCTGAATTTTCACTGAAACCAAAGGCAGGTATCTTACTGACGTGAAGAAAGGGGCTTTATCTATCCTGGTTTGTTTACTAATGAAGGAGCGTGAAAGAGATGCATGTCCTTGTCTCTGAAGAGGAGGCGAAGGAACAGCTAGTGCAAGGAATGCAAAATTCAGTTATGCCGAACAAACAGGTGGTTGTATCCCAGCTTGGAGACCACAACACAGAATCACCTAGGTTGGAAGAGACCTCCAAGATCACGTAGTCCAACCTCTGGCGTAACACTAACAAGTCCTCCACTAAGCCGTATCCCTAAGCTCTACACCTAAACATCTTTCAAAGACCTCCAGGGATGGTGAATCCACCACTCCCCTGGGCAGCCCGTTCCAATGCCTAACAACCGTTTCAGTAAAGAAGTTCTTCCTGACACCCAACCTAAACCTCCCCTGGTGCAACTTTAGCCCATTCCCCCTCGTCCTGTCACCAGGCACGTGGGAGAACAGGCCAGCCCCCACCTCGCTACAGCCTCCTTTGAGGTATCTGTAGAGACCGATAAGGTCACCCATGAGTCTCCTCTTCTCCAGACCAAACAATCCCAGCTCCCTCAGCCGCTCCTCATAAGACTTGTTCTCCAGATCCCTCACCAGCTTTGTTGCCCTTCCCTGGACTCACTGGAGCCCCTCAATATCCTTCTTGTAGTGAGAGGCCCAGAACTGAACATAGTACTTGGGGTGCGGCCTCACCAGAGCCAAGTACAGGGGCAAAATGGCTTCCTTAGTCCTGCTGGCCATGCCATTTCTTGTACGAGTCAGGATGCTGTTGGCCTTCTTGGCCACCTGAGCACACTGCTGGCTCATATTCAGTCGACTAGCCACCGGGTCCCAGGTCCTTCTCTGCCAGGCAGCTTTCTAACCACTCAGATGGCTTTTCCAACCAGCTTTAAATTTCCAGATCTAGAGGAACGCTTTGACTGCGGCCTAAAAGCCATGTGTATGGGTGTGGGTCATTTGACCTTTGTTATATAGGAAGCCTGAGGACGGGTGGGGGAATTGCCTCCCCAGGAGAAACTGAGGCTTGGGTAGCCTAGGGTGTTTTTCTCTCGTGGTGAATCGGGCTCAGTGTTCCCTACTAGGCTGCTTTTCCTTCAAGTTTTCTGCCCTCTCTGTGAAATAGTTTTAGAGACTCTATGAGCCAGTTACATTGGTGGTGCCTTCTTCAGAAAAACCCTGGTGGGACTATTTCACTGCGAAGCACGTTGGAAGTGACTCGAGTTCAGGAGACAGCAGGTAAGAGTTCCTGGGTTCTGTGGTTGTTACGGTTGAGGAGTTTGAGTACTTCCTTCACCTTGTCTGTATCCTGTGAAATTACTTAGGTGGCTTCTAAGCTCCCTTTCAAGTACTGGAGGAAAATAAAAAATGTCGCGGAGTCGCTGGGGCGCGGAGTCGCTCTTTTATTTTTTCAAAAATATCCTTTTATTTTGTTTTTTTATTTTTTTAGGTTATTTTTTTTTTCTGCTGTTACTAGACAGATGAAAATTTGAGAGCAATTTAGCCGGTAATTTAGCCAGACAGAGCAGTTGGCACCCCCAGTGTGTTGGAAATTCACCCCTGAACAATGGCAAAATCCTCAAAAACTGGCAGAATGCTTGAAAAAATGTTGTCATGATTCTAGCAGTTCCAAAGTGACACAAATCATTGTAATGTGCTGGGGCCTGGCTCATGCCTATCGAGCTGCCATTGATACTGCTATCAACTTAGTGACAGACCCTGCGGCCACTCCAAGCCCTGTGACAGATCCAACGGCCACTGTGACCCCTACGGTGGATTCTGCAGCCACTCCAGATCCGGTTCCTGCAGCCGCTCCAGTTCCAGCTCCGGCCGCTACTCCAGTCCCAGCTCCTGCAGTCGCTCCAGTCCCAGCTCCTGAAGCCGCTCCAGCTCCTACTGCTGCTCCAGTCCCAGCTCCTGCAACTGCTCCAGCTCCTGTAGCCGCTACAGCTCCAGTTCCTGCAACTGCTCCAGCTCCTGCAGCCGCTCCAGCTCCTGTGGCCGTGTCAGAGAAACGAGCTGTAGCAGTGCAAGTTGACCCTGCAGAGGGTATTCCAACCTCTGTGGCAGACCCTGTAACAAAGTTAGAGAACGGCCCCACCTGGAGCCTCTGGCAGAAAGAACCTGGGGAAACTTGAGGTCGGCCCCTGGGGTTTTGGAGTTGGGGATACAGAGGATCTGAGGCCCGCTATACTCCAACTGAAAAGGAGGAACGTTGCACCCCCATGCTGCGTCTCGAACCCATGACCTCAGATCTCTCTCCACGTCGCGAAGTCAGGGTTATGCGAGCGCCTCAAGCCGGTGAGCCACCGCCGCCTCCTCAAAATTTTCTGTTAAAATATATTAAAACAATATTCCTCCTCCTCCCTCCCCTTCAACTCCATCCGGCGCCACAATTAGTGATCTGAGAGATTTGTATTGGCCTATACAATATTAACAACCAGCATATGAGAAAATCCTGTGCTGTTTGCTTAACTTTGATTTGTTGGAATCTGTCTATTAATGTTTTGCATGAAAACTTTGGTATAATTCTTGTTTAGGAGCACTGCAGAAAGACTTCCTGTTTTCAATGGGCAAATCAATGACTTTCATGTAGAAATGTCTTGTAATCTTTTTGGCTTTTCATTTATATTTTTATATTAAAGTAATTAAATAATACTAGCCCAAATCCTAGTTATATAATTTAATTCTATTAAATCACATGATACATGGACTATATAAAGAGCTTGTATTCTCTACAAGCAATGATTTTTAATAACGTTTACTGTAACTTTCCTGAGATGATGCAATATAATCCAAATTTTGTACTAACTCACTAATATTTTAATTTGTTTTAAAATGTTTTAAAATATAAGTATTGCTATAACATTGTAAAACTTAGAAGCTTATAAAGGAGTTCATAGCATGAAAGGGGTTAATAGAGGAAGCAATCAAGGAACAACTGAAAGTTGCCCGATGTCAGAGATAAAGATTAGGAACAGTTGAAGAGAATTTGGAACAGTTGAGAGAATTTGCTTCTCTCTATTTAATTCATCTCCTGTTGTGTTTCTTTCTTGCTGTCATCTGATGTTTGTTACCTATCCATGTATGTTCCGGGTTACTATCTAAAATTTATGCAGAATGAAAGAAAATTGTAAGAGATGTTACAATTGATGTTCTTTATGGGATCTGGCCAAGTGGTACTCAGTGCAGGATCCAATTTGGGGGTAGGACATAAAATAGCTTTTATATTAACTTCACATATTTGATTCTACAGCTAAGTGCTGAATGGGCCCTTCAGCTCAAATTAAATCACCCTGTGGCATCAGAAAGAACCAATTCTAAAGAGCATCTAGGATGTGTGACTTCCTATTTTCTCCTTTTTCTAGGTGAGTACTTTTTATTCCCCAGATACTGCTAACTTCAGATTAATGTGGAAGTCATTCCACATTTTACTACTAAGAGAAGGCTGAGAGAAGTAACAAATTCAACTGGAAAAATATAAAATAGAGGGAAGAGACTCTTTTAGCTAGATCTTTCTTGGTATCTAATGGGAAAGACAAATCTATAGTCCATGTGCTTTGGAAACTATATCTCATTTTTTGTTCCTTTGTTCTTAACGTCTCAATAATAAGATGAATTGTGTACCTTAAACCTCAACATGATGTGCTGGCCTTCCTTCAGCCGACAAAACTAGTTTTCTGTGGTAGCTTCTCCTTGGGATCAAATGCACTGTTAATGTAGCATGGAGGCATGTACATACTGAAATGTGTATGTACTTTTTTGTTTCCTGTGCTGTGACTGGAATGCATTATAAAAAGTAATTTGGGTGTTGGAAATTATACACTTTGCTCCAGGCTTCATTGCAACAGCAGGGTTCTTAATTTCTCTGTTTTCCTGGTGATGCTCATCAGTGTCCATCTGGTAGTATACTGATGAAAAGAGCTAGTGATGATACACCATTTCTCAGTTTAAAGAAGATTGATTTGTTGGTCTAGATGTAGGTAGGGAAAAATAGGTTAAGTAGTAAATGTGTGACTGGACCGAAACTAGAGTTTGGTTCAAATGTAAAACTGACATGGAGAAGATACTACCAGGTGTAATAGATTGTCTCAGACAAGTTTTGTCCTCATGGCTTCACTTCCTATTTGTGCAAAGAAGCAGTAACCATCACTGGCCTATTGCCTTTTTCATCTGTAGAATGTTTATAAGTACTGTTCCATTCTTTGGTAGTAAGTCAACTGATGCCCAGGAATGTGGGTTGTGGGGTTACTTTCGTTTCCCCTGATGTTATCAGGCATGTGTATGCTTGATCATTGGTAAGCTTGTCATCACTACCCTCTTCCTCACTTCACTTGATCCCACTAACCTTTTTTAGTCTTTTCTTATTTGCTTGAAATCAGAAACCACCAAGACACTTTCAAGAATCTGCTCAACTTTCAGCAAATAAAATGCCTCTGAAGAAACCTCACATAAAAATCTGTTGGAAGATTTACTCTTTAATCTTAAAGTTTTTGAGATACAACTATAAAGTAAGCCAATGGGTTTGAGAAATCCACTCTGATTTTTCCTTCAGGATGTACCTCTAGCTCAAGGACACTTTGGATCAAAGATGTCTTGATTTTCTTTATTTATTTATCCTGGTGTTTGATCAGAATTGGCATTTAAGTGAAAAGTTTCTTTGAAATTTCTCTTTGACTTAAATATCTACTTTCATTTCTCAGTAAATTGTCTTGATTAATGAGAGGAACTGAATAATTTCCTGTTGTCTTGTACTACCTTTTTTTTTCCTCTAAAAATCTGTCCTCTGATGGCACTAATTCAAAACAATCTGTTCTTAAAACAACAAAAGTGCCAACTTCATGTTTCTTTAATTTCAGTGACTATAGATGAGTTATTTTGAGTTATGAAGCAGTTCTTATATGTAAAAATAAACCTACACCACTATGGTGTGGGAAGAAAAAATAATTAATGCTTTCTGTAATATTTATAAATAGTTGTTTGTTTGTTTTCAACCACAGGATCTGAGATTGTCACATCAAATTGAGTCACATCAAAATGAGTATGCAATAATAATTATGTTTGTTTGTTTTTGTTTGTTTTGTTTTGCTTTGCTTTGTTGGAATTATATTATGAACTGCATGATTTTTTGTCTAGACTCCACCACCAAGATAAAGGTTGTTTGTAGGCAGACATGTTGTATTATGAACAGATATATTCAGTTAACGTATATAATAACAGTTTATTCATCAGTAACAGACCATCTTACCAAAAACTGGAAAGGAAACATGAGCTTCTCCCTTCCTAGAATATCATTAAAAAACAGTTGTGCCATTTTTCTTACATTAGTGAGGCCAGAATATAGTGATGTCTGTTTTTTTTTTCTTTCTGCTCCCCAGCCTTTCCCTTCTCACAAACAGGGAAATGTGAGACTAAGACATTGTGAGCTTTTCATTACAGAAAGAAGAGGAGTTGGAATGATAGTGTGTAGGCAATGGTGCTCTACAAGACATCTTTCTGAAAGTATTTATAAACTAGCCTTTCTATAGATTTATCAGTCCTATCTAACTTCTTACATAAAGATATTTTATTTAAAAACAAACAAATAACCCACAAGCTCTCAGATCACATCTAAAAGTATGTGATCGTTCTCCATTAGCTTTGAGTAGATTTGTACAGAATTAGGCTGTACGTTATAACTAATAGGTGGAAAGCTAATAGGTGGGATAATTTATCACTGAAGTGAACATTGATGGGATTATAACTACCAGAAGGCTTTATTAGTATAGAGTTGCCTAAAGAAAATAGCAATCTGAGACTTACTCTGTGCTGTATGAAAACAAATCATTCTCTGAATATAGTTTTTGGTGACTTTGCAAATTAGGCTAGATGATACAGAATAATTTGTTTTCGGGTTATGCAGGGACACCTCTTAATGTTTCTGTCACTATATGCTGGTTTAGTGTAATGGAAGTTGGATTATTTTGCTTTATGTGATACAGGCAACGTCTTGCAGCAGCATCTTTTGCTTTGAGGCCTGAGAGTTGTGAAACAGAGAAAGAGGCAGCTGGAGGCAGCAGCAGATGTTGATTGCCTTGTCAGAACTAAACCTAGTCTTTTTGTTCCTGATAACACAGTCCAGAAACGTTCTATTCAGTTCCAGAAAATAGGATAAGCTGTTTCAGAAGAGCTGTTATCTTGGCTTTTGTTTATTTATCTTGAACTGCTAAATTAAATCGGCATAGCAACAGACAGACCCCAGTTGTAAATACCCCAGTTGTATTCAATATTGCTGCCTGACCAGTAACACTTGGATCACGGGAGGTACTCTGGATCCTAAAAGACATCCCTAGTGATAGTCCTGTCTTCTCTGCTAGATTCTAAATAATCAGAGGTTGTTTAGGGCATTTCCACTGCCACTGCTCTTGGCAATTTTGAATTGCCTAAATAGAGGAATTTACAGAGGAAAAGCTATTAAATTTTCGATCTCAGGTAAAAAGTATGCCTGTTCATGAATGGTTTAGACAGTCAGTGCAAGTGTCATCAGCATGTCCTTTTTTCATATCTGACTAAAAGAAGTGCTATGCTTGAGCAGAGATATTTGCAAATAAGACACTATTGATGTTGTGAGTGCTACTTTGACTGTGATAAGAAAATTTCATCAGATTGGAACATTTTATTTCTTAATGGTGATCAGATTCTAAAAAGAAAAAAAAAAGTAACCATTGACTTACTTGAATGATTTTAATTCAAAAAAATATGTGCATTTAGGCTGTGGCTCTGTGCTTTACCAAACTCCCACTCCCTAGAATGAAACACAATGTCAGCTGGGGCACCTGTGCTCCATACCTGCTGCCAGTGACGTAGTCTACTTTAAATCAAAGAGGATGTCTGCTTCTTAGAACCTGTCCAGGGGGTTGTTTCACTTCATTCACAAAGTGAATCCTTTACGTAGAGTTAAATTTCGCTGACAATAAGCACTGCAAGGTTATTTTTCTTAAAGGTAGTACAAATGTGTTTCCTTTTTCACAGTGTTTCTTTCTGTAAAATCTGAGCTTTAGGATTTCACTAATTTGGTCAACTTTATTTGCTTGCAGTGATTTGAAGTCAATGAAAGAGAAAATTTTCTTAGCTACTTGAAGAAGTGTTTTAGAAGTGTAGTTCTGAACATGGTAGAATGTTTATTCTTGATATCAGCAATCTGATTATTTCCCTTCCCTCAGATGGAAAAAGCAACTTATCAGAAAGACATGACATATGCTAAGAGCCAGAGGAAAAAACAAATATATGGTCCTAATTGATGTCAGTCTATAAGAACCCAGCTAGAGCAGTCCATTGTCCATATCCTTAGAAGCTTTAAATTTAATCTACCACATCATGATGATTTACAGGAATTGTCTTCTCTTCAATTTACTGACCATGTCACCCTTCCTAATGTATTTTTGATTGTTTTCAGATCCATTCTTCTGATAGAGAAATCATATTTTGAACCTTTTCCCCCCTCTCCCCCCCCCCCAAATTTCTTAACATTGAAAGAGCTAGTGTAATCATGTAATCTCATTTTCCATGGTTATGCCTTTTTTTTTTTAAATGCACTGGCATAGAGAGAGAGCATAGAGGAGTAAAGTCTTTTGCTTTGCCTATACATAATGTTTTTATACATGCACTAGAATTTGCGGTTACAAATTACGTTTTTAAAAAAAAATCCTTACATGAAAAAGTCTTAAATATGTAACAGAAGACTAACTACATGATCAGGAAGAAGATTTGACCGGAGACTGCTTTGTTAACCTGAGCATTCATGATTACCCATCCTATTGTTTATGATAGCTTTGGAGCATTCATATTAGTTGCATGGTTATGCGTTACTTCTAATATTGTTATAACTTTCCGTGCTGTGTTCCAGTAATCAGAATTGTCAGGATATCAACTGGAACAATAACTGTCCGATTGCTTAAGAAAATAAATATATAAAAGGCAACTTAATTAGCAAAAACAAAGTGCCCAGAGTGGTTAGGACAAAATGTTTTAATTCAGAGAGAGATCTCCTGCCACTCGAATCTATTTTTAGTGGTATTTCACTTTTTGTTGTTGTTTTATTCAGCAAGATCATTTGAAGAAACTTTTCACCAAGTATGAGTAAGAGAATGTGCCATGTGAACTGATGATTGAAAGTTCCTTTAAATTTTGTTTATACCTCTGAGGAAAAATTCTGTTATTTTCTAAAGATTTTTTTGTTTGGGGGGAGGGGAGGCGGGTTGGTCGGTTGTGTGGTGTTTGTTTCTTTACATTTGCTTGCCTTTTTTTTTTTCCCCTTTTAATTCCATCCCAGTGTCTTTAAATTCAAGGATATTTAACTTTTAAGGAAATAGAGCAAACATTTGAGACCACTTGTTCTGATGGTTAGTGTGAGATTACCTCCCATGCTGCTCTATCTTCATGGCTGTGGTTACCCCTGTTGGAAAGATCAAACCAAAATGAATGTAGTAGTGTATGGTGTAGGCTTATAGTTGTTGCTTTTTCCAGGGAGCTTTGTCAATGGCACAGAAAAATGTCCAAAAAACTCAATCTCACACACTCAAAGTTCATTGGTTTTGTTTCTGGTTGGCTGATTGTGGGTGGGTTTTGTTTGTTTGTGTTTTGTTTCTGCCTCTAAATTATCAAGCCAAAAAGCTGAAATCAGGGTCTCTGAGGGACTTCTTATGTGCTGGAGATTAAGATATAAGTCATTGCAACTGTATGCAAGATAGTGAATTAATACAAAGCATGTATATTTTATTAGTGTGGATATTACTGCTGTACTGTTTTGAACTCAAGCTTAGGTTCAAAGCTGGCTGTGGTAGCTCCGTGTCCTTGTACTTCATCAAATAGTAAGTTTCAGAGAGTCTTTCACATGTTGAAAGAAAGACCATCATGTGTAATTTGCCATATAATCTTTTATGTGTTGGAAAAGGCTTTTTCTTTCTGTTGTTATACCTGCCGAGTGCACTGAATAAACTTAAAAGCAATTTAATAGCTATTCATGATGTGATGTCAAGCAGACCTCAGGGAAAGAGGCTTGTATTTTTCAGGCTAACCGGCTTGCCAGACTGTTATTTCCCAGGTTATGTACAACGTGTCATGTCACATCTCTAAGCACTTGGTGTCAGATGTAGCTGTGCTCCTCCTACAGTGCAGTCAGCTCTCATTGTCTTAATACACATTGCATTAGGTATGAGAGCTGAGATGAGCAACTTTATAGAAGGTAATTTTCTTCCAGCTGAGATAACGAATTCATAGGTTTAAGATAACTATCTACAGCACTTGAGATAACACTAACCCCCACTTGAACAAATTACCCAGTGTGCAAGCCTTTACCTGTAACAAAAGCCTTAGGTTCTGTTTTTTCTAAACCTGCTGTGTTAAAGTGGAAGGAGATTGACACAGTCAAACTCCTCAGAAAGTGTCCCAGAAAACAGTACTCTGGCAGAGGGCCACATCAAAGTAGTTCCAATAAAGCAGAAATATATCATTAAAAATAGAAATGTAGAGCAGTACAATTATTCATTTTGTAGCACGTGCTGGCTCAGAATAGACAAACAGGTACCAGGAACAATTCGTGAGTCTGGTGCACCTGAATGAGAAGCCAGAAGACTGAACAGGGTGATTCTTACAGGTTTAAGTAGTGACCTCTTCCAATACACACATATTCCATTATTGCTGTCAGCCCAGAAACTGAAAAAGGTGGTGTAACAGTCTTGTGATGGACTTCAGAATCAGATTTCCATTGTATTTTTCTAGGCCATACAAAAAACATGTAGCTAATGAAACTGTGGCTGAATCACGTTTCTTGGAAGGTCACAGCAAAATCGAGTCTCCTGGAATGACAAGGTGGCAACTCATTATGTGAGACAAATTATTTTTCACTCCTTGAATATACATTATAATATCATTATTCATGATGCATAATTTCAGAAGACTTTCAATTTATTCTAGCACTGTTCAACATCCACTGCAAAGTATCTATCCTGATGTTAGTGTACAGAAGAGGCGGTAATATTTCTGCTTTGGTTATGAAATGAGCTCTCCTTTCCTAAAGACAAATCAAAATACTGCATATTAATTTAGAGTAAAAATGTGGACAATAGCATGAACACAGTTATATCACATAAAAATTTGAATCATTTAGCATAGCCAAAATGGATTTCACACAGACATTTATATTTTCCATTTTCTTCTAGCTAAGAATCTAGCTTTTTTCATTGTCAATACCCCCCAACTTTTTCATTGTCAATACCCCCCAACTTTTTTATTTAGAACTTTGGCATGTTTCATAGATAACTACAAATGTTATAGATTACATGTCCTACCTTAATTAAAAGACAATAGTTTAGCCAGTATCTAGTACCATTTTAGATTTATTGCTGTTAGAAGGTAAACATTTACCCACTTATCTTGCAGTAGATTATCAGGAGTGTTTCTGTGTTTCTGAGCATTAATTTCTTTTGAATATACAGAGTTCAATACTGTGTTATCGTAGGATGCCACAGTGTGGTAGCTGTTGGTAAATGCTGTTGGGCTTCTTGGTTTGATTTGTTTTTTTTCATGTGTGCACCTTGGGATGTTTTAGTGTGTTTTGTTGTGGTTTTTGTGTGTGTCTGTTTTGCCTTTTTATAAATCACTTTCTTAAAATCATGTTCCAAGTTTTCATGGATTTACTTGGTAACTTACTTCTAAAATATTACTACTTTTTCTACAAAATGGACCCCATTTCAAAAGTGAGTTTTGAGGGTAGTGACTCTTTCACTACATCGTACTTCTGTTTTGTGATGTATTATATTTTTGGCTATTTTCCAGTAGCCCTCATATGTTATTTACAGAGACACAAAATAAAGCATTGTTATTAGATGAGAGTGGAGAGTTCAGCATTCACTGAACCAGATTCTGTTCTTCACCAGGACTCCTTCAGCAGCAGATCATGGATTCAGGTTCAAAGCTGGCTGTGGTAGCTCCGTGTTCCTTGATTTGAAGTCTTAGTGATGCTTATATGAGCCACAGGGGGCCATTCATAGACATGTTAGATGTTACAGTATCTGAGGAACAGTGGAAATCAGGCACTTCCCAGACAACCCCTTTTAGACTACAGGAGTAGTAAAAGCAGCATAGGGGCATAAGGTAGTGGTTTTGGAATAAATTCTGCTTTCTGTATTTGTCCTTCTGCATTTACATTGCAAAAGAGCTGTGAGGAAAAAATTCTTTCATATCAGATCTAGGCAGAAGTGACTATACAGGGTACATAAACAGTGAGGGGTCAGATGCTCAGCATCTGCATTGTATAGAGTAGAATGCAAATGCAATACTCATGTATCTATCACTGTGCTTATGGGAGCTCAAAATTGCAATCAATATAGGGCTGGTGACTAGCATGAAGCTTGCAAGAGGTCTAAAATCTACTCACCTCTGCTTCCTTGTGAAAGGTTTGCTGCTTTAGTTATGTTGATGCTAATACTTATTTTTGTTGTAGACCAAGCTTTTTAAAATTTCATATCTTTTGATAGCAAGACAAGGAAAGAGTTTGTTTGTTATTTGTGTTGGTTTTGTTGCTGTTATTTTGTTTTTTAATACCTCCCTGGTTGAGAGAGGCTTAGGATATATATTTACTTTGTTTATTAGCTTGTCAATATGTTTTCTGTGTTTAGAACTACTTACTTTCCGGTTATGGTCCGTTACTCTGACTGATCACTTTCATCTCAGAACAGGGCTAATGGAGAGAAATGAAACTGTGCTTTGTCAAGAGAGTCATCTCTGGCTTCTTCAGGTGATGGAAAGCATGTTGTAGGCTGTACTTCAAGTGCTGCAGAAAAGAATGGCACAATCCCCATTGTAACTGATGATGGTAAATCAGATTTATCCTTGCTTTTGTTGCTTCTCCAAAGCTAGTAGAAGTGCACTTGTAAAGAACTTTTCTCCATTCCCCAAGGCTCCAGAAGGATAATAGAAACAAACTTCTGTCCTAGCCATTGATGAGTCCCTGACCATTGCCAATCCACAGAACCTGAGATGATACCTTACTACATGAACTGGAGCTCTTATTTGGCTACTCTTTGTGCTCAGAGCTGTTTTCCTTTCAGTTAAGCAATCAAAGGGGCTCTGTCTGAATCAAGTCATGGTATCACATTGTATTTAACTGCTTTGCTTGACTAACATCTCCCTGAGGGAATTTCAACAAAGGAGACTACTTCCATTGCCACCAGGATTTTAAACAAATCTAGACATACAGGCTGTATATCATGTGGATTGAGGGGGGAGGGAGGAAGGAGGAGGGAGAAGAGCAAAGGGGGGGGGGGGGGGGGGAAGTTGTCCATATTATTTTAGTTGGTTTCTTGGCTTATGTTGTGTTGTGGTTGGGTTTTGTTAGTTTGTTTGTGTTTTTCCTTGCTAGAGCTTCCCACACAACTTGTCAGTGTTTCTCAAGGAGTGAGACAAAAGAATTGAAAAAGAAATTGAACGTGTTCTCAATACAGTAAAAGCAGGAGAATGACAGTCACTGACTGAGAATTAGAACTAAAAATACTCCCCTCTATTCTGAAGGTGAATCTTTGGGATAAGACTCATTTTGCTAATAAAAAGCAGTACAAACAGCTAGTTTAACAAGTACAAAAAAACTGAGGTCCCTTTCAAAACAGATTTGATGCAGCTTATTCTGACAGCAGTTTCTGTTCCTGTGTAGGTTTGGGTTTTGCTTAGAAAAACGTTGAGAACAGTTGAGCATTTGTGAGCAAAACAGTTGTCCTTTCAATTATTTGTTACCACTGCTTCAGGTAAGTTGATAACACATGATTGAGGAGACTAACTTTTTAACTACCCCCAAAAAGTGCTGTTTGGCTTTCTTCACACTGAATGACTTGGTCTACTGACCAGGGATAGGACAATTGACCCAACAGTAACCACAAGCAAAGATGAACACAAGTGATACATCTCACAGTTCTTTTAAAATATAAACTTTCTTTTTGTACATATTCCTTTTGGAATTGGCTGCTGTGTTGCATAAGACCAGACTGACAGAAGAGGCCTCTGAGCTCTTTGGTTGTGAGTAATTTTTGAACAACACATACTGCCAAGAGTAAAACAAACTCAGAAAAATACTGAGCAGAAAAATGGCCCAGTGAAAAGTGCTGTCAGGTGAATCACTCTTGAACTGCAGCAAAGCAGAATTTATCCTTTTTGTCTGAAAACAGTGGTTGCAAGAATTTAAATAAGTAAAAAATGTAGTTTTATGTCTGATAATACATATTGCTTGAATGAAGCCACGTCAATTAAAACCATTAACTCAGAGAAAGCGAGTTAAAGGAGTGCAGTACACAATGTGACATAATGTGGTCTAAAACAAAGCACATAAAAATACAGAAAAGTCCTGAACGTGCTTAAGCAGTTAATCTGCTGTGCAAATCACTAAGGTGTAAGGTGAGAACACAATATTCTTACACCATCCATTCTGAATTTTTCTAATCATAACTCAAGAAAATAAAACAATACAAAAGGAGGTTCCTCACCTAAACTTATAGCTGTGTGCATATTGCAAGAAATACCAAAAGAGACCCAGAATAAGAGGGGCAAAGGGGACTTCAATCTTTCCATGCAATCCCACTTGGCTGAAAAGCGTAGAAGAGTGGTCTATCCTGCATAAACTAGAAGGAGTTTGCCTGTGGCATTACAAGCCCAGGCGGGTTGTACTGTTACTCAGGTTGGGATAAAGGAAAAATGTTCTTAAAAGGGTTTATTGAGAGAGCTTACACTGCCTGGTATTGCTTATTTTCCAGTACTGTCTTGATACCAGCTGATCAATGCATGGAGCAAGACTGTACTGAATTCCTAAGCTGGGAGTGATTACTTAACATCAGATACCCAACACCAAATTCAAAAGATGGTTATTCAGTCCAGAATGTGTTTGTACTTACAAACTACAGATGTATTTCTCAGTATATATCAACATTCATGGTATTAGAGAACTGCAGGGTACTGTTGTGATTTAACTGCCAAAAGCCAGACAAGTACTTTAATTCAAGGGGAATCTCTGGAGGTCTAGTCTCTGTCCAAGGCAGGTCAAAATTTCAAAGTTAGATCAGGCTGCTGCAGTTTTGAATACCTCCAAGGATGAAGATTCCCCAAGTCTCTATTGGTTCCTATTTTTCCTTTCGAAGTGCATCCCTAAGTTAAAGAGTGTAGTAACTGGATAATGAGAAAACTCTGAGAACCTTGACTCAAACCTCACTGTTTAAATATGAACTTCATTTCTGGAAGCACTGGGTTTCTGCGAAAATATGTATATATACTGTTCAAATATGTGTTTGAGGCATGCAACATTTTGTAATTATCCCTTTCTTTCATAACAACACAATTGAGGTGTCATGTCTGTTGGATCTGCCTGTAAAATAATTCTTTTAGTTCAGACATACTTGCAACTAAAACAAGTATAATGAACCACGTTTCTCCCTACATGTTCTTTATGATCAGAATGGTGTGAATAGGGGAAATTTTATGCCATTTCAGCTTCTGTATGTGTTTGCAAAGATATTTGGAAAGGGAGGCAATATGAAGCACTGAACACCACCACCACACCCTGAGGCTTTATGGGTGGGGAAGAAAACTGCTATTTTAGCTTTAGAAATATGCATATGGTTTCTTTCCCTCTGAGCAGTAAATTGGGGTTGATGATGCTTCAAGAGTGCAGATGGAGCTGTACAAGTGGAAGAGATGAGTAGTGCTAGGGGGTAACTATTTTAATAAAGAACTTACCTGTGAGCTGGAAGAAAGTCACTTGTTGCTCTTCCATTCTTTTGTCATTGGTATTTGAGGACATCCTTCAGGAGACACTAGAGTAAATTCTCGTTTGTCATGAGAAGCTTTAAATTGATGCAAGGTATTTTAAAGTAAAGAAAACATACTATGGATAATAAAAAGGGAACAGATCGGCTCAGTTACAAACAGCAGATTTAAAAACAAACAAACAAAAAAAAAAAACCAAACATTTAAGCAACTTAAGATGCAGTCACATTTCCAGAGAAAAGCAAACAAACTGTAAAAGCTACTTGCATTAGTAGTTAGGTATACATGTCCTAGCATGAGTAGTAAGAATTTTTCAGAAGGGATTTTTGTGCTGTTCAGCAGATAAATACTTTTCGGGGGGAAGGGGAATGTTGAAGGTTCTGAAATCCTTCCATCTGTTCAAAGAGTCTGTCATTGACTTTAGATACAGTATGTCTTGGACTAGGCCCAGTGCAGCTGAAAAGTCCCAGCGCCTGCTATAGAGCAAAAGTGAAAATTCTTTGAAGTTCAAGCGTGTCTGGCTGCAATTTCTCCAGCCAGGAAGAGCTCTGAATGAAGGTGAATTGTATAATTAATATTCTTTTCCATTCATTGAGCTTCATCCACTGCTGTTATAAAAAGAAAATATAATGTGCTTCAACAGCTTTCTAGGATGAGAACCTGAATACTCTTAGACTTCTGATTTACCAAATCACCAATGAATTCCAATGGAAAAAATCGTCTTAAATTGCTGCACAAACATAAACATGTTCATCAAAGGCATGCTATCAGCCAGATGCTTTGTCTGTTGAATTTGTATTTTGCAATCTCAGACTTCTGCAATAAGTCTTATTGGTGTGATTACTTAAATATATGACAGGATGCAGTTACTAACTTCATGCAAATATCTGGGTTAGTTTTTCAGCCTTAACAAGGTCTCAGGAGACTACATTAGCCTGAAAAAGCATTCTTACATATGACTCTTCCACTGAATTTTTTTTGAAACTTACTTCAGGTCTTACAAGGTTTTGTCTAACCATCTTACAAAGTGTTTCATATTTATTGCAGCAATAGAATGTTCAGAGTGATAAATAAGGCAAACACTTTCCTATCATTTATTCTGATTGCCTTGTGCTCAAAAGACACATGGGTCACTTCCAAAAATGTTTTATAACTTGTCTTTGATTACATATTTTGAGTATTTTCTTCTAGGTATGTTGTCTGCTAAAAGAAAAGTCATACCATTTTAAAATTAGTCATAGTTATAATTTTTAACAAGCCTTGATGCTCTGTAGATTTTGAGTGACTGCTGTGACGTAATTTGCTTTTGAAATATCAAATATACAGCCAGTTTTGGTGGTAATAGTTCTTCAAACAGTTTTGTTCACAATGGAGTACTTCAAAGAGAGGAAAAAAAAATAATGACCTTAATGTCATCTTCTGAAGAACATTGTGATTATATGCATTGCTTCTTAGTATCTTGGCTACACAGTGGGTCAAATCTATTTTGTACTGCACAAGTTTAGGTTTCAACAAGATTGCAAGAGTTCAGTTATTTTGTCTCTTTTAAAAAGGAAGATGGTAGACTCATGAAATCTCAGGTCAATATTTAGGTGAAAAGCTTTTTCTATTAACTATATTTGAGACCTTAATGTGTTCTTATTTAAATTGACTCCGCTTGGGATAATACAAGATCTTTGCCAATTCTCTGTCCTCTGCCATCACTTTTTTTGAAATTTGATCACAAGCATCCAACTCAGCTTTCCCAATAAAATAAATAAATAAAAAGGAGCATCCATCTCTTTCATCTACTTGCTCTCATCTGTATGAATCAAAATGGAGAGCAGCAGGGGAAAAAAAATAACTTCTTCCTTCTACCCTTGCATATGTACAATGATGACATTTAATTTTAAATTCTATTTTGGAAGTGTTTCCATGAGTTTCCATATTCAAGGAAACTGTCTAATGTCTTAATAGATTCAGACAAATGATTTTCACATAACCTGACAAACAATTAGTTCTGATGTGTAAGATGATTGCATCTGACCAAGTGTACCATGCCTTTTCTGTTGAGAAGCTGAACGTAAATGTATTGAACCAGAACCCTTACTGAGGAGCCAGAACCCAAGGATGGTGAGAATGGATGGGTGGATGCACTATGCCAGCAGAAGCTGGGAATACTCAGAGCTCCCTACAAGCTTGGTGAGGTTCATATCCTGTTTTGAAAGTGGCATATACACAAGTACACAAGGCAAATTTTATCTGTGCTTTCAAGAGATGTGCTGTGTTCAGTAAATGTAAGTAATACAATACTGAGCCGCCCTAGACACCAGCAGATACGGTCAATTTTGACAAATTTTGTCCTGCTTCACTCATCGATACACAAAAGGAGATTGGAATGCTTTTGAAACGTGAGTGAAAATGTTCTTCAGAATGTGCTGGATTTTAAATAATTCTTTTAACACTCAATTGCTTTAAAACCTTATAATTTCTTAAAAAGAAATCACATTTGAAAATGTTCTGTCTTTGCCTTTGAGGAGCCCTGGTCAGAGCAATAAAATCAAGAAGATGATGTATGTAACTGAGAGTAGATCTTAATATATAGTTTTTAAAATGACTTCCATTAAAGCATGTGTTCTGAAAGAGCTGTAATAGATTTTACTGTGGTTGAAGTCCTGTTTCTATAGAAGCTGACAGAATTGTGTGGCTGATTTTAACAGGGGTCAGAGTACTACTTCAAGTACATTTGTACTTATGAAAAAAAATATTTTTTTTCTTGGAAGTTAAGAAGGTTTTATTTCCTTCAAAAACTCCAGTTATCTACTACCTGTGCCCTGTTTGTACATCTCTGTTCAGAAGTGCCCGAAAAAAGGTGAAGCATCCAGCATGAAGCAGAGAGCTGCAGCCTACTGTCTTGTGGCACAGTGGTTGTTAGAGGTCTTCTGGAGCCTGTTTAATTCAGCAGCCTCAAGCCTCTGAGTTGAAGTCCAGAACAGTTTGCTGTCACAACAAATGTTCTTGTTATAGTGTATTATGACTTATATTATTATAGCTTGTATGTGAAATGAAGTTTTGTGCGCTTCCAAATTTAATCCAAAAATATTATTCAGACAAATGTCCTCCATTCTGGATCTGTCAGTTGAAAGGATTTGAGGATTCTTCAGCAAGAAAACAGACCAGATATTCCTTTGGGTTTTAGTTGCTGCTTCACTACAAAGACAATCCTTATGGGCAAGGATTTTCCAAAGAGTTTCCAGCTGAAACTCTACAAAACACCAGAGAAGGCTCATTATGAGGCAATTCAGGTCAAGAATCCAAAGTTCTAGGCAGTTGGCTGCCTACACCTACAGCTTGGCTGAGGACAAGGGCAGCTCCAGAGATGTTGGATTGAAGGTAGTGGCACGGGAGTCCCAGATGAGGTTTCTCATTGCTCTTTCTCATGATTTCATGATCTGAGATTACACAGAGCAGACTTTCAGCACAAGCTGCTGAGCTCCTGGAACTGTGATGGAAAAAGTTGCAGATTACAGAGAAAGGAGGCTGCAGATGCTTCAGGGCAGTAAGTCTGTTGATGCACTCCTGACATGAGAAATATATGTCAGATCCTCTTGTCTTTATTGGCGGTAGCTCCATTAGTAATAAAATAGCATTTATTTAAATTAGCTGAGCTGTTTGCATATATTCTGCTGACCACAATTCTTACATCTTGCTACAAATCTGACACTGCTTCAGAGCACTAGGACACAAAAATAGAAGGGCAGATGTTACAAATAACTGCAGCTATTCAGCTGATTTTTTTTGAGGGTAAGGAAAAAACTCGTATGCTTTGGTTGTTTGAATTTGAAAATGTGAACAGTTCTCTGATGAGAAAGTTACCGCAACATTTACAATCAATTTTTATTATACATAAAAATGATAAATACGATATATTTATCATGTTACATGAAAGCTTTGTACAAACAAAAACAGTTAAAATTAACATGTACCTATACTACATAATTACACCATCCTGACCAACAAGATAAATTTTGCTGCCTTCCTCTAAGATTTTTTAATTGTAGTTAATAACTCTATCAAAAATTGCAAGCTGATTGCAATATAAATGATTCATTGGCACCTGACAGTGTCATGCCTGGAATATTTCTGACTGCACACAAATCAAAGTTTCTCAGATTTTGAAGGAGACATCTGTGAGTACTTAATGATCAGCAACTTGCTTTTCAGAGTGGTTGCTTGACCACATGTCAGGTATCTGTAAGCACTGAAGGAAAACAATTTATTTCAAGAAGTGAAACCACCCTCTTAAGGTTCCAATCCAGTGAAAGTGGAAAGCTTTTTTTTTTTTTTTATACTTATAATAATGTATGTAAAAATAAGGCTGATTTTAATACCTCTTAAATTCATTAATTTTAAACTGGATGTGATGAGCCTTAAGTTATATCCATAGTCTCTTCTTTCATCAGCAGAAGATGAAAGATTCTGGAAGTATGTAGTTTTAATGGAAAAAATAATACCGTTGGGTTTAGTTCTTTGTGGTATTGCCATTTATTATTCAACACTTCTAACTTAACAGTAAAATGAGAAATATGTCAAATAAGAGAATTTTGCTCTATCTTAGTTAATGCTGTATTTTTTTTAATTAAATTAAAAAAAAAATTGAAAAAAATTGTCCATGGCAGGAAAAAAACAAACAACAAACTGTGGCTTACAAATATTTGCATGTCAGAAGTTTCAGGAAATAAAGGATTCTTCTGCAAATGTGTTGATTAATTTTGTAACAAATATCTTCATTAGGCACCAACAATAGTGAATACTATTTGCATCTGCTGAGTCTTGATTGTATATCATACATGTATATATTTTCACTGATATCTTGGGTTCTGCAGGATAACAATTCCAAAACTGGAATAATGGAATACAAATCTAACTAGATATATTCAGTTTTCTTATGGTCATAGGCTGCCATTGATGATTTTTTGTGAACTACAGCTTTCTTCTGATTAATAATCATAAAATGACATTTTGAGAACTTTGAATATTATTGAGAAATGTTCTATGCTATTTCTGCTTCGTTCTTCCCAAGATTACTTGATTTTTTTCAAACATCCCGCCCTTAATTTGGTGGATTTTCCACTGAATTTGTTGTGCCCTTTCCAGAGGCCAGAAATATATAAACATTCTTCTCTTGAACTCCTTGACGCTTGTTCTCAACCATTCCTGCGTGTGTGACAACATGATTGTATACCTGCTGTCCTCATCAGTAATTTATCTGTTACATCCACAAAGAAGTGCATAAACTGTCATCTAGGAAAACTGTGCAATTGCCTAGGAATAAGGGGACAGCACTTACCCATATGTACTCAATCATTTTTGACTGCCACCTTGATATCTTCCACATTTAGTGGAGGAGGCAAAACATGGCCTGCCACCTGAAACACTAAACAACTGCAGCTATTTTTGATCATACAAATACACATGAACAGCATCTGCACAGGGTCAAGGATCAGAAAGCTCAAAAACCCTAAGAAAAACAAAATATCTCTGCAGGCAGTAGCCTGGACTCTGGACAGCAAAGCTTGTTAAGTAGCTTGAGTTGTGTAAGGAGGGCTCACCTGCTTTTTGTCACAGCAGTAACTTACTTGGGGTAACACCATCTTCCATGTTGCTTTAGAGATGTACCCAAGAAGTCCTATTAAAAACAGTTGGACTATTTCCTTGTTTAAAAATATCCAAAGACATGTACAAAATTAGAGACCAATTTTAGTCTGTAAACTCTCTGGGTAGAGATGTTCTTATCTGTTGATGGTACAGAGCTTAGCATGCTATGATTTTGATTCAGCCTCTGACTTCTGCTGTCACATAAATAATGAAATGTTATGCTGGAGTTATTCAGATTACTCCTAAATGTTCAGTACAGGCTAACTCAAATGAGATAGGTCCTCAACTGACATTTTCTTCCCATCATTCTACTTTAAAAAGAGAACAGGAAGCTAGAAAGGGCATAAACTTTATTACTAATGTTTCAAGCCTTCTCAAACAGTGCCTAATAAAATCTCCCGAATGTAAGTAATGTTCAGTCTTTCCAAACCCAAATGTGCAGTAGAAGGCAAAAAAGTAACATATATACATTTCTTTCTCTATTTCCTCTGAAATAAAATTTTGTTAACTCCCAGCGTAGCTGTAAAAGAAAGTGATTGTATGATTTCATCAACCTCTGGTTATAGCTAATTTTGCTTTAATGTGAATATGTGAACTTTCCCTCAATTTAGATGTTATTTTCCCAGCACACGGAATATTGTTTGTAGGGTTGGTACATATTATGGCTTGGTAGATATTTCTTCTGTAAATGGTATTTGCAAAAGCTAAGTCCTTCTGCTAAAAAAGAAGGTACTATAGCATTTTTAATATGC